>NC_037592.1:22399807-23060369 GCF_003073045.1 Pomacea canaliculata
AGAAGAGATCCGTACTTGTGGTAATTGCGGGGCTGAACGGATGTTTCTCGGTGCACGCCGTCAATATCCACGTGTTAATTTCTGCAGTTCACCTCCTGACCCTGCTGTACCACCACCTGCCCCTTACTTGCCCGCACTAGTCTGGCATGGGTGCTACCTGCTGGGTACCAAACACAGTTGTCTGCCGTGTGATGCTGTCCGCGCACTTGTTGGTGGAGGGTCGGCAATTTCCCCTCTGACAGACTGTACGCTTGTCGTCCCATAATCTGTTTATCAGGTGGGTGAGGGGGTCCACTGAGAGGAGCTCGAATCGCCACAAGGGTATCGAAGAAGCTAACATCGGGGTTAGGATTCGCCTTCTCTAGCCACTCAGCTCTCTCGCTTTCCTCTTGCTATCCATGCGCACGCATATACCAAAAGATGCACACGCGTGCAATCACACATGCGCATCGCGCATGAAGACCGTGCACGCACAGACACTGCAAGTCGTTAATTGCTGGCTGCTGCGCCCAGCCCGCAATATACGTCCCGGCCCTCGCTTTTGTCCGCCAGCCATCGCAACTGTCTTCTGTGTAAGGCACCATTTGTAGCTTTAGGACAGAATTAAAGCCTGGCGAGAGAAGAGAGCTGAAGGCGAGACACACTATATTCATTGTTTTCATTCATTCATTGTTCACATTTCGGTGTAGAGACTTAGTCGCCTCAGACAGGCTCCGCTCGTGGCTCCATGGTTGTCGGTAGCCAGCCAATTCCGTGGTGATGTCGTGCTGGTGTTATTGACGTTGACGAGCGATTGCGTCTAGGATAGAATAACGACTGGTGCCAACCTGAAACTGGGGCTACTGAGTGGAGGGGAGACAATTAGACGTGCATGTTAGTGCTGGTATTCTGGGGGCTACTGACTTGTGGGGAGACAATTCTAGAGTAGCATGCTCAATGCTGGTACATGGGGTACTGACTGGGGAGACTTCGACGTAGCATGTCCATGGCTTGGTACATGGGGCTACTGATAGAGGGGAGACATTCAGACCGCGTAGCATGTCAGTGCTGGTACTGGGGCTCATAACTAAACGTATATGGGAGTGGCTGCGGTGGGGAGAAGGTTGGAGTCAATGGGAAGAAGATGTGGGTGAGGGTTGCTGTGCTACTTTGTTGACATCTACGGCAGCAGACTCAAATGTCTTCACACCTTAGGTGAGGCTGCTGAGGCAATCGTCTTCAGTCACAAGATCGAGGGGAAACATCGCCGCGGTTGGGCAGGAGCAAACTGCCGGCCCTGGGCTACAACAACTCGGCACAACCCAAGCCACACGCAAGGGGAGCAACATTCAACTGAAGTCGGAGTGGGAACCGTCAATAATTCTAAAAACAATCTCTGATTCTAACGCAAACTGTTGAGGGGTGTCTGTGTGTTTGTCTGTTTGTTGCTGTCTGTTTTGCTTGCACGGAGGCAGTTTTCGAAAGGCACACCGACAGACTAACAAACCAACTGCTGCTGTGACGACCGCTTCCCTCCATCACCTGGACAACGAGCACTTGAGTTACAAATGGGAACAAAGTTATAGAAAACCAATAGAGAAATACTGGTGGCGAGGGTCAGGAATGCTATTGGCGCTAGTGGGGGGATGGATGGTCGCGGATTGTAGCTCCATAAGCTTTCATTGGTCTACTGGTCGACCTATTCTTGGAGTGTATTTACCTTTCATCATTGTCACACATCTGTGAAGTTGTCACAGTCAAGAAGGTACCTGTGCGTTGTGGGTAATTAATTACGCACAAGACTGTGTTTGGATGCCAACCACGAGATAAGGATAATGAACAACGCTTTGATGCTTTGCCCTCGAAGTTCTGTTCTAATTAAGCATGAAATCTGTGTGTGGGCTGCGCGCGCAGTGAGAGGAAGTGCGTGCGTGGAGCGATGTAAGCTTTCAGCAGCCCGCGCACAGAGGGCGCTACAAGGCGGTGTTGTGGCTCGCCAGCAAAACAACATTTCTGCGGTGTTTTGTGACAAAACAAATGTTGTGTTGTGTAATCGGGACCTACCTGAACCTGCCTCCTCTACTACTTGCACAGACCCAGGACATACGGGTGTGCCGGGTATCGCCTAATTACATACTCGTTCCTTTTTTTTTCTGTATCCTTCTTTTCTAATTACCTTTCTCTTTCTAAAGAGAAAAAGACTTTTTACACAAGGTCCGGTCTGCGAATATATTTGTAGCTGCACATTTCTCGCAGAAGTGTGAAGTAGCGATAACCTGAAAATGTGTACAGAAAGACAAACACGTAGTACAAGCAGATTTGTTGTGTAAAAATAAACATTCAGTGTATAATATTCCTTTCATCCTGCCATATTCCTCTCGATGGACGTGAGATAGAGGCGGGGCTTACACTGACTGACAGGACTGGAGTCTGCTTGTTGAGGTGTTTGAAAACTAACCGTTTTTACAGACACGCCAGAGCAACACGGTCTTCCTCCACCATTTGCAAGCAGTTAGCAGTCGTAAGATGGCCATGGTTACACACTGTTAGTACCCGTGAGATGGCCGTGGTTACACACTGCTAGTACCCGTAAGATGGCCGTGTTTACACAGTGTTAGTACCCGTATGAAGGCCGTGTTTACACAGTGTTAGTACCCGTATGAAGGCCGTGTTTACACAGTGTTAGTACCCGTAAGAAGGCCGTGGTTACACACTGTTAGTACCCGTGAGGAGGCAGTGGTTACACACTGTGACCTGACTCAGATACTTGAGATGAGTTTCTAAGATTCCACAGTCAGAAAATCGGACATAACCACCAATATTTTGATAAGACATCAGTAAATCTCACAGAAATGACCAAAATAATAAACAGAGGTAGAAACAGTGTTGTGCCAACAATACCCAGGTTATGCAGTCAAGAAGTAAAAGAATACAAAGTAAATACAAAGAGGAAACAACCGAAAATAACAAATGAAAAAAAATTCTTTTGAAGATAACAATTTTTAATTGTTTCATAAACACTATGTACCTGCTTTGATTAATTGAAAATAAAAATTAACCCTGTTATAATTTTAATGTTTTCTCAGAGCAGTCTTCACAGTTGGTTGGAAAATGTCCTGTGATTGGTTTTCATCTACTTCCAGACTTTTTCTTCTTGGATCATTAGGTCTTTGACAAACTTCCCGTCACCAGCCAATAGATGTGTGCCTGGTAATTCCCACAGCTGAAATAAAATGTAGAAATACTTGTAAATACTTACTATGTCTCACGGGGGGTTCAAACCTCTCCAGTAATTAACGTAATCGTAACACAATAGTTACAGAAATATAATACAGTAGTAACAGGAAGTGTGTATTTGGATCACTGTAAGGTAGTGAAATAGGTTGCTAGTAAGCCCAGATACGCAACGGATAAAAACTAATATGCTAGATGTTTCGACTAGTTCGTAATTGAGTTCACTTGGCTTTTACGTGACACTAACGTCACTGTCACGTAACGATTGAGTTGCACTTATTTTAGACTGTCATTCACGGAACAGTCAAGTACCACTCTCGTTACGCTCGAGGCAATTTATACCTCGTGACCTCATAATGGTGGAAGCGACTTGGTCTTCACCGCCACCTGTGGGCGAGATGGACGAGGTGCTGCAGACCTCACAGGGAGGGTCATGTATTCGTGACCCTCGTCACGTGTCTGCTGAGCCAACGTCTCATACTGAGCATCTGAAAACACAGGAGATTCATCACTCAAAATTCTAGACAAAAATATCAACACATGTCACGTGCGATTGTTCATTTTAATTAGGTGTATCGTCAAGGAAAGGACTTACATTTTGTCTACGTTTTACAAGACATCCACTTACTCTAGCCGTTGTAGCAAAAATATAAATTTTCAAGTTCTTATTACTTAAGACTGCTTATAGTAATACTTGTGCAGAAATATATATGTATATATTAGATGTACTTTAAAAAGTAGATAAAATGTCAGTTCTCAGATATTAATATCCTAATGATTTCTGCCATGATTTCATTGACATATTCACTGTTCTAAAAAGTTTTTTCTGTTTTAACTCAGAACTGGTTTTTTTGTGCTCATCGTAGAGCTCAGTCTACGAAGATGTTAATTCACAACGTTCAGCGCATTAATATTTTTATTTGCACACGTTTTATTGACGCACACTAAAGCTTAACACTAAACACATTGATGGTTTCCTTATCAATGAGTTTAATGCCGTAATAGACATTTTTACCAAATATAAAATATACTATTCCCCCTCTCCCCTTACACGTACACAGAGGAATATCAAAACTGCAACTTTACTATTTATTCTCCTATGTTATCACTGTTTAAAAATGTTATTTCAATGCTCATCAATTTTAGCCGTTCCGGCTCCGGGAAACAAGGGAGAAAACTTCATTAGGAGACACGTTTCGGGAGTCGCATGAGTTATTTACCTTCATTCTCGTATGGCGAACACTTGTTTGACTCGTCTCGGGACGGACCAGGAATTCCAGCCCTAATAATGTTCTCTTGACCTTTGACATGGACTTGAGAGGTATGAAGCGAACCACTTCCTCGGCTCTGAGCAACATCAGCAGCTGAATCAACATTTCTCGGCTGAAGGTCCACGTAGTCATGTTGATCTTTCTTATTTTGTTTTAACCCGTCATACGTTTTATCTGTGTAAACATGAACTATTCACTGCATTATCTTTCAATCCGGTTTTCGAGGACAATAATCAACTGTATTTCTTTATTTCATCTTTCTTTAAATATTTGCAAATGATGTAGGTGCAGTCCATTAAATTAATATTATAACGTTTTAATAATGGTATTTTAACGATTTTTTCGCAAAAAAAATTATCGTACTATACATCGAAGTACTCATAAGCGGCTTATATTTTTTTATAGCAACCAAAATCACTGACAAAAACTAAGCATGGCTTTTGTGACATATATATCGGGTGACTTACCTTTTATTATTTTGAGTATTATGATGACAATGATTATAGCAGCTGCGGTTAGTGAAAAATATACACTGAGTCCAATGATGACTTGAACTGACACTGATTAAAAAAAACAACAACATATAAGTGCACACACACACACACACACACAACGGATATATTTACAACTTTAGCCGGTGGACTGTAGTCGATCTAAGACAAGAAATCTATAAAAATAATGATTGTATAATTCAAGAGTTTGCCCACGAAGACTACTCAATTATATAATTGTTACATGCACACACGGCACATATTTATACACGTAGGCGCATATAATGCAAACATGAGCCACACACATGGAACACGTGCACAAACAGACCCATAAACACAAATCCAAAGACTAAAAGCATACACTCTTCATATACATGCATAACACATTTGATCCACAGCGATATATAAATGTACATGTGTGTGTATATATATAATACAGTGTGTCAAAAATGTGAGCATTAGATTAAAAACGCCTACTTGCTGCCACCTGTCTGTCGTGAATGTGTTGCTCTTGTAAGGGGAGTGATCGTTGGCTTGGGTCTGTGTAGACCCACAATAACCAGGAAGTAGTCACAGCTTTGAATTGAAAAATAAAAAAAAATTGTAAGCACGAAACTTGCCCGTCGAGTTTCAAAGTGCATGGAGTGTAAACACAAACTTTGCGAGAAGGTTGAGCGTGACTAAGGGAACAGCTACCCTGCATAACACGTGCATAAATCAAGGTGTTCAAATAGAAACAGTCGCTGCTCGCATTTATTTATTTATTGCAACTGTCAATAAAGTTAAAGTTGAAGTATGTCTCATGTGGACTCTTTCCTCCCCCTCCCCGTTTTTACACCAATGCACACACAGAGATAAGAACGCCTGCGAACACACACACACACACACACAATTAATAAGACAAATCAGTGTTTCTTCTCCTCTTATTATGTTTATTTTCCATTCTTTTTTGAAATAACTACTAAAACCCAAAGATGTTTAAGGAAAAGTCATTCACAGTCAATACTTGAGTGACAACAGCACTGAAGGCTTCTTTGGGCTGTACAAGTTTATTACATATTGTTTGTGCTGCGGTATGATATAATTTTCTTTTGCTTTCTAGTCAAAAATATTAATGGGGAGATCACACCCTAATAATACAACAAAGTTCTCTTGATATTGTGAGGATTTTAATTAATCGGAGCAATAATCTTACAAATATTCTTGAAAATACTTGGAGAAATATTACATATCTTTGATATCAACTGGGCCTTAAATCAAAACATATTTTCACTATAAAACATAATCATATCAAAAAAACAAAAACTATTTGCATGCATCGTGAACAGGCCTCAACCCGCACGCACACACACACGATTCATGGATCTCTCAATATTCTGGACACCGTGTGGTTCATCAGATGTAGACAGTAAAATACAGACAGGTAGTTGATAGGAGTAACTGTAGACACAGGTGGAATTTGTAGCTAATAGTTTTACCTTTAGATGTGGGGGCTATATAATACTTCTTCTTTGTTTTTGGCTTTTACAGATTTCGAAGACCAAATTAATGAAGTGTACAAATCAGTACAATATTGTTAAAAAGATATCAGTTACAAGAAAACACATCAAAGGATTGAGGAAAACTGCCCATAATATAATAAGAAAAACTGTGTGTATTATAGCGAAAATAATATTTATTACAATGATCAGTTGCCACCTCTACACCAAACACAGGCTTGTCCACGAGGGAAAAAACAGTTTATAGTCTGTGGTCATCGTCTGTCTGTGGATCCTTGCTGTCTACAAGACACTAGTCATAACGGTTTTAAAGAACAAATACGACTGTGGTCAAAGGCCGGAAAATGTGCTAGATAAAACAAAAAAAAAATGTAAGCCTCCAGAACTGAGTTAAGGTGTTTGTGTAACAGTGGTCATGTGACACAGAATGTAATGAGCTGTAATCATAAGAAAATTGAAGTTTATTGTGTGTCTTGGACATAGGTCTGTTGTTAATCTGGGTAGGTGAGAGTACAAGAATAACTTACGATGTGATCCTAGTTCATCCGTTTTCAATCTAAAGTTTTTGTCCACATTCTTCAGGCTTTAACATCTTTCTCTTGCCATGATTCGGCGACCAGCCAAGCTTATTGCTATGTTATTTGTTAAAACAACAAGTAAGGTAGAAGATCATAGATATATTTTACACTGTATTAATGCATAAATTCTTTGTAATTCAATCTTTGTATTTAATATATTTTCTTTATTGCCTGTGTGTGTCGGTTGGTACATCTACATACCCATTTGAGACATATAATACAGCTTAAAAGAGATTTTTTCTGCTCTATGATCATTCCTTTTCATTATATTGTACATTACCTATTCTCGGTGCTTTATTTGTTAAACTAAGTACACAGTGAATTCCAATGACACAGCATATATCAGCAACACTTGGTAGGTCTCAGAAGTGTAAGATAGAATAAATGTTAATGGCAGAAGAGGTCACTGGCATCACGGAAGGACGAAATGATGTGTTACCTGCCCCTCTACCTGTGGGCGAGCTGCTGCAGACATCACATGGAGCCTCATGTATTCCTCACGTTCGTCAGGTCTCTGTTGAACCAATGTGTCATACTGAGTGTCTGAAAACACAGAGGATCCATGATACAGTATTATGACAAAATGTCTCGCGCCATTGTTCATTGTACATTCGTGTATCACTAAGGACATGACTGTACCTGTTCACAAGACCTCGACATTTGCAACCTTTGTAATAAAAGAATTAATTAATTAACATCAGAGAACTTGTGATTATTTAGATAAGAGCCTTATTGTCGTGCACTATTATCTATCCCACAATGCCCAAGATTGAATTTTACATACTTTAACACTGTTGTGAAGTTACTCTCATTTTGATGACTGTTTTTATTTTGCGTGCTTACTGTAACGGTCAATTTACGAAAATGTTCATTCACAACGTTTTCTGCATTAATAGTTTGATCTACACTGTTTGGACATTTTTCATCGATGCACACGCAAGGTTAATAGCAAACACGAGGGTGGTGTTCTTACCATTCAGTACAATGCTGTAGTAGACATTTCCCCCAAACTAAAATCTTCTACTGGTACAAAAGAAAACAAATTTAGCACTAAACCCTTACAACTTTTTCTAGTAAATGACTACTTTTTACAAATACTATGTTAATTCGCATTAAGTTAAAATCGTTCCGTCGGGAGGGACAGTAGAAGGGAGATAACTTTGTTAGAAGCCAGGTTTCAGCGAGTCGCACGAGTTCTTTACCTTCACTCGTGTTCTTGTCTGGCGTGCACTCGTTTGTTTCGTCACTGGAAGGAACAGGAAGTTTCTCCCCTAATACAGGCCCTTGACCTTTGACCTGAACTTGTGCCGTCTCGTGCAGGTGACTTTCCCCACTCTGGGAAACATCAGATATGACGTAGACTCCGCAGTCAGCATTAGCAGCACGGTCAGCATCTCTCGGTCGAATGTCCACAAAGTCATCTTCATCTCGCTCGGTCTTTTTTAACATGTCACACGTTTTATCTGCGCAAACATCAACTGTCGACTGAATTTTTTTTTTTTGTTGTTCTTATAGAGAATAGAAACTTGCGTGTCACTAAATCATCTTTCACTTCATTCATAAAAAATGTATATGTATCATTATTTGCGATAAATTATAGTACAATAATTACGTGTAATATCATAAAATGACTCATAGCTGGCTTAAAATTGTTTTATAAGGCAATCAAAATTTTAATAGAGTATTTGTGCAATACATATTGCGGTACTTTTCTTTTCTCTTACCTTTTATTATTTTAACTAATAAGATGAAAACTAGTATAAAAACTGTCATCAGGGCGACGAACACACAAAGTGCAGTGATGACTGGAACACAGACTGGCGACAAAGCATAAAAGTATATTTAAAATACTTATATGAAACCATAACAACACCACAGATACATTTTAGCGTCCTTCCCACCCTGTATACTTGTAGCAACTTTTCCGTTTCACTTGTAATCCATTCTTGGCTATTGTACTAAAGGCTTGTCAGTCTTCACACCCGACGACCGTTGTCTAGCACTCAAGCACATCTTGACAGGAAGTCGTTAATTAAAGAGGCTGGGCAGCTGACATGAGCGTTTGATCGCATAAGCAAAAGTTATTATCTCGTGTGTGAAGGGTGTGACTAGTTTAACGTGTGTCAACGGTAGACTACAGTCTTGATACAAACAAGAAAAGATGAATATATAATTCTATCAAAGGCCCTAAACATGCATACACAGAGGATATGCATAGTTATTAGCAATACAATGCAAACATAAGCCACAGACATGTCACATAGTCTATACAGACACAAAGCAAGTAAAGACTGAAATAGTTCACTATGCATACACGTATAATAACACATGTATATACACATATATATAGAGCACAAAATGGCTCGGGAAAGTAAAATGATCATTAGAGAAAAACTCATACTTGTTGTCATTCTGTCCAGAATGTGTTCCTTCTCAAAGAAGAGTGATTGTCATTTTCCAACTCACGAAACCAGGAAGTAGCTCAAAGTTCTCTGTCCAAAATTTAACTTGAAAAAAAACCTCAAGAACACTCAACACGCCGCCATGTTTAACGCCTGTGGAATGAAAAGCCAAACTAGAGTAGGAGCTTAAACGAGAATGACTAAATAGCTGCCATGAACTGCACTCACAAAGGATCAAAACATTCAACATGTAAACAGTTGCCGCTGGCACAGTCTTATCCCTTGCTGTATAATTTGCAATAAAGGTGTCAGTAGAGTTTGAGTTCAAGTTCTCTCTCATCCCCTGGACACTCAAACAATTTCACATACCACCGATGTTTAGAAACACCAGCTCGCATTGTAGGAAGGCAAGTGAGGACAACTACTGACACTTGGAAAACTGAAAGGACCAGTGAGATGTCGGCATGACCCGGGAATATCTCATGTAACAACTTCATTCCTGGGCAGCTGCACCAATAGACATCCAGCAAGTGAACTTGCTACTGTCTCCTTCTTTCTCTGTCTCTCGTTATTTGCATAGCAATTAATTGGTGTTCGTGTGTTTAAAGGGGAAGTGGGGTAATATAAATGTAAATGCAAATGCTAGCTAGTATTTTCTAGATATTGTCATCTTGCTTAAATTTTCAGCATGGTGTCAGGTTCCTGCTGTGTACAACATTTTCCATGTAATAAAAGGCACAGCTATAAATAGACTGTGAACGATGAAGTACCAGCTCAATAACATTTTGTTTTTAAAAGAATCACAAACCATATGAACCACTATTAAAAATACCAAAGAATAATGAGTTAAGGTTAGTTGTGTATACCAGTCTACAGCTGACATAAGAAAGCCCTGAACTGGAATTATTAATCGTAATCATCATAAAGGTTGTTAACTGTTGCGATATATTCTGATAATGTTCTGCGTATAGGTTTCAAGTATTCAAGTATCACTGCGGTCAACAAGTTCTGGTTACTAGTAAGTTTTGATGACTGTACAGACAGATCATGGAAGTAAAATACACATTTCAACAGATTAAAGAGACAGGACATCCTGGCTTGCACAGACCACAAGCGCCACCACATCCTCACTTACAGAAGTGCCATGACAAGTAAGACAACTTGCTATGCTTACTATTTCAATATTGTATTTTCTTCTGATGTTGTTTTTAATTATTGTATTACCACCGAGATGTAACAGCCTTATCCTATATCTTTATAGAAAACAACAAATTGTTTTCCAACCTCACTTTTTTGTTGAAATAGTAGTGTACCTGTTAGAGACCTTTCTTTATTAAAAGGAAGGTTAAAGGTATGCAATTATGAAGTTGAACTCCATGAGCTGCTTTCCATGCCAATTACCAAAATACATTCAAGAAAATGAGGTACTCTAGAGATACCCCGAACTCCAGTAAACCTTGTAAACACCTAATTTCTTAACCATTAGTTTTGTACATATTCACCTTCCAATCTTCATTGATACTTTACCTTATATTTACTACTAATTATTCTTATAGTACTCAATTGCTTTATTTATTTAGTTTATTTTATTCCCCGGCAAAGGGCGTGGGCTGAAAAAAAATTTTGCTCATTTTTTTTTAAGACGTCCAGTTGAAAGCATTCTCATTGGCTGTTGCCTTGACGACAGTGACGTATGTCCGTTTTGTCGCATCATCGGATTTGATGATTGTCTGGACGAGTAGGCGCGTGTGTTGTTGCAGGAAGTATTTACTCTGTGTAGTCCCTGTGTCAGTGAAGAGACCTGTGTAGGGGACTATTTCTCACAGGCGCCTACATCTTCTGTTGACGATGGATGACCTGCAGGTCAGGCTTAGTGTCCTGCTGTTGACCTTGCATAGCGCTCAAGGTAAATCCTCTTGATGTGTTTATATTCTGTGATATAGGTAGGTTAGTTTGTATTGCATTTCTTGTACTTAGTACTTGTAACTGGTCTGAACCATTCAGTGTCCGTCTGTCTCTGTGCATGTGAGAGCAAATACATGCCCCAGTGTTTATGGGATGTATTCCTCTTTGTGCCCACACACACAAGATTTTGACAAATGGTGTCTAATATTCTTAATATGTTAGTCAATATCTTGTGAGTTTGAAGGAAAGAGTAGCATTGAGATTTTACCTGTTCTAAATAGGTAAACACTGAAAATAAAGAAGTAACATTATTAATGAAGGGTGTTAGGCGTGTCAGATGCTGGAGCTACTAAAGTATCTACAGGGTTAAAATTTTGAAGCAAACATTGTTGAAAAATGTTATAAAAGGTCGTTAAAAAGATTAAACTATTTCTAATTTTCTTATATATGTCAATATTGAAAGGAAACAATGTTCTGCTAATGGATTCATGTAAACCACACACACACTGACACGCACAAACGATTCGTCTCAATAGCACACATTGTTCCCATTGATCTTTATTGTTGTTTTGATCTCTGTCAACAACACTGACAGGTATAGGTATTAACAACTGCCACAACAACAAGCTGGAGATATTCGAGGACACACCTGTTCCTGTAACTTGCGGAGATATTAAGAGTAAAATTGATGTCATGTGGCAAACTAACTTTAACAACATCGGAGTCTGCACTTCAGACGGTCGGTGCCAAGACCGTTCGGACTACAAGCTCAGCAGACAACCGAAGTCCACAGAGAGTCACCTGACGATTGTCTCTAATTACCGAGCTCACGCTGGCCTTGTAGTCGGTTGTCTGGAAATGAGAAGCAGTTACATAGTCAGCTGTAGTCTCGTCATCAAACGTATGTCGACAACGTTTGATTGATAGTTCATTATCGTCAGGACTTTCAATTAAAGTTAATTTTGTACAAGTGTACGGCAAAGGGAGCTGCCAGATCTCCAATAAAACTGACTAATCGGTATTAGCAAACAATTATTTATAAAACATTCTTAACAGCAACAATTATTTGGCTGAATTTCATGTGTAACCGACTCTGAGTTTCATCTGTTGTGTAGCATCATGAGCGGTACTTGACTTCACAGGAAACAGTAGAGGTGGTGTCCATTGCTCGGTCACTCTGTCCTCTGTATATTTATATTTCAGGTCACTCTGTTCTCACTGGATGTCATGTCAGCTTTAACAATGTCACAGGACTTGTATCAGGTTCCTGTGGTGTACAGGAAGCTTACACTTCTGATGACAAGTACAGCTGTGCATGGAAAGTGAACAGCACGGTATGGTCTGTTTGTCTCTCAATGTCTGGTGTGACAGGGATGTGTGTAACACAGGGTGGGTCACTTGACAGTTGGCACCACGTCTGACAGTTTTATACGAGGTTAAATAAATGATTAATTGTCGTGTGTTCTCGCCCATCTTCTAGTCAAGCTAGTCAGGCAGAAATGTCTGAAAGCACGTGTTCATCGGTGTATTGTTTACACGTGAATTTTTAACAGTGTAGAGCTGTAGTTTGCAATTTTTAGACAATGAATTTGATTAACCGTGACCCGAACCCTGATTAACACCATTTAATTATTCTTAGTTTTCAAACTATGTATTTTTGTTAGTTTTAGTTGAAATATGTGAGTGACAGTTTGACAGACGCATGCAGTTACTAGATGTACCACGAGTCACACATAAAACCTATTATCAACAGGTCATAACTACATTGTATCGTAATGAACCTTTTAACAACTGTTCATTCACACAACCGGCGATGGGGACAGGATTGTACAACTACACCATACATGTTCATCCTCCTTCTACAGCAGGATTTTCACAGATTGTTGTGATAGGTATCTGTCTTTAATGACTATTCCGTCACCTCATTTTTTTCTGCCAAAGCAAAGTTATCAAACCGTTCTGAATATCTTTAGATGTAATAATAATAATAATAACAACAACAACAACAACAACAACAACAATAATAAAAATTCTAAAGCGCATACACACACTCCTAAGGAGCATGCTGTTAACGCTTAAGAACAAGAACGAAACATGGACAGCATACGAGGGACCGGAAAACAAACAAACAAACAAACTAACAAAACAAACAAACAACGTATGAACTATAGAAGAATAAACAATCGTAATAAACCAAGGATACAATCAAATACATAAAACATGTACAAAACACGTTTTACAGGACATAATGTTGACATGCGACACTGTTACAATGCAGTTATTATTGTCTTTATTACATATAACAGTTGACGCGGTCCCAGAAGTCACAATCAACAATCCAAGGCATATGTCTGCTGATGGAGATGTAATTTTCTTGACCTCAACGAAACAGAGCATTTATGGTAAAAAATACACGATACTTCGTAGTCGAGTATCTTTTCTTCCCTAATAATAACCAAAAATTAAAAAAAATATTAGTGAAAACATTTCTGACATTGTTAATGTTTTAGACTCACTATTGATTATAACGTTTGTCCTCACCTTTCTTTATACTTTTAATATTTAGTATAATTATCTGTCACTATATTCAAGGTACCCAAGGTGGCTCCACTGTTTCTCAAGAAGCAGATGCTTTGACTCACCTGACATCTACTACAGACAAGATCATCATCGGTGGAGCTGCAGCCGGTGTGGTTGTTATCGTTTTCTCGCTACTTGTTATCTACTTCATACGACGTAAGCGGTTATTTCATGGTAAGTACATCTGTGATGATTTTAATGCATTCAAACTCGGTAATATATGGCCATAAAAATTCCTTTCCAGAGTACCCGTGAAAAGAATCATTTCTAACCTCACTTTTGTTTGTTATACATTTCTGCTGCTTCTAACAGGAACTTGTGCTACAGTTGCTTATTAACTCAGTATCTATCTCTCATCTATAAAAATATTTATAAAAAGTACCACGAGCGGTGTGTGTAGTTTCGTATATAATGCTAAAAGTCGACAAACGGTTCAAGACTATATGTATCTATGTTGCCTATAATTTTTTCCATATTTTTTTAGCTTGTGGTTTGCTTAGAATACGACAGCGTAGAACCTTGGTCGTTTTCTTAACTAATGTCTGCTGCTAGATTGATGATTTTGCTAAATTTTTAGCAATTGAAACATAACCATAGACACTGTGAAAAAAATGATGAAAAGTAATGCTGCTGTACCAACATGCAGTCGTTGACATTAACGTTGATGGTGGGCGAGTAAAACGCGAGCGGGGAATGAGATAATATTACTTATCTCAGCTTGACGAGGTGTCCCCTGTCACCTCATTCCATGTAGTCACTTTAAGATGTATGCCTAATGACATTTGACCCATTTAGTGCAGTCTAAATATAGTTTGTTATTATTAAATATTTATAATGTGTCAAGTCCTGCATCCACCTTCCATCAAAGGGAAAATTGACGCTGAATAAAACCATAACGAATTTACTTATGATACACACTTATTAATTGTACTGAATAACACTTTAGTCAACTGACACTGTTAAAGAGACAGGCAGGGGAGGAATGATAGAATTGTTGTCATACCGAGCCTACAACCCAGGCTTTATCAGGGTAAAACAGCTAACCCTCTTAAAAATGAGGATTAGAGTTTTCTTCCTTCTTGAGCATGGAGAAGATGCTGAGACAGCTACACCAACCAGACAAGGTAAGATTCCTTGTTTATTTACTTTAACTGAGACGGTATATTTTATTAATTGCCTCGTATCTAAATATTTGCTCTTTAAAGAGATGCTTATTTTTTCTCGGCCTGTGCTCACTATAATATTTAAATAGCCAGCATATTTTTTAATTTTAATATTACTTCTGTAATTAAAAATATAATTTGTTTTATTTTACCTTTTTAACAAGATCGACTTTTTAGTCATCTTATTTGCCCCTGAAGGTTAATTTTGAATTAAATCTGATAAAAACACAAGGCACCTTACAGTCACAGACCTGTTTTCCTTTTTGTTAATGTTGGATACCAACCTATGCACTCATGGAGCCAGAGGAGAGTCCAGAATTATCTCGAGTACAGCCAGCATGCAACAATCTGGTTAGTACAGTACTGTAGTACTAATTTATTTTTTAATTCAATGAATTTTAATTCAAACTCACCTATCGTAGAGAGTGTATACAGTATTGCACACCTGCACGCAGATGGAGAAAAGTAATGAGAGAATAGAAGGTGAAGACCTTTAGCTACTTTAGTAATGCAGGCACATTTTACAAAAAAAGACTTGTTGTCACTGTGTTTCTTCCTTCAGTGCTTTGCTCTTTCCTTCCTTAAGATGTTGAAAGTGTTTATGTCTGCATGTGTCTATTGACTTTTCAGGACAAACAGGAAGTAAAGACACTACACAACATCATGGAGAGAGCGAGTCAATCTTACTTGACAAATACATGAAATATCTGCACTTGCATGAGTCACGTGATAAAGCAGGAAGTTTATGTTGAAAATGCGCTTTTGACCTTTGACCTAAGCTTGAGGGGTATAAAGGAGGCCACTTCCCCTGCTCTAAACAACAACCATTGGGCAACTTTAACCCGGAGGGTATTGGGTCTGCGCACTGTACAAGATCGGTAGCCAGATGATGACGAGGACAATCTCAGAACCTCACTGAGTCCACCGCTAACCACGTGACACATCTACTCAGCAGCATGGGGATTTGTGTTTGGGATTTGTCTTTCATTATTTTCTTTTCCTTTTTACTTTTATTCTACATGTGTAGCTTAGGGAGACAGGAGCCCGTAGGTGCAATTATCAATAGCAAGCGTGACAAAGGTGATATATCTCTCACACTTATAACCTCTACATATCGGTTACAGTTACAATTATTGAAGTATCACTGCACTCGAAAAGCTTCGGTTATGGGTAATCCTCGATGATTGTGAAAACAGATAATAAATTAAACACTTCATCAGATTAAAGATAGATAATGCGATTAAGATTCCAGACATCCGGCTTGTACAGGCCACACGCGGTACCACCCTCACTTGAAGAACTCAGTTTCCGCTTCCTGCTGTCGCAGTGCCATCTACCATCCACCGAGATACAACAGCCTCGTGTCATGTCTTCGTAGAAATGAGAAAAACATCCAGTTATCTCACGCTGTTTGTCGGAACCACCTTGTACCTGTCAGTGTACTTTCTTAAAAATCGAAGGACTAGTATGCATGCTTAGAAAGAAATTAAACAAATTGCTAGAAGACAGCATACGAGGGACATGAAAACAAACAGATAACACAAGAACTAAGAAAAAATACACAATGGTATTTAATTATGAATAAAACCAACTACAGAAAACGCAGAGGAAGAAAATAACAGGAACTGAAAGTAGGATGATATTACAAAAGAAAGGGTGTGACAAAGGACTAGCATTATGGGATAGGATGTTAATAGTCATGTTTACGGAAGAGGTGTGTTCTCAGTGCACGTGTAAAGGATTCAATAGTTGGTAGGTGGCGGGTTTGGAAAGGGACAGAGCTCCATTGTTTCTCTGCACAGTAAGTATGAACTAGAACACATTTTATACAATAGTAGAACTCTCTAGTTTTTGACGGAAGTTATTAATGACTTTAATGTAGAAAACACAGTAAAACCTTATGGTTAGTTAGTATTTAACAATTTGTTGTCTTATTCGTATAACCTGTATCTGCACATACATGGACATCTTTACTGCCATGCATGACATCCTTATGTAATTCAAAAGATTAAATGTTGATAAAATATTTTACTTCGTTTACTCCAAAGACTAATGTTTCATATTATGCATGTACTCGACAAAACAAACAGAAACAACAACAACAACAACAACAACAACAACAACAACAACAACAACAAACAAATATAAAAACTGTTATTTTTATTGAGATTACTAGAATGCCGTAAACATATTTTTGTTTACTCAAATCACGATGGTGCTTAGCACTGTCCTTCCAACTGTCGACACACCATTGTGGATGTGTAGTGAGAGTGGGTGCTACAGCTACACACTGGCATGTCACACTTGTTGCCAGTGAGGATGTGACAGACTGTACAACTGATTATATCGAAAGTGGTGACAAGTGATAAGAAACATCCTGGTTCTGACAAGATGAGTTCCATGAGTACTCTGTATTCTCATGCTACATCCTGTTCTACAGGCGTTGACTTCAAATAATCTGCACAATCGCGCTACATCCTGTATGTAGGTATGAGTATGTGTATCTATGGTTGTATGGCTATGGGTACAAGCTGAGCATGTCTACATTAAATGATCTATCAGTGTATGTATGTGTGTATGGTTTGGCACAGTGTTAGACATGAGTGTATTAAGCATAAATTTTAGTCGATGAAATGTTCATATCAATATATTAGCATAGCTTCAACAGAAAAATGTAATAACTTGTGTAAAGTATACAGGGATATTAGTAATACTTTGTAGATAATCCAAAGGGTTAATATAGGATTAATCTGTATGAGTCGCTCTCTCTGCTTCCTTCTCACCACACGCATATCTGTGTGCGAAAGAGAAAATGAGGAAGACAGAGAGATGGACAGAAACGCATAAAATATGGATCTACTTACTGACAATGCCACATATGTTTTCGTCTTTGTAGGATTCGTGTCAGAGAATTAAAAGACTTTGGATAAAGATAAAAATTATAATAAACCTCGAAACTAGCCGCCATGTAGACTAGCAGAACTGTTTGTTACCCGATACCCATCAAAGGTGATAAATAAGATAAAGTACTACTATAGAAGCTAACCACACACACTTAAGCACTCATGCATACATACTCTCACACAAACACACACCCTAAGCATTCACGCGCTCACACACACACTCACGAAATAACGGTATGTTAGCTTAAGTTAATTTTAAAAATTTGAACAACACACGTTACATCATTTTCACTTGTTCACTAAGTAAAGACGTGCTATTGAAAGCATTCTCATTGGCTGTTGCCTTGACGACAAGGACGTATGTCCGCTTTGTCGCATCATCGCATCTGATGATTGTCTGCACGAGCGGCGCGCGTGTATTTTCAGGAAGCATTTAGTGTGTGTGGTCTGAGTGTGAGTGCAGAGACCTCTCTAGGGGACTATTTGTCACAGGCGCCTGCATCTTCTGTTGACCATGGATGACCTGCAGGTCAGGCTTAGTGTCCTGCTGTTGACCCTGTGTGGCGTTCAAGGTAAATCCTCTTGTTGTGTTTATATTGTATTATACATGTGGGTTAGTTGTAATGCATATCATGTACTCAAGATGTTTGACTTTTCTGAACCATTCAGTGTCTGTGTATGTGCCAATACATGTGCCGGCGTGTGTGGTTGACAAGTTTTAAACAAAATGTTACCTCAGCTGTTAATATGTTAGTCGATATCTTGTGAGTTAGAATGAGACAGTGTCAGGAAGATTTTGCTGGCTTCTAGAAAGTTGGTCATAAAAAGACAGAAAACGTTAAGGAAGATGGTTAGGCGTTTGCAAATGCCGCATCTGCTAGAATTTGTACATGATTTGTATATTGAAGTAAGCATAATGATTGGCTTCAAGAACATTAAAAGGAAACATTTTCTCTTTACTGACACTTGTAAAATACACAGACACACAGAGAAACACACATACCCATCGTGTGTTTTCATCCGTCATTATTCTACATCCGTTTCTATGTCAACAACACTGACAGGTATAGTCATTAACAACTGCCACAACAACAAGCTGGAGATCTACGAGGACACACGTGTTCCTGTAACATGCGGAGATGTTAATAGTAACGTTGGTGTCAAGTGGCTACTTAACTATAACAACATCGGAGTCTGCACTTCAGATGGTCGATGCACAGATCGTGCTGACTACGAGCTCAGCAGACAACCAAAGTCCACAGAGAGTCACCTGACGATTGTCTCTAATTACCGAGCTCATGCTAACTCTACAATCAGTTGTCAGGAAAGGAGAAGCGGTTCCACAGTCAGCTGCGCTCTCGTCATCAAACGTATGTCGACAACTTTTGTTTGATAGTTCATTATCGTCAGGACATTTTATTTAAATTGTAATTATACAAGTATCTCGCATGAAACTGACTAAACTAGTGTTAAATTTATTTTGAAATTAAGATAGATAAGATAAGATTACTTTATTGTCCAGAAAGGAGATTTGTCTTCCAGCATGCAAGCAGTCAGAGTAAAAAGCAAAGACATCAACAATAACATCAGCAGTGAGCACACACACACCCACACACACACACGCCCGCATCAAGGACAATACATCAGTGGACAATACATCAGTTCCATGACTACATAAAAAAATATGACAGCGTATAACAGAGATGGGATTACGTCATCCCCATTGTGTGTAACACTATTAGTCGCTTATAGTCTTCTGTTTGTTGACAGCAGAGATGGCCGATGGGATGAATGACCTCCTGTAAACGTTCTTTTTCACAAGAGGGACCCTCAACCTCCGTCCTGAGGGCATAGGCTCGAAGCGGGGGTTGAGTGGATGGGTGGGGTCAAGCATGATTTGTGTTGCTTTCCGGACAAGGGCTGAATCGTACAGGTGGGAAAGGGTCAGCTGTTGTGAGCCTACGATTCTGCTGGCTGTGTTTATGGTGCGCCTCAGTTTGTTCTTGGTTGTCACTGTTACTCAAAAACTGATGAATCCAGCGAATTAGTGAATGACTAACTTCTAGGTCTACTAGGCGTTGAATGAGAATGTGTGTCTGCAATGTGTTGAATGCTGAAGAGAAATCCATAAAAAGTACTCTGATGGACGTTCCTGCTTTGTCTAGGTGGTTTGAAACTGTGTCTAGGAGTGTTAATGTAGCGTCTTCCACCCTCTCTTAGCCCTGTACGCAAACTGCATGGGGTCTAGACGCTCAGAAACAGCCGCTACAAGTCTATTGCATATTATCCTTTCAAAACACTTGGCTATGACTGGTGTCAGCGCAACAGGTCTAAAATCTTTGTTTTCCTTAGCATCGGGTTTTTTTGGGAATGGGTACAATGGTAGAGGATCGCCAGACGCGGGGTACAAAGGGGATGTTTAGAAACAGGCTAAAGAGCCGGGTGAGCATGGGTGCGAGTTGTTGCGAACAAGTTTTAAGAACTGATCCCCTCAGTCCGTCAGGCCCCGGGGCCTTGTTTGGCTTTAAACGCCTTAGACACCTCTCAACCTCCTGCTCACTCACCTCTAAAGGCGCTGCATCTGTGTTCAACTTAGAACATATATTTTCACATTCTGAGCTGGAGTCTCCCACGTCAAATCGTGCATAAAATCTGTTGAGTTCCTCAGACAGCTCCTTTGGGTTGTCACTTTTAATGTATTGGCTTTTAGTTGTTCTGCCCATCATATTGTTGAGTCCCTGCCACGCTTCTTTGGCATTCACTGTCCTAAATTTAGCTTCTACTTTGTCCTTATATTCGGCCCTAGCCTTCACAGAGTTTGTTCTAAATAATTTCGTCTTCTCCCTCACTGTGTTCATATCTCCGACGGCAAAAGCTTCTTTCTTCTCCCTAAGACACTGCCTAAGCTCGCGATTGATCCATGGTTTTGAGTTTGCATACACTTTTGTCTCTTTTGTTGTAATGGCACTGTCCTCACAAAACTGCAAGTACGATGTGATGGTGTCTGCTAACTCATCTCCCCTTCCCTCACAGGAGTCAAAGAAAACTTGCCAATCTGTTACTTCGAAACAGCCCTGCAGCGCTGCGACATTGTCACTATTCCATTGCTTAACCTTTTTTACAACAGGTTCTGCCGTCTTCAGTTTCTGCCTATACGTAGGTAGCAGATTAGTAATAGTAATAAAATAAGTAATAAAATAATTAGTAATAAATTTATAAAAGAAGTTAAACTGCAAACATTATCTTGCATATTTTATATTTGTAACTGAATCAGAGTTTCATCTGTCAGTTGTGTAACATCAGGTGGAGTGCTTGACTTCACCGGAAACAGTAGAGTGGCTGTCCTTTACTCGCTCACTCTTTCATATGTTTATTTATATTTCAGGTCACTCTGTTCTCACTGGATGTCATGTCAACTTTAACAATGTCACAGGACTTGTGTCAGGTTCCTGTGGTGTACAAGAAGCTTACTCTTCTGATAGAAACTACAGCTGTACATGGACAGTGAACAGCACGGTATGGTCTGTTTGTCTCTCAATGTCTGGTGTTACAGGGATGTGTGTAACACAGGGTGGGGCACTTGACCGTTGACCCCTCGTCTGAGAATATTTTAGGATGTTGAGTTAGTAAATGTTATCTTTTCTCTTCATCTTCAAGGCAACCTAGTCATGGAGTAAAGTCTTGACCATCGTGCTCATAGGCATTTTATTTACACGTGTTTGTGAAGGAAGATATCGAGTTCTGTATATATTTTTCCAATCTTAATAAAATATAATGTATTTGATTACCCGTGACGTCAACCCTGATTAACACTATTTCATTATTGTTAGTTCTCAAGATATGGTTTAGTTGAAATATTTGAGTAACAAGTTGACAGAAGTATAAGGTCAGTAAATGTGTCACACGCCACACACCAAACCTATTGTATTTCTATTACAATCAACAGGTCATAACTACATTGTATCGTAATGAACCTTTTGACAACTGTTCATTCACACAACCGGGACAAGGAACAGGATTCTACAACTACACCATACTTGTGAATCCTCCTTCTACAGCAGGATTTTCACAGGGTGTTGTGATAGGTATCTATCCATAATAACTACTTCGTTATCTTGTCTGAATATCTTTACATGAAATTGGATGTTTATTTCCCCTACATACGACACTGTTACTATGCATTTATTTTATCTTTACTACTTATAACAGTTGACACAGTCACAGAAGGCACACTCACAGATGTCACAGTCACAGATGTCACAGTCAATAGTCCAAGCTCTCTGTCTACCGACACAGGTGTAACAGGTGTAATTTTCTCCACCTCAGCGATTCAGAGCACTCAGGGTAACAGAGAGACCTTACATTGTCAGTTATCTTTTCCTCAGTTAAATCAAACTACAATTTTGAGATTTCATTACTTATTACACTTATGACAATGTTAAAACAAATTATTTTATTAAAAAAAGCAAAAATCGTAACCATCACAAAAACTAGTAAACGTTTTTTGATATTTATGGTCATAAGACAGTTTTAATATATTGTTAAATTATGGGTGTTTTTTTACCTCAATAAACATTTTTTTTAAATTGTAGTGATGACTGTAAATAATAGTGGCCACATGTTCTTCAAGGAGTAACAAGGAATAAACTAACACTAAACCAAACTTATATTTAATGTCTTTTAAAGTTGTTTACCTTGAGGCAGACAAGTTCTCTCCTATGTCAGGTTGTAGACTTTGCATTGATTGTAACATTTGTCGTCCTTACTTTGTTATAATTCTATAATTGTGAATAATAATAGTAATATTACTCGTATGGTGAGAACATAATATGCTCTCGTATAATTTAAGTTAATTTTATAAAGCCCTCTGTATTCCACAAAACTACTCTAGAAAGTAAATTAAGAGTAGTAATAGAATCATTATCTCTTATTATATTCAAGGGACACAAGGTGGCTCTACTGTTTCCCAAGAAGGAGACGTTTGGTCTGTACTGACATCTACTACAGGGATGATCATCATCGGTGGAGCTGCAGCCGGTGTGGTTGTTATCATTTTCTTGCTACTTATTATATACTTCGTACGACGAAAAAAACAATCACATGGTAAGTAAATTTGTGAAGAAGTTATTGTCATGCGTGCAACTCTTAATAACTACCTTATTAAAAGAAATACACTTTGAGAACACCAGTCTGCGTCTACAGCAAACACAATTTCTCAACTCACATTTCTGAGTGTGAAATTTCGGTTTTTAGAATGCATTCGTGTGTCACAGTTTCTTCTTAACCGCAAAACGGTAAGGAATCTGTAATTTATAGTAATTATATATATAATCTGTGGACGTTTCTTTCATATTCGTGTGTAATACATACAAAAATAACGTTGCTAAGGGGAAGTAAGTTGACAAATAGTTGACTAATATTTGATGTTTGTAAGTTGTCTCTCTTGTCTTTATGTTTACTGTGCGTTTACTAAGAACACGAAAGTTAAGTGTTGTGTTTTGGCCATTTTGCTGAAGTATTGTTTGTTGTTTGATTCAATTGTTTGCTTAGTTTTATCATTTAAGTATTACAAAAACACTGTCTATAGACTTTGTGCTAACAATGTTTTAAGTAAACCAGTTTTATTGTTTCTTTATTTATTCATCGTCTTCTTATTTTCTGTCTCCTTCTAAAAATAGTCATTGTGTACGGCTGCTTGTGTTTATTTACGTACTTTTCAGAAGGGCAAACAGAATGTAAAGGAAGTGCGCAGCATAATCTCGACGGTGAGTTGCTTTTACTTAATTCCTATTTCTTTATTCAACACATGTTTTGTTGTTGACATTTCCTTTTCAAAATAAATATATGCGGAGACCACATTATCTCAATGAACAAATATTTTAACATGGACAGATGTTTATTGATACGATTAATAATATTATTAGTTATAACGAAAGATAATCATGTTAAAATGTGAAATATTATTTTCATGCATCGCAAACAGGCCTCAACATTAAACACAAGTAAGATGGAGTGCAATAGGCTGAAAATAGTATCAGCGACTCAGACACACCACCACGCACACACAATCAATGAGAGAGATTGACGGATGAAAACCAACAAACAGTCGAAAGACAGAACCTTTATTCACTGGCTCAATATTTGCCTTTCAAGTGTACTCACTCTACTCAATGTAGTTATTTAAATAATTTCTGGTTTTGCAGATTTTGAGGACCATATCAATGAAGTATACGAATCAGTCAGCAAAGATGTCCAGAAAATCAGTCACAAAGAAGCACATCAAAGGGTTGAGGAAGAGTGTCAGTATTATAGCAACACAAACAAAGTGTATTACAACACGAACGATCTGTATTGCACAAAACAGTCGGCATCTCCACATCAAACACAGACTCGTCCTCCGGGCAAAGCTGTGAACAAAGTCTGCGAGCATCGTCTGTCTATGGATCCTTTCGGTCTACAAGACACCAGTCATCACGGGTTGAAAGACGAGAAGGACCGGAGACCGAAGAATGTACGAGACAAGAAGCAGACGTGAGGCTCGAAAATTGAGTTTAAGTGTGTTTGTGTACCAGTCGTCACGTGACACAATGCAAGCATCATAGACTGCACTGACCTGCAGAGACCTGAAATCACATGAAAGTGAAGTAAGCTCGTGAAGTGTAGCCTTAAAATTTATTCGAAGCCGTCTTCTGTTTTCCATGCTTCTTGTTTTGTCGCATTTTAAAAATAAACTTTAAGATTATAAAAAAGCATCTTTTCTGTACAGCTACACCTAGAGATGTAACAATAATGTATCCAGAAATTGCATTTACCTCTTTTTTTACTAAAATATTCGTCCTTGCAGAATGATATAAATTTTTCTAGAGAAAGTAAAGCTGTAAATATTTTCCTAAAATATTTAGTTGTAATTACAAGTTGTAACTTTAATATTTACACAAATGTGCGATCAATAAACATTATGAAATAATTCCTTATGTTAATTATTGATATTATTTGACTAAAAGTGTGCTGCGTTCAGTTGGAAGAAGACTGTTCTGGCATTCTACTTCTTAAGAAATTTGCAAATGTTTACATTAAATATCATGTTAAAATTGTTTTAATGTTCTAAAATGTAAGCAGCATAGAGTATAGATTGTGTGCTTTATTTTAATACGGATGAATGTTTTTTTTCTAAAGTTATCTTTCTTTCGGGCTTTTTTCATTTACAAAAACATCAATATTTCACTAGGATGTGAAATTGTTTACATGAAATTACAAACTCACGCATGATGAGAACAGAGTAACATCCAGTATTTATCTCAAACATTTAGTGTACAGACATGCAGACATCACATCCGAGACATAAAACACACAAATTGATAAATAAGCGGATAAATGGGAAATTATTTTTTTCCTTTATTATTAAGTATAATTAATATAAAAAGTGTTTTCTCTTTTACTAAAACATGTAATCATCGTAGTGAAAAAAAATGCCTAGTCTTTTGTCCATGAAGTAATGTTGGTACAGAAAAAGAGTGAAACTTTGCAAAATATGACAAAAAGCCTACAGTGTCATCTGTTATTGCCATCTCGTGTTACCACCAATGTCTTACAGAGAACACTCGTCGAATCGTTTGTTACAGCTTGCTGCTGTTCGTCGCAGACCGCCCCAGATATATTATTATCTTACTATTGAACAAAAGGGCAACACGAATTGTTTCCCTCTACAAATTTAAATCTTACGATGGATGCGTCTTCTTTCTGGATGAAAAAGCACCGTAATATTCATCAGGGAAAATTCATTTACAACAGTTCATATATAACAGATGACAAATGCAGCTGACATATATATAACAGTAGTATTTTTTTTATATTGAAGCATGTAAATCGTTTTAGAATTCAATATAAAATTATTGGGTTTTAGGTATAAACATCAAATATAATATAAACAAAAAGTAAAATAGCATAAAAATAGTCGAGGCATTGTGGAGGTTCATTCTCATAAGCACCAGAGTCATTTTGATAAACTTGGTTTCCCTCCCCTTACAAGAATAAAAAATGTGATTTTAGTTTATTACATGCTCTTGATTGCAATAGAAAATTTCAAATGATCGCAGTTTCCAATAGTCAGTTGGCTTCTGTAGATGAAGACATTAGCAATTAATAATATCTATACCTGGGCTCAATAAGATGCTACTAATGTAGAATACACAGTGTAACATGATGGAAGCTAGGCAACACATTCAAATAATTAATTGTAAGAGTTCTCATATTGGTCTTCACGAGGACACTGTAAGGTGTGGCATCAAGTGGTGGCGCTGTCAGCGATATCCAGCTCGATGTACACGTCATCCTCCTGGTTTGGTGGGACCGGTGTCTCTGGAAAACGAACGCAGAAAAATAGGCACTACAAATTATTCAAATGATTGTTTTCTCATTAACACTGTCACAACCTGCTTTATATATCAATATTTTGTTTCATTTTTCTTGAGTGAGAACAGAAAGTGTGTTTGGATTGCGAGTGTTTTGTGAGGAATTGTGTGCGTGATGGTGGAGTCCCGCACCTGATGGTGGAATCAACAGAAGCAGACTCACTATGAGTGAACTTTTATCAAAGACTTGTATCTCATTAAGGGGGAAGGGAGATTTACTGTTAGATGTTTTCGTGTATTGTTCCATAACATATTCATTCTGTTGTTGATTTTTTTAAAAATATTTTGTGTCCAAATTATATTTAACGTTTTGGGGCCATCGAGGTGATTGTTGACTTGTTACCTGTCAGTCCTGGACTGTGGTTGGCTAAAGGGATTGGTTCCTCGTAGACTGAGCCTAAAAGACAGTCAAAAAAAGAGAAAGAAACTGGTTTAAACATGTTATTTTTTCTTCTTTTGATTATTTTTTGATTTTAACGTGGCGTATTTATATTTAAGTTTACCTGTAACATAGTTTTCCTTGCGTGTGGCCTCTCTAAACCTGCCTGTGGGGTGTGAGCTCATGTCTGTTCGTTGGTTGTCTCGATAGAAGGGCGGGATGGCTGGCGGGATGGCTGGCGGGATGGCTGGCGGGACGGCTGGCGGGATGGCTGGCAACCCTCGGTGTGACGGACCCGTGGTAGAGTCACCTGAAGGTAGTGATCCATCGGACGATGCACCTGAGACCCGCAAATGCCTTAGTGTAGAAGACAGTGTGTATCTAAGTTTGTCTGTCATCTTTTATTCATTGTGCGCATTTTCTCATTCGTTTTTAATTTTTAATAACTCTGTATCTTTATGCACGTGATGCACAGGTGACTGGCATGTGCAACGAAAGCAAATCTTTTCTATGTTCTGTTCTTTAATTTTTGTGCACTCTCGCCCAAACCTTTGTCTGACACCTAATCTAACCTCTCCAGACAGCTGAACTCACAGTCACATATTCTGCTTTTGTAAAAAATAAATTGGATTATAATGAGTTTGCACTCGCCACTGGCTTGGTAACCAATGGTACACTTAAAGTAGAGATGATATTTATATTTGTTGTGTAATCAATAGTATGATAACATTTGGCACTATTTTGAGATTGTAAGGAAAATATTTCTGTTTTCTCTAGAGCCGACTATTATTTCATGCTCAGTTTAAACCTTACACATTTGTTATATTTCTTAACCGTTAATGAGGCAGTTTTAGGACAAGAGTTGAGGTTTGTTGCATGTTCCATCTGACGAAGTCAATACAGTTTTCTTAAGATAAAGAATATTAAATACGGAATGATAACATCAGACCTCCTCTAACAAAGTTCGATATTTTTTCTCTTACTCCGAGCTTTGTAGTCAATGTAAAGCTGCGTGATAAGGATTGCGATAAATAATTTTGTACGTATAATCAATGTATTTTTGTACGGCCTGAACTAAAATCAACATACAAAAGTAAACAAAGAAGACAGCGAGCACGACACAATCTCTAGGTACAATACAAAACTACTGAACTGACGCTGTAATCGTCGTCTTCGTCGCACGATAAGCAAAACGATGACAGCAACGATGACAGCAACGATGACAATGGACCCGATGATTGCTCCTGTAAGTGTGGCCACTGACATGGAGCCTGTCTCTGGCTTCACCGATGATGACGAGTCTGTCGATGGTAACCTCACTGATGCTTTTGGCGGCGACAGATTAGATGACACAACATCAAGTGGGGTTAGGATATAGTTGTAGGCCAGAGATGAGATGTAATAGTATAAAGTTGCTGACATATACTTACAATCAGCATTGACACACGAACAAATAATTCTATCCGGCTGTTTACTAATTACTATAACAGGACAAGGCTCTAGCTAACAGGAGCATCACGGGTACTTAGTGTTCAGGCTGACATCTTACCAAACTACTTTCACCAGTAAGATGGAGACAAAATCGATAAGTGATAAACAAGTAAGCTGTGAAATATGACGTGTAAACAAGCTTACAAATTCTACTTGATGCCACCAACACTTTTTGTTTTAATTCAAAGCAACAAACGACAAGGTTTTTCTGTCAAAGTAATCCCTCTTGATGACTGTCCATAAATTCCAGAAATTCTGTTTTATTTAGCACTGCTTTTAATCTCACGATCATTCAAGATTGAATGTCGGCGTCTGTGATTATGAATGCGAAAACACTAAAAGAGAAATGAGAAAAAAATATGTTGCCAAATAATCACACCATATGGAGGAGTTTGAACGTAGTGCAGTGAATTTTATACACTCCGCTCGGCTGTCAGGAAACGCCCGAACAAAGATTAAAAAAGAGATGTTTACCATTATTGACAAATATTCTCTCAGGATGAACCCAATCAAGGTAAATGGAGGATATTCCAAAAATAAGAACAATTGCATTTAAATATTAATAGATTCATCGCTAGTTGTCATAATAGGCATGCCTTGTTATAAAATTAAATACTAAATACTTTACAAACAATGTAATTTCCCTACGTTTTCAATTTAATTGCGATTCTTATTTCCTGTTTATCAGTCCACAATATCTATAGCTGTTTCTTTCCTTTTGTTGTTAGTTAATCTTGCTAAGTGGACAAAGGAATGAAGCGCTCGGAAGTTTGGACATGGCTTATATTATGTGTCGTTTAGTGATTCAGAGGGTAGACATGTGTTTCTAATATACATTATTTGCAAAAAGAAGACTCATAATGCGCTTCGAACACAGCAAATAAAAATATTTGTATTATACTAAACATTAAGGTCACTTAAAAAAAACTGCTGTAAAAAAAAATAGTCATCAGATATTCATCTTAATATTTATCTCTATGCAATGTAACAAGCATTAAAAAGATGATTTCTTTGTTTATCTTCGAAAAAAAAGAAAAAAAAACAAGCGCAAGAAATATTTGCGGTTATTATTTAATGAGAACTGTGGACTTACGTATGATAACGATAGTACAGGTGGTGAAGGAGTAAAGCTCTTGGTCCTGACACGTGACCGTGACACCCGCGTGACGTCGGTAGCCAGGGACAAGGGTCAGCTGACTCTCCGTGGACATCGGTGACCTGCTGAGTCTGAAGTCGTTGGGGAAGTTATTACTGCAGGTGCCATCAGCAGAACACACTCCTACTATCAACCCTTCTCCTTGTCGCCACACAGCATCGCTTATGTCATCGATGTCTTCACACGTGACTGGAGAAGGCGAGTCTTCAAATATTTCTATCTTGTCGTTGATACAACCAATAATTCTAACTCCTGGCAAAGAAACGACACAGAGAATGAAAAACAAACTTTCACTTGGATCGTCACATAACAAATATTAGTGGCTAAATTGTTTCCACAGGTGAGTAAAGCAGGCTTTTCTCCAAATACTTTTGTCTTGTTTATCTTTTTTTTTTTTTTTTTTTTTTTTTTTGCTTTATTTCTCTATCTTGAGAGCTTTAGCGAGAAAATAAAAGATGCGATAAGTTGTTTTTGTTCGTAGATGTGTTTGAATGTGTGTGTGTGTGAGAGAGAGAGATAGAGATTAAACTCTTCCACAACTACAAAAAGGAATTTGACAGAGTCCGGGTACAGAGGCTTTGACATGTGAAAACAAAATTTCACATGGAGTCGGGCCTTCGCCTGCCTAATAAATGTGTTGCTGGGGATAAATATTCTCACTTAATTTAACTTTTCTAACATGATAAACTCTTAAAGTACCTAGGTAGCTGGTGCATATGTAATAAGGTGTTGTTATGTTTGGAAATTAATTATTTCACAAGATGTGTGGTATTTTACTTCTATTTTAATAATATGATTGAATATGTTGCTAGGTGGCGCTTTATCAACATAGCAACTTACCGAAAACTTGACAAATTCCGCACACAAGAACGAGGCTGGTACGATGATCCATTTCAAGTTATGCAGAATAGGAAAATAAAATAAAATGTCCGTGTCACAATGTCAAGCCACCTCTAGTCCAAGGCGTCCCTCCACACAGCTCAGCAAAGAAATGTTTAGTTTAGAAGGTGAAGTCAGTTGGTTTATAGAAGTGAGGGACGTCCAGACTGCTCTGTATCATGAGAACATTGTACAGACTGGTTTGCAATCGTTTGATCCTCTTATGTCTGCATTAGCCGCTCGACTATTCTTTTCCGTGTGTGTGCATACGTGCGTTTGAGCATGTGTGTGTGTGTGTTAATTTTAAAGGAGATTTCCATGCGGAAGATTCCAAGTTCTTACAACAGGAAAATAAAGTGGAAATAACAAATAACTTAGCAAGCGACATTTAATTAGTTTTTCAATAGGTGATTCGATTTAAATGTTGTTTTGTCTTTGATTTATCATTATACTTACACCTTTTGCCGGTTACATTTGTAGTCTGGCTATTTTCCATTGGACGCTAGGTCACGTGGTTTGCATAGAGGTCAAGCCTGCAGACTTGGCTTGTATATTGTATGTTTGAATCCGAGTCTCTTACACTACATGTGCACTCATTTCTGCATAAAGGATTACCGGTCACTTAGCATACAACTAAGATTAGCGGTCACTTAGCATACAGCTAAGATTAGCGGTCACTTAGCATACAGCTAAGATTACCAGTAAAGCCACTCAGCATACAGGTTTAGTGTCGAGATTGAAATTCACAAAACTGCAATTATAGAAAGAAAACTTAGTCATCTGTTTACACTATCTGCTCACACAGATACTTCATTACATATCTGCGCACACAGAGGTGTGTATGTGTGTGTGTAAGTATACTCACAAAAATAAAAGGATGTGTGTATAAGTGTTTCCTCCTTTAGCGCCTGACACTGTAGCAACACAAGTTTATCTGACTGTTCACATGGCAGGCCGTCAAGGAAACACACTCATGTTATCATCATCATCATCATCATCATCATCATCATCATCATCATCATCATCATCATCATCATCATCGGATGAGAGATGGTCGTTGCACAAACAGCGGGGAACAGAACCTGGAGATGCTGACACAGTCAGTCACTGATACCAGGGTATGGGGGACTCGTGAGGTCGAAAATAAACTTTGTGTCTGACTTACACATGTGCAGCATCCGTACGATTCTACGTTTTTGTAAACAAAGCAATGAACAAGTTTAAAGTAATAAATATCAAATAAACGTTTACATAAGTCAAAAGTTTCCAAACAAGTTTACATTCGAGACAACTGATTCATTGAAATATGAAAAAAGGATAGAAAGAAATACACATTAAAAGTTAACCCTTACCGTTAATCTACTAAATCATTTATCTGCCGTAGTAGCTGTTGTTGGTTTAAGATTTGTGAAAAAAATGTTTCTACTCTACTGTCACGTGTCACGTGTCACGTGTGACGATCAGCGTAGTCTGTCTACAGCCAGCTGTACCATTCCAATCAAACGTAAAGCTACATTTTCTCTGAACATTCAGCATTACATGAGACTGCAAACCCCATCCTCTCTTTGATTTTTTTGATTACTTTTCTTGACACAAACTATCACTGAGTTTATCAAGTACTCAAAGCCAAGTCCTGCTTACTTGAACTCTAAAAACTAGGTCCACGGTTATCTGGAATAAAAGAAAACCGGAAAAAACCCACTTAAGCAGACGATGGCAGGAAAAGATTGTCACCCATCCTGCAAAGACACACTTCAAACTGGAGCCTCCATTCCCAGCAGACCCTGGCAACAAAGCAGTCAAAGCTCGAGGACGTCCTCTTGTCATCAGAATTGAGTTTTAAACGCTGATGTCTTGCTTCTCTTGGCCACCGGCGACTGCTTATCACACTTCTTGCAGACTACAAGACATTCATGTCAACTGGGTTCCTTTCTCAACAGCGATTTGCAGCCATTTCATGAAAAGTAAGTGAAGTTTCCTTACTTATTTATGACCATGCGTGCTTCATATAATTTATTTCCTCTCAAAATGTTTATAACACACAAAGTTCGTCACATATGATGAGCAGCACCGCGATTCTTAAATATGAGATGAGACAGGCATACAGACATGTCTAAAAATTGTATTTCAGTATAAAACATACAAATACTCATATGTATTATGCAAACAAAGGGACAAATGTGGATAAATACTTGAGTTTTGTAGTCTGGTAGAAGTGTAAGATTGACACATGCAATCAGGTGTAAGTTTATCAGTTATATACCAGTTTAATTGACAAGTATACAAGTGTATCACTCTATTCCTGATTCCATGTGCAGAAACTCAGTGAGTCAGGCCGCGGTCCACGAGACTCCAGAGCGGAATTCACTTCCTCGAGCTGCGGTCTTGTAGAGAAACCTGATGGCTGTGGTTTGAATGAAATATTGTAAACTGTGTCCTGAGCCTGTAAAAATCTCACTAACACTCGTGTTCTGTGGTGTGTTTGTCTGTGGACAAGTGTATGACTGACGGGAAGGTGTCCTGACATAAAGAATATTGCAACCTGTGAGGCACACAAAGTGATCTGGACACCCATCTGTTGGTGCCAGCAATCAGAAAATGAACCTTCTAATAATCCATCTTATTGTATGTGGGATATGTGGAGCTTTAGGTGAGAAGTATTTATCACTTAGAAGTTTTGTAACAAACAAACAAAAAGTTGAGTATATATATATATAATGCCCCACTGATTAATCGCAGACAAATCTTTCGACAAAGACGATGTCAGCTTGGCTCATGTTTTGTAAAAGGTTGGGTTTTAACAAAGTTACTAGAAAAGCAAGTTAAAGAGATGCTCACAGCAGCCAGAGTTTATTGACAAACCAAGGTTTATTTACTTTCACACACATACGCAATATTGCTGGCTCTCCTGTCTTTTTATGAATTGCTTCACAAAAGATGAACTTAACAGGTCATACTTGCCAACTACCTTGGTCTGTATGTCTGTCTTTTTTTATTTTTCTTTCTCACACAGAGGACACAAATAGCGCTATCTTCGTCTGAGTTGGTGAACTTATGTCACATATCATATCATAAGCATATTGTAAAGCAACAATGTCTGTATTTCATGCAGTGCGTGCATGTGGATGGGTGTGTCTGTGTGTCTGTGTGTTTGTGTTTGTGTTTGAATGTCAGGTGACTCTGTCCTGACCGACTGCCAGGTCACCATCAGCACTGTCAACTGGACTGTGTCAGGTTCTTGTCGTGTGGAGCAAAATGTCTCTAACTACAACTACAGCTGTGAGTGGGAACTCGACAATGAGGTAACATCCTACTCTATACTAGTTGTTCTCTAGCTAAAACAAAAAAAAAGTGTTTTTCAATTTAAATCTTGTGTTTGTGTAGCGGACATCAGTCGGACAGTCTGACAGCGGTGATGAGCTTTGTTCTTTTACACAACCGCTTGAACTTACTGAGGATTCCTACAACTACCGTGTACATTTTTCACCGTATTCAGCAGCAGCGGTTTTAGGAGAAGTCAAAATTGGTTTGTAGATTTGTTACATCTTTACATTATTTTGCTTTTATGTATTTTTAAGTTTTACATTTAGAAGACTGTTTCTTTTTGAAGATTATTGTGTTAAGTTTACTTTTAACTGACATTTTTTTAGTGTGTCACATGTAATTTACCATTAACAAATTTTAAATATAGACCTTCTTCATAAAGGAAATATTTTTCTCTCTTTCTCTTTTCTTCCACATAAAAAATGCTAAATTTTAAAGTTAAAAAGATATGTTAGGCAGTTCTTTTCGAGATAAAATAATAGTTGTTACTATATGATCAGCTCAAACTGGAAATTCTACAAAGTTTCGTCCACAAGTGGTGGAATGTGGAGCAAATCTGACTTGTTCGTGTCTGACAACTACAGAGGACAGTGAGAAGCTGGTGAAGACTGAAGGACAGCGGGAGGACAACGGCACACAGTTCACGTGTCACGTGACATGGGCTGGGCGTGTCTACATCTCCATCACCTACACTCTTATTACTAATTGTATATATTTTATTCTTATATTTTATTTTGCGTAATGTTTTGAAAATAAGTAATGAGTTTTGTTTAGTCTTAATGAGAAATCTTATGTTAAACTTTTACAAATATACATATTGTGAAACCCTTCTCAGATCTGTGACTTTGCCATCTTCTTCGCATATTGATACATATACGAATGTACCTTAAGAACTAAAGAATAAGGTGTGGATGATCAATCATTCCTATCCAGGAAAATATATTGTATTTCCTAATTATCTTAGTCCAGTTCTTGTAAACGTGTTTCCAACTCTCTTCTTGAAATATAAACCTATGTTACGGAAAAATTTTGACAGACACTCAATACTAAAACATATTTTTAATAAAATGTGCAATGCTGACCAAGATGACGATGATGGACTGGATGGCTGTATAAACTGCCATAGTCATACACTTCTAACTGTTCAGGGACTGTCGAAGAGGACATTCCATCGATTCCTGTGACATCATCCTCGACTGAAGCATACGTCGGGGTTGTAGTCGCTGTCCTTGCATTGACTGGCATCGCCACTCTTCTCGCTGTTTACTTCAAGCGCCGATACAACTATTCACGAAGTTTGTACTTTATTCCTTTTCATGTAGAGTCTTGTAGTATTGTGTGCTGAAAACGAGCTGGGTGTATTATTGGGATTTTGTGATGATGATGATGATGATGATGATGATGATGATGATGATGATGATGATGATGATGATGATGATGATGCACCTTATTGTCCTGCTCATGACGAAGCTGACTGTATACGGAGTTAGGCATCGTCGACTCACTCATCTTCATCGAATGAGCCCCACCGCGTGGTGCAATCCCGTTACGCTCGAAGTTACAACCAATAGAAACGCACCTTTTTAACTATATTTATATCCAATATGCCGTGTTGTATTAATGGATCGATACAGCACAGACATCGTCAATTTTGTTTCGCATAGTCGAATTCATAGATATATAGAAGAAATTGAGATTGGTAAAAAAAGTGTTATCATAAGATATAATTGCCTTATGTGAAAAAGTATTTTTATTAAAATCTATTCTCTCAATAAAAAAAATTGTGTTATCATAAGATATAATTGTAGTTTTATTAAAATCTATTATCCCAATTTCTTATAAGTACATATAGTTATGAGGACCTTTTCTCTCTCTCTTATTTTTTTTTTTGTGTTCTATATACCAGGATGCATTGATACATAGGTCATACTTCCGGTTTCGTGTTGTCATTCCTGGATTCTCGTGCACAGTACACGTATAAGGATTGTGATAAAATATAATTGCCTTATGTGAAAAGGTATTTTTATTAAAATCTATTCTCCCAATTTCTTGAAAGTACGTATAGTTATGAGGACCTTTTCTCTCTCTCTTAGTTTTTTTTGTTCTATATACCAGGATGCATCGTATACATCGGCCATACTTCCGGTTTGGTGTAGTCATTCCTGAATTCTCCTGCACAATATAAGGATTGTTTATATTTCTTATACAGGTAAGAAAAATTCGTTTTTGAATGTCATATCTCGCCATAGGCACCCACTATGAACTTAGCATTGCACTGTTGCTGTTTCTGATGTATTTTGAAACTTGTATTTAGTTTTGGTATTCATGTGTAGGTACAATGTTTCTCAAGACCAAAATAAAAAGCCCTCCCAAGGTCGTTAGAAAGATGCTGAACCCCTTGACAGGGCGATGGGTAACCGTTAAAGAGAGTAAGCCAAAGAAAAGAAAGACAGTTTCTGATGCTCCCTCCCAGCCAGACACAGTTATTGCTGCTTCCTCCCAGCAACCGATCCCGACAACATCATCCATCAACGTTGAGCCTATGGCCGTAGGTATGTATGAAGGATCTTCCCTTTATGAACTTTTTTTTTAGTAAAACGGTGACAGTTTTATTTTATTTATTTTTCTTGCTTATTACTATTATTATTATTATGAGAGAGTTTTGTCCCTTCGCCTAGCAGGCTGAGAGGATCTGCTCTCCTTGATATTGTTTATGTTTTGTTTTGGTGGTTCAATTTGGGTAAAAGTGTTGGACTATTGTGTTTATATACAGTTTTTGCTGCTTCCTCCCAACAACCGATCCCGACAACATCATCCATTGATGTTGAGCCTATGGCCGTTGGTATGTATGAAGGATCTTCCCTTTATGAACTTTTTTTAGTAATACGTAGACAGTTTTATTTTATTTATTTTTCTTGCTTATTACTATTATTATTGTGCGAGAGTTTTGTCCCTTCGCCTAGCATGCTGAGAGGATCTACTCTCCTTGATATTGTTTATGTTTTGTTTTGGTGGTTCAATTTGGGTTAAAGTGTTGGATTAATGTGTTTACATGTGCTTCTGCTGCGTTTTCACCCTTTACTGTCGGAACGCAGCGAGTCCTCTATTGTTCTTCTTTCTACATCTTTATTACTATTTTGTTCTACATCTGTGTTACTTTTTGTTAACTTGTTGTACATCTTTGTTACTATTTGATGATCTTGTTCAGCACAATACGTTGGCCACCTTATTGTCCGCCTTAGGGTGAGATGTTGCTCTTTATAATTTCCTACTTATAATTATTAATATTATTATCAACAACCTCTCCCATAATGCTAGCCCTTTTTCACATCCTTCCTTTTGCAATATCATGTTACTCTCAGCTCTCTTTGCAAATTTTGCATTTTTATCATTATTTCATCGGGATCTCTGCCTAGTGTACATTTTATTAATGACCATCGGTCTGATTGCTATATTAAACCAGTGTCAAAAAATGCATACACAGGATTGTTAAAAGTAATATATTTTCTTCTCATAATTGTAGATCTTGAAAATGGAGCAAGCTCTTACTGGAAAAAGAAAGTAAATCGTGCTGACAAATGGGAAAAGATACGACACGAACTGCTGGTTGTGCACACTGAGCTGTGTGCTGTTCCAGATCAAAGCCAGTGTGTCTGTTGTGGCTTAAATTTACCAACAATCCGCTGCTTGGATTGTAGCAGCAATGCACTATTCTGTGAGGAGGACTTTGTAGAGCGTCACAAGAATGCTGCATTTCATAGTCCAGAAATATGGAATGTAAGGAACATTTAGTATTTGGGGTTTGAGGGGCAACCACACCTGCAACAAAATACTTATATGGACTTCATGTTTGACAACTTCATTTGTACATGAGCGTTATTAATGGATTTTCTGTTTTGTTTTTTTCCCTAGGGATATTGTTTTGTGCCATATGCAGCCAACTTGCCTGTTTTTGTGCATAGCAATCACAAGGTACCATCTTGTGCAAAACGTACAAGGGAAATCACTGTGATTGGAATGAGAGGTAAAAATATAAATGTGTACTGTAAGAAGAAAACAAAATGACAGTAAAAATTATGTTCTAGGTATGGTATGGTTTGCTGCATCATCAATGAAAACATGCTTGTTTATGTCTAGGTGGCCCACAGCTGTTTACTTTTGAATTCTGCTCATGTGAGAGTGACACAGTCACACTACTACGCCATCGCCTTTGGGGTTCTTCCCCAGAAATACCATCTGTGGCATTTAAACTGGATGTCATGGAGTGGTTGCGTGCATTAGTGCTTGAATGCCAGGTGTCAGTTAAGGGCTTTGTCGATGCATTGGCAACCCGACTTAGCAAGATAGAGAGCATGAGCAGCAAGAAGGTTTGTTGTGGCCTTTTTCAAATGTGTTTTCCATTTCATATTTGTTACCTATACAGTAGTAATTAGGCACTTTTATGGTACTGAGAAATTTGAATCACATAATGCAATGTCAGTCCCTGGTCCATGTTGATATTTACTTAGAATGCTAGTAATATAAGTTTTTATGCTTTTAACTGGATGGCTAATAGTGATAGAAATTAGTTGTAATTGTTGGCTATGGAGTGAGGTTAAAGTATATCATTATTTTCTGCTTGTCCTTGATTTGCAGCCACTTTTTTTTATGAAACTCCACATATAATTATGTTTTTACATGTTTCACTTTAGTCATTTTTATGAGGGGATATCGGAAAAATGGCCAGTCAACAATACTGATGGTGCATGGTAATGTGCTGGAATTAGCTTTTGGGTGATCCTTAGTTTGAGGTTTAATTGCATAATTGAAGATTTTTAGTAGCAGGCACCACCTGTTTCACAGGGTTGACTGTTGATGGTTATTTAATAGTAATCCATTTTCTTCATGGAATACATAGTGATTCAGGATGCAGCCCACACGAATATTCCAAATGTTCTTATTTACCCTGTGTAAATTAGCAGCAGCAGGTGCTCTGTGTGAATGATTGCATGTGCAATGCTATATGTGTTGACTTACAAAGTTTGCAGTACTTATGAACTGATATAGACGACTCATTCACTGGCACACAAACTTGTTTTTAGCATGTATTTTTTGCATGTATTGCAGGTTAATGGAGTATATCAGGCCCTAGTAACTGATGCATTTACAAAGTACATGCACCATGAATACCAGTTGCAGCAGCTGCAACACATTGATCCAGATCTTGATGATGGAACTGGTTGTCCTGCCTGCCATGTAAGTTTTTAATATTCAGGAAATAAACTTTAACTATTGCAGGGTAGCAGAGGCTTGTGGATGCCATTTTTTTTTTTAACTTCATGCACCAGATAGTAATAACAGTGATGATGGAAATGTATAAAGGATGTAAGTACCATACAAAGGAAATTGTTTTGTCAAATATAGGTGGCCAAAGAAGACATTGAGGTTAATGCGAAAGACCCTGCAACTGATGGAAGTCAAAAAGTGTTGTCTGAAAATGTGAGTATTATTTGGGCTGTTTCACTTGCGTTTTTTCTGTGCTATTCGCATGTGTGTTAAGGAAGGCTTTGTACTTAGTATTTTTTTAATTTTGATCTTAATTTCTTTCAGAACCTAATATTTTCATTTGATGCCAACTTTGGCCTATCACGAAAAAAGTCATCTGGCAAAAGCCCTGGTGAGGCTTTCCACACAGGGCGTTACTTCCTGGACCAGACAGAAGTAGATGATTTTGTACAGAATTATGTCTGTCTCACAAAAAAAGGAGGTGGGGTAAGTTATTTAGAGTTTACGTTTGTTTGGGATTTAAAGGCTATTTATTATTTGAGATCACACGTGGAGTGGTTAATCATTATTATGTTTGACATGTTTACAATATAATTTTTTGGTATAGAAAGGCATGCATCAACAGGTGAGATTGTGGTGTCGGATTCATATGTTGCAAGACTGATTCACTCACGTCATTGTTTTACAGGACTGTAGTGACTTTCAGGCAGGAAGCTACAGGTCGAAATCCAGAACAGATAAGCTGGATGAAACAGCTGTGTTTGGTTGTGCCTGTAGCAGGCACGAATTCCCCCATCGTTTCTTCAGCCTAAAGCACGGTGAAAGGTTGTAATGGACTCATTTCTTGTTGACTTTTGTTTACTGTTTGAGCAGTTCCCATATTTTGTGTTCTTTATGGACATGGTCATGAATCTTCCATCTACAGCACAAATATGCAAGCAATAATAATAAGAAGGTTGTTTTCAGGTTGGGATATGCTGTCTGCCTGATGGAGAAACTGCTACAAGAACATCCGCAGAAAATCTCCATCATGTATGACATTGCATGTGTTCTATCAGCACATCTGAAGGTTTGTGTACTTTTGTGTACTTAAAATTGTTATTGTATGTATGTGTGTTTGGCAGATTCATGGTGTATTTACTGCAGTGAAGAGTTAAGAATGGTTGTGTTGGGACTAATTTCTTCCCTTATAGGAGAAAGTCAGTGACATACCTGAAATGTTTTCAGTAACAAGGTACTAGTTTGCTCATGAGTAGACCTGAGCATGAAACATCCTTCTAATGAGACATGGTTTCCATCATCATAAATGAAGCAGTTTGGTGACATGAGCAGGAGAGACCTCCAGTAGCAGGGTGTCTTTTTGTGAACTCATCATTGTCACAGACTGGGACTTACAGCTGGCTGAAACATATCTTTAAATAGAAGAGTCTTTGATACCACTGGTTTCTCTTTCATTTATTTTAATAAATAATTATGTTGCAGAAAAGCAACAGAGGAGAGCTGGCATCAAGAGTACAATTCCTCTTGCCTATTTTCCACAGCTTTGGTCATAAGATGTCATGTCAGGTAACATCTACAAATAGGACCAGATTTCTGTCATGTATCATAAGCCAAAGGATCCATGCTCACTCAGAATGAAGGATCATTTTTTTAAAAAAGTGTATCACTGTATCACCCCAACAGCAGCAACAGGAAGTAACAATGTTACATAAAAAATCATTGTGCTAACACCGGAAAACATTAAAAGAAATGAAAATTGGTGAATAAATGTGAAAACATAATCAAAAACAAACCACAAAGGTAGTCAAAAATGCAATGACTCATTTTCTTGTCAGCAACAGTCCAGTGGTACCATTTAGGTCTTCATAAAAAGCTACAGATAACTTTTTACAGCTAGAGTATGGCCCACGAGCAGCAGCTGGGATAGGCCTGACAGACGGCGAAACAGTTGAGCGCCTGTGGTCCTATCTCCGAAAATTTTCAGCAATCAGCAAGATGATGACGCCACAGAGGAGAGTAGATTTGCTGACAGATGCTCTCCTCCACTATGCTTCAAAGTTACGCAAGCGATTAGGTTAGTAAAAACAATTTTCCTGTTTTGTTTTGTTTTGCAATGTGTTCCTTCATTTTGTTTGATGGCAGGAGGAACAAGCTGTATGACTCATGGTTGCTGAATCCATAAAAGTAATAGGAAAGTTTTATTATCATCCTTTCTCTTCCTACATTAATTTGTACTCATACTTGATCAGATTAGTTTGTCAAAAAAAAAAAATCATATATTTGTGTATGCTTAACAGGCAAACATCTTGCGCAGAAAATGGTGAAAGCCGAATCCACCAGTGAAGCCTCATCAACTCAGTTTCAGGAGCTGACACGCTCTTTTCAGGGTAATTAGGCATATTTGTTTTTGGACGCTTGTTTATGAAGTTGCGACAAACCTTCCTCTTAATAGAGGATGACATTTGTAATTGCATATATTTTTGTTTTTCAATTAACAGAACCAGTGGATGCTGCGAAGGTTTTGCAGTGGCGAGAGGAAGAAAAAGCAGCATGCAGGAGAAATGATGGTATTTTGTAGTATTTTTGTCAATTGTAATATTACAGTAAGAGAAAAGGTGATCTAAAATAAGCTTTCTCTAATTTTACTTTTCCACAGCCTAAATATGCACTATGTTAAAATTGGAATTACAACAGATCAACTTGACTTGTCTGTGTCAGTTATTTTTCAAGTCTGTAATGAATATGCCTTTTCCTTTCTTGCCTTTTTGTCAGTGTCTTCCAATGAGAAGGACAAGTACATGCTGACCTTATTTGAAATGAATAAATGCCAGTAAGTTTTTCTGTCCTAAAACATGTCTTCGCTCTGTCCTGTAGTCAGGCATGGCAAATTTTGTACACATGCAGCCAAGTTATGTCCATAGCAAGGCTTTTTATGTTTGCAATCATTTAAAAGAATAATTTTTCTTTCTTAGCAGGGTAAAATGTTTCATTTTGTGCTTTTCATTTGACCTGTTAAGGTACATATAGAGGAGAGAATAAGTGTCAGATCATCACACATGCAGTAATAGAAACTGCTATCTTGTGCAGGTCAGCTTCTGCAGCCTCAACAGGATCTGATGACAGCAGGACTGAACTAAGTGTGTACGTAGATTTTTTTTCCCTTGTGGTGCTCACCATATGAAACAATAACATGAAAGGATCATCTGAAACACAGGATTAGAGGTACCAGTTCTATCAATAATATACAGTCCTATAACTGTGATATTGCATGTACAATGTTTATATATAATGTCCACATAGACTGGCTGCCAAGGTAACAAGGCTGGAAAACCAGTACGGCTTTGTGCGACCTTCAGAGGACAGCAGTCAGTACAGAGAACAGCTGACATCAGCTGTTGTCAGCAAACGCAAGCTGGTGCTGGAGCAGATGAGATCAGTGGCTGCAGAAAGAAGCTACAGTCTGATGCAGCTGGCAGAAGCTCGTGAGTAAACATTTCATTTCCTCAATGGTTTTACAAGGGTGTTAACATGATTGAGTCAATCAAAGTACTCATGGTAATGTAAAGTAGCTGTTCCTCCTACTTTGCATGCACGTAGAGAAAGGAGAAATGTGGAATTTTGTCTTACATTGTATCAAACACCACCATATTCTTTGTCACTGCTCTTATCCGAAAGTAAATAAATAAGCAATAAAATGAGCAAAACATAAATAAACTTAATGGACGTGATCTCAAATTTTCAGGTGGCCAGGAAGTGGCCAAGAAAATGAGCACAGTTGTGAGCAGACACAACAAAAGATTGAAGAGTCTGCTCACGATTTATAACAAGTTTTCACCTGTTGAAGGTCAAGAAACCCTGCCTGCAACACTCCAGTTTGCAGATGTTGCTGACAGGGGCAGCTGGGTATATGGTGTGGTCCCAGAAACATCATCATTAAAAAGAAAAGTTATTCAGCTATCTGATCTTATGATCAGATGTACTGAAGAGAAAGGGCTGCTCAAAAAAGATGCAGCAGCAGCTCATTCATGGTATCAATGGAAGCTAAGACAGTGTCAGGAACACCTTGAAAGATTGCAAAGTACAACTCAGTATGACCGTGGCTGCCGTGCCTTAATGTTTCAACATATGGTTCAGTTGGAAAATATGTTAAATGACTTAGAGTCTTTAGAATTTGCTGAGCTCACAGCACTTCCTAAGCCAGCTTCGCAGTTCTTGTCAGCACATCATGATGTTCTTTCTGTTGATACAGAAGTGCAAGAGCTGTCGGAGCTGGAACTCGAAGAAGTGCTGTGTATGCTTCAGCAGGGTGAAGAAAATCCGGAGGAAGACTCTGACAACGAAGATTCTGAAAATCTGGATGAATGATATATCTGCCTTCTCAAATTTTATCTTAAACATGTGCTTTTCATCATATGCATTATCACGGTACGGTGCAGTGAACTTGCAATTCTGGTGGTAAAATAGAACGCAAAGTATCCTGCACACAAACATGATTCAAAATTGTTTAACTACTACCTGGAATGATAGGAACATTTTAAATATTTAATAACAGTCTTCCTGCTTCTCACAACAGCATTTTGTCATTCAATTATTCATTTAACTCATTTCTTTTTGTATGCTGATGTTTCCAGATTCCCACCATACACCCAGCTTCCTCTGTGATGTAGGTGTGCCTTAGAAAATGCTTTATATGTAAATTTGTGATCGGATATTTTTGTGTATATTTTGCTTGCTGTGATGTACTTCTGGCCTTGTAACCCAAATTTGTTACATTTCATGCTATTTTCCCATAAGTTTGCACACCTATATAGATTGTAAGCTAGACATATTCGTTCAGATTGTTATTGTCATTATTGACAATTTTTTTCGTGGAGTGCATTTGTACACGCACCTTTTTTAGTAACTGTCAAATTACTGAAATATAGTGATGTCAAGTGGATCTGTTTCAATGCACAGCAATCAAACCTGACCTGCCTGCCTGCAAAACCCCTATCCCCCACAATTCTCTTTCAGTTTTAACTACTTGACAAGTATCAACAAGACTGGCCAAAATTTACACACTTAGTAAACACATTAATAATAAACACATTCTTACAGTCATTTGGCAAAGTGTGGACATGGTGGTGAAGAAATAAACTTGGTGTACTGCACAGTAAACCGAGAGCACAGTGTTCTAATTTCTTTTGTCCGTAAACTCGGTGGAATGCCCGCTGAGATTGCACCTGTAGAAAATCTATTTTCTACTTTTATTAATGTTGGGGTTAGGTTTTGATTACAGTCTTGTAGAAGACATTAATGGTCCGCGGGACTTGCAACTATTAGTCAATCGTGAACTTTTACTGATGAACTTGTGAACATTTGAATTATTATGGAATTGTGAACTGTAACTTTTGAACTTGTGAACATTGGCTTGATTAGTGAAGTGGGAACTTTAACTGTTGAAATTGTGAACATTGGAATTATCACCATGATGAACAGTAATGAGAAGAAGCGACCGAAAGCTAAGTTTTAATATTATATCTGAATAATGCTTGTAAATATTCCTTTATATATATATGCGCTCTTTGTTTAATTATATTCTTTTAACTCATACTTAAGTATCTCTATGGAATGAATGTGTTGCAATTAGGTGTGTGGGTGTCACGGACCAGTCCGTGCCTCCTGTGTTTGTTTGTTGTTTTTTTTTGTTGTTTTGTTATGTTGTTTTTTTTGGTGTATTGATAACCGTGTTTCACCAGAGTTTGGTGGAAGAAGTGAAATTGTTTGTAATAATTATTTGTGCCTCCAAAGAGGGTACAGCCACCGAGCGATCTCGTTATTTCTTTATTTGAAAGAATGCGCATGTCTGCGGTTTATCCGTGACAGTGGGCGAATGCATGAATGCAAAAGTTATCCATTGCGCGCAGGGCCCACATTCAGTCCATTACAGCACCCAACCAGTGCATAAACATTATTTTATTATTTGCAAATTATACTTGACAACTTTGTGAAACTTGACAACACAAGCTTGAGTACAGTCACAGGAAGTACGCAGAATAAAAGTTGACAATGTCATAATTTGACACAGTATGGATTATGCAATTGCACACATATCATTAATCCGGCGTTCGTTGATAATTTCTAGACATTAAGTATTTATCATTCAGGTTCATTAGAGCAGAGGTGGCAAATGGGGCGGCCGCCCCAGGCCCCGCTCTCGAAGGGGCCCCGCGCTTCAGCCCCGAGGTCGTCTTTATGACTTATTGCTAGCTGTGTTAAACATATTGTGACAAAAAAACAAAAAACAAAACTGACGTTCAGAAAACACTTCTAAGTTCTAATTAAGCAAATTATTATAACAAGCAGTTAATTAAGTTATCGTCACCATATTATTTCGCTTTAAGAAAAAAACCGCTACTGTCACAAACTGTGGGAAAGGTTACTAACAATTAAAACACTAAATTCCTGCATTATTTCGCGAAATTGATGCAGCCTATCTACTTGTATATAAATCAGTGCTTCCGGCATCATATCCAAAGGGATATTGATACACGTACTCCATTACCCCGGCCCCGCATGGATGGTCAGCCCCAGGCCCCACGTATTCCTAACGCTGCCTCTGCATTAGACGCAGCTCGTGGAAGCACAAAGTAATACTACAGATTTTCAAAACATATTCATATCCGTCAAATGGGCTCCTACCCTCATGGTTCAGGGGTGCATGGTAGCTACTACCATTATTCGCACACAGTAGCGTTCAGAAGTCGCACGGTCGAAAGGTTGGCCGATTGGGAGTCGGCCAAATTGTAATGATAGGACATGCCTGTCATCACGAAGAATTTGAGACACTCAGAAGTTTCTGCCTGTTTTGCAGAGATAGAAGAGCACTCTGGGCTGTCCCAGTGCCCGTGTTGCAGTTGGATACAACACGATGTAAGGTCCCTCACTGATACACTTTTGTCAAAACGGAGCAACGAGGACAGCACGCTCTCTATGTGCGATCTATAAAACAGCTGAAGAATTTGCTGGGAGACAGCTGTTGGGCCTTCTTCACGACAGTTTGTTTGGAATCCCAGCAAAGTTCCTATGTAAGATGGTGCCCATGTATTTGAATGTAGGTACCATTTTCACCTCCTTGTCGTGGATGGACAATCTATTCCTCTTCGTGCATCAGGTTGCACATAAGGCCTCAACCAGAGTCCGCCACCGATGTCGATCGGCTGAAACCCGCCCCAGGTGACCCCATGTCTCTAGGTGACCCCATGTCCAGCCCTTTCCTTTCATCTCCTTTTCCACTGTTCTTCTCCAAGTTTCTTTTGGGCGGCCTTGTTTTCTTCGGCCGTCTGGAGTCCATCGTAGGGCGACTCTGGAGAGGTCTGCTGTCTGCTGGCGGAGCACATGTCCAATCCATCGCCAACGCCTTCGTTGAACCTGCGTGGTGATGGACTCGGTTTCACCTCTTCGGTGGAGTTCTTCGTTGGCGATGGTATTTGGCCAAAAGATGTTAAGTATGCGCCTGAGGCGTTCACTCTCTATTGTCTTCCAGTTTGCTTGAAATGTGTTATACAGAATGTGATTTATACTATATTTACTGGCGTAGAGTACATAGTTTACTACAACCTTCGTCATTATCTTACACTTATTTCGACTTGACACCACCTATTATCAAGCGCCTTGATTGTGCTCCACATGCAGGGATACGTATGTCAGACATAGCAAAACTTTACAACAAAATCCACAACGATCACACCGCAAGAGTTGCATAAAAAGCCAATACCAGCTCCCAACTTTGTTCCTTTTTTTTCCAAAGGGATGAAGAGTGCATTAAATTGGAGGTAGAGCATACTGGATGAAAGCCAGTGTCACTCAGTCAGTCGTCCCTTGACCGGCACATGTCGTTGAGAGACCACATGCATAGATGCGGCAGCTGACAGGGCCACTGCCCTTGGCTATTGGGGCGGTAGTCAGCAGGTCCTGTACAGGACGACCAGTCCAGTCTTAGAGGTTCGTAAGTCAGTTCTTCCTTTGGCCACCGCGGCATTGGACACCCTCCTCAGGCACTTGTTCTGGAATGCCTGGATTCTCCTTTCCGTCTCGGCGAGCAAAGTCCACGTGTCGCATCCGTACAGAGGGATCAGCACCACCAGGGCTTTGTACAGCTTGTACTTGGTAGAGAACCTTCTCTTATTTCTATGCATATCTTATTCAGCGTAGCCATCGCAGCTGTTGCTGTTGTGATCCTTATGTGGATATCTGACGAGGAACTGCCGTCCTTGGAGAGCGTGGCTCCCAAGTATTGGACGATACTAATCTCTTCGATCTGCACCCTGTTCATGTAGATATTGACGTACGCGTACTGTGGTGCGAAATTAAGGTTTTATTTGGTTATTGAGAAGTACTGCATTGGTTGAACTATGCTATAGTGCTTAGAAGACTTAAACGAGGCAGTCTTCGATGTCGAACTTCCGTATCACACAGGCCTGACAAAAGTGGCATACAGTCAAATCTCGCTACTATGCCACCTACCGGGACAGAGCAAGAGTGGCATAGTAGCGAGGGTTCGTAAAAACGGCTTTATTTGTTTTTGACATCGCTGCTGACGTAACAGTCCTTACTAAGGGGGGGTCTGTGGAGCGGGGTGCTACAAGTCTGATCCTTTAACATCATTTTTCCTCATTTACTAACCACTCGCATGTAAACAACTTTATGTTCAAGTAGTGATGTAGATCCTAGTGCACTTGTCCTACTGTTTGCAGTCTATATTTCGTTACTGAATGTCACGGATCAGTCCGTGCCTCCTTTGTTTTTTTGTTGTTTTTTTTTGTGGCAATTGCGCCTGAGTTTGGTGAAAGGAAATGGAGGGGGGAGCGGGGTGGCGTAGCCAGCCCTGTGTGTGTTGTTGCCCCTCTGCGATGGACAGTCAATGGCGTAATTAGTTGACGGATATAGAGGTCGTGAACCCCACGTGACTTTCGGACCTCACGTGCGGCTGAAAGAATGCGACACCTGGTCTAGGGGACTGGGGGGGGGAAGATTTAAGGCGGACCGTAGCGTCGGTCGGGGGGGAGGGAGAAACGAGTAACAAGAGGAAGTATCGAGCAGCGAGTTGAGGGTGGGGGGGGGGAGAGAGCCATCCAGCGATCGAGAAGCTGATTGATACAGCGGCGGCTGTTAATTGTGTTAATTGTGAGTGGAGTGGATTGATGACGGACTTGCTGTACCGTGTTTGCTACGGAGCTGCTGCTGTTGCTGTGTTTTGGAGATTGCAACTTAAGTAGAACTGCTGCTGAAGGTTCCTCGCCGAATCTGCTACTGGGAGCGGTGGACATCGCCGAGCTGAGAAGTTCCAGAGAACAACCCGAGCCGACGACTATAGGCGGGCAGCATCTCATCACAGCTGGGGAGTGTTGAGCAAGTGGGCTCCACTCTCGTACTTGACAACGACGACGACACACCGACCGCGTGGAGGGCCGTCGCTGTCGTCTTTAAAAAGTCGTGCAATGGAGTGTTGAGGACACTGACGATTTGATTGTCCGCTGATGCCGACAACTCAAAGTAAGACTTTTGCCTTTTGGGTTTACCTCCAGAGAGAGAGAGAGGGGGAAGGTCGTACCCCCATTGTTTATCTCCACCGTCAACGTTAGAGGGAGAATAAGACGGTTTACACGGACTGTGTGTATGTGTTTGATGAACATTTAATGAGTACACGGACATTGCTGGTGGCTAGAAAGGTGCTCGGGAGAGACGTACCGTTAGACGTGGATTGAAACGGACATGTGTATGAGAACTGTTGTAGCAGCCTGCGCGCTGCCGTAGTGTCGATGTTGAACCAACCTAGGATGTATACTTTCTGATTTAGAACGGATAACAGTGAACTTGTGCTGTATGGTTTAATTTGACCTGCTGGAAATTCTTGTATTACAATTTATGTTGTTTTTTTTTATTATTTTTTCTTTTTGGTGTATAATAAATAACAGAACGTCTCAATCTGAAGTGATCTCTTGTCGTTCTTCGTAAAGAATGCGCAATGTCCGACTACCGGTGGTGACACTGAATGAAGTGTAGATATTGAGATTCGAATTGTAAACATACATTATATACTGGCAAAATAATTTACGATTTCAAGTACAAGGGGCCCGGAGAGGTCGTCTGTCCCGGGGCCCGGGCTGGCTCTCGGCGGCCCTGGTATCACATGCCGTAACCCCTCGTGACACATTATGTGAAATGCATGTTTGACGTTCACGAATTTTGGATAGAGGTCCCTCTCAAGATACTTCTTTAATGAGAATGCAACAGTTGCAATCTCCATAATTGTGCTTCTGCTCAGTTTGAAGCCAGCCTGTTCTTCAGCTATCAGTTCCTTTGCTGTTCTGTATGAACTTAAGCATGTTTTTACTTGGGTGGCTGATAATAAATGCTGGCGGTTTTTTTTTCTTTTTTTTTGGGGGGGGGGGGGTAGGTGGTTCCGTATGGTTATGACAGACGGTATTGGTACATTTTTTTTTTCTAACAGGATACGAATGTGAATCCGATCAACAGCTGTTTCTAGACATACGATGGCTATAACAGTCCTTGGTGTGTTGATGCATTCCCATCATAAATAATTACCATTTCTGGTGAAGTTGCCATTGTACCAGGTACATGGCCAATCTCAGATTACAACCCACTTGATTCCTCAGGCAACCTTTTTTTCTGTAAACCGAAGATTGATGCCTTAAAGTGCTAGTGCAGAGGACAGGCAAAACAATCAGTGCTGCTGTGACGACCAGACGCCAGAACATGTTCTTTCTTCAACCATCAGCTCCAAACATGGCAACAACCCAATAATATATCCCCCAAACTTCTAGGGAGAAGTCCAAGGTTCAGTTAAGAACTGCTTATCCTATGACACAACAGCTGAACACAAAGAACCATGAAATGAAGCTAAGAAATGACAGAATATATGATACAGTATGCTTGGTTTTATTTTGACAAGGCATAAAATTGGTCATCCCTTATTGATAGGCAAGCTAAAAACCAATACTTAAGACAATTTTTCATTACACCAAAAAACATCAAAATGACAATAATTGTTTTATATTTATGATGAATCCTGAGGATCACTGTTGCACAAACACATGCCAGCAAAGAATTTAATCTTACAGACCAATTAAAAAAACTTATAATCTTCCACTTCATTGCTTTTTTATATACTCAGTTACAACACAACCACAATAGCAACACCAACAGTGTAGATCAAATAGTCAGTTCATAAGATCTGAAGCTTAGTAATAGCCACACAACCAAAACCCCCTACCATGTCAAAATCGCGTGGACAGCAACACATTCCTTACATTGTTTGTCCCAACTTTACTAGTACACATAATCATACAACATGTGCTTTTTCTGTACTAGGCTCAAACCACATCACTGGGCAAATGGTTTATGTCTGCAAAGACATCAACACAATGAAGAATGCATATAGCTCCATGCAACTGACAGCTACTAAGAAGGAAAAATTGCAATTTTTGAATGTCTTGAATTTGTTGGGCTGTATCATGTAGCATTATCACACAGGTGGATGGTGATAAAGAAGTTGCAGTACCCAGAAAGAACCCCCCACCCCACCAGTCAGCTCTGTGAAACAGATGACATGGCAGTAAAAATGTGTCTTGAAAGTACGGAATGCCCTTCATTAGACTCAATCCAACATCTCAAGCGTCATCAATGTGGGTGAGGTGCTTTGATTCACTGCTGATCATTAGGTCTGATTTTCTTCCTGAAACATGAAGTTAAAAATTGATTTTAAAAAAATTTATGTTTCGAGCTGTACAAGAAGAAATGAATATCATAAGCCATTATTATAAATTGTAAGTGCAGCTGGCACCAACACAATTTATTTAGTTTAACTGGGCCCATGTGGTTTCGGCATCCACTGTCTAGCTCTCTACTGATATTTTCCAAGTCTGCTTTGGCCTCACAACTTTCTTCTTCCCCTGATATTTCCAGCCTGCATGGCACTGGTGTCAAGTGCTTTGCACAAGGTGTGTCTTATCCAACCGTAGTTGCCTAGTGGGACTTTGCATGTTCCCCTCCCCTCCCAAACACGCTGATATTGGAGACGACAAAATCATACTCTTTTTCTTGTAGCTATGGAGGATCATGTTGACAGATGCCCTTAATTGTGGTAAGTGTTGAAGTTACCTGTTCCTTAATAGATAATTTCCCAGTGCAGTAGCTGTTCTTTTAACCACTGTTTGTTGGGCCAAAAAACTGTCAATGCTGCTGCGTGCCACTGGCTTCAGCCCAGCCAACTCCTGGCTGAAGTGTTGCTGGACAACGAGTATTTCTGCTGCTGTCCACAGAGATCTGAATCCTGCATAATAACATTAAATATAAGTTGTGACTCCACATCAACAAAATTACTGCTGGTATTACAAATATATATATCTGCTGATTGGACAATCTGATTATACTGGAGAAGGCTGCGACTTCTCATTCAAAGGACAATGTCTATGGACAAGACATAACCATCACTACACTTAAAAATACGGTCAGCCAGAAAAGCAGAACAGTTGTAAACTATGTCCTATCAAATCTATTAACAAAAAATTATCACCTGTTCTTTGGCTTTTCTCCCTGGATTGCTGGTGTTGCTTTGCAGACTTCTTCATTACTGTGCCTGGACACAAATGAATAGATCAAACTTACAAGTGAAAAATTTTAATCAGTGTCTGCCTTCACTATGACTATGCCTATGACCAATCTGCTTCACTCAACTGAGACCTTTCAAAATTCGCCTTCATGAGCGAACAAACAGTAGCCTGAGCATTGTGCTTACAAAACTCGGTGTTGATTTACATAGGCTGCATAAAGTCATGACTACAAACAGGGTTTTTCTTATGTACATTTGGTGTTGTCACAGAATTTGGGATGGATGACAGGCAGCAAAATGGTAATCTGTTCAGCTATCTCATATACTGCATCCTACAAATATGTCTCTGCTTTAACAGAATCTAGATAGGTTGTTATTATGTTTGCATGATATCGCACAAAGAGCAGATAAATATTTGCATAGAGACACTGCATATCACAGATATATATATAATTTTTGCTTTCGTTGCATGCATTAATGAGAAAGTCAGTTGCCTTACTAAGTTGCAAAGGGTTTGTAGGTGCCTCTTCCCTGGTCAGAAAAGAAAACAAATTAATCAATGCCAATAACTATAGACAAACATATGGCTTATCTTAGAATATCAAAAGCTCTGTAAATGATCTTGATAAATACGAAACTCTTAGGTAATATTGCACTACTTCAGCTGCTACATTCTTTACTTGCACTGCACAATAATGACAGTTACATTAGACTTACATATTTTCATACTATTCTATACTATTCAATATATTTTACAGTGTTTTATAGTAAAATATAATCACATATCCTGCACCTGTGCTACTTCCGAAGCTGGGACTGAGACCATGAAACTCAAGAAACCAAAGAGGTAAGCATGAGATCTCACACTGTACTGTACCATTCAGAATGAACGGGTTTCCTATAGTGTTAAAAGTGATCTGCTTCGGTAATAACATCGAAATTAAAATCCACTGCTGCTACTTCCACATAGATTGTACTTATTTTCCAGTTTTTCACACTAATATACTCACATATCTGTCTCCACGCTGCTGTGGATGACTTCTGCAGCACACGGACTTGGTTCTTGTGCAACACTGCACAATGACATTTGTATCGATGAAATAAATCATTGCACCCTAACCCTCTTGTGAAACTGAACATACCAAAAATTTAAGTGTGAGATCTCAAACTGTACTGTGCTTTGCTTTCATAATAAGAAGACCCAGTGGAATCCTGTATTGTCTCAACTGATCTGTTTGTGTACAAATTAATGGAAAAAATCCGGTATATAGTAAAGTATACTCACATATCCTGCGCCATGGTGTTCTCTACTCCTGAGGCTCTGTCTGAGGCCATGAAACTGAAGAAACCAAAGATTCACACTGTACTGTACCATTCAGAATGAACAGGTGTCCTATAGTATTAAAAGTGATCCGCTTCGGTAATAACATCGAAATTAAAATCCACTGCTGCTACTTCCACATAGATTGTACTTATTTTCCAGTTTTTCACACTAATATACTCACATATCTGTCTCCACGCTGCTGTGGATGACTTCTGCAGCACACGGACTTGGTTCTTGTGCAACACTGCACAATGACATTTGTATCGATGAAATAAATCATTGCACCCTAACCCTCTTGTGAAACTGAACATACCAAAAATTTAAGTGTGAGATCTCAAACTGTACTGTGCTTTGCTTTCATAATAAGAAGACCCAGTGGAATCCTGTATTGTCTCAACTGATCTGTTTGTGTACAAATTAATGGAAAAAATCCGGTATATAGTAAAGTATACTCACATATCCTGCGCCATGGTGTTCTCTACTCCTGAGGCTCTGTCTGAGGCCATGAAACTGAAGAAACCAAAGATTCACACTGTACTGTACCATTCAGAATGAACGGGTTTTCTATAGTGTTAAAAGTGATCAGCTTCGCTAATAACATCGAAATTCAAATACACTGCTGCTATTTCCACATAGATTGTACTTATTTTCCAGTTTTTCACACTAATATACTCACATATCTGTCTCCACGCTGCTGTGGATGACTTCTGTGGCACTGCACACCAAATATATTTTCATCGGTTATACAATGCAATGATTCTTCAGTGTATTTAACAAAAACATCTTAATGGGCCGTGGACCACAGCTGTCGAGGTATATTATTTCTATTATTTCTTATCTACCTTTGTTAACATTCAGATTCTGATGTACGAGGAAAACTATAAAAATTTACCTCGGGGCTATAAGCTCCATCTTGATGAGTGCCTTATTTGCAAGTATTTTCTTCAGTTTGGAAGCCCCATAATTTGAAGGGTGTTTAAAAGGAACACCATCTGGCATCCCTGTAACTGTTACTACAGGTGCCAGACGGTGTTTCTTGTATGGGAAGGGGGAATGACAGTCCTCCTTCCCCAATGCTCTTCCTGAAATTAATCATTCACGCAATACATAAAGTGGTATAAAATTATTGGCACAATATAATAAATACATATTACCTACTTATAATTGTTCTAGGATGCTTGAAAGCTAATCCTTTCCTCTAATGTTATACATCTCATGCCCCAAGACAGTTGAAAGATTAACTGCTGTTGTCATACTTGCTTATCTTAGCTCATCCTGCATCTACTTGTAAAGGAGAAAGAATTTTTCACAACATATTTTGTACTGACTTTGGGGGTTATAAAAACAAGAACAATGCCTGTCAGGCTGACTGCATTTCCCCTGTAGCATGACACCTTTAAGAAAAATATAAAAGTCATTTATCTGATTGCAAGGATTTTATATATTTTACCAGAAACACAAATATTCACACTTTCTCACCATAGGAGTCATTAAAAACTTTCTGCACACATTGGCGCAGATGTGTAATTTTGGATGGTGTCTTAAGTGGTGGTGTTTTTGCAAACACATGCCTTGGAAGGTTGTCATGTGCTGCAGTGTAGTTAATTTTGTCAATTTCTACTTCAAAGTAGAATACTGCTCCAACGCGTAAAAGAACTCTTGCCTGCAAATTAAAAGATTCAATTGTACTTTCACTAGATTGCAAATAAACCTAGAGTGTACTTCTATGCATCCAATACAGATCAGTCTATAATTAAATAAAGGGACATGGCGAACACTCACCACTTCTTTAAATTGTCGCTCAAGCTGCTTCATAAATAATTGTTTCTCTTCCATAGTTTTAGGAAAAGCAAGGGTAGCAGCCTCTTTAGATAGTTTTTTTTTTTCTTCAGGTGGCAGGGCTGCATATTCTTTCCTGCCTCTTGATAGAAACTCTAAATAGCCTGTAAATAAATAATAATAACCATTTAAAAAAATTACATATCAATCATCCAAACCATTAGACTATTTTAATTTGTGGATGGATGATGGCTCAGGGAAACTGGTTTTCAAAAATCCGTGTAGGTTAAAGGTCACAGTGGTATTTTTATGCTGTTGCTAAAATGGGATGCTTACTTTCACCCTCCTTACGCTTCAGGCGCTTTATAAAGACTGTTAGGGCTGTTCTTCTTTTGAAGCCCCAAACTGCTTTCTGAAACCAAATTTAAAATAAAATATTTTAACGTTCCTTCACTTTTCACACAAGTCAGAAGTAACACATATGTCCGTAAAAGTAAGATAACTTTTAATGCGTAAAGTAAAACCAATTTAAATTTACTTACATTTCCTTTCTTTGATTCCATTTTAACAAAGCATGCAAAACTCTGGCGCGAAAAAAGTCTACTAAGAGTTACAGTCCTTGGTATAGATCAGATCAAAAAGTTAAATTGTGTGGTTGCGACATAATTCGACATAGCGTTAATAATATATTATTAAATTACAGCTGATGGTGAAAAATGCGTTATTATAAGATAAATGCATTTTGCCTTTTTTGAAAAGAAATTTTCTTAAAATATATCCTCGCAATTTCTTGAAAAGTTCGTATAGCTATGATCAGGACATTTACTTTCGATTTAAAATATACAACCGAAGTTTAAAAAAAGTTCAATGGTGTGATGGCAACATAATCCGATGGAGCATTAATAGTATGCTATTAATGACATATATATATGACATTCAAAAACGAATTTTTCTTACCTATATAAGAAATATAAACAATCCTTATATTGTGCAGGAGAATTCAGGAATGACAACACGAAACCGGAAGTATAGCCGATGTATACGATGCATCCTGGTATATATATAAAAAAAAAAAAACTAAGAGAGAAAGAAAAGGTCCTCATAACTATACGTACTTTCAAGAAATTGGGAGAATAGATTTTAATAAAAATACCTTTTCACATAAGGCAATTATATTTTATCACAATCCTTATACGTGTATTGTGCACGAGAATCCAGGAATGACAACACGAAACCGGAAGTATGACCTATGTATCAATGCATCCTGGTATATAGAACAAAAAAAAAAAAAATAAGAGAGAGAGAAAAGGTCCTCATAACTATATGTACTTATAAGAAATTGGGAGAATAGATTTTAATAAAACTACAATTATATCTTATGATAACACAATTTTGTTTTATTGAGAGAATAGATTTTAATAAAAATACTTTTTCACATAAAGCAATGATATCTTATGATAACACTTTTTTTTTACCAATCTCAATTTCTTCTATATATCTATGAATTCGACTATGCGAAACAAAATTGACGATGTCTGTGCTGTATCGATCCATTAATACAACACGGCATATTGGATATAAATATAGTTAAAAGGGTGCGTTTCTATTGGTTGTAACTTCGAGCGTAACGGGATTGCACCACGCGGTGGGGCTCATTCGATGAAGATGAGTGAGTCGACGATGCTTAACTCCGTATACAGTCAGCTTCGTCATGAGCAGGACAATAAGGTGCATCATCATCGTGCATCATCATCATCATCGCGTGTCTTGTCTTTCGTCTCTGTTCACCTGTTCAATGACACGCTACGGTTTCCATGCCAACGTCTTGCTGTTACATTTATGACCGGAAGTGGAGGCGGTAGCGTTGATTGCTGTACCATCTGACTTCCTGTGTAGGCGACTCGTTCTTATCTTTCAGCACATTTACTCATCCATCCCCCTCCATCTTCCACATACAAACACCTCTGACCCCATCGCAAACTCGCCTAGAAAATAATACCTTTTTTAGCTCCCACTTTTCCTCAACAAGTTTTTTTTTCCTTTCAGTGGATGAGTGTTGTACAACAGGTGCCGCGATGATGGATGACGTGTACATGTAAGTGTATGTGGGGACAGATGTATCTGTGTGTATATGTGCTTGAGTAGGTGTACTTGTGTGTTTGCTGTTACATTATTCAACAATCTTCCACCTCATTTCAGGATCTTACATCTTTCTTTTCGTTTGGGGATGACACTGCAGTTCCTTTTCCTACTTTTATTACAAATAAAGAGTAAAGATAATCAAACTCCATCCACACCCGATATTCGTAATCTGAACATTACCAACACAAGTACTATCTCGGCAAACCGAGCTACACCACCACCAACACCTGAAGTGCAGGTGCAGATGTGGCAGTGACAAGACACGACATGTCGCCTACAGTCACGGGAAGCTGGTGTCATCACGAGGTTGCCCGGGGGGAAGGTCAGTCAGAACACCGAGTTCGGCGATCATGTGATTTGGCAGTCCAAGGTTTGCTGCAAGGACGACCGACTACCCCATCGCCTTCCCCTCTCTTCCAGACTGACCGACATATATTTTGTTTGTTTGTTGAAAAACAACTTCTCACGTCGCTCCGTGCTACGTCACGTCAGCCCTCGCGCTGGGTTTTCCCCGCGTGAACTGCGCACTGACGGGGTCACGTGTCAGTGAGCGAGCGAGGGGCACTGCGGCGCAGTGTGACTAAGGCTCTACAGTACAGTCTACACAACTCTACACGCTTCTCTGTCTGGTCTACAGCCCAGCTAATGTTGTCTGAACATTGTTTGTCATCGATTAAGTATCGACAGGATGTGAATAGATGACTTACAGAGTGTAGTATCAATGTGAGAAATAATTGTGAACATGATTGCGTTGTATGCTCTCCATTGTTCATACTTATCTTTTTTTTTTTCGTCCCACTTATAACACTACAGACTGGTGTGCCTGTGGGTGTGTTACAAGTGTTACATCATAATAATGATAGATGTTGTTTACCCCAACTGGCTTGAAAAAAATGTAGGCAATGACATTTCCAAATAGCTTCTGGATATTGGATGGCGCCGGTAAAGCCCTTGTGGCGCAGAATGTGCGAGCAGCTTCTGGCAAGGGATTTTCTCTGTTAACATCTTAAATGTAGGGAAAAAAAAACCCATAAACAAAACTAGTCCCTGTATTCTTTCCTTTCAAGACGTCTCGTCGCTCAGTTACAAACTTTTTTCTCCAAAAAGACATTATTTAACCCCCTGTCTCCTCTCTTCCTCTGTCATCCATGAGTTTCAGCTGCAAAAATGTTGGCGGCCCTGTGCTTCTCGAGACCTTGCCTAGTGCATGTGCTAGAGAGAGGATAGAGAGAAAATGAATGCTTTATTATTATTGACTCAAACTATGTGGCATCAACATTCAAGTGATGAGCACAGCTCGTTTAATAACATTGAGCCTAATGAATAGAGTATAACAGTTCATAGTAGTCAATATCCAATATCATAATCGGCATAATAGAGTGTAATTAATCATTTTCAATTATTGTGCCATCCCAAGCAGCAAACAGACTAATCAACTTCGTTCTATGTGCATAAAAAAAAACTTCGGTACGATGTGTAAAGATGTCTAGCAAGACGAAACATCCTTAAACAAAACAGTCTGATATGATGTTTGGGTTTTATACTACATATATTTTAAAAAATTCAAGTCTCAGATCTTCTACATGGTGGCAGTGAAAGGATGCATTTCATTGTCCAGCATTCTGGTATCTGGCATGACGAGAATAAAATAATTATTAAATAACTCTACCACAAGGGCGAGAGAGAGAGAGGGAAGTGTCAATACTTTGTTTTAGCCATTTAACTATCATCCTTCAGGGCCATCGTCAATCTGAACATCTATGTAGCTGTCCAGCCTGTTTTTGAAGACTGAGAGGGAGAGGGAGAAAGATGAAGTGATGGGCGGAGAGGAAGTAGCCTTCACCAGAGTAAACATTTTAAAGCATGCACCTATTTAGTGCTGATGTGTTTCTCTATCTTAATCTCTCTCTCTCTGGCATTTCTCATGGACTAGCTAAATTGCTGAAGCGGTTACGCAAATGAAGTGACTGCTCCCATCCTTTGTCAGCGAGGTCAGGAGGTTACGAGCTTGACTAACCTCATCCCCGGCCACACACGTCGTTGGCTGAAGACAGACTGATGAATCATTGCAGTCTGCAGGCTGACAGAAGTCGAGGGCCGAACCATGAATGGCCTTGGGTTGAGAAAGGAGAGGAGGTCCTTTAAATGCTGTTGGTGCTGAACGGAGGTAAAAGTAACCCAGGGGCAAGGATGTACTTTTGCCTCAGGGGCCTTGTTCACGAAGCTAATAAGCCAGAGTCCATTGTGTCCGTTGGTTATCACGTGACGTCCAGACTCCGTGAATGCTGCTCCATCCCCAAAACCTTAATGTAAATCAATGGTGAAAATTGAGATAAAGTAACATAAACATCTGGACATCTGTGGTGTGGACAGTGCATAAAAACTATTACTACGACTGTTGCCTTCGTGTCCCCATCTTGCCCACGAACAACGACTTAAACTCGCTTGATGATTACAGCTCCAGGACTTCGATCCTCAAGGTTGTTTGCGTGCTGGATGTGAAGAAAGGAAAGAATTGTGTGAACCTATGAAATAAATCATCTTTCTTCTTTCTCCACTTGTGTCAGCTCTGTTAGGTACTCCTCCCTCTTGACTTACACCCAGGTGTACCCTACCTCTCTCTCTGCCATCCTCTCTCTCTGTGAGTCCTTGTCTCTCCTAATGAAAGTAGGAATAACTCGAAAGCTCTGCTCCCAGTATCACCTCAATCATCGAGGTGAAATAAGAAAAAGATCTGCTTTTCTTGGGTCCGAGGATAGCAGCTATCCGAGTGCCGCTACCCCTTGGGATGGGTTGTTTTCCCAAATACACACACCAACCAAGGCTTTGCGAGTCCGATTCTCAAAATTCGCTTGTCAATAATACCTAAAACTGAAGATTTTAAACTTTTTTCTTTTTTACAGAAACTAGACTGGTATTTCTGTCGCGGATTTTTTTTCCTTTTCCCCTGATCAAACATTTTTCAGACGACCCCGCGATCCTCTTCCTGACGATGCCAACGTCTGGACAACAACAGCAGACACATTAAAGATATATCTTACTTCTGTAATTCACTCTCTTACAAACACGGCTTGACAAATGCGAAGATTATTTATTAAAAATAGAGGAAAGAGAAACATCCAAGGCTATCCACCTCCTTTTTTTCTACGGTTCTATTTTCTATTTGTGGTTAGGCTCAATAACAGCCTCGGTGACAGCACACAACGCGCTGTTGTTGAACGTTCAAGTCATCTGCCACACGGGTATGATGTTGAGATAAGGTGAGTGGTGCGATACCACCTTCACAACTCCTGACCTGGTATGTGCATCATGCCGGCCAGTCATCGCGATTGATGATCAAGTAAAGGAAGACGAAAGAGAGGACACTGGTGGTGGTGGCAGGTGAATGTGAAAGAGTGCAGATAGGAACGAAAAAACAATGATATCCGTTAACACTCTGTTTTGTCATCGCATGTCAAATATTCGTGTCAAAGTGTCAAACGAAATATTCTTGTTGACAAGTCAGTTAAAGCGTGAAACAAAATACTCGCTCTGACTATTAATAAAATACTCGCTTTGATAATATGTCAAAGTATTACACTTAGGCTGTTTCTAAACTTGCATTATCTTGGACTTCTCCAGCTTTCTTTCCTTTTCTCTTTGCTTCTCTCAATCATCGTCGTGTCACACTAAGCCACAGCTGTGACGTGAGGAAGCGCCAGACGATGGTGGTGACGTGCGACAGACATGTGACCTCTGCTCTCCAGCTGAACTCACTTCGGCTCAGCACGGATCATGTCACCAGAGCTGAGTACATTAATTTTAGCACAGATACTTCAGCACAACAAAGTTTCTAGACTCTGCGTATCTCACATTAACAAAGCCATCCATAACGATGGGGGAAAATTGTGGACTGGATCCATTTATTTTGTTTACCTAGGAAACATATCTGGCGTGAGACCAAAAAAAAAAACCAAAAAAACTACAGATACAAATCGATAATTAATAACGGGCATCAGTTCAACACAGTTCGTGATTTAACCAAAATGTGAAACTTCTTTGCCCCTAGCATCACCAGGAATAGTAATATAAAAGATCAGATAGCTGAGAAATAATGTTGGTACAGAGGACCATGAAAATGTCACCGCAGACGCATGGCTGCCGCAGGGCGAACTGGACTTTTTCCATCTTTGCAGACGTTGACTTTTCACCAGAAGTCATATTTCTGATTTCCTCTGTACATATGAACAATTTTTGCTTGTTTTCTGTCAAGGAGATTGCTTACGTGCACCGAATAGCCCGCCCGCCCACGTCCCCAAAGTTTCTCACGTGACTTTCATCGTATCGTTCGCCTCGCAGTCATCGTTACACCCTCAGGTCACGAGTCTGCTGTTTCAGCATGATGACTGTCGATATCGTGCACTAATGCATGCACGTGACATTTACCTGGCCACGTCAACACGTAGCACGGATGCAAGTCACCGAGGATGGACCTCCTCGTCGAAGACAGCAAAAGGCCAGACTCTGGGTACGCGGCGATGTAAACATTTCGACGGGTGGATGTATTTTCAGCTGTTCTCTTACTATTATTAGATCGCACACCCCGCTCTGTACCTCTCCGAAACCAGAACATTTTTTTACGATTATTATTAAGGACAGTGGAAAGAGCACACCACGCATTATATTGTTGGCAGCGGTTGCCTTTCATTGATGGTGTCACTGCTTTATTTAGTCTCACGACCCAGAAGGTGATGAAGGACACGGAGCAAGGTGAAAAGGAATAAAAACAACGAGAATTCTCTCTCAGTCTCCTCCTTCTTCCTACTCTCTCCATTTCTGACTTTTGCCCTTTGTTTATTTGCATAGAGTTGTTAACCAAACTGTTTTATCTCACTCAGTTGAAGAGCATGTCTCTATGACTACGACACGAGATCAGCTTGAAACGTCACCATGCTACCGAATTGATGACGTCACTGTAACCGTTGTAAGAAAAATAGAAAGAATGAAAGACTTTTATTCATCTTGTCCAAACTGATCTTTTTCTATACCGTGCTCAAAAACCAGACTTCCTGTCCCTTGTGAAGAACAGTTGGACTAAGATGAAGGAAGGGTGGTGGACAGGTCATCCGACCATCCATCAACATTTCATCCGATGTCAGTCTAAACACCTCACAGCTGTTCCCTTGTGTTGTTGTTTTTGTTGTTGTTTTAATTTGAAAGAGACTGTGAAGAAATGTTCATATCGGTCGATTTTTCAGAAGATTTTTTCAACTTCATCAAATGTCTGTTGTTACATTGTTTCTCGATTGCTGAACAATTTAGCTTACGTCCACGTTGGAGAAAGGATGATGATGACGATGACGACTGTTATGTGCAGGTATCCACCACAAAAATGCTTTATTGCACGTGACGAGAAGAATAATGATAAACAGCAGGAAGGTTCGACAGCACGACAGGACAATCGTTTTTGGAATTCCCTGATCGCGAAGTGTTTGTTATTATATCTGTACACGAGAGTGGAATGTTGTGGAATGTTGTGGAATGTTGTGGAATGTTGTGACGCAGACCAAAGTCCAAACAGACTTTAGCAGACTCGACAAGGTACAACGGCTGCACGCACACACTCACACGCAGATACAAAGAGAGTGAGAGAGTGAAAGACGAAGTCGTTCTCGAAATAAGAAAGGATCATGGAGGGCTCAGTGACTCAGCACAATTGTGTCTTCAGGTGAACACATAACGGGACAGACGAATGTTCTTCGTCCACTTCTCTCTCTCTTTTCCCGACAACGCACCTGCTTTCTGCTCTTGACCCCCTTACCTCCAGTTCACTATCAAGCTGACCCCTTAACTTTGCCATTCACAACTGCCGCGTAAATTCCAGTCAGGAGGATAAATCAAATAAACAACTTTTAACCGGGTAACCAGGAAGGAAAGCTCAGAAGCGAACCGGGAAGACAAGAATTAACGGGAGCACACCCAGAATTAAGCTGCGATGCACTGCGGGTAGGTCCCGGGTACGTCGCTGATTTCAGAGACAACATTAAAGGGTGTAGAGGCTATATATGTCATGTCTTTCTCTGGTTACACGTCTTCTTTCAGTAGAATGCAATGACGAAGGGTGCCCGGGGTGGGGGACACCCGACCCTGTAGTGTTTTGCACCTTTTCATTGAGGAAGAAGGATTGGCCTTTTACGTCGCGTGAGCCTTGAAGCTCTCGTAAACCTTCTCACTTGACACCGGAAGCGTAACTTCCAAAAGTATGAATGAACGACGATAGGGTTGGGGGTCGGAGGAGGCTTCCCCTCTTCTCTTCACACACCCCCCACTCAGGTTAGTCCCACTACGACACGCGGCTGTTCGGGGTGTTTGTTTCCCGGGTGTGCTAGACCCTTTTGTACCAAGCCATAATCTTTCCTCACCTCTAGGGTTGTGCCGAGCTGCGGTTGGCTGGTCGGGCGGACGCGTGGGCGGCCAGGCATGACGTCAGTGACTCGGATGTCGTTCCTTCCCGCCCCACCCCACCCTACCCCCTGACCTCTGTTCTTTCCCGTAGTTAGTTGTGAAGGTGGCCCCGTTATCACTACATTGCATCACACACCCAGAATAAACGGGTTACACGTGTCCACCCCTTTCTGCACTTCATTCATAAAGTCTCCCGAGTCATGAATCTGTGCTGAGGTGGATTGTTTATTAAAATGTCAGAGAGCAAATCTTCATGCAAACACGACACAAAATTAAATGTTATTTATGGCACTGGCTCTTCATTACAAAATAATACAGTGAATGTGTTTTGTGTGTGTGGTACATAACGCATATATAGACATGGTATCTAAGAATGTTTTATCTTTTTAAAGGACTAACGCATTTCGATCGTTGATATACCTTCTGTCACCTGTTAAATGTCAAGAAACTAGTTGTTTCTTTTTTTTCCAACCTTCTTTCTTAGATGTTTGTCATCGATGCACTCGGTGACACACAGGAATGTGACGAAAAGACTTCGACTTGGACTTCAAGAAATGCATCCACCCTGACAGCAACAGAAGCTAATCGACCCGAGTCTTGACACAACAGGGTGCGACACAGGACAAGGGTGGATATCTTTGTTGCTGACGACGCAGGTGTGACATGCTGACGCCCCTACTTCACCTCTGTGCATCATATGGGCACAGCGAGTTTTTTTGAATAAATAAATAAAAATAAGAAATCCCACAACAGATATATGAGATAAAAGCTCGTTAAAATAAGGTTTCCCTTGGAGAAGAAAGAGGGTGTGTGCGTGGTAGAAGTTGTGAATGAAGGGAGTTGCCCAACACTAGGCTGTGTGAATGACCGTCAGTGTACGGGTGGAATGCGGAACCTTCCTGACATCCAGTCGACAAATAACTTCACTCGAGGGTTGTGGTGAGGTTAGGTCTCGTCAGACCCACAGGACGACTGATTGACTTACAGGCAGGTGTGAGCAGGGGATTTGAATGAAGGGGCTGACTTCATGTTTGACCGGGAAAGTGCGTATGTGTGGATGGAACATTTCGACACCAGCCACCTTAGTAAGTCAGTGAATATGTGAGCGTGTGTGTGTGTTTGTGTGTAAAAAATAAAATTGTAAGTGATGCAGTTCTAATCAAGTAAAGTCTGGAGATTGCTGGCTTCAAATATCATGGTTAGAAATGGTGACTAGGTGATCCCATAATAACAGTCTTCCCGCAAAATTTTCCACTGACAGCATTTGCACTCGCACACTACATCCGGAAACACTTGGTTATGAATGGACCCGCCGTTTGAAGCTCTTTAGGTCACAGGGATGAAACCTGATGACATCCGTGTCTGTCGTGATTTTAAGTGTACATTGAATCCACGAGAAAGATTTCTGTTGAAAGATTACTGTAGTCAGCGGCACATTATTCTGTTCCCCCCAAAAAAATAAAAAAAAAACAAAAAAACAAACAAAATAAAAAAAAAAACAAAAAACAAAAAAACAAAACAAAAACAAACGGTGCTAACATTTGAAATAATGTCGTAATTTTTCGTATCAGAAAAATGAAAGTTTTTATAGACGAACAATATAATAATAATGCTAGAAAGGACACATATTCAGTCTAGAAACGATGAACATATTCACACTAGAAATGATGACCAAGGTGGCCCCAGGACGGGGTGAAAATGCTAACCGTGGGAGTTAAACTTGTTTATGCAGAAATATGAGAGTTTTTATACGAGGAACCTGTGTTCATATTCGGGACAATGAAATACTGGTTAGTCAGGAAAGGTGAGATGTTTAGCCGTGACTTTCGTCACGCTCTGTTAGGTCGGGGACCTAGGGTGTCCGTGGGTGGTGTCGCCCACATCACGTGGTGGTTCGTCAACAGCTCCATTGCCGAGTGGCGGAGTAGCTGACGCCGAGCTGTGAATGGAACGTCAGGCACGAGAGACCTATGACGACTACAACGTGACGGTGTGGGAACGCACTGGTCACGTGGTCGTCACCAGCGCGTTGCGTACACCAACCATGCGACGACCGCGTGGGCAGAGGTAGCAGCCGTCAGCCCAGGTGACGTTTGGATTCACCTTTGCACCGGCGAGATAGTCAAGAGTGGGAGGAAGGTGCTGGAGGCAGGGTGGGTGTTTGTGTGTGTGTGTGAGTCCGACGTAACCCCGGTGGCAGATTACTGAGTGAATGAAGGGGTAAAGTGGGGGAGATAGGGACTATCGATGACCTACCCTCACTTTTTTTTTTTACAGATTTTTCCTCGGTAGTGATCGTTGTAGAGTCGAGTTCTTTTTTCATCCTCAAACGAAATAAGAAGTTCAGTAAAAAAAGAAGGAAAAAAAATTCGTAAAAAAGTGAGATGCTCCATGCCCTCTCGAGAAAATATATGGATGTTTGAAACTGCTTCCCTCTTTACTCATTCACTCTTTCGTTGGTTGTCAGTCGAGTTGTCTGTCCTGCTCTCACCCCTACAAAAATCTTTCTCTATCCACTGCACTCCTCACCTCTTCCTACCTGTACATGTACCTCCTAGGAAAGCCTGTATTGTTTGACTAAAGATAGGCTTTCAAAAATGAGGCCGGCAAACAGGGTGTCTGCACTCGCCCAACGACGTGTCCTCGTGACATCACGCGAGAACATCACCCACGCTAGGCACAAAAATCCACCCCCTTCACACTCTAGCGACCGTGCGATGAGGTAAGCACAAACGGGAGCAGCACTGTAATCAAGACAACACATGTGCAAGCAACACCCGGTGGTAGAGGTCTAGTCCCAGACCCCACACACCCCATCCTCACCCGACCCTGCTGGGCACCCGGTTGGTGACGTCGTCATCGGTCGAGGGCTGTATGACGTGCGGCGATAACAGAAAGTGCACTTGCTGCTCGCTTTTTCTTAAATCTTGCACTCGGTGAACTCCTTCGATCTCTCCCGAGGGCACCAGCGTGTTACACTAGACTTTTTTGCTGGCCAAACGATCTTTTGATAAATTAAAAGTCTCTGTGCCTTCTGACTAGCCTGTTCCTCTGGTTTATGTCTGTCTGTCTGTCTGTCTGTCTGTCTGTCTGTCTGTCTGTCTGTCTGTCTGTCTGTCTGTCTGTCTGTCTGTCTGTCTGTCTTACGAGAAATAAAGGTTGAAGTAAGCTGAATGAGTTTGCACTGACTCAAATTATGTGTACGCACGCACAAACATTTTTCAGGTTTCTCCGCATACACTCCCATTCCTGTTTACAGACTTGCCTATTCATTACCGCTACGTCTGCAATAATTGTTTGTCTGTTTCCGCTATGCTCGAGGGCCCCTGCCTAAGAAACTCAGGTCATGGGGTGCACAACGTGAAGTGCAAGTGTCCACATTGTGTCAGGACACGTCACACAAATGACGATAAACGAGAATACAGCAGACAATAACCGAACGCGTGCAGACAGCCAACGACTGACATGTCGTTAGTTGCGTCCCAATAGACGAGCCACATGGCGACATCGACTCATCAATCCCTGTGGCGACTAATTATCAGTGAAGCTTTATCTGTCATTACTCTGTCATTTAGCTGAAGGCAAAAGTAACGGAACTCTGATGCATGAGAAAACTAGACACCTCACTTCACGTCACGTCACGTTGTTTTGAAGTCAGTAGATGTCCGTGATAGTACTACCACAATATTACCCGGAGTATAAGTGGCGCACGATCATAATGGAATATTTGAGGATAGAGCGGCAGTACAGCAGCCGGACGGTAGTGATCGACATTTATCTACGTGACGTTTCCGACTACGTCACACACACACACACACACTTATATTTTCAGGAGACGGATTTCAAGACCCACATGGAAATGACCAACGGGTTTCGAGATTTCTGAATGTCTAATCTGACTTCCGTGTATACTCAGCGCGTTCCGAGAAGCGGTGTTGCGTCAGGCAGCGCTGACGTCGCCATGTTGTATAGCTACGTCACACAGCGTGTCGAGACTCGCGTTTAGCTCCACGTGGCGCGCGCTCCTAATACCCACCCCAACCCCTACATACAATCTGGGTCACGAGTATGGTCACAACACTTCCGTTCACTTATCCCTCTATTCATTCAGTGTAAAGACGCGAGGTCACGTGATTGTGATGCTATTAATAGCATTCGCAGCCACCACGTTCGGGTGACTTTCTGAGGATTTGAACAATTTGGAGGGAAAGAGTCCAATCCCTGCCCCAGTTCCCCTTTCTCTTTCTCTCTCTCTCCATTCCACGTCTGGTGAGCATGAGGCTAGTCAGATGAAATGATTGGTTGCCTAGTAGTTTAAGTACCTTGTTTATCAGAAACTCGTCGAGTGGTGAGGTGCACACTCCCACGGGAACTTCCATTACCTGTTCACGTGCTTTTTGGAATTTTCCGTTTTCGCTTTTAAGGGTTAACGAGGTCGTTAACTCCATCAGCAAGATAAGCGACGTAGACAAAACTGTGCGAGTGTTTGTTTTGTTGTTGGTTTCTTATTGTTTTTTTGTTTGTTTTTTTTGTGGTAGGGTTGGTGGGTAAAGGGGTGGAGGCGCAACATATGTGAGAAAGATGTTTTGTAACATGTTTCTGTGGTAATCAACACCTTATCTACACAGCTATACCTCAGCTGAGGGATTGTGGGAGGACACGCTGACCTCTTTACAGTCATGTGTGACATGTAAACTCGGTAATGAAGGGTCGTTGTAATTACAATATTCTTTATTCTTTCACCTTCATGGGGTGGGGGAATGTTGAGATATTCAGAACACATATATATTCACACACAATCCTATCTTTATATACAGTCTCTCTCTCACTCACAGCTTTGATACACAACACCGACCAGATAGTCCCTGTCAACACATTAAAAGCTGATTTTCTTGTACCCTGAATAAACAGGCTAAACAAATACAGTATGTACCCTGGTAGTAGTTTCTCTCTCTTTTTATTTGCGTGCCAGCCGCTTCTACCAGTAACATGGAGACCATGCTGTACACCGCGAGAGGCGATGACTGGTTGAAGGCGCGCGCCAACAATACAGAAGATCAAATATTTACTTTATTCATTGACATGAGAGAATATATACACACATGCACGCACACAGTTGGAGATGATTAACTTTATGTTGAGGTAAAAAAAGAAAAAGTTTCGATGTACGATGGATTACAAAATTATAGCAAAAAGAAAATGTGTTGTCATAGCAACGTATCTCCACGTCACCATGACTTGTGTACACGGATGTTCTTCTCTTTCGATTTCTTTGTAAACACTTCACTGTGTGTCTGTGTCCTGTACCCGCGTGGTCCTGCTGCTTGTTGCTCTCATTCTCTGTATATGTGTGTGTGTGATCATCATCTTCATGTCAAACTGCTATAAAGTTTATACCACGTGTTCAGATGTGACGAGGGCTGAGATGAGGTAAGAGAGGAAAAACAGGACGACGAACAAGTCTACGGAATTCAGTCCCCCCCCCACCCCATACCCCATTTCTGTTTCCAATTCATCTCTCTCATTCCTCAAAGGTCGATCAACAGTGAGGCAACCCGGGTGGATCCACACACACGTACACACACACGTACACACATCGCGTTTTTGTCTGTCACAAGCAGTCACAGGCAGGCACGTGGAATCATCACCGGTATTGACACGACTGTCGCACAGCAGGAAAGACGAGCGGCGCGGGCAACAACAGCAGCAGCGGCAGCAGCAACAACAACACCAGCGGCAGCAGCAGCGAGTCACGCTCCATCACCTGCAAGACAACGTTTATTCACACCTCAGTCACCTGTACACCCATTCACTCCCTAATTAGGCGATTGCGAATGTTGGGTTAAGGTTGAGTGATGCGGAGACACGTGATCGCCCTGAGGTCACAGCGACACCATGTGTACAGTGAACACAATGTGTACACACCTGCATTGCAATTCCTCCTTCACTCACTCTCCCAGGGTTGGAAGAATAAAAATGTGGAACTTACAGACAAGTGTCGATGTGATTGTTATTCCTGAGATATTTTAGACTGGAATCAAGCTTTTGTTTTCCCTTTTAGTATCGCAGGTGGCGCGGCAGGCGGTAAGACCTACAGGAAGCGGCGGCGGCATTTTTACCGCACGCGCGGCGCTTGGTGCAGGTTAGAAGATGGTCGGTGTGGTGAGGGGACAGAGGAGTGTTACCTGTGGGATGATCACACCTATGTAAAGAGCCTTGCGTTTGAAGCTTCAGAACTGGTTTTACCAGCTTGTCGTTATCGCCGTTTTCGGCGGAAAGAGGGACTTCCGACTGAAACGAGTCACGTGACCTCGCCACACTTTACCCCTTCCTCCTTGCTCCCATCAAAGGGGCGGATGCCGAGAGGGGTTCAGGCTGAGGGTATCACGGTAATGATAGTGTTAAGCGTAGACACACACATACACACAAACACGCTCATATCATCAATACACATGCACACACAAGGACAAATACGCACGTTTACAGACACGCAAACAGATCAACACACATAAAGATCGCATACAAAGATTTAAACATCACATCACATAAAACATTTCACTTGATTTTGTTTGTCACAAATTTCACAGCAGCTTCAAATACAAATCCAGATGGTGAGAAAAGTTTGGATGAGTTCAACTGAAAAAGCAGTCGCGAGGTTTGACGCACACGTTACAAATGGCGGACAGTGTTGGGATGTTGTGCAGTGTGAATGGAGGACATGCTGGTGGTAGTGGGGGGTACTCGGGTGGAGGGGTGTCCTCTGGTGTCCTCCGGGGTCCACGTCAAACCCAAGTCAATGACCTGCTTGAAAGTCTGAGCTCTTCGATCATGTAGATACGATCCGGAGACAACATCGCTGAAGAAAGCTTCATTTTGAGGGCATTATCGTGACATACATCAACGACCAGAGAGTGAGCGAGGCGTTTATGTGCGCCGAGTCATAAAAGGCAAGAAAATGTTTACGAAAGACTCAGGCCCTGTGTGTCTCTGTGGGGAAGGGGAAGGGAGTGAGGAAAGGTAATCGGTGTTTTACCCCGAGTCAGCAGTTAAAGCTATATCACTGCAGCCTGGCATGTGAACAGGTATCACATGCAAAAAAAAAAAAAAAAAAACATCAAAAAAACAAAAACAAACAAATAAACAAACAAAACCAAACAAAAAATAACAAAAAACAAAACAAAAACAAAAAAAAAAAAAACAAAAAAAAAAAAAAACCAGTTTGCTGGAGATGAGATCTGAACCCAGACCAGCAAATCCCCATTTTGTGACTCGCTAACCGTTGTGCCACCCGAATGAGTGATAAGAGAGAGACAGATCGAAGGAGCAGACCCGGTGAAGTCGAGACTAAAGATTGACAGAGAAGAACTACCGCCAGGTGGACAAGAGAGAGTGAAAGCTACCTTCGACTCACCAACTCATAAACAGCGACGGGTATCCGTGATCAACACCCTTATCACGACAACAACCGCGATAGTAACAATTGGAACTCACGCTGTGTTGACTCGAAAACAAGCAAGAGATTGGGGTAGGGGTAGAGGGGGATAGGGTAAAGAGGGTCGTCCCACCTACAGTGCTAGTCTCGGGTGCTCATTATTGGGTTAAATACGTTGGCACAGGCTGCAAACCTCGCCATGTCTCTCCCGTAAATAATGTCGAGCCTGAAAGTGAAACCCGCCGTGGCCATGGGTGGCCTTTTGTTGAAGACGAGTTAGTGTATACTAAAACTCAGCAGGTGTTTAAGGGTGTTGTCGAAAGTGTGCAACACATTCACAAGCAAGTGTATACCAGACATACATGCACGTACAATTTCTCTCTCTCTCTCGGACGCACATACTAATGCATGTATAAGACATGTACGCGCGCACACATATTCTTTTAGGCCTCGCATCATCTGCCTGTCTGTCTACAGACCAAAATATTTATCTTACACTCACGATGTTTTTTAAATAACTTTTTAATAAAGGTGTTTAATAAATAATTTGTGCCACATTCTCATGTTACATTAACAATGTTTAGTACATACAAACTTGGTGTTTTGTGTCCTAATGAACTGATAACGAAGTCAAACCCTCATCCCGTGGCTATCAGAGCTAATTTTATGCTTTTATTGGAAATCAGTTAATGACTACAACATCTCTGCGTCAGCACACGTCTATGACAACATTCAAGTTCGCATGTCAAGACTATGCAATGTGATGGCTGGCTGTGCGTTCGTCAGACTGTCAGGTCAGGTGTGGACAGGATTTTATAGACTTTCAAGTTGGACAGGTCTTCTCTCTCTCTCCACACACACTCACAGAGCAGGTCTTCTCTCTCTCCACACTCACACAGAATGTGAGTCACTGCTCGTCACAAACCTGTCTGGGATGTCATTAAACTCTTGTGTGCTGTCACACTGAGACAAGTCTGTCACTTAGTTTACATTCCGTCTACCAAACGGCGCTCATCTTAATTTCGTTTGAGTCATGGTTTGAATGAATCATAAACATATTTCACATGTTCGAGGCCGTTCGTGATTTTACTCAGTCGTCAGCCTTCACACTTCACCGTCACATGTTGCTGAGGTCATCTTAGTGACGTAGGCGATAGCCGGGAAATCCGGGATATTGAGGGCAAGCAACTCTTGTAGATCACTCAGCGCTCTCAGAACAGACCGCGACCCCTCTACCCTGACCCCTCTACCCCCCATGAAAATAAGAACAAGGAAAGAATAAAAGATTGTAAAAGTGTAGGTTTGGGTACTCTCAATTACATTATATAATCATCCTTGAAAAATCTATAACAAGTGAGCCTCCAGCCACGAGAGCGACTCACAGAAACAGAAATGATGAACCGAACGGTCGATAAGTGGGACAGAAACATCGCTCGCTAGCTCTCAATGCTCCCTCCCTCTGTAAGTCTCGTCACACCCTTGTGCTTCGTAATCCACTTCTCGCAGGACACGAGGAGATATGGGTTGAACAAATGTCAGCAAGACGCAGCTGTGACAGGCGAGGACATTGATAAACATTTATTTACCGCGGCTAAAAATAACTCGCGCATGGTTGACACTGATTGCACTGGCGAGGATAAACAAGCGACGTCAGATTGACGTTCTTCTGTCGCCACTGACGTTCCACAAGGCGCGCGCCAGACAGCCAACGAGTCCCAACAGAAGCGGCTTCATCAAAGGACACGCTTGAATCCTGACAGACAAGCACTGGTGTCACACAGTATGGACATAATATTTATTTTTAGCTCACTCGACCGTGACACGCGAGGCCTATACTGTGAATATATTTATATGGAAGAGTATTTTTAGTCTTTTTTTTCCATTTCCTCCCATTCTCGTCCTCCGAGTTAATGTCTTATTTTGGGGACACAGAAATAATGTTGATGGTGCTGATCATCTTTGACCGCGGACATGGGACATCCTTCTCTCTCTCTCACGTGCGCGCGCATGCTGTCAGAGAGAGTGAGGTCAGCAAACAACTCATGGGTTTGTGGACAAAGTCCTACTGTAGATGGTGTTGAGGTCTGTTGATGGTCAGACAGACCACTTGGAGGGCAATGGGCCTCGCGACAGTCAGAGGCTGTGTGCTCTCGAACGTCGCTCGACAAAAGCCGGTTGTTCTTTAAAAGTGGTCCATTGTGCCTACAAGTGGTACGACATCTTGCCATGGTGTCCTAGGGCGTGGGTCCTGAGCTCCACAGTGTGTGTGTGTTAGTGTTGTTTCTGTATCTATATATGACTGTATATACTAGTGCATTTCAACCGGTCTTCCTCTAGCTTTACATGGACGACCAGCGCGACTGTTTACGTTTCATTTACTTGCTAGTTGTTTTTTTAAGCTGATGACAAAGATTTTGTTTCTGCTGCAAAAGTATTTTTGAAAATTAAGATGTCGTATCTATTATCTAAGGTCGTGGAGTTTCTCTTTTATCTTTCATGAAAGTTTATCACAAGCCCAGAAACTAGCGAGTGCCATCGAGTCATGATCGGCTTTTTTACTGTTTTTATTACTCACGTTAAGCACATCAAAGCCGTCGCCGTTAGTCCAGGCGATGATAATGCGACGGTGATAGGAGGGATAGTGATCGTACCTTCAGGACTCGCCGTCTCTCCTCCTCCCTCCAAAAACCCTTGGGGACGATATTTTATGTCAAACATATGGCCGCTTGGTGCTGATTATTTCACAGTTATGCATCTTAGGGCAACTTCCTGTTAACTTTCGTGACGATCGGGTCAAAGATCTGTCATGTACACATTTTCAGTATATTTTATATATATTATACAAATAATATGAGACAACATGTGACAGAGAGTATAGTCGTGTCGCATTGCCCAATAGCTACTGGGTGGGTTTCTGATGGTTAACAAAATGGCTCTGACTCATACACTGTTCACAAACAAACAAGCAAACCAACCAACCAACCAACCAACCAACCAACCAACCAACCAACCAACCAACCAACCAACCAACCAACCAACCAACCAACCAACCAACCAACCAACCAACCAACGAGGGAACAAACAAACAAACAAACAAACAAACAAACAAACAAACAAACAAACAAAACAAACAAAATCTGACATTTCGGACAGGTCCAGGGCATCTGTGACATGACTGTAGCTCAGTTCTAACATGTCGCTCACATCGTTTAAACATATTTCTGTGAGAGTAGAATAGTTCTTCCCTAGCAGTGACAGTTCCTTCTGACACTGTGTCTGGCACAGTTCCAGTATTGCTACAGGTTTTCTTGGTTCCAGTCGACGATGAATCATTTACAGCGCCACCTAACGATTAGCACGTGCCGCGGGACCTCGTCTTCTGCTTAAAGTATGTTTCTCATTTCAAGATTATTTCATTATTGCAAACAAGTCTGCCTTGAGGTAAATCGTCTTTATTGCATTTAGCTTTCGATTGCGTTTAACTGTATCGAATCTGTGAATGACCTTTTTAATCAGATACAAATTCTCAGAAGAAAAAGCTTCACAGAGCTGAATTATTTCGAGTTTTCCAAAGTCCTGAATCATTATGCCTTCTCTCTCTCTCTCTCACACACACACATATCCAATCTCTAATTTTGTTTCTGTGGCAATCATTGTCTACCTATTTATTTATTTGTCTGTCTGTCCGTCTGTCTCTGCTTTTGTTCCTCTTTACCTTACAAAACTGAAAGCATCAGGTGGGTTAAGCAGACCCAGATGAAGATCAACTCAAATAAAAAAGGACATTTATTGTTAGCTGTGTCAGCGACTCTGTTGTAATCAACCATGTGCTGAGAATAGACAGAGCTGTTAGAAGCCAGCATCACCTGTGATGCCCACATGGCTTCCGACCAGGTGCGTGATAAGTCATCGGTTCATCACTCGTTAACCTTTAGGTTTTACTGCTCGCAGCGTGCAAGGACATCAGTTTCCTATAGGTTAGACTGAGCCACAAGGACACGTTATGGGACTCCCCCGCCATCTTGCACCTCCATTGCACTGACATCACCTTTCTCCTTGTCCTTCTCTGTTTGAAATCACACGTTGTCTGCAAGAAACAGCGCATACAGGTGTGTCTGGACCTAAGAGGGAGAAGACAGGAAGGAGGGAATTACACCATCATCGATCTTAACGCCCACGTCACAGCCTCGTGGTTTGTTTGTTTGTTTTTGTTGTTTTTTTAGACTCGCCGTACTTTAGTGACGTGACTGGCAACGTACACGTTCACACAAATAACATGACACACAATAGAGAGCTCACATGTAAGTGTCGTGACACATACACGTGACATGACAGGCAAGGAACATAGCTAGGGACGGTCTAGTTCTTGGCGACAGGATACGATGTTGCTGTTCTTGGCAAGACAGGATACGATGTTGCTGTTCTTGGCAAGACAGGATATGATGCTGCTGTTCACGGTGATACAAGACACATCATTGCTGTTCTCAGCAACAAGCCCATTGGCTGCGAGTGATGATGATGTGGAACACGACACGCAAGAAGTTTTACAATGAAGTGAAACAGAAACTGAAAACAGTTTGAGACTTCCATGAAGCACTGAACAGATTCACACACAAGAGCGGAAAAACCTTCTCACTTCACCTCGATTCACTTATCTACCTCACACATTGGACCTTCTTCGTGTTGACACATCTTGAAAACAGGTGCAAGGACAACTGCTTTTAGCCTTGACCTATTATTTAGTATTTTGCATAATAATAAATATTTAAAAACCATGTTAGACTAAAGAGATAAAAGACATCATCAAAATTTTCGTAGAGTTTTTCTTTATTATTTTCTGTCTTTCCGTCACAGGACTTACGGCAGGTGCTACACAGGTAGGATGTCCAAGCTCGGGTTTGCAGAAAAGAATATTTTAAACACGAGAAGATTTGTGTCGTTATAAGCAGAAAAACTAACAAAAGTTTTGGAATAAAGCTTGCAATGAAGCAATTTTTGTTTTTGTTTTTAACGATGAAGTCTGTTATCTCCGACTCTGATCTCACTTGTGCAGGAGGCCACAAAGTCGTATTCGCTTGTGCTCAAGTTTCTTTTGTGACAATATCAGATTTTAAAGATCGCCGTTCCTGCTCAAGCTAAATTGAAAAAAAATGTTACAAGAAAAAGGGCAAAGAAAGAAGCCATCAGAACAATTACCAGTTCAGCACAATATTCTGCATTAGCGTTCTTGTCTTGCAAGTTTTAAATTTCTTGTTGGATTTCATCAAAACAAAATATGGAAGCACTCAATGAGATCGTGTAAGTTGAGAAAGATTTCTGCAATTTCCTGGAGGAAACTAGATTGCTGTCGAGAAAAACCTGCAAATCCATAAAAATAAGCCTACATTTTTTTTGTTTTTGTTTTGTTTTTGCACAGCCAGGTGCCTCCCACCCCTGTGTCCAGGCTGTGGGGGAGATGAGGATGTTTTCCACATTCAGAGGCCGAGGATGTTGTGGTCCGGTCTCGGAGTGAGCATGACCTTTCGGTGACCTGGCGGCTAGTTGGCAACTACTCAATTGTTGATGATTTCCTTGCGTGAATCCAAACCCTGACCTGCACCGGCGCACACCGTCTCCAGTCTCGTGAAAAATAAATGATGGGAAGGCATGGCCAGACACATACGGACAGTGACGACAGACGATAACGACGACGACGACGACGATGATGATGATAATGGTGAAGCCTCGCGACACACAGACTGAGGACTTCAGGTCGATGACATTGATTGGACGATGGACAGTCAGCCATGCCATTCTTTTTGTTACTAGTCCCCCCAAACTTTAACCAAATGGTTGCATCTTGCACACCTGTCTGACTAAACTTCCGCCTCACCAGATGGAAAACTTTTTTTTTCAGTTTATTGGTGACCACACAACACAATCTCTCATTTCATTCTAACGAAACATCCAGTCGATAACTTTTCCACGAAATGTTACGAAAGCTGATATTTGTTGAAACTCATCTGATAATCTCGGTTGTTTTTATCTGACGAAACGTCCGCTTCACAAGACTGAGGTTTCATTGAAGCTTTAAAGCACTTAGTGTGGAAACTTTAGTTGTGTGTTGATTGGTTAGGAACACATCATAGCCTGGGAGATTTTTATTCGCATATTTTTCTTTAGGTATTATTTTCTCACCGGATCCAAGCGTTCTCAAAAGCTTATACAGAAATTCTCGTGTTTAGACAAACTGAATGTCGCGCGAGCCCCACCACCCGTCGCGAACTGGTGCCGTGTAGTCGCATGAAAAGAAGTTCTCAGATCCTTGTGAATGCAGTGGGAGTGTAGAAATGAAATTAGTCTTACTTACACTGTCAGCCAATCACTCGTCTTCTTTCTGCGCCACTCTTACAAAGTCCTGGTGAAGAGAGCGCGTGCATTCTCCAGACCGGAACTGTTGCCAGAGTTAAGACAGATCTTTATAAATAATATATATCTTAGACATTTAGCAAATCAAAAAGGAGAACTTTAGAAGAGGGAGGTTAAAAAAAAGAAAAAAAGGAGAACAATCTTCAGCATCTGGCAGCCCATCCTCACCTACCTCCCAGAAACAACGCAAAAAAACAAAACAAAAACCAAACAAACAACTAAACAAAACAAAAAAAACAACAAAAAAAAAAACAAAAACAAAACAAAAAACAAAACAAAACACAAAACAAAAAAACAAACAAAAAAACAAACAAAAAAAAAAACAAAAAAAAACAAAAACAAAAACAGACGATACTAATGCACGACTGGCTACTGATGGCTGTAGCTGGTTGGTTTTCATGAGCTCGGGTATGCAGACGATGATCATCTTGTTTATTCCATTTTGTAAACACACATAAACCAAAGAATGCCAAAAATTAATCATCATTACTATCAAACAATAATCATCATCATCCATCATCATTCACCTTTTGCATCGTTATCTTACTTCCAGTGTTGCTGACTGGCACGAACTTTTGACCCCTTAACCTCTCACATCTACTTGCATAATGGTCACAGGACCTGGCAACTTGGTTGCAGCCTTGAGTGAAGGCAATGGTCCTGTCTGTCCACCTGCACCAGTCCAACCTGCAGCCGCAAACAGTCACGTGACAACGCGCGAGCCGTCGTCAACAACTGTCGTCTGTTTGCCTCCAGATAACTCTCCACGGCCGTTCTCGAGCGTTCCATGGTTTGTCACAAAGAGAGAGTCCGACTTGTTATCACTTCACTCACTCCAAGCACCTCGCTGGCCGGACAAACATCCTGATTTGCGGCTTGTCCAACGATAATCCAATCGCCGTCCCGTCTAAACGCGTGTGTAAAGCGGGAAAAATCTGTTACAACGATTTGAGTTATACCCTCCACCCGTTTGAAAGTCCTCCTCTACCCCCACCCCGAATGCACCTTTTGGTTTCTCCAGTCCCATTCAGAAAAAAGTAACAGGATGTAAGCCGTATTTTCAAGAGATGAAATGTTCTTTATTTGACATGAACCGTGCTCTACATTCCCCACAATAAATGCAGGTATTCACCACCAGGTGTAGATGACGTACTCAATGCGGTACGAGATGTACCCGTCCTGTCCTAATCTCGCGTGAACTCTTATCCACACCTCCGTCCTGCCTTGCTACCCTCCCACCCTCCACCTCACCTGTCGACCCTCCGTAGTGCCAAGGTGAAATCGACCCTCTGTCCTTGACCTATCTATCATGCTTCAAAGAGTTTGCTATCAGTCGGGGGAGATCTCTGACTACATGGAGGAGCCATCAGCCAGACGCTCGGTATATTTGCCGTTTGCCAATGGTGAGGCGTCAACCGCCAAGAAGACAACACGCACACACACACGCATGCACGCACATTTATTTTTTTAACACACAATACCAAAATCTTGTTTAGTATAACGGACTACAATGATTGTTGCCTTCAAGGTTTCAAAATTAAAATTTCTGCTAATTGTGTGTGTGTGTTAATTTGTCATTTGTAGTAGTTCCGGCGGCTACTTGAGTGGTTGACCTTTGACTACAGGGATTACGTGATCTGTACGTCTCCAATAAGGATCCCGTTCTTTCCAGGCCACGGATTGTTGGTATATACACACAACCAGGACTTCAGGCAAATAAAGACTGGTACATGTATTTAGTTTCTCGGCATTGAGTCAGAGATTCATCATGGCGAGCTGGTCCTGAAACACATGCCACGTCAGACGTCAGTCCTGGTTGTGCCGGAGATGACATCTGAACCCAGTCTCCAAGATTCTCATTGTTTTGGGTGACAAGGGTTTTGTCGCTCTTCATTATCTGAACAATTGTGGTACAGTGAGTCATACTCAAATCCCTTACTCACTAATCTTTTTTTTTTTCTCTGTGTACAAACTACAGACGTAGTTGCAGCAACACAAAGCTACAGGATGCGCCATCGCCAAGCATTCAGGTGAGGGTGTCACAGGTAGAGGCAGTGAGGTGAGGTGATAAGTAGAACCCGGAACATGATAGGTACCTGACGTAAATGCCACAAAGTAGAATGACAAACAACTTTCTCTTGTTTCCGGCAGAAACGATGAATCCTCAAGGGACAAACCAAGTACAACACCAGCAAAAAAATAAATAAAAAAATAATAAAAAAAATAAATAAATACACAGAGAAGAGAGGGTGGCGGTAAGGGGATGATCATTGATCGCCACAAATGCGAAGTAAATTAATTCCCAGTGAGTCAGAGTTAAGTCCCTTGCTTATCTATTCTCATTGAATTTATTGCGAAAGTGGAGAGATTTCGGTGCGAGTGGAGTGTTGCTACAGACCTGGTTGTTGTTTTTTTTATTTTTAAATGGTGTGGGGTGTAGGGGAGGCCTGTGGAGGGATGTCAGCTGGTGCAAAGTCATAAAGCACGTCAAGTGTGATTGATAGAGGGAAGGGAAATTACGCCTGAAAACAGTTTTATTGCTTCATCATTTGCTCCACGCTCTTTTGTGAGGATGGGAAGTGTTTGGCTCTTCTTTGAAGTGTTTGATATTCTCTCTTGTTTTCTCCCTCTCACGTGCACACATGAATGCACGCGCGCAACGTGCAAAAAAAAAACACGCGTGGGCAATCTCTCAAAACTCGCATATGTGAATACACTCACACAGACACACACTCATGCATAAATTCACACACACACACACACGAGTGTGCGCGCGTACACACGCACGAACGCTTACACACTCAAACTCACGCATACGCCCGCACGTACACACGCACGCACATACAACTGCAAGTACGCATTAACCAGTAAGCACCATTTTTTTTTGTCTGGAGCAACTGAAGGAGTGGAGAAGCAACAATCCTGTGTTTCTCCCAATCTTCACATACTTTGCCCAAACAGAGAAACTTGGCAGATTCCTAATTTATACCTTCCTTCCTTCCTCCCACGCAGGACTTGCGTCTTCATCCTTTATCATCGGGACAGTTTAAATTTACCATGTATGAGTTGGTCAATTCTATCTCCTTGACATCTCGACACGTAAACGTTTCTCATTATTTCGGTTAAAATTAGCTTTTTTCATAATGATAGATCAACTTAACAGTTTCACTCTCATCACCATTGATACAGTCCAATTTTTGTTGTTGTTGTTGTTGTTATTGTTAGTTCATCTTCTTTTAACATGCAACCTAGAACATGTATTGCATGGCCGACCATGTTCGCTTCCTGTTGTAAATTTTCTCCCCCTTCAATATCCGGCTGTTCTATTTGAAATTCTCTGTAATCGTAAATTTGTTATCGGACTGATAAAAGCTTCTTTCCTTCCCTTTGAAGTGGCAGGCAGCGCCGATATTCTTGTTTGCCGTTTGTGATGCTTTTCTACCATCAAGCCATCGCGAAAAATAATTTGAATGGAGGTTTGCTAAAAACGGAAATGAAAAAATCTGTCTTATTCTCTAAGTACTATCCTGGAACGAATGTTTCAGCCGCTGAGGTGTATCACGTGACCTGCGCCGTCTGGATTTGACACAGCGTGTCACACTGACTGTCCTGTCCACGCCAGCCAATCGCTGACGAGATTGAGAGGCAGGTGAGAAGGTCAAGGGGTCATGATAACCAAGGTCGCAGAACTGAAAACAAATCAGGAAAATTGTTCGAAAAACTACCAACTAGATTGTCATGGTTTCGTTCGCTAGGAAAGTAAGAGCAGATGAAATCAAACTGGATCGTGTGTTCCCAGTTGAAGTGACCTGACCCTGCAGGACAAGGACTGTCAACGCGGTTGGACTCATAAACAGTTGCCAATGTCGCAGGCGACAATGCTTAGACAGTCTGATCCACTCGCTGACCGGAAGCTGCGCAGACTGGATGCGCAGTGGATTGTTCGAGCTCCCCCTAGCAGTAAATGCTGCCAGTCCTCCCTCGCTCGCCAAGGCAACGAATGCGGGAGGCCGCAAGCTTGTGCCTGTCGTCACGATTTGGCTACAAAAGCGGTACTTCAAATAAAATATGGGGTCAGGGGGTCCCTTTGGCTGCAGTGGGAGGAGACTTGCACAGAGGCTAGTGCTCGTGCTGGCTGGAACTTACCTCATGCCTACCGCCAAGTGTCAGGACAAGAATGACGCAAAATGACGGACAACCGAACATATCTTTGTAACTGTCACAACAGTAATTTTTCAAACTTTATTTTCATCCATTCCGTATGCAATGACAACTCACGCTATCTCAAAACACCGTTTCTTTACAAATGATATGAAAAATAAAGAGACCGACATAACTGTACCAAGCTCTCCATCGCAAACGACAAGAAAGTTATGCTTTGCAACCTGAACTTTTACAAAAACTTTAACTTAGGTGGTCGTTAGATAAAGTGCTTTGAAATGAGATGTTTGCGAGGTATTTTACCTGACTTTCTGTGAAGTATATTTCCCTGGTGACTTTTGCTGAGTAGTCACAGGCCACTTTTCATTCTCTTTCCACTACATTCGTTATATTTTTTCATTATATTTGCTAAATTTATTTCTACTATATTTGTTAATATTATTTTTGCTCTTTATTCAGATCGGATATTGTTACATTTCATACTTGCAGGTATGTTTGATATTGTCATTTACAAAACCCTGGGATTTTTATTTCAAATATTTCCTAACCTCAGTGTCCGGAGTGAGAAGACTTCATCGCGCGCCTTTTTTTTCCCTCCTTTGAAAGCGAAGAAAAGACCACCCTGCATGGCTTCACAGTGTGTTTGCCGGAGAAGGAACCCCAGCAGTTCCACAGGGCTTCTCGAAGCAAGACTGTGTCGTGATCAGTGGCGGGATTAATGACCCCGTTATCTCCGCATGACTGATCAAAAGCGATTTGCGGCGTCTCGCGTGCTTCATAAAAGTCGCGCGTGAGCTCGTGCGTCTGCACCCGGGGACAGGCAGCTCATCTATTTCCGTTGCTGACTTGATGGATAGGTCTCCGGACAGTTTAACTTGCCACAGCAATATTTTATTGTTGTTGTGGCTTTCATTACATTTGTTCTGGACGGTCGAGAAACACTTATTTTAACACTCCGGGCTCTGCGTGAGATGTCTGGTCGCCGCACGTGGAGAAAGTAGCGGTCAGAATTACAAATTAAATCGCCAGTGTCCACTGAGTCGGTAAGGAGGGGATAAAATTATACGATGAGAGAATAGACCGTGGAACAGTTCTTTGGAATATTCTTTCTTTTGTTGTAAAAATAGGCAAGTGTCTCGTGGTTTCAGGACCAGAGAGCTGCAAATGCTTCACTGCATCGCCAGGACCTTCGTAACATATTTTAATGTCATATGGTAATTAATGTCAAATATATTTTTCCTTCGTTTCAGATATCTTGCCATCCGTTGTGTCATAATGGATTTCTCACAAATTTATTCTTCCCGAAAAGCCGCCAAATTCACTTTTGACATTTCCCACGAAAGACGATTTGGAGCTGTTAGTCAAACAATTCACAGTGTCACAGTGTATATTAAAAAAATTATAACAAATATTATACACATGCTGTGGCTTGTATAGCCTCTTTCTGAGTATAGACTGTGTGTAACGGACAAATTTTTACTTAATACATAATAGAATTGTCCCGACAATTCGTGTTTGGAGAAGAAAGTCCCTTGGGCAGAACTTCAGGTGCACGTGCACAGACGAAGGGAGCTTCCTGGTCCCTGGTGCGAATAAATGGTTCTGTGAAGTGGTGTGAATGTCCCACATGGTGACAAGACACTTTCTTGCTTTATTTAGTTATTTATTTTATTCGAAAATTTACTTTACAAGCAGCGAGGCTACCTGCTTGTCAACATCATCTTCCCGCCTTCATGACTACATGTCGGCTTCTATGTACAACGGCTTCGTCATACGATTCCGGTCATGCTGACGTCACTGGCGTATTAAAGAGTGACGCACACGTCATAAAACAAGACGTAAAGGTGGACGGTGACGCCAGTGTGACGTGTTGACTAGGGTGTCCAGTGAGCGCGTGCTTCACAGGGGCAACCCACGAGCATGTGGCGATGATGTTGTCAAGATATTGTTCGCAGCGTTCTTGGAATGCTTCATATTGGAAGGCTTTAAATATGGCCGACATTGTGCTCGCCGGCAGCCAGACAACCCAAATGCCGATTTTATGGCAAGACATTATTTCCCGCCTGACAGTTTCATGTGGCTCGGGAAGAGGCAGTTTACTGGCAGTAGACTGGCAAAGCAGTTCTGTTGCTAGCGACGAGAAATTGCTCTCACTTTTCTAGGTCTCTCACACACATGCCTCGCCACGAGATAGCCGCAGTTGCTGAAATGGTGTAAAACTTCAACTAACATGCACACATGCACGAACGCGCACGAACGCGCACGCGGACACACTCACACGCGCCTCTGTGATAGAGACTGGTTGAGTGATAGATATGTGGATTAAGATACCTGCCTGATAACTGAGGAAGGTCAGGACAAAGAAGACTCATTGAGAGTCAAGGGTTTCCAAATAATCTTAATCTCATATGAATACTGCTTCTCACACACACACACACACACACTCGCGCGCACAAAACACACACACACACACACATACACACTTTTTACAGAGTCGAAGTAAATTATTGTCACTTTTCTCATTTGCGAAACACAACAGACATCACAGACTCCATACCCTTAAAAATGATGTCTCAGACGGGTTTTCCTCCTGTTTGTGAACTGCCATTGAGTACACTTCACGCTTCAGGAGGCAAGAACTTGGGGGCGAGTACGACCGGAAATGACCTGAAAGACCTAGAGAAGAATTACGATAAAGGAGAGGTGAGCTCTCACAACCCCGCTGTTTTCCCCAGTTTGTGTCACATGACACTCATTACAGGGCAAATGGAGGGGAGGGAACTGCAAAATATTTACTCGTGAAAAGGAGTTTAGGAGGAAGAGAAGAGGCCAGGCACACCAAGCTCGACCGATCCTGTCAGAAATCGGTTATGGAAATAATCATGTAAGGTAAGGGAAGCATGCTTCCTGAATGGAGAAAATGGTTGAAAGTGCAGAGCTCGTTATTAAAAAAAATAAATAAACAAACCTGCATTGAAAAAATACCCTGGCATGTTCTTAAAGACTGATCAAAGGACAGGCTTAAAAAAAAAACATAACAAAAGAAATCAAAACGAAAACACAATCGTATAGGAGAGAACCAACCACCTCTAAGATCTTGTAATAAACTCACGAACATAAAATACGTGTCCATAAAATTGTATCAACCGCCCCAAAAAAGTCTGCTATACTTCCCTGTTGTAGCAAATGGGTGCAATGCAATATAACTTTATTAATCCACAATAACAATTCCACATAGAGCTCGTGCTAGCAATATATAGAGATGTATACATACATAGAAGTGTTGAAACAATTTTTTTCTCTCTCTCTCTCACACACACATTCCCAGAAAGAGTAGATACAGTTGGTGACCGTGTCAAAGCCAGTAGAGTTTATCAAGTGTATGGCACGTGCGATGAATGAGTTGCGGTGACGATCGCATACCTACAGCCAGACCTCGAGAGTGAGAACACACATCACAACACATGATAAAAAATACAGAGGATGTGCGATGCCTTCTTGATAATTTACTGCTGACATAAAGCTGCTGTCCCTCTACTAGAAAGAATATTGAGCAAGAAACGTGAAACATTTTGAAAACATGTTTCTTATTTTGTCCCGAGAAAGTGGAGCAAACAGGAAGTCGATGAATGAGCGGAGTTCTCTCCCCTACCGGATGTCTTACCTGTACTTTTTTCTAACCCTCGTGTTGAGTTTGAGGTCGATCATTAACTATTAATGGACATCAATGGGAATTTCTACGTGGGGTTAGCAAATTAAAACGAAGCTCGTAAGGGTATAGCGGTCGGCACTTCAAATCCAATCATGAAACTTTTATTGCAAGGAGCAGATTACTGTGAGAACACGTCTGTGCCTTCTCAACCTTCTTTCCCGATTTAATAAAGTAGTAAAAAGTGGATCGCTGATCGACTTCACGGCTGTACTCGAAGCGGAAATGGAAAACGAAACACAAGGGGTTAACATTAAATGAATACCAGTGTCGAAGTAATGAAAAGTCAAAGTTCACATAGACACACACACACAAATCATTCTTGCATTAGCATGCCGCCATAAAACTACAGACCGGAAGTGTTCCGCATTACTGACTTCTATAAAGTTGACCGTTTGTGGCGAAACTGATAGCAAACCCCAGAGTCTCTTGCCTTTTGTTTGCCCCCTGATCAGGTTATCTGGCCTTTGTGAGATAGCGACTACAGGTGAAGGCATGGTGGAGAGTAGCTGCGCAAAAAGCGAGAACCCAATCCATTAAAGCCTCCTTCTGGCCTTCAGACTGGCCAGAGTCAAGGTCGGACTCACATGAAAGTGTGTTGAGGTCAGAGGGCACCCCGAGAGTTTACATGAACCCGGGTAGCGCGACTTCCCTCAATAGTTAGACCTTAGGGTAGCTCCAGCTGATTCAGGGGTACACAGACGTATGGTGTCGTCAAGAACTGTCTTGAGGATCTCTTTATTTATTGTCTGTCTTTTCCTTATTTATTTATCCACCTTTTCCTTTATTCGTTTACAGGGGCAGGTAAACAAGTAAAGCTGCAGGAACAAGGTCAGGAAGCAAGATGGCGGTACCATCCGGGTGTTCCGTTGAACCATCATGAGGCGCACCCCATCCCTCCCCACGTCAGGTCCGATAACCTATGACCTCACGCTAGCCACAGGCGGACGCAGATTGCCTCCACAGGTGCAACCTAAAGCTGCACGTTGCGACTAACGAGATAACCTGGAATTAACCCTTTCTCCTCCAGGTGAGTTGGCCGGTCCATTCTCTTAACTTGACATTTGCGTCGAGCGGAAGTCTCGTCTCTGTTTCACGTGCGTGCGCAGCAGCTGATGGCAGCAGTGTCGAGATCGTTTGGCTTCTGTTTCTAACCCCCTTTCCGCACCTTTAAAAAAAAGTCTTAGGGAACTGGGTGATTAGTAGATTGAAAGGTGGAAGTGGGGGGAAAGAGTGGGGAGAAAGAAAGGATCCAGTTTGCTGATCTCACCTACCAGACATAGATGAGTCATCAACTGACATAAATATTGTGTGTGTGTCTGCGAGCGCGCTTACGTGCTCATCCTCGTGGCACAGCTGTTTCATTATGTTTATACATGTACGGGGATGTATGTATATGTGGATGAATCCACACGTGAATGTGCAAGTATGTGTGTTGACATGCATGGATGGATGTACATTTATATGATTGTACCGAGGTGTTGCAAATCATCGTCGTTTGCTCGCTCCATTTCCTTCACCTGCTCAGTGACTTGTGATCGCCATGTGTCGCCGTCACGTGACACAACCTGTCAGTCACAGAAACGCGTGCCTGCACATAATCAGAAGCCAGACTCTTCCTCCACAGGCTGCCGTCATCTCTCTTTACACCCAACAGATCGCAGGATGGGAAGAAGGTTTCCTGAGGCTGACAGCGGACCTGCGAGCGCTGGGTTCATTCAGTGCACTACACAGAGCCATTGATGGGTTGGAGTGACTTTAACCGACGTGGCATAAATGATGACTTGTTTAGTCAGTTTACAAATACTAATCAGTCATCCGCCAACGCGCGGGGAGTCCACAGTCTCTCATAGTTCTCCTCTCATCACCTGGTCGCAGGCCGCCCTCAAGGCCTGACAGACACCCAGGCCGGCGTCAACAAGGATTTCTCCAAGACTGAAATTGTAGATAATTTGAAGCCCAGCCCTTTGGGGAAAGCCATGCTTTCCTGCTTATCGCGGGTGTGCAATGACTAAGAGGACAGGTGTGAAGGTTTTCGCGTGCACAACAGGAAGTCTCGGGACCAGATGGGAGGATGGTCGTGAAGAAAGGAAGTAAAAGGTTAGGTGAGTGAATTAGTGAGTCGGACGGACGGGCAGAGTTAATAAATGGCAGTCAAACAAGCAGACAAACAAAACACTCACGAAAAACAGACTGGCACACAGAAAGAAAATATGAAAGTCTACCCCTCTAAATCGGCTAAAACAACAACAACAACAACACAATAATCGAACTTAAACAGCACCGGCCTGGCTCACAGCACTTTACGAAAACATTAAGGAGAAAAAGTAATATGAAAAGTTTTTCTCTGCTTCGTGAAGTTGATAACTTTGTATTCTATCAGTGAGTAGAAAGCTGACAAGCAGTTTTTTTTCATTTAACCTCAAGAAATACAAGTACTCCGAGCAGTTCTTCTTTCTAGTCCTTGACTGCAACTGATCGTCTGATATCAATGTACAAGGAACGAGATGGTTCAACTTAGACATCGTTGGCCATCATGATAAATTAAAAATAAATAAAAAAAAATAAAAAATTTTCGAATCTCATAACGTTTGTTTGTACATAAAAAGTAAGACTAATTTATCGTTTGCAGCATTGCAAATCGCCCTCGTCACTCGGGACCCACACCTTCCTGGACAAGCTTGACACCCACCATCGAGCAGAATGAACCCACCTACCGTTGGCCTTCAGATTATACCCGGGTATGTCGGCAAGCTTGAGAGGCCCGCGGGTCAAAGTTATTTTCCCATGTGAGGCTGTTTCCTAGAAATGGGATCCTTCTTGGGAAACCCACATTGCTGGCGAGGACTGGCGAGGCTCCACCTCCTGGTGACCCGAGCGTTCAGCAGAAAGTGAACAGTTCTCCAGCTCACCGGGCTTTCGGTTTCAAACAGGTTTGAAGATCTCATCACTACTTTATAGTCACGAGATAGAATTGGTAGCTAGCGCCACAGGAATAATAATAATAGTAATAATAATATAAAAAAATAAAATAAAAGACTGAAAGGGGTATTAATATTTCTTGTGGAAGCAAGTGTGTTTGTTATGCTGATGACCAACTTTAAAGGGATTCCGGGGAAGGAATATGGGGTTACTTTTTCAACCATTACAAAGAGACATGTGTTAAACCTGAATGTTAGTTGTCATGTCATCTAAGTAGAAAAAAAAATTGTTGCCAAAAGAATGGTTGCTTACGGGAAGGGACAAATGAAATACATTGGAGGAAGAACTCCCAAGTAGAAGAAAACCCAACACTTAAGGACTAGAAAGGTCAGCCTCTGGGTTTATTTTCAGGAAACGGTTAGTCACTAAAAGCTTACTAGCAAGGAAATAACAGGTTTTCATTTTCTTTTCCTTCTCATAAAAATGGTCACATTCAACATGTTTGACACTTAAGAAGATTTTTACAGGTAATAACGAATTCAGAAGAAATCACAATTTTAATAATAAATTACAATTGTATGAGAGTGAGAGGACTAAAATTTATTGTCACCGAGGTTTCCAGGAGATGGAATACAGAAAAGCTTCGATGTCACACTAGCGGTCACACTCACTCACTCACTCAAGGGAGAAGGTACAAAGTCCACAAATGACTTCATGTCTTTCATTCACTTCTGGAAAAAGCTTTTTAGTGAAATGTAAGCGATTCAGTGAAATGAGGAAGTTTCCAGACAATGCTGACACTCGTTGCCAAGGGATTCCATTTCTGAACGCTTTTTTCATTACTAAAGCAGGACGTCCTTTCACATGCCTGTGTATGTTTTATAATGTTGAAATATGTCTAAATAAGATCACACAGTGAATGCAAATTTTTATTTTTCAAACTATGACTTATTTGCATGTTAATGTTGGGGGATACTGCAGCAACGATGATATGACCTCTTGTCAGTGAAGTCACTGTGTGCAGCATGGCGCAAACACTGTTTGATATATAAAAGTGTTCACATAATCTTTACATGCAGGATGACTATCAAGGAATATTTTTAATTCGATATTTTTAAATGAAGGAATATTTTTAAAGTACTCTTATCGGAGATGTTGCTTTTTTTTCATGGGAGTAGGTTGAAATTTTGACCTCATCTTTCATATTTACTCCAGAGATTATGATTGCATATGCTCGTGCCCCACTCCAGAAATTGTGGAGAATGAAGGAAGCATGTCACTGATAAAATTGATAATGACAAAAAAAAAGGATGTGAGACATGAAATAAATGAAGGTAGATTTAGAAAAAAGGAAGATATTTAATGCATTACATAGCCAGTGCCAGTGGTTACTTGTGCCATGTTGTTACACGGGCACACCATGACTGTATATAAAGCATTGCAATTTGTTCAGCTGACATATGATTGTATTGATTACAATTTGCTAATTTTTTAATGCAATGTTTATGATGTTACAAAAATAAATCTTAAAAAATATTGATATCTTCCACCGTCATGGCCTGAAAGTGCAGCTGACTGTCGAGAACTTTCTTTTCTTTTAAATTTCATAGCCCGAGAGGATGACGATTCAAGAATTTAAAAAAAAAAATTCGTTTAATGAACAATAAAAACGGGGCAGCCAAGCAATCCTTGATCTCTGCCTGCAGCTACCCATCACACGTGCGTGGGTTAATCAAACGAGATACAAACACGCATGGTGCTGTGTCCTCTGTCAACACCGCCTCGGGTACAGTGCACACACCCGGCTACGTGGCACGGTCACACCGACCCTTAGTTCACTAGATGTTTCTTGTCTTAGGTGTCCATTTTTCTTGCCCTGTCACCAACACTCAATAGTTAAGGTTTATTTTTAAAATTAGTGAAACTGATATACATGATTAAAAAGACAGGTGTGCGTGTTCGCGAGAGAAAGAAAGAGAGAGAAAACAGCTTTTTGAAGCACCAAATTTCATTTCAGAGACACGCAATACATCCGAATGGACATCCACGGTTGAATACCAGGTTTTGTTGTTTTACAAAACACAAACAATTAAAAATCATATACTTATCTAACCTAGAAACAGTTTAACTAGTTTTCAGTAAAGAGAAACTAAAATCAGCCTTTTAATGAGTTCGCTGCATCTTTTGCAAGATTTATGGGGTTCCCTCGGACGATGAAAACCTTTGTGCAACAACGACCAGAGACTCCTTCATGGACTGTTTACTACAGACATGAGAATAGGAGAAGGTTTCTAAAAAGAGAAAACGAAACTAGCAGATTGTTTCCACTACCAACAAAACATTGTTGATGTCCCACCACTGAGTCACAGTCTCGTGTCTTGAGTTCAGCGAACGAAAAAAGAGAAAGACAACAACACAGATAAAATCACTCGTTGCCTTACTCTCCAGGGTCAAAGGACAAAGATGACACACATCTTATTTATGGCGACATTCTCCTGTTCTTTGTGTGTCTGCATGTTGCAATTTTCTTGCTTACTAAATTAAAACCCAGTAAAGAATTCCTGGTCAGTCGATGGGTGGTTATACCAAAAATTCATCCATCGGAAACTTACTTTTAACCGAATTATCAATCAGTCTGATGGAAATAACTCCCATCTCTTGTACTTAAAAACAGGGATTAAAGCCAAGTCACGCGCATACTCTCGGCATTTGTGCATTTTTAAATCTTTTTTTTTTTTTTTCGTGGCCAGGGTTGCGGCGATCTGACCTACACGGGCCGCGGGGGTCACTTGGTAAGGAAAACGAGTTTGGGAGCAACGCCTGCAAAGTCAACAAAACACGGACCCACACTGCATGAGAAGACCACCTCCGCACACAGACCTGATCTACCAGCAGGGGAGGGGGAGTAGAGGAGGCTTAGGGGAGGGGGAAGGACGAGCACAGATACCGAAGAAGGAGAGAGACGTAGAGAGAAGATGTGGGTGTTATAGATGAGGAGGGAGAAATGAGAGAAAGAGAGAGGACAAATAGTGGGTGTTATCTATGAGAAGGAAGGGGAGGAATGAGAGAAAGAGAGAGACAGACAGTTAATGTGGCGTAAAGTAGAAGAAAACAGTGTAAAGGGTGACGACAGAGATGAAAAATAGACCCGACCGTTAGAAATACCGCAGGGGTACATCTACTTAAGCAACTGGATATCGTCAAAAAACTTTAGTTGCTACAAACAGCTTTCACAGACAAGTTAAATGGAGATGATTAGAAAAGAAACTTTAAAAACTGTGTTTAGCAAACTAAAGGGAATGTCTGCACACTGATGCTCAACAATTAAAGAGGGTCCATAAACTGAGCGATAGTTTCAGAGTTGGCATAAATCGAGAGTATCAACAGTTTATTTGATAAACTATGTATGAATGACGGAATTTTCTTCCGTCTGTCTTTCGTCACTCATTTTCATCAGCACACACGGGGCCTAAGTGCAGTCTACTACCATTTTATCCTCATCGCCAAGAGGGGACCATCCAGTAACTTGAGCGCCGTTCTATTTTGGGCGATGATGTCACGCACTTCCTTGGCCCTCTCGTCTGCTGCGCAGACCTGACTTATTGTCACTCCTTTCTTCAATCACAGGTCTGCCCAGTCCTACACGCAGCCAAGGAACATCGCGGATTACAAGTAACTTTTGATAAAGAAATGCTAAAATCTGTGTCACAAGAAGCGAGATTCACCCATGTCCATCTTGTTCCATATTTACATGGCGACCGGAAGTTGCTAGTCACCAGAGTCGCGCTCGTAGCTTCGCGCGAACAAAGCGGCACCAGCGAGACGGCACGAGATTTGGCGAGATGGCACGCACTCCCCGCACCTGGCGTCTCGCCGGCATTCCGAGCTCTGACCTCTGATAACCTCGTCTTAAAATAGACAAATAGAGAAATAGATTGCCGTATAAATGGTTCGTCAGCAGGCGGAGAAAGGAATAAACGTGGGTTGCGCAGCGACGGATGGGGAGGCACGTGGGCGATTCCTGTGTGAGAGAGACATACACACACATGATGGATGTTTACGATTATTATGGGGCAGGAAGAGACCTTGAAACATTCTGTAAAGACAACCCATTCATCAAGTATTTGCGTCTACTTACTGAAATAATTTATACTGTCTTCCAGACGCACCAGAAACTCTTGGAGAAATAGTATGTAAGGAAATAAAACCTGTAAAACAAGTGCTTGTCATTATGTTCAACATCTCACTGTAAAGTGCGCCATCTGTCATAGACGATACCATAATTCTTGTTTGGACGAGTACCAATGGTCGAGAGAGAGATGGAGGGAGGGGAGAATCAATGGTAATTCTCTTCTGTCCATTATTTTAAATTCCCTGCCCTTACTTTGTTACTTTAATAGAAATTGTCTTGGAGTTTTTTTTTTCCCTTAAAGAAAGTGTGCAAAATAATGAACTAAAGTCAATCAGAGTGTAAAGAGCTGTTATGATACCATAGACAGTCCTCACGATGAGTAGTTGAATCGTAGTATTGTATGCAAGTGGTCAGACTAGGACAGGAGATGAACACACTATGCGGAATGAAAACCTCGGACAAAGCCGCAAGAACCTACGTCCGAAGCAGCGCATCTTGCAGAATAAATAAATAAAAAAAATAAACAAAACCGTTGACTTGACACTGGAGCCTCTAGGGAAACGTATTCTTAACCAACTTTTGTAGACGAACGTTTGACAGTTTTTGACAAAGTTTTTCTATAAATGCCGTTCTTAACTGAAAGAAATGTCAAACCTCCGAAGTGCCCTGAACTGTCCTCACATTAACAAGTGTATTAGCAAACAAGTAACGGACTCGGTCTAGCATGTTGACTAATATTTTACCATCCCGTTCTACATTACCTGTTACATACTTTAATATAATAATTCATTCTCTGTACTCTACCCAAATCCAGTTCGTTGTATGTGGTCAAACTAATAAACTACAGTTGTTTATGTACAGTGCTATGTATGTACAACTGTACACTGGGTTCCATGCTCACAAACTGGAGAAATGTTTGTGTACAGAGAAGAGGGTTCGGGGGGCGGGAAAGACTTGCAACCCTGGAGGAGTGAAAAAAAAAAGATGGAGGTGGTGGAGGGGACAGTTGGGAGGATCCAGGATGGACAAGTAGGGGTGTGCACCCCGTTCAGCCTCCTCCGCTGCAAAGTTCGGTGACACGTTTACTTAACCTATGCCACTTGTCGGTGAGTGTACCCTTAATTTACTTCGCACCCTTTGATGTCACCGCTTCACCTGGCTGCTGGCACGAGTGGCCGGGACCGGCTGTCGCCTCTGCCGCTTGTTCGTAATTCAGGACTCGAGGGCAAAGAACAAAGACACAGAAACCACTTCGGTTTCCTTTTTTGTCGCTGAGGCAAAGGGACAGGTTTATCAAGCAGCTTCTACTCACAGGCAGGTAAACTAAGCACGGGCAGGGGGTGGGGAGAGACCTGTTGCAGCTGTCCTTGGAGAAGGAGGGTGTAGAAGTGGCTGCAAGGTTTCCTCCTGTTGCTCATGGTGGTTGCACCTGTTACATGCAGGCTACTCCACATGACAGTGATTGTCATAGTTTAGTATGAAGCTTGCTTTCTAGTGATTAAACATATTGTAAGTTCGCGATTCCCATTTTCTCTGATCACATTTTTGTCACCTGTTCCAGAACGAATTTGATTCACTATGATCAAACTGACTTTGTCATCTCATCTCCCTCCTCTGATCGAGAACCCGCTTAAAGAGACACAACACAGTAAATCCGACAGTGATAGTGTTAAGTGTAAAAGCTATGATTAGATAATGACAAACGAATCTCATCTGACCCCCCTGGCATTCAGAAACACATTTAATTAAAGTTGTTTATGCAACAGTTAGACGCTCCTTGAACAAAAACACTCCACTAAAATAAAGCCCTTGCTATCTATCAACGTCGCTACTGTGTAAAAGACTTGTTAATCGTCTTGTCCTGACGACAGTTATGAAGGAAAAGAATTAAAAAACCAGCACGTGTCGTTGTCAGAGAAAGACACTAAGCCACAGATTGTCGGAGAAAGGTAAACTTTTGGACCATCGTGTATTTCTTTATCAAGGTTGTTGTTGGAGCGTTGGTGGTGGGAGTGGTAGTGGAGGCGGTGATATGTTTGTGGCATTATTGCTTTATTTCTTTTGTTCATCAGTGTTTCATTCATCGTCATACACACAGAAAGTAGATTTGTTGAGCTTATCTGTTACACCTGAGAACAGGTAAATCAGAAGTCGCAGGTTGTTACTCTCACTGCTATCACCTGGAGTATTTTACATCTCTCTCACACACACACCTTCTAAGATTCCTGTTTATTTTGTTACCACCTGGGCTCACGTAAGCACACATTTCACAGATATGACGTGTCAGTATTTTTTTGTCGCTTACCACACTCGTGCGTCTGAATACATCAACAGCGCTCGAGCATTTCCTGTTCTGTGGTCTTTTTTTTTTTAAGAGACAAGAGCAATTAAACACTCAGTAGCCTGCCCCCTTGAGTTATCTGCGCTTTGGTCTTTATTCCAGACCAGAAAAACCCTTTTTAGATCATCACCCATCATCATGCGGTTTTATCTTCTGCCCTCATCAGAGGTTTTATTTTCTTCACCTCGTTGCATCCCGTTGCACCTGATAGCAGCAGGATGTTTTGATCTCCACAATAAATTGCAGCCAAAGTGCAACCTGTTTGACTCACAACCTCGGCAGCTTGTGTTTCTAATCAGCTGCGTCCAGCGTCAGTTGTCATGCGCAAATACGGCCATTTATTTCCGGTGTGACCGGTAGGCGGCCATGTTGTCACCGCCGGAAAGTCAATGTACTTCTGGTAAATTAGATTAGGAGCAAGTTCTGCTGGTGGACCTCTTGTTCTCGAGGGGCGGCGTTTGGTCAAAGCGATTCAAATGAAATATTATTTGTTTGCAGATTTCAGAAGCTGGGTTACCTTTAAAAAATCCACATTCCCTCAATGTGTTACACAAGAGATATAAAATTTAAAATCATTTTTAATTTTTTAGTGCCACAGAACATTAATTACTATGTTCAATCTTTAGGTCGTACATGTAAAACTGTAGGTAAAGTACAACTCATAAAAAGGAGGATCTTCCTGCTTCATTCATTATGAATACGACCGTTATTTTGCCCTCGCCTGTGTTCTCCAGAATGTCGGTGGCTCACACTTTCTGTCTCTCACTGTGTGTTCACGGGTCGTGTTCCGCATTCAGCGGTTGGGCAGGAAAACTTCAAATCAGTTTTCCAAACACAAAGTCGCTTAGTTTAATTTAGAGCAGAGGGCACACGTTTGCTCTCAGAGCAGTTCAAATCTTTTTGTGGGGTCTGGGCCGACAAACCACCGAGAGTTTTGTACTGTCACGCAGCGTTCACAAAGATTGTGCCCAAAATAATCACTTTACTTTCAAGTTTTGTTTGTGAGAAAAGAAAAAAGGAAAGAAGAAAATGTAAGAGGCAAACCTTCTGTAGGAGAACATTCCTCCAGTTTGCTTTTCTCACAGGATGTAAAACAAGAAAAACAAAAACTAATAAAAAAAGCCATGACAACGAATAAAAAGCAGAAGAAAAATGTGTGATGACGACCACGATGATGACAAAGATTGGAGGAGATAAGGGTAAAGGTGGAGGAGAAGGGAAGCATTATCCTTGTTATGCTGTTAAGTTCATCTAGGAGGACCCCATTAAAAAAAAAATCTTAAATGTTTGATGGAATAGATTACTCAGATAAGATTTTCTGGGTTTCTGAAAGTTTATTTCAGCGAGACAAGCATTTTAAGCATCAAATATTTTGTTTATTTATTTTTAGAGTAGCCAATAAAATTCATGTAAGTGTCTACGGTTTTACATGTAAAAACTGATTATCTAGTTTTATCAATACAATGTGTGAATTTTTATCCGATTGCATTCAGAATAATATTCATGTACAAATTGTATACAAATGGTGTTAGATCACGTGATATTTGTTCATCCTGGACTTTGACAACTTCTCTAAGACGCGAGTGTGTGTGCGCTCCTACATAGACTATTTTTTAGTTGTCTTAGTCGTGTCGTCACACATACGATTGTTTCGTACTCCTCGACTTGTCCCGACACTCTTCATCGTGAAGAGGTAAAGAGTCCTACCCTACCCTCCCCCCAAAAGAACAAGGATACCACGCAGACGTGTTGTATGTATTTATGCACGCGCATCCCTGCGCGAGTTCTGTGCTGACGTGTAAAGCGTGCATGGTCATGATATACACATACGCACTTTGATAGATAAATGTATATATATACAGGTAGAGAGGCAGACAAAGTAATAAATAGCAAAGATAGAGTGGTGGACTGGATGTATCGGCGTCAACACAGGTTTTATCGCTGATGTTTTATTCTTTCTCTTGCTCTTCCCCGGGACAATCTTGTGTCTCTATCAACAGTGGCGGTATTTTCCGCTGTTAGATCCTCCGACAAAGCAATGCTAGCAAAACTTTCTTATCTAGTGAACAGGTCCGGCATATCCATGCCTCGTGCACTGCGTAAGCTGCACTATATTTTCACCTTACGTCCTATCAAAGTTCAGTCCTTTCTCTCTACGCCCCTCTCCAACCCTCCTCAGAACTCCCTCACGTGACAATACTTCGGTGACGTCATCTGCAATCTGAGTTGTATTCATCTCACCTCTCTCTAAGCTTTGGAACTGTGTGTCACGATTTCCTAGATCCAAGATACTAGCAATTCGACTTGACATTCGAAACATTTTATTTATTGGGTATACGCCCTGTGGACATTTGTAGCCATAACATCTGTAATAACAATCGCACAATGAACTATAAACGAAAGGTCACTCGAGACCAAAACCTTGGCGGACTCTTTGTACCACCCGAGTGCCGTGCTCAGTTTCTGGCATGATTGTTATTTAACTATTATTTTCCAACCCAAAATTTTGAGTAAAAGCGATTCAGAGCCTCGGCAACTGTCATTTAAGCCCGACTTAACATTTTTTCGACTATTTTCCTTCAAGGAAGTAAGCCTTATGTTAACAGCTCTTTCCTTACGGGTATTACGTGTGGTAGTGAGGATTTCGGATGCAAATGTGAACAACTGGGGGATTTCCCTTTGACTTGGACAGAAGAAGCGAGTAAAAAAATAAATATAAATTAACTATTCAAAAGGAAGCGTGACTTAAAATGGCCGAGTGACGCACTTGCGAGTGTGTGTATGAGGACGAAGTCATCAGACCTGAGTAATGTTTGTCCAGTTTTGTGTCTACATTTTCAAAGCTGAGTCCAGAAATAAGTACAGCTTTCTGGGTGTTTGAACAAGGTTTAAGGGACGACACGGCTCCATTTTGTGGTGCACCGCCTGGTGTTTGTGGTGTCCTGGCTGGTGTGTGTGCATGCACTGTGCGCACTTACGGCCGTTGCATAATCCAGTGAGTGTCGTTTATATAAACCCAGAAACAGGCTGTTAGCTTCCAAATAAGGCCTTTCTCATCCACCCGTTCACAGTCAATATTAAAAACAAAGTAATCAAATAAATAAACAAAAGAGAAGATGAGGGGATCCCAAAAATTTATGAGTGTGAAATAAGTATGAAAGGCGGATCTGTCTCTCTTTTCGACCATTTGTCCATTTTCCGACCTTAATTCGGATCTGGCTACAGATACTGAGTCGACTTCTTGCAGGTTAATTGACTGTATGCTCATCCGCTGTAAGTTTATGACGATGTACATACAGAAAATATATATTTTTCCTGGTGGTGCGTAGACTCATTGACACAGTGGACATTTTATGGAGTGTCTTTGTCGTCTGCACTGTCTGACCGTTTTTTCTTTTTTCTTTTATTCACTCCCAGAGAGATCACGCATGAGCGCCAACCTGCGCTGATCTTCACACCACGAGAACAGGAAGACATTCATGGCGGTAAGTAAGACAGGTGTGAGGTGTCCCAGAAGAGAGGATTCTTATCGCCCACATCCTCACACCAAGAAACGGAAGAGGAAAGAGCGTGCACACACATACACGCACGTGCGCGCGTGTGTGCAAACGCCGAGGACTGCTGCCAAAGACCACCGGAGAGGCACCTGACGCTCCTAGACACGGTCTGTTGCGCTTGATATGGTGCGTGACCCAGACCGTCGGTGGTCCCGCGTTTGATGGCGAGAAGCAGAGAGTGAAGAAGAGTAAAAGACTGAGATGTCTGGTTTTTTTTTTCTCTCTCTCTCTCTTTCTTTTCCTGTTGCTGCCTGCTTCTTTTTGTTTGTCGTCTGTCTTTCATTAAGGTAAATTTCTAATCGTGATGCTTTGATTGCATCCAAGATTGCTAAGGTTTTTTTCTTGGTCTGTAATGACAAAACTGCGCAAGTCTGAACTCTGTGACAGTTTGTGAAATCATCAGCAGGCCGGAAAGATTCACGTGAAAGCAGCCGCAGATTGAACAGACTCACATGATGCACGCTACAATAGCAGATACCAATTAGAGAGAAAATCTACTGGACAGACGAGTTAAACATACTTCCCCAGGTGCTGCAGGTGTCAAGTGGATGACACTCCGCTTCGAGTTGTGGGTTTGAGGGTCAACAAATGATGCGTTGCTCTAGGCAACGGAGCATTCTGACCTCCCAGAGAGTGCCCCTAAACAAACAGACCGGGGTAGCTGTGTTGACACTTTTCAGGCGAAGGTCACCGGGTGGACTCCGGCTTTGGAAGTGGTAGGGTAGGATGGCGGGATGGGAGAGGAAAGAAAGAAGGCTCTGCAGGGAAGAGAGTTCCCCACAGTCTGTACTGTGTCAGGTGTACTTCCACAGGCTGACAACATCTTTGTACAGAATATTCGTTGAACCCATTTTATACACCTGTTCACATTCGTTTCGATTACTTTGACTTTTCAAGCAGAGTGTCTACAGTCGTACCTTGGTATCCCGCTGTGACATATGGAAAATTATTACCGTACCCGTTTTACGAACAGACTCCAATTTTAACAAACAATGGCAGGGAATTCGAATTTAGACTATAAGAAACATTTTGTAATTTTTCCCTTTTTTCTACCTTTATTTTAGAATACTTTGTTTGCAAAAGGCCACGACAAAAGCAGGCAGAGTGATGAAAGCTAACCTCAGCAAGAAAAAAAAAAAAAAAATCCGGGGAAACAGCAGCAACAAACTGCGTATGAAATGAATGCAGTTCATAAAATTTGGCCAGACTATCTACCTTTTTGTACATCACTGCTGCATATACATTGCACATCACTTATGTAGACATTTATACTCACAACATCTATCTCTATAAAACTTTTTATCCAGAGACTAGATCCGAACCAAGAAGCATTCGCTTCTGGATGCAAGTTATGTCGCCACCGGGGCCATCGCCTCCCCTACGCCTTCATGAAGGTGAGGGTCGATCGCTAAGATGAACTCTGGACATTGCTGGACTTACAGAGGTTACAGGTCGCCCGCCACGCTATGACAGCCAGTCACCATGAACCAGTCACCATATTCTGTCTGACCGCCCACCTCCCATCTTGACCCACTGACCCTCGGAGACTCGAAACCCGTTGGCCGGGGCAAGAACGATGGACAATAGCGATAACGGCGGGCCAAGTGAACGGCGACTACCAAAAGATGAAGGCTATTACATTACACTTCTGCCTCGGCGGGAACGGTTCATGTGCTTTCATTTGAGGCCCGTAGTCGTCCCTCTTTCTCTTCTTGCCTCACTGGTTCTGCTTTTGTCGGCAACAATCCTAGCCCCGTGTCTGGTCCGCTGGTTTGTTGCGTGTTCACTGGAGGAGACTGCCATTGACTGGAGGTGTCGTCCACCTCTCCCGGCAGACAGAACATCAAAAGGCGCGCGGTGTGACCTCGAAAGGAAGAATGGACCTAGTCGGAGTGATGGTTGGTTAGTGTGTAAGGCGTAGACAACAGAAAGCCAAGATCTGTTTCTGAGTTATCTACGGGCGATCGCCTTCCATCCTTTTGCGTTTGAAGAAGGCAAAATTGTTCGCAGCCAATTCGGTGATAAATTATGACAAGGCTTTTCGATGACATGGAGAGGGACGTAGAAGGAAGAGGTCAGTGTCAAAGATGCTGAAGGTGTTCAAATGACCAACTTTCGATTGAACACAGGAGACGATAGGTCCAGTGAGGTTAACCAAAAAAGTTCATGAAAATTTCTAGTCTGCTAAGATTTCTTTCAATGATAGCATGACTTATCGAAAGTCCTCTATGTCTTCAATTACACGACTTCCTAAGTTTGTAAGTGTGTAGATTAGTAGTCAAGTATAGAAAGCAAACCCGTCTGCAGCATCACAATAAATGCGGTACGTAGACAAATGGCGTCGTCATTCTCACAACCAAACTGCTGTCCAAGGGAAACAATTGGAAAAATTCAAAATGGTGGAGCTTAAGCAAATTGCCTCCCTTCTATCCACCGACCACCTCGCGCAATTCTTGCTTATACGTTCTATGATGATTTTTATATATGATTCCCACTATAATTTATCTTGTACATATGTATTCATATGCACATACCAGTCGGCTACTCTTGTCAGTAATCTAAAGACATCATATAGTCTTAAAATCCACTAAAAACAAGACATCTGAAGCAACACAAAAAGCTCCATTTAATTTTGGATTTTTTCCATACAACATTTAACTTGATCAACATATCCAACAGCAGTACTTTTGTGAGAAAGATAGCTCTTTAAAACAGCATAATGTTTTTAACCCTGTCAAAATTTTTTCTCACCCACTGGTCTAACTTATGAAGACAATGATATGGACTTTTAAAATCTGTTTAACAGCACTTGAAACATTTTTTAAACTGTAACACAATAAAAGATCATATACCCAGGCACAAAGTCCAGATTATCCTTGCATTAATCTGGAATAAAACCCAGTTCATGCTATTTTTAATAGGCAGTAGTACTAAAACTAGTATTGGAACCTTGTGATTGTTGATTTACAAGAGAGGAATTGCAGTTATTTTTAGAGGCTAAGCTTGTGCAATGTTCTTGGAAGACTGAAAACAATAATTTCTGCAATCATCAAGTACTATTCCTGAATTACTAGTCTTAACTCTCTGGTAACCATCATGTAACAACTCCATCTTACACTGTTTATATACCTACAAGCCTTTGTCCATTGCTTTATGTTCCACTCTTGTAGCTTGTCTTTATGTTGTTCAGTGTGCCTATACACACCTCACTGTCCACTGTTATCTTTCATTTATCCTTATTTGTCTGCGCAGAGAGTGCAATCTTCTTGGTTGTGATGTCGCATGTTATGTTTACATTATTTTTATCAAAACCATCCAGTGAAGCATTATTGGTCATGCACCCTGCAAGTACTCTTCAGCCTGTTAATTTTCTTCTATGCAAGATGAAGTGACAAATGAGGCAACAGTAAAACAGAAAAATGTGGGTTAGCAGGAGGCAGGGCAACCATGACAGTGCTGTTGTTTCAGTTGTAATGATATGCTTAAAGTGGTGAATACTAGCAATTTTTACAAATTTTAGCACATCTCTTAACAAACATAACCTAGAAAATTCAGTTTTTTGAACACCTTTGCAAAAACTGTTACCAACGTAATTTCTCCTTGGTTTAAAAAAAGATTCATCTCCAGTTTGGATTTCCACATGTTAGCTTAAGAGAGGTACAAAGTAAAGCGCATTGCAAGTGGTGGTGGTCAGGGACAAAGCAACAATAAATAATAATAATAAAAAAAAATACAGGGGAAATAATCAAACTAATGACTCAACTACCTTATTATTGTTTGGTAATCTCTTAGCTAATCTCAACCCTACATAACACAAAAATGTTCACACATATATATAGGAAGAAAACCCATAAAAAATAAAAATGCTGTAGACTGCCAGAATTATTTATAAGTAAATTGTGAAAATGGAACAGAAAATCTTTTGTTACTTATATATTTGCATGTGAACGGATTAAAAAACAAATTTTAATGCATTATGTCTCTTAAAAAGTGAACACATTTACAAGCTCCAAATTTCATCTGTACTTTGGAATGTCATAGAAATACCCAAACAAGTCAATTAATCTTGGTAAATAAAATGTTTTATAAAGCTCAAATAATTGGAAGAAATTCCAACAGGCAGAGTGAAAGGCACTCCACAGCATATCATTTGTGATGTTGTGCACGTACATACAAGTATACCAGAGCACAGCCAAGGCAGGCAGACAAGAAATAAGAGTTTATAGGATTTTGCCTTCCATGTTTGATACCCTATGTGATATTTCAAGCAATACTGAATCAAGAGCCACGAATCAAAAACTTCACCAATTAAAAAAAAAAAAACCCTAAATGCATGGATATCCACCAACTAACACACAATCGTAGAAGATCAAAACAGTTAGGAAGGACTGGTCATAGGCATGCCTATTCATGATGGCTGACAAGACTTGTGGTCCAAGGGCTGATCAGATGTTTCAAAAATACAAGTTTCCCTTCTGTTCAAGTGACCGGATTCTGGCAAAATATCTTTGTTAACCAAAAATTGTGACTAAATTAGCTGATTTGAGTAAAAGCTTTTTGTTTATTTGAAATGAATTCAGAAAGCACAACAGCTAGAATCCAATGTCTTCTTTGCTCAGTGTATATTTTTCCTTGGTATCGATTTCATAAGATTGCCTTAACTGTACTGGGCAGGGGAATGGGGATTTGCTGTTTAATGCCAAGCCGGCAACTAAGGCTATATCATGGCAAAGCAGCCAGCCCATGATGAGATCTGAACCCAGGGCAGCCAACAACATGCAACAAGATTGCCACCCGGCAACCTCTGTTTCAAAAAAAGACCAAACAAGCAAAAAAAAAAAAAAAAAAAAACCTCAGCAAGAGAGATATAAACTCACCAGAGTAGAGCAGATGCATTTCCCATTCTAGGATAGTACAAAACTAAATTAAAACCAGAAAAAAAAAAAGCCAAACATTAAGTGCAATGCAAAACACTGTACTTTGTTTTGGTCTTTGTCTTATAATACCTGGCAATATTTTAAAACAGGAAAAGCAACTTCTAAAGACTTCCCTTCCCGAACCACTAAAGACTCCTGGCAAGTCCAATCTTCCATGCTGTAACAACTAGTTCACTTGTTTCAAACTTGCTCCAAGTTTTACAAATTCTAGAAGTTAAACAAATGAAATTTTTCTTGCATTGAATTGCATTGCATTCCAAAGAGTGAAATGTAGCCAGAGTAAGCCAGCACATCAAACACACATTACTAGGTGTTACATTTTTTGACAGTTTTAGTAAAGTTTGGACGCAAGCTTACACCCATATTGCTAAAAGAACCTTAAGCTTTTTTGCAAATTGCCGTATTACAGAGCATATCCTTGCTGTTTTAAATAATGCACACACAGACTTTGATCAAAGTAAAACTTTGGAATAAAGGATGTACTGAGCAGCACAAAAAGCACTGGCATTATCTGGACAGGAAAAAAAGTCTTTCGCACATGAAGAATATCATGTATCTTAAACACATGACGCTCAGTTTGTAAACTGTTTGTGATGGAAAAAAAAAAAAAAAAAAGAACAGTTCGGTGAAACACAGACAAGCTCTCAACAACAGCAGTGCAGAGACTGCACTGTCACAAACTCAAGTGCATTATCACAACCCTTGGTCATGGGTCTCATGACATGGCACATTAGCTCTTGTAAGACTGCAGCAGGCTGAATAGCATTAAGGACTAGATTTACACAAGCTTTGTGATGGGCACAGAGTAGCTGTTTGCAAAATGAATCCTGGGTGGTCAAGGTTTGAAGCAAGTGGGTTCTTATTCATTCACTTTGGCCAAAACCATAAGAGTAAAGTTGATTTCATCAGGGTCCCTGGCCATGAACTCTCGTACAACCTTGACCGTGTCCTAACAAGAATGAAAACCAAAAAACTGTTGTAACAATAGTCTGATACATTCATAAAAATACATGTGCCCAACACTGGATACAGGCCAACAGCCACAAAATTAAAAAGATATTCTTCTCAGTCTATCAATAAATCATTATTATACTGAAATATTTTATAAATATTTAAATTTCAAAATGTTATCATGATGCTGGTTTTTCTTTGAGTTATTATTTCAAGACACATGACAATTTCAAGGAAGGTTTAAGCAGGATGCAGTGGTTGAGGATAGATCTTACATAGTCAAAAGGTCAGAATTTAGTTTTAAAAAGAGTATTTAAATGGTCTCTTCCATTTAATCATTGATTTCTGAAACCTAGTGAATGTGAAACAGTGTGGTGTATTCATATTTTCCCCCCGATTTGCTGGACAGTAAACACAACACAGATGAGAATGCCGCTGAAATACAAAGTCTATTTTCATGTGGTTTAATAATCCACAAATGCCCAAGCTTTCCAAATACAGTATAGACACTAAGCAAGTTATTACCTGAAGCAAAGTGTCGGAGCTGGTCTTGCCATGGTTGACTGGAGCTTCTTTACGTCCATCTGCATTAAATAAACACAAGGTAATTGAGGATTTTAGGGTAAAAAAAACAAACAAACAAACAAAAAAAACTTCAGTACTCTTCAGTTCAAATCTGACACAAATTTCCTCTCTTACTCCCTAACCCTAACATTTCAAGCTAATATTTTCTATTTGACAGTTGCCAAAAATAGTCTGTAGCACAGCATGTAATAGCTGCTAATCTGACAAATTTCAACTTCCCAAAAAGATTACACTATGTAAATGCTACTTCAAATTTTATGTTTCTAAAAAAAAAAAAATTATTTCTTAATATTTGTTTATAGCATGGAAGGAATTTCTCTGAATTTCATGATCTGTAAGCTTTCCCACCACCCACCAAAATAGAAATAGAGCCCACAGATTTCAGATCAGTTAATTTAACCTCTTTTAACCAAATATGTTGGCTCTGAGGCACAAAGAACACAAGGATGACAAGTGAATAAATAACAAATGACCAACTTTATCCATCCCAAAGGCCAATTATAATAATGAAAAACATTAGGACTGAGTGTAACTGGTATACTTGAAAAGGCACAGGCTATAAGTGTGACTTACCCATCTCATAAAGATTTCCATCCACATTGACAAAGGTCACAAAGTGAGGATTTACACTCACATCGCGTGAAGGTGCCTGCAGATATAAAACCAGTAAATAAGCATTATAAGCTTAAAAATCATAATAATATACAGTAATGTATTCATTTTAATATCTGCAAAGAAGTTATTACAATGCACTTGCAAAACACATTCAGTTAGACATTAATGAAGCAGTGCATTGCTCTAAATCAGGGGTGGGCAATTAATTTTCCCAAGGGGCCGCATGAGAAATTGGGATGGTTTTAGAGGGCCGGACTAATATAGTTAACTCAGTTTTACCCAATACTGTATATATAGCATATATACTGGTGGGCGGCGCGGTCAGAGCAGGATTCTGCTCTAAATGTATGCAAAATTAGAAAAACAAGAAAAATTCTTGTAGACAATGTTTAAAGCAAAATAAACTTTTAGCAATAGATGACTTAATAATAGGAATCTAAATATGAGCTTAACTCCTCACCTCAGTATCTCCTTCTTGGGCACTTTCTTCATGAGCTGATCCCATCTCCTGTCAGACATATATATGCACACAAACACGTGCACACAAATATTTAGCATTCACCATACCAGAAACTAAAAAAATCCACAAGTAATACCAACTATCCAACTGAATCAAAAAATTAGTACCTCCCTAAGAAAATGTCAACCCCCAAAGTACACACATATTGCTCTTCAATTCTTCCAGTACTGAGAAACAATAATAAAACTTAACATCTTTTTTAGCCTTCTAACATAAAGATATTTTCATGCTATTTGCAACTAAAAATAGGGGGGAGAGAAAAAAATAGTTATAAGTATGATTCTTAGAAGATGATGATCAGTGTTTATGGTTTTAAGTTATTATTTGGATGAGAACAGTGCTATTTATTATTTGGATGATGATTTCATGTTGACATGATTCACATGTTGAGAAAAGGTGGGGAAGGGATGTGTGTATTTTGTACAAGCTTTATATCTTTTATATTTAAAGCTAAAGATAACATCTGCCCAAAACATCAGTATAACTTCAATTCAATCTCCTTTGACAAAAGTGAGCAAAAAATTATTAAGAACAGTAATATTTTATTTTAAAAATCTGCAACTTATGCAAGTAGCCTAACCTACAAGAATCTGAATTCCTGTAAAGCAAAACAATCAGTGCTAAAATTTTTATGTAAAGATATTAATATTGTGGAAACAACATTTGACATCAACATTCTTGTAGGTAAATGAGTTTCTAGGCTCATGGGGAAAAAAAGCCTTGATATAAAGAATCATCTTTAACTGTGTGATACCATAGTAAACAATTATTCAAATGGATTTCTCTCTTTTCAATGTTCAAGAAAAGTCCCTGCACCTGGTCGTTTTCCAGAAATTTGGCTCTCTCTTCTGGAGTAGCGTTCTTTGTTTCGTTGAGGAACTTGCGGAAATGTTTTGTTTCTGCAAAGGAACTACAGATAAAGTGATCTAAGTTTCTAAGACATTATTTTAATATTCTTAGCATTTTCAGCCTCAGACAGCAGTTGTGAACTAAAAATATTTCTCTATAAATATGTAAGCCCCATATAACCATTTCAACTGTTAAATAATTTGTATTTATTCAACACTTCGTTTGTTCACTTTACTTGCAGGAGAATTTAAGAGAGTTGGGAGACCTGCAGGAGTGAATTAGTGCAGTGGGTATTCAAGATTCGTCTTTTCTTACAAAACACAGATCAACAGCATTTTAAAGTGTTAATGTAACATGAAGCTGAAACAAATGGACATAATTTATTAACTGGCTGTATTTCTACCAATGTTACAAGAAAGCAACATAAAGCTAAAATAATTTTTAAAATGTTTGCAGAATTGGAAGAGGTAATTGCAATAATTATCACATTCTGGAAAATAAAATATGCACTACACCTTACCACAACAAAAAAAAATAAAAAAAAAAAAAATGAAGAGCAAAAAATTAGAACATACTAAAAATGAATATTTTTTCTTAGAGCAAAAAACAAATTCAACAGCTTACCATAAGCTATTTCTACTTTGCTAATGAATGCTAGCAGGAGAAATCTCACCATCAAAAGTAATCTTGTCCTCATTATTGGCAAGGGCATGCACCAATGCCACAGTCCCACAAGCATTGCCAATAGTCTGCTTTAAATAGTAAGCACTTGATGGATAGGAACTGTCAACTGTTCCGATTTCTTTGGTCTTTGCCTAAAAAAAAAAAAAAAAAAATTTTTATTTTCGAAGGACTAATGTATTAATATAGGCACTAAGAATGCTACTTAAAGCAGAAAAATCAGACCATTCAACCCACCATCAACTTATAAAATTAACTGACTGAAACTAACTACGTCAATTATCCTCCATCCATTTTCCCTTGTGAATAAAAAAGCTATATAATTAGTACATTTTCAGTCAGTGGGTACAGCAACATGACCGCAGCCTGTGGTCCTGGCACCATCATCAGCATTTCATCATCCAATCCATAGACATCCACAAACTGCCAATCGTTGCTTACTCCAAGATTCTGGATATACTGTTTATAAAAAGAAAAGCCAATATACAATCTATATGAAAATATCTGTTTTCCTTAAATGTGAATTGTAACTTACATTTATTATTCTTATTACCCAAAGAAATTCTGAGTTTCTTCCCAATGTGACGAAAGAGAATCTTCACCAAAAAAAATGAGATACACATTACAGTTCATGGTATCAATTTTCTTTCCAGATCAATGATATTAACCCTTTGAGCACAATGGGCCACAATTCTGGCTTCACTGGCAAAGCCCAATGAGCCATGAACATGTCTCTGCTTATAAGACCCAAGAATAGTAAACCGTAAATGTTCTTGGATTATTGCTGTCACCAGATTGAAAGTAAGCAATTTTCATTACTTTTATTGCAAACTTCAAGTTTTCTCATTTCCAAAAATTTGTTTTGTTTTGGTCTAATGTCTTGGTCTGAGAGCAGCAATAATAGAGGCAAACATCACCCACTGACATCTTCACAGTCTTAAGTTATGTGCCATTGTTTTACTGTATAATTATACTTTCATGCTGTGCTGAGGGTTAAGCACCTGTTATTAATATTGGAATGGCTTTTTTTAAAACTGCTAATTCAGCTTGCTGATATATGACTTAAAGCTCTGGAATAATAAAATTGAAAGCCAAATAAACTGTAGTTTTTTTTCTCTTTTATTAATAAAATCTTGCCAGAGATGTTTTCTTCATTACTATATCCTCATTTTAAGATTAGACTTTTTTTTTTTTACTTTCATATGCCTCTTGTCAAAGATAACATTAATTTCTACAGTAGATGAGACATTATTTGAAATGGTAGGTAAATGAAACCTTATTAGAAATGTCTGAATCATATTTACTGAAGGATGACTAATGAAAACAAAACCGATAAATTTAAAGCTAGTGATTATCATGCAAGGAATTGCGAATTTTGTGACGTGCTTTATTGGAACTAGACGCTGTCCAGGTTTCCTTTATAAATAATTTCCATTACAGCAAACGGATTCCACACAGCATCAAAGCGGCTACAAAATTTGAACAAATGTATAATGGTTGACAGGTGCGAATCTAACATAAAACATGTTTTTCTATTTCATACTGTTTATCGAAAACTGATTCCGATGTCCGGTAGGTCTATGCAAGAAAACGTTAATTTAACGCATTACTCGTTATTTTACGTTTGACAATGGAGTTTATAAGCTTAACCAAACCGAATGATTATCATATTTAAGATACTGCATTGCGCAGTACAACTGCAGACATCTCATTTTCATGAGAACGCGACGGGCTCAGGTCACAACACCCTGGAAGAAGCAGACGACAATCGAACCAGCTCAAACACCCACCTTGTTTAACACCTGAAACACAAATAAGACACAGAGTCAACATTAAATAATGCCCCGAAGAATTACTTTCGTTTTTGCGGAACGTATCCCATGCTTATATACACACCTTCACCTCAAAAAATGTGTATAAAAATACTTGCTTTTGGATTTGACTCAAGCGGGATCCAACGCTGTGACGCCATGATGCGATAGGTGAACCACGTGGTACTTCTTATGGCCTTAGGCGCAGTTAAGGCCGCGTCAGAGCGAGGCTGTGCCCTATGCCCTCATCACATAAATATTATATTCCACTTCAAAACAACAATTAAGTCTCTGAAACCTTTTCTCACATGTCATAGTATGTGTGAAGGAATGTGTGCATGCATGAGTCCTTGTATCTGCAGGAGCAAGAATATGCGCACTAAGTAAAGTATAGTGTTATTAATTAGTATTTTCGTTTAATTAATGTTTTCTATTAGAATTTTTTATTAGAATTCTTTTCGTGTATTTTTACACATCTGTACTTCTCTATCGTTGTGCAATTTCTCATACTGGAACAAACTCCCACGAAGCACCTCTCTTATGAAGAACAAGATGAAGATAATTATTAATTAAATTGTCACTCGATCAGTCCTTCATCGGTCAGATACCTTAAATTTTAATTGCTATTCCCAGGGAGTCGAACGCTTGTGTCAGGACAAATGAGTGAGGCTATGGTCTGTGGGATGGATGTAAGGGATGGTTACATTCAAGCTGTCATCAAGTCAAGAGACTTTATGCAGTCATTTCAGACTAAGCAAGATTTTTGTTTACCGCGTAACTAGAAATGAAAACCGATGCCTGTACTGTTTATATTGTTTGACAGTGTAAACATTATCAGAAACTGATCTTTTCTTGCAGTTTTTATTTGACAATATAGAACTTTTGACAAAAAAAATCCCCGAACATTCATTTAAAAAAAAAAAACCAACAACATGATTTTTGCATGTTCTGGGCAGAAAAAAAGAGGTGTTCTGCTCATTGCAGATTTCCTTGCTATACATATAGCGAAGACGGTCCTTCAGGAGGTAGATGAAGGGAGGTCGAGGTCGAGGTAAACAGAAAAAGAGCTGGACGGCAACCTTTTCAATGGTGCTGGTTGAAGGAATGGAGGCTTTATCTCAGTATGATGTAGACTAATGTCTTAAAAAAAAACCCCCCACAAAATATAATTAACAGACACATATTTTAGCCATTAAGCTGACATTATTTCAACTCAAACATACCAGTAAAACGGCCTGAAGCCTACGCATCTTTTATTATACGTAAAGATATTGCATTTACAGTAGCTGCAGTATTAAAGAGCAGGAGGACACATCCTTGTCAAGTTCTAAAATGACAGAGAATGAAGAAGAATTGTCTTCCCATTAGTCTGAAGATCAGGATACGCGTTTGAACTGATGCCGATTTTATTTATTTTATTTTATTTTTTTTGAAAAATAAGAGGAGAAAATGTCTTGTCAGAATTGTCAGAAATTACGGATCGAGGCTTGTAGAAGACTACATGTTTTGTGTGAAACTGCTATGCGATAAAGGTCAGTTTAGGGATGTTTAAATAATAAGATTGCAGAAATGTACTAATTAAAGCAGTTGTCCACAAAAAGTCTATTCAATTTAATAATTTAAAATTACTTTACGTAATTTTGTCGCACATAGCACGGACTTCCCTCAAATTATTTTTTTTTGTACATACAGCGAGCGCTTTATAGATTCTTAACGTAAATTATAAGCCATTTACAAAAAAAAAAATCTAATTTCTGTTGTGTTTTGGTTCAATGAACACCATGGAAACACTACACTGAGCCTATTAAAAATCCTTGAAATCTCTAGTTAATTTAATTTAGTCGTTGCTAATCCTTGAGGAGCGCAGGGCCATAATTAAAATTTTTTTCTCCATTTATATTTCCTCTCAATATTTTAAATACTGCTTTGCACTTTCCTTCATGATGATTAAAAATTTATCTAGGAAAATATTTCCCGAAAGAGAATAATCTTCCCACCCCAAATAAAAACTTCAAAATACCTCAGTACGTGTCTGATACACAAATGATTATTGTAAACATAATTATTTATTTTTGCTGTCGTGATTTTTTTAATCTAATATATTCTTTTATTTTTCGCGTACCATAGATGTGTGATGCGTAAGCCCGTGAACGTGCATGGGTACTTATAATAATTGTTTGTTCGTTTTTTTTTTTTCTCAAACAAATAAATTCGTCATCAAGAAAAATGGAAAATGTTATAACCATCAGCATTCTGAATCTTCCCGGCCTGCAGCTGCAGCTTGCGGAGTTCGAACTCTCGCCTTCATGGAATCTTCGTCAGGCCTGCTGCAAGAAAGCACGCGCACAGCCGCGAGCACCGCGCAAAGGTCAGAGGTTAATCGAGGGACGGTGTCTGAGGAGCAGTTTGACGTCCTTATTAACGTCCTGTCCTATGTATACGTCATACTGGTCGTACCCGCATTTGTGACCAGCATCATCAACGCCACCATTTTGAGCCGAAGTAGACACGGCGGCGTCTTCACGTGCTGCTACACCGGACTGTCCGTTGCAGATGCCGCGGTGGCGTTGTGCGCCATTGTGTACCTGACTACTGTCTGCTTCTGTCCAGCGTCCAGCATCGCCAGGCTGGTCGTGCAGTATTACTTCTCCACCTTCCTCAGCACGGCAGCCCAGCGAGCTGGAGTCTGGTTCAATGCCCTCGCGTGCTTGGAACGCTTCGTCGCCATTGTTTTCCCTTTGCGGACAGCGTCATCGTCGATGCCGTCCTCGCGAAAAACTCTCGTTTCGCTAGCGGTTGCCGTGTTTGTGACGTCGTTTCTGGCGCACGCATATATCGGTCTCCAGTACAATGTGCAGCTCGTGGCCAACGGCACGTATGGCCTGGTTCCCACCCAGCTAATGCGATCCAGTGCTAGCATCTTGCAGGTCGCCAGTTTTGCATCTCGCGTCATCATGTTGTATGCTCCACTTGTGATAATATTTCTGCTCAATATCGTCATGGCGATGGCTCTGAGAGTCCACGCCGCGCAGTTCAATCTGCGAGCGACGCGAGGGCGAAGTGATTGTGCTCAAGAGGTCAAAGATCACGACCGTCGTCAAGAACGAAAACCTGAGTTGCAGGTGACAAGGATGGTTCTGGGACTCAGTTTTGCTGTTGTTTGCTTGCAGAGTCCTGCCGCAATAAATGCCAGCGTTGGTGCCGTGCACTCTGAGTACGGGGCAGTCAAAAAAGAATCAAATCTTTATTTCATACTGAACTACGCGCTTTTTCAGCTGACTGTCCTCAACCAGCCGGTGATATTCCTGATAAGCTTTTTCCACAGTCGTCGTTTTGCAGATGCCTTCTGGCGGCTGTGGTGCAAGTGTCTGAGTAGGCCCTTAACAATCTATGATCGAAAAAGTACCGAAGGGGAATTCACTAGGAGTTTCAGGGCGGTTTCCTCTTAAAAGTATTTTTACGAGGGCGTTCTGATAAGTTTAGAGCCTCCACTGTCATATGTTCTGTTATTTTTACAATACCTGGATAAAATCGGTTCTGTGTGGGCGCATGGTGTATTCCCTTCGTCACACCCAACTTTGAACGCACAGATGCTTGAGGTCTCTACACTACAGTGACATGGAAGAGTGTTCAAACGTTTTTGAATTCTTAGCAGCGGGAAAATATTAATCAGATTAACATTTACACACGAATGTAATCTGTTTGTGGTGATTAGTGGATTGACGGAAGTACAGTAGAACGTTGGATCAGGCGATGCAAGAATAAGAAATGAAACACATCTTGAACACGGCAACGGCAGTCCTCACATAGGTGTAGCGAGCAAAAAATTCAACTCCAGGACTTTTTGGTGCTGCCACGTCCGCTGAATAATAATAATAATAATAATAATAATAATAATAATAATAATAATAATAATAATAATAATATAATAATAATAATAATAATAATAATAATAATAATAATAATAATAATAATAAAGAAGTTGATTTTTATAGCGCTTTTCCTTACCATTAAAGACGGGCTCAAAGAGTTTTACGAAAAAGAAAAAAAAAATGGATGTTGGTATCAAAGACAATAAGTTTAAGTGTTGTTATCATTATTTACTGCCATTCCCTTCCCACCAGCACTGGACTTTAATCTTCGCAAAGCAAAGGATCAGTATAAGCAATGTCTTGAATTTCAATGGCCCAAACCTGGGTTCTAGAGCCCTATAATGGTTTGCATCTGTTCTAAAGAACACTTGAGGGTCATCGCCTTAGTTTTGATGAAGAAGTGAAGTTTGCAGTGGAGGAATAGTTAAAAAAAAAAAGCCCGATTTTTTAAAAGGACATTTAAAACAATTTCACCGTCGGCGGAAAAGTGTATTGAAGTGTGTGGTGATTTTGTGGGAAATAATTATACAACTTTGCTACCGGAATTGCAGATATATATATGTTTATTTCAGGAAAATATTTTCCCCATTCAGTTCTTCGTTTATAGCTCATGAGAGAAATCTGAACAATACTCGAAATGACGGCAGATGTAAAGAAGAGGCATTCTCCAAGGGAAGATTCAATGGCAGTCCATTTGGTTTGTCGTGGAGAGACGAAACGATCTTAAAGAGAAATATTAGATTGAAGTCAGCTCAAGCAATCCCAAGAACTGCTATTGCATGGTGATGTTTTGCTTTTGTTCGCGGATTCGGCTTCAGAGGTCAGAGGGTCACGAGCTCAATGTGCGCTGACCCGCCTTTCGTCTGTAGACAGGCCAAGTTTGCGAAGCTCGAGAAGTATCTTATCTTTAACGGATAATATGATATAAATAAAGTGTTCTACAAGGTCTCAGGACAACAAAAGGCCCGATATATGCAACTAACTTCAATTTTTGGACTCATGAACACGTCAGTCTACTCGTAATGATACATTTCTCTTACTACTGATTGCGATGAGATTAATATCTCCATAACGAGAATGCAAGAACCAGATGAAATCAATAATTATTACATTTCTAATGTACAGTCTAAGAGTCCAATAATTTCTTATTGATAAATGTTGTGTACAAAAGTATACACGAAAGAAACACTGATGACAGTTTGTCTGTCCTGTCACCATTTTGTAAGACACAATGATGGAAAGAGAGAAGAGAACTTTTCATATACAATCATTGATGCAAGTTTACGGTAGCGACGTCTATATAGAAGTTATAGACCTTTCTGTCTAAGCTATCATGCAGCTAATATAATTTATTATGGCAAATCGTGTATTTTAATAATTTATGAGCCTGGGACAAATGTTGGACCCCTAAGCCGGGTCATGTTTTGTAAAAATTAATTTCAATACCCTTGTGCCAGTCGACACATTACGGAGTGTCAGTGAAATCTTACGGTCGTCACCATTGGACAAAGTCTTTCAAAGTTTGTATATTTCTGTGAATCTGTTCGCGTTTCTGAGATTCTTAGCAGGCATTTAATAATAACATTTAGGACAACCATTCTTGCGACTTCCGTCGTCTACTGGACAAAAGCGATTATCGCGGTGAGAAGTTTCTGTCATTTTGGGACAAAGTACCCTGACGACCTTATGAATTCATTTATTTTTTGAAGGAACATGTTGACAAACATTTTGTGTGTAGACATTGTCGAACTCTGTGAAGTGACTTCAAACAACAACACACAGAAAGCCAGTATTATCATATGTATCTCCCGAAACATTTATTCATCCATTGATATAGTTTCAGGTTCAACTAAGAAGCGATAAAGATGTTGTAAGCAATCTAGTCCGACTGTATGCTAGAAGCGAACTTTTGTCACAGAACAAAGACAGTACTTTATCAATTACAACTATACTTAGAGAAACATTTTGTTTGCAGTCATCTCAAGTTATTTTGTGGGAAATATTTTGTTGATGAAGAACGTAGCCTACAAATTTTTAGTCCCTAAAAAGCCACGTGATTAGAAAGAGACCAAAATAAAAACAGTTGCGAACATAGGACAAAAAACATAATCTGGTGAAATAATTTCAGCAAGTAGTTGGTTGTTTGTACACTACGTGGTAACATCACAACAGCAGAACAAACAAACAAAAACCTGACTGATTTGACAATGACAGGAACAAATACCAGTATTTCAAGTCATATGTAGCACGTGAAAATCGACTCAATTTCCGGACTCAGGTACTTAAAAAAATAAAGCTGTAGATGACGACGTCGACAGCGATGATGACGATGTAAATTTAAGTGGGTCATGGAAACTGTCGACACATCCACGGTCAGGGACTACTTAAATAATTAAACGGGTCTTGTAAAAGGGCTTTCAAAGAGAAGTGCTACGTGGGCAGACGGCCCTAAATGGCTAGGGACCCAGGCGGGACAGAGGCGGAGTTGCCGCCATAGAGGTGTGTGAACGACATCTGTGGCAGATGGACCGAGGTGAAGTTTGAGCATGACTGTTAGTCAAATATACAACTCCGCGGTTAGACAGACGGTTAGTCACAACTGGCCGTGGTGAGGGTGGCGGTAGGTGGGGAGGCGGTCATTTCACCCCAAGATTATTCAACGCAGAGAAAGTATTGCGAATAAACGTGATTTTTCTCTTTCAACGGACCTAATGGAGAAGTGACGACGGATGGACGGGGACACTACGAGAAGAGTCACAGATGTGCCTCAACTGTCTGCTAATATCCTCATCGCAAGAGTGGAGAGACACAGACGTAGAGGAATGGCACTACGAGGGCAGCAGTGACAACTAAGTAAAAGCTAAGTTGATGTATGTAGGTGAGAATGGAATGTGTTCATAACGGGAGTGAACAGCGCTGTAGCTTGACAGCAAGGGTAGTATTGGGACCCCTTTCAGATGAACCATGTTGCTGTATGTGTTTCGCATAATTTGTGTGTTTAATAAATCTTTTGTGGTTGTACTTTGATTCACAAACTGTAAAGTCTTTCAGTCTGGGAAGAGCAGGGTGGGGACTCGTGAACCGCACTCCGTGGTTTTAAGAGGCTGGGTGTGAACTTCGTACGTAACGTTCCCCCGAAACAGTATGTTGACGAAGGTCTAAGATTTACCTCATAACTGTTGCATAGCAACAGAGATGCAAAAAATGTCAGTTTCTGTGAGAATTGCTGTTGTTAGATTTACTGAAGATCTTCTTCACCGTCAAGTTTCCTCTCCATCATTTCAAGTGTTTTAAACAATGTAGAGTCGTTTTACACATGAGAATCAAAAACATCTGTTTCGATGTCCCACCGACAGTTTCATTACTTAGTCTCTTGAAGTAAAAAAAAAAAAAAAAAGGAAAAGGAAATCTACCAAAGGTATGTAGTTGGAAGGCGCCTTGTGCTCGCAAATAAGGTCAAAGGCCTCAAGGAGGACAACGTCTGACCACTTTGTTTGTTTGTTTATTGGTGTTTTATGCCATGCCAGCATAATATCCATGGACTGATATCCATGGACTGCTGGCAGACGATTTTTTCCAGTAAACTACTAAAACATTATTGTTCGCTGATAATGTAAAGTATACTAACAAAAATATTTCTGAAGGGTTGTGTGATCCCTGAAGAAACAAATCCAGAAAAAATCCTGTTGTCCAGTGTTTCGCAATCATCAGGAGATACTCTATCTCTACATCCCTATTTCCAGTGACTGTACCTTTCGGAAAGCACGATGGTACAAGAGTGCTCATCCTGTTCTAGAGGTCTTTATTGACTGGTTAGTGTTTAAAATGCATTCGCAAATTAACTACAATTATTCGCGATAAATTTACAAGTGACAGCAGCCTTTAGTAATGTTTGCGTTGATGTCGCTAGAGACAAACGGGAATCGAACATCTTGTTCTAATGATAAGATAAAATGCCGCAGCCACTCACGGACAATACTTGAAGTAATTGTATGTCAACTTAATTTTAAGTTTTAGTATTCAAAGAAACAGTTAACAACCTAACAAAATGAAACTGTAGTAGCTGTGTATGTGTGATTCTCTGTGAAAACAGCTCCTCCCTCTGGGCGGCTTGAGAAATATGGTCAAATTATATCTCCCTGTTCAAAATGTACCATTAACACCTGGGTCAATTTTCGACAAGATTTCAAGAGTACTAACATTTTCAGATTTTCTTGGTTGTCGACATAAACCATAAATAGCTTGTATTTATTCAGAATAATCAATGTACTTTGTCACAACACTATTACTAAGAAATTTAATAATTATTACTTTGAAATGTCTGGTCTTCGGGATGAAATGGAGGGCAGAGTAAATGTTAAAGCAACTCAAACATCCACTCCAGTCATTGATTATATCAGAATTAAAATATTCCTTCGGGGTTTCTTGGCTCCACGCTTGCAGTCGCGTGTTTGCGTGTTTGCGTGTGTCTGTGCGCACGTGTCAGTCACAGACTATAAAAAACTGTCGTTGAGTGAACTGAGAACTCCTGGTGACACAAAGTTCATGTCTAACTTCCCAAGTTTATCAAGCTGCTGTATGTCACAAAGAAAAGCCAGTCTACTCCATGGCAGGTTATGCGTCACTGTCATATTCACTGGAAAGGTCTACCAGCAATTTCTCCGTCACTCCTTTGCTGGACCCCGGGGGTCAGAGACCTGCAGTCGTATCTCAGGGTCTGGTGTCGAAAAGAAAAATTCGTGGCTTTGTTGGAGGCGTTGACCATCACGCACAATGTCCTCGGTGTGATCGCCTTGTTGGTCGGCATCTTGAATGTCGTGATTTTAAGCCAGAGCAGAAACGCAACCTTCGTCTATTATTTTATCGGCCTGTCCGTTGCCGACGCCGTGGTCGCCGTCTTTGCTGTCGTGTATCTAGCCGCGGTGTCTTTATTGGTGGTCACTAGCTTCGCACTGCAAATCATTCAGAATTTCGTCGCCTCCTTCCTCAGCGTGACGATGCAAAGGGCGGGAGTCTGGCTGAATGCTCTCGCATGTCTGGAACGGTTCCTAGCCGTTGTTTTCCCCCTCAAAGCGGGGCTGCTAAAGCTGACGTCACGCAAGGCTTTACTAGTGACTATCATTGGTGTATTTGTGATATCAGTGGTCATTCACCTGTATGCGATTTTCCAGTACGACGTGCGGATGGTGGGCAACAACACCTATGGACAAGTTCCCTCCTCGTTCATGCGGTCCAATCCAGAATTTTTCATAGTAACTCCTCAAGTAGTTCGATCTGCTTCGCTGTACGCTCCCTTGCTGGCAATAGTTCTCCTTAACATTGCCATGATCATCGCCCTGAAAGTCCACGCCATGCGGTTCAATATGCGAGCGACTCGAGGGCATAACGGTCCTGTCCAAGAGGTCAGAGGTCAGAACAGTAGCCGAGAACGGAAACCTGACCTGCAAGTGACGAAGATGGTTATTTGGCTGAGCTTTGCAGTCGTATTCTTACAAAGTCCCGCTGCAATCAACTCCAGTATTGGCACAGTCCACCCAGACTACGGAGGTTTGAAGAAAGAGGCAAATCTGTATCAAATTTTGAATTATGCCTTTTTTCAGCTGACGCTCCTAAACCAACCGGTTATATTCCTGATCAGCTTTTTCCATAGTCATCGGTTTGCAGAGGCTTTCTATCAGCTGTGGTACAGGTGTTTGAAGAAGCCATCATCATCGCCATCTGTCGATAAAAGCGAGAAAAATCTGACCAGCCATGAGGACATCACCCTGAATTAATATTTGATTTATTAAAATGTAGAATATATCAAATTTCTTCCTTTTTACTGGTTCCGAATATTGTGTGCTGTTTTTACGACAGCAATTTATGGTTTTCTCAGTTGTCTAGCTTTACATCGATTGATGGATATGTGAAGAAACAAAATGAAAGCAATATTAAATGGTGACATCACAGTTTGTAACAGGAGGGACGTAGAACACTTGTCACGCATCGTCTGCTTAGCGGTCACAGAGCCACAATTCCGACTGGAAAAAATGACGGTGAAGATTCTGAATGTTAACCTAGCATATCAGTATTTCACCTCATTCGACGACCAGTCAGGTAATGTGACTCAACCAAGTCGGTTGCATTTTTTTTATTTTTTACTTTTTTTTTTTTTAAAAAAAAAATTTCGAAGCCTTTCTTTTACATAGACTGTTGTAACAGAAGGCCTGCAAGGTACCTGGGATCTGTCTGGGAAAACGGACTTTTTGAGAACACCTTTCTTTCTAGTATAGATGGCCTGAGTTCACTTCCAATGTGTCAAAAAAAGTAAGTCCTCTTATCCAGGTTTTATTCTCCGTCCTATTTCTGACACTTTTATCAAAAACTTTATTCCAGATACACTTTCATATTCAAGACAGAAAGATTTATAAGGCTTTTTAAGTGAGTACACATTAGACTGCAGTGAAATGTTCAACGGTTCAAATCTTGCCTTGATTTTTTTTCTTTCTTTCTTTTCGGTGATGAAGTAATTTTTTTTTCAATCTTTAAATCTGATTTGGGCAGCAAAATACTGCATCATTTAAATAAAAATAGTTCTTAGCACGGCAGAATGCTGCTGCAGCAGAGGCAGTTCGATGAAACTATTTTCCGAATAATTTCTATACGTTAGAATATGACAAGACAATGATACTATGAATACAGTTGCCAAAAACCGTTTCTCTTCTGTATTGCAAGAATCAAAAAAAAATATATTATACTAACCAAACTTAGAATGCAGAATGCTTTTACTTCAGCGATCTTAGCAAAGTGTTTTGCGCAACAGTATGGTTCCAATGTTGCTCTGTTTCGAGAAGAGTGTTTGTTTAATATTTAAACACTTTAGCCAGTGAGATATGCAGGAAGAAGACAAGTCCTAGTTTCTAGTGCGCATGTCTGGTACCGGAGTTGGGGGCACTGACAGCATTATATTCTTGGTTGGTAAAAAGAGTGCTCTCTAACGTATGGATTGAAATAGATAATTAAAATAAGTGATTAAAACTAATTATTGTTATCAATCCAGGTAAGCAAGTTTAGTGACGTAGAAAGTTATTTAAATGTATAGCAGACAATCGATGTCGCTGTTAATCGCACATAGACGTAAGAATGAGAAGGCAAAACTAAAAACAAGAAAGCTCTGAACATGGTTTTACTGATGCTGAAGCCCATGTGATCGATGTTTTTTTATTAAATCACCCAAAATACCCTGTTCTTATCTGGTGTGAGGATATCCCTGCACTTGTAGATGCTTTAATTTGAAGGAAGGCAAAAAAAAAAAAATGTCCTTAATATTCTGTACTTTCCCTCTCGGTGCTTTGCCTTTCCCCAGCCCTCTATAGCATCAGCAACACATTTTAATCGGGTCGACTGAGGAAATTACTGCAACACGGGTATCGAACCGGCGCCCTCTGGGTACAGACTCCAGTGCTCTAAACTCTCGGCTGTCCACGTCACATTTTTATCTGAAGTACTAACAGTGGAATAAACTAATACGTCAGTAACTCCGCCTCTCGCTCCTCCCAAATGGTCGACCGTCGACAAGCATGGCTTCTTTTCGAGTAGGTCTTTTGTCCCTGCCATGCAACTTTAACAATAATTTTGATTCGTCGACGCCTATGTCTCCCGGTCAAAATAAACTGCCACCGAGATGGAAGGGGACATCACATCCAGTGGCAGGAACGATCCAAAACATACCAAACCAAAGTCCGTTGACAGAAGAAGACATCAGGCGAGACAAAGAGATAGAGATCAGTTCATCTCAAGTTGTTATTTGTCCGTTCTTAAGTCTTTCAGGGAGATGCACAATCGGAAAACTCCAGATTCACATTTCCTCCATGATTGTCTCGTTACCGACCTACAGTCAAGGAACGTGTTGCTGCTAGACACGTGGTTTGCTGTTTGTCCAAGGTCAGGAAAAGTAACTCTTCCTTTTCTCCCGCGGTCTATTAAAAGTTACAATATGGTTGGTCATGATATCATTATAGAAGCCATAGCGGTTAATTATCTTCTCGGCTTAATCAATCGTGGCAGTGGGTAGGGCTTAATTACTTGGACAACAAAAGTGGATCAAAAGCATTTACCTATGAATTAAAATGGAGGATCCCATGTACTAATTTACTCCATACGCCAATTACATTTTAAAAAAAAAAAGTAGAAACTCTGTTCTCCTTATGGTGGTGGTCGTGGTGGTGTACCTTATTGTCATGTCATACAACCAATTGAAATGCACCGCCAAACTAAGATCATATCCACTGTTTTATAGGCTTTTATGAATAAATCGATATTTTACATACATCGCGAATCTTGTTTTGTCGTATTCATGGATGCATGCTGGTATATAGTATATAAATAAAAAATCCAGAGAAAAGGTCGTCATTGTCGCGGCTCGCCCACAGCGTCACGCTCGCAACCGCTCACACAGCCGGCGCGAACACACACCCACTCGCTCAGCCAGCGGTGGCTCGTTGACCATACGACGCACGACAGGACGACGAAGGCGACGAAACGAAGATATGAAGGGAGGACGAAACGTACAACGGTTGAGACACAGTGTTTGTACCACTTCTGCAGCATCTAGACTCCGGTCTTGTGCGACACCGCACATTGACATTTGTGTAGATGAATACATAAGAGTACCATAAACTTGTCATGAATCTGAAGAAACTAAAGATTTAATTTGTTATGTTTCACACCGATTGGTGTGAAGCTGTCTTACTAAGGCAGTGTCGTACAGCACTGTGCTCTGCTTAAATGAATAAATACAAATGGGAGAAAACTCCTGGTACATTCCGGATTTGCTCTAGTATGGATTGCTTCTCTTAGACAGCTGAAAACGTCAACCTATCTGGGACTTTTTCATGTTTGAAAGTAGGCAAGTTTTTGACATGGATTTGTACTCAAACAATTGCGAATTCCAAAAAAATGGTAAGTAATATTTCAATATAATGTCTTTTCTAATAAAATATGTGTTTTTGGCACTCTGTTTGAGTATGATGTAGAAGTAATTTTTAGGGAATACACTTTTCGAACTTTTGATCTAATTTCCCGGTTTTGTCTGTCCCATACAGTTACAATCTTTCATTTTAATTTATCAGAAGTAAACAATACGCATAATTCTTAAAAGTCACAACACGTAAATATTAAAAAAAAATGCTCTTCAAAACGGTGTACGACAACTGGTTATCTTTATTAAAGGTGAATATTTATAAATATTCAAAAACATGCGATCGCGGGCCTTTTAGCCTGAAGTCACGCTTAGCTAACGAGATCTCACACTGTACTGTACTATTCAGAATGAACAGATCCTATATTGTTAAAAACTGATCCGTTTCTGTAAAAAAATATTGAAAATAAAATCCACTGCTGCTATTTCCACATACAGTCTATTTATTCTCCAGTTTCTCACACTAATTGTTTCACATAGCCGCCACCACACTGGTTTGTATGACTTCTATGGCACTGTACACCCAATGATATTTCCATCGGGTTTACAATACAACGATTCTTCAAATGTAATTAACAAAAAAATCTCAATGGGCCGTGGAGCACAGCTGTCGAGTACATTATTTCTTGTGCAACAACACATGATATAGTAAACAAAAATAGAGAGGTTAACTACAACGGAGACTAAGGCCAGTGTGCCTTAACTTCCTGTACAGTCAGTTCAGTAATGGACATTACAATAAGGAATGATGATGATGATGATGATGATGATGATGATGAAGAAGAATAAGGTCAAAGATTTAAGACAGACATGGTGAAAACAGCTGTTAGCAAAACTCTGAATTATTAGAAAAAAAGATCTACATGTATAAAGAAGAATTGTTTAACATGCACAAATGTTGACTTTACATTCGTAACGCCTTTGCAAGGAACAGCAATCAATATCATCTTCGCAGCAAAACTTAAAAAAGCTCCTGAGAATGTTTTTCTACTCTCGAATCAATTCTCTAATTCAGATTTTGCTCACCAGCCTACTCCCTGGAATATTAACATGAAATCGATCTAAGCCCCGAGGGCAACTAAGCGCAAAGTACAAAATCTTTGCCATCGAGTCTCCCATCATATGTCATAGCTGTTATCATGTGGAAGTAGACATTGTAGACACTTTGTAGGACATTGGCACATGAGACTTTGCTGGGACACTAGCACTGAGACTTCAACAAGTTCAACAACGCCTCTTCCTTCTCAGGAACTGGAAATCTTTCTTTGCCTACTACAGATGTCGCCAGCTTATTCTGTAAGTCTATGACAGATCACTTGTCCTTGTCGTCCAGCTGTTACTTCAGGCGCTCAACAGTCGAGGACAGTTTGGGTCGAGTTATGTACACTTGTTCGAAGATTTTTGGAATAATGAAGAGGGACCTCAGATCATCTGTAATTGTCAACATTTGTAGAAATTGTCACACTACAGTTATACAGGATGATGTGTCCTGTGAGGAGAGTTCCACCTGCTTCTGTCGGGCCGCCGATTCATGTAGGACCCTGGCATGTGAAGATTAATTGGGACTGGATACGGGTTTGAACTGTGATTACATGAGAGTCTGGCTGTTGATGAACTGTGCGGCGGATATTAAGACAGTGGTAATCTGTTATTGGTTGTTAATGTTGTGCTATGCGGTTTTTAGATTATTTATTAGTTATAACTATAACATTCTTAATAATTCTTTTCGAAAAATAAAGTTGTTTTCTACTGTAAAGTATTTACTCCTCTGTCATTTTAACGATCAGTTACAGAAAAGATAAGAACACAGGTAAATGAACGCATTAAATACGAGCTGTTCATTTTCTTTTGATGTTGTGAAGTTTTAAAGGTTCAAAAATTGGTTTAGAAAGGTAATAAAAACGTATCGTGGCAAAAGTCCTTTCATTTAATACTTCAATGGGAGTATGTATCTGAAGACCTCTTGCGATGTCCAGGTGATACAGAAAGACAGAGAGAGAGAAAGAGGGTGCCACTATAACCCTGTTGTCAAACAAATCACTTGGCACCACAGAACTCTGTACCGACTATCTATACATAAACGCCATCAAAAGTTAATACATCGTGCCCTGTGATACAGGACTACTTCCGGCAAAATAGCTCAGGTCTTCGGAGGTAAACACAGCACGTGGCCATAGATTAACGGTCTAAACGTCAATCTACTCCAGCTTCTATTAACTACGTAGACCATAACACCCCGTGTAGCTTGTCACTACCTGGATTCCACCATTCCCTACCTTCGCCATAATCTTGTGCCATAACTTAAACCTACCGCCACATATTTATCTTCAAATCCCTAGGTGAGTGTGGTTGAAGCATCAGACAATACACAGACCCCAACACCTCCAACCTACTGGCCGAGACAGAAACACTGGGCTGATTCGCGTCCACCCGGTTCTGGCTTTAGACATGACGGATTCCTGACAAAACATTAACTGTACATTGACAGCTGACTAAACAAAAGACTTGTGCGAATAGCGAGGAGTTGGCCCGCTGGGATCCGAGATCAGAGGTGGGATAAAAGTAAAATAAATTAATATGAACAGGTTGGGAACCGCAAACTTTGGTAGGAAGGGGAGAGGTATGCGTAGAAATAATGCCACAAACTCTGAGGACTTCAAAACAATGATGATTCTAGTTTGGCAATGTTTTATGTCGCTAAATAACATCGACTTCTCTTCATTTTCGTTCCTCGTTTTGAATATACAGTCGAACTTCTACAAGTCGAAGCTTCGAGGAAGTGATGATAAAAAAATCGAGTTACGGAAGGTTCGAGTTAATGAATTTTGTCGAAAAAAGAACATTTTTCACAGTGGACGTTTAATTTTAATCAAATGTTCATTTCTTGTCATTCTTTTAAAGACACTCCGGCACCATGCGGAGATGAAGTCGTGCTTATCGCACAGAAAGAAGAATGTTGGTGATGGAGGAGGAATACACTATTTTACACTTTCCGAAGTATTTTCAAATGGTTTCATCATGCTGACAGGCTTAAAATTATTCGAGTTGTGAAAGTTTTTGGCCAGGCCGATTTGAGCTACGGAGGTTGAATATGCATTGCTTGAATGGGAAACCAACTAACTGATGTTTAAAATTCGAGTTAGAGAGAACTTCGACTTATGGAAGGTCGACTGTATCTTTTGATTAAAGTATGTAGTAAATTAGTATACCAGTATTGTCCAGTACAAACTGACATGAATAAGTTTCTCGCCATGATGGCTTTTGTGTTTCTTTAAGACAAATGTTTCAACTTCATTTATCCTCCATATCAGTGTTCAAATCTCTTTCGACATTATTTCCAGTAATTATGCTCATATTGTTGCTAGTGAAGCATTTCACGGCTGAGATGTTTTTGGTATTAAAATTATTTAACGACCGAGAAGAAGGAAATTGTATTATTGTGCGCCATTAGGAGTCAGCTACCGTTGGATAGGACGAAGAACTAGACCTGGGTGTCCCCCTTTGCAGGGCGAAGAGAGAAGACACACCATCCACTGACATTTAATTGTTTTGGTCAATGTAACAATTCTAACATGTAGAACGACGGTAAAGACAGCTTGGTGTGGGAACAAGGACTCGTGTGGTCAGAAAGCAATAGTAAAATTAATATGAAAAGACATCAAAGTATTTAAAATGTGTTTGTCAAGGAACGATTGTTTTTAAGTTAAGGATGCAAAAAAAAAAAAAAAAAAAAAAAAATACTGACCGTGAGGTGTCAACATGTCTTACGACTCGAGTCTGTCTTACAGTCTGATTGTTGCCCTCCTCTCTGTCCCACTCACAGACGGGAGGAATTCTGCACAGACGCCCCTTCTCCTTCTGTTTACAATTATCTGCCCCTTTCACTTCAAAGTGTGTCTGAGGATTGCTTTGTGGTTGTTTGAATGCGACGGACTCAGCTTGTATCCACACTACTACTACTATTCAATGGAGCAATTTCTCATAAGGCAGAGGATGCCTGCTCTACCGTTAAAATATTTTTCAAATCTTCTTCAACTGTCCTGGAATCGTCCCGAAATTGATATACAAGAGTGCTGCCTTTTTTCTCCTGTTCATTGGCAATTCTACTGTTCCACTTTTCTACTGCCGTACAAGTGTTCAAGCAATTAGATTGCCATTTTCTGTTTAAGTTAAGCTTTCAAGTCTATATTTAGTGTTCATCTGCAACTCCATACCCGAGTTCACAGCCTCAACAAAGGTTAAAGTCTGTCTCTTCACTGGAGACGAACTTCCGAGCAGAAACTGACTGAAACTTACGACTGTCCTCGTGGGACTTAAAGTCATCATCGGCAATAAATGTTTTAACTGTTGGTAGTTTTTTTGGCTGGAAAAATGTCGGGATCCTGCTAAAACGTGGTCGAATATTGAAGTCCATACACACGAACACCTCAGTTTGAATCTCAAAACATTACAGGTCAGTGATACTTTGTAAGTTGCGCTTGCCTTGATTGGTGTGCGCATCCTCATCATTATTTTAATAAATATGATAATGTGATGAAAGACTAGAAATAGTCTAACGTTCGAAAAGTGGTAGAGGTAGGTTTAACGAGCGTAAGCGTTGTTCACTAGCACAATGGACATGGTGGCAAACACAACCCCATAGACTTAACATTACAGTTGTAACTTTATAGACATAATGTCACAGTTGTCACCTTTCGCTTTCACAACGTGACAGTTACTGAGTCACAAATAAACACCAGATTGTCTAGTCACCATCTCTTGCAAATGCCACTTAGCATTCACTCTCTATAAGTAAAAGTCGTCCGTCAAGGCTCTGAATATTGCTTAGTAAGGGAGATAACCACTGAGTGTAAATGCTGTACGGGTTACGTGCCGCTGATTTTTGGGATTGTTAGACAGCAGAAGTTGAAGGATTAGATCGAATCAATTATCTGCCCAGGTAGAAACATTTTAGAGATGAATTTTCTAATAAATGACTTTTTGTCATTCTTGTTGATGCTATCATTGTATCAGCAATAAATGTTTTGTCAGGAGTATTGTTACAACGTATTATCGATAAACATTACCATAATATGACTGGGACCGGCATCAGAAGCCTGCTTTAGAAGTTATTTTCTCAAAACGAGTACTTTCCGATATTGTATAAAAATGCTGACTATTTGATTTCAGAGTGTCTGAAGTAAGTGATTAGCACAGCAGATAATTCTCATGTCCACGTGAGAAAGAGCAGATGATGAAAAAGCAGTTAACAAAACCACACATATAACATGTCACGCGCATGACATAAAGCTAGACACGTCTTCCGCTGGAGTATAAATACCGACGAAAATAAATCTTGACAAATCTGACATCTTGTAGCTCGTTCCGAACTCACATTTCGCAATTAGCTCTTGATTTTGATTGTCACAAAACTGTTGAAGCCAACTTCACGGTGGAACCTAATATTATGTCACTTTAAGATTTTTTTCCCGAATCACTTGTTGGTCTTTGCATGCACTTACAAAACAACTGACATAAAGTTGTTCTGAAGTGGCGACTGTAGATAAAATTAATTAAAAGAAGAAGAGGCTGATTAAAAAGTGTGAATTCAACCAGGTATGTGCTCACAATCATAAAAAGATAGTGTTCCTTCTTCAGCGTCCCATATTCTGAATGAACGCTTCCGATTGTCGAGTTGATTGTGGCTGGACTCTGAAGGAAAAAAGAAGGCAAAACTGAGAATGAGGACCATTTGTGTCACGTGGTTTTCAGGTCGATTTTCTCGCTTCTTGCCGTCACCTTGTTCTTCAGATTTTCGACCATCATGGCCTCTGGACATTCTCAAGTTGTTTGAGCGGCTTGAAGTCTAAAGATGAACACCATGGCCAAGTCCAGAAGAAAGATGAGCCCAAGGGGATGTACAGAAAAAGGGTCCGAGATACGAACGCACAGACATAAAACGCAGTCGGATTGGACAGCAGAAGACTGGTGGACACAAAGGTGTAGGTGTCGCCTCCTGTGGGTTGAATCTCGCGTTGTACCATTAGATAGGCATGGAGCAGTAATGAAGTAAGAAAGATGGCTACGATGACAAACACAAGTTTCTTGCCAGACGCTGGTCTCAGCAAAGCTGACTGAAGGGGAAAGGAGATGACTAGGAAGCGTTCAAGACACGCCAGCGCGTTCAACCACACCGCCGCCCTTTGAAGAATTGTCGTACCCATCGAAGAAAAATAATATTGAAAAGTGACTGATGGCAAGCTGAATGGAAAGGTGCAAGTTGTTATAATTAAAAACACGATGGCAATCAAAGCCGTCAAGGCGTCCGCTATACAGACCCCTAGAAAATAAGAGACGGAGGTAGGACTTCTGTGGCGGCTGAACGTGGCGACATTCACGATGCTGCACACCAGTGTACACACGCTAAGTACGGTGTGCACGTAGCTTTGGATGTACAGGCTCAAGTCGTAGGTCTCTTTCGACACGCTTCCCTGAAGATACAGCTGCAAGTTAAATTTCGATAAATTGTATGTCAACGTGCTGACAAACGGTCCTTCTGACGTCTTTGATGATATTAAAGCCGAAGCATCCATTTGAGCAAGCAGGTGGCAACACCACGTGATTTGGACGTAGCTGAGAAAGGTTAAGGCGATTCCACATCGGTGTTTGTGGCGAAAACGAAGACTTCACGTTGCCAGCACTAGTCTCAGCATGTGACTGGACTCGTGGACAGAAGTCCTAGTGTGTCTGATCGAGCTGTGTGCTGTTGTAAGGGAGAAACTTCATTATGACTTGGTAACGTACAACTCCTCGGCTTTATTCTCTTAACTTAATTGTCTGGAGACCTTTGACATATCTGAGGAAAAGTTTGCAAGCTGCAAAGCTTCAATAATTTTGTTAAGATTGAGGGTAAAAAAAGGACAATAAAACTCAACTTTTTTAGGTTTTCGCTGGGTAGGTGAGCGAGTGAGTGATTTAATGTTATTGTGTGTTTGTGAAAAAGAGAAAGAATGAGTGAGATTTTGTCGCTCATCAGAACTATTTACTGTTGCGTCTACCCCGAGGGAAATAATTGTCCTTGTTCATGAAAATTTATCAATAGTCCCTTTGTTTTGCAGTTCTCCATTTAAAAAAAAAGTTACTTTATTAAATAGCCAAAATATGCCACCCGTAAAATAATTACAATTATTATTTTATTTGTAAATACTTTCCAAATAATATTTCAAGAAAACTACTATTTTGAATAGAGCAACTTGAAGTAAGCATTGATTAAGTAAGCTGGTTGCTTGTTTGATCTTTTTTTAACAGAACAATTGAACTAAAAACAAGTCTGTGGTGTGTACCGAAGCCACTTCTGTAGATTCACATAATTATCTTTATTTGGAGGAGATTGTCACGAATTATAGGTCAGACACGAGACGAGGATTGTCACTGTGGCTGTTATTAAAAAGATTATTCGAACAAATGACATAAGTATATTTCGTCATAGCAAAATCCAATAATCGAGGGCTTGTCGTAGACAAAAAAATTGGGAAGATAATATGAAACCACGAAGGTGTTAGACCAACTGTTTCTGTTTGCAGATATAACAATGGGTTTTCTAAAAACAAAGTGTAACATTTGCCTTAAGTCTTTTTCCTCTCGTGAACATTGTTTATTACTGTATAATTTTAGACATATAAATCATGACTACAAATATACACTATCAATACACCATGTAGTTCGGCGGCCATTATTTCCACGTGTACTGACTTGGTTGATGTCACGTGACTCAGCACATCTAGCATTTTACCCACCACCACTAGGTGGCCATCACAGCCAGGTGGTAAGAACACTGGGGTGTAGAGCAGTGAACTAACTCCAGTCGACCTAGATGCCATGATTGGCACCTGACTCGTTAGAAGGCTTGGGAAGGTAAGAGGTAGATGGACAGTAGATGGACACCACCATAGCACAAAGCTTGTCCCAAGAAGAAGAAGGTCTGTGTGTGGTTCTGGGATCGAACACTTTCTCCGGTAAATTCTTGCTGCTCTCACTTGCGGGTTATTGGATTCACTAGCTTGGTACATTTTATACCATTTCCTACATAGATCAAACAGAAACAAACATAAACTACAACCTGATACCATGTTCATCACTGTCGACGTAGTTTTCTTCACTAATGTTTTTAATGATGATGATGACCAGCTCACTGATTTTCCGCTGGTAAACATGACATCCCCACCAACAAACAATTCTTTCTGGATGTCAAGATGAACAACTTGGGCTTAAAGTCAAGACCGCGTATGGATCCACCCTGATTTACAGTTTTCCTTTTAATAAATGGACAGCGGGTGTATGTCAACGATTAGTTTGACAGGCAGTGTGTAAATAAATCTTACTGGATTATAATCTGGTGCAATCAGTACAGGACAAAGAAATGTCAAAATTTAGTTTCACGTAATAAACTCAGCTGCTCTCCAGAAACTTTACTCCAAAATTTGGCGAAGGTCTGTCTCAAGGGGAAGTTAACAGAAGCGGAGGACTGTGCGCTGGTGGTACTGAGAACTCACATCCTTTTCATCTACCATATTTTCTTTACTATGGTTTTAACATGTATAGAAAAAAAAAAAATCGCCGAGTGTTAAAAACTGTTTCTGTAAAAGATATAGGTGTGTTTTTAAGTGTTGAACTTGTATGGAAACATATGAAAGTGAACTTTGCGACTGTGCATTTGATTACTGAGTGAGGAGAGCCAACCGCGGCACCATCAATGCTCTCATTAGCTTGGTGATTGAACTCCGATTTCTGCAGACGTCATCATCCGTGTAAATATTGTATAACTATAATATAATCGGTTTTCTTTTCATTTATTAATAAATACAAATTCAGGTCTAATAAAGTTTCTCGATCGACCGTTCTTCTGTTATTGAGGTTACAGTTTTATAACGGATGCCCTCTGTGTGTGTCCGTGCGTGTGTGTGTGTGAGAGAGAGATGACAAAATAAAGAGAAGGAAGTCGACTGCTAATTCCAAATTTTTCCAGTTTCATTCGCTCAAGATGGCGGCGACAATGGTTACATTCAAATAATTCCAGCAATTTATTTATCATGAAATTAAAACAAGCGTAGTTACCACTGGCAACATCAAAGAGCAACTAAACCGAGCTCGATAGCCACCATACTTTCCCTCATTCTTCTTCTACTCGGTCTGTCTGTATGTCCACTAGATTATTCCTCCTAAATGGCGAAGTGTGAAATCTCTAACATTATTAACTGAGTTCAGTCCCACCCCAATTTCTCTAACCTACTGCTCGAGACAGAAACACTAGGATAATTCGCGTCCACTCGGTTCTGGGTTCAGACATTAATAGGATACTGATCAAAAAAAAAATAAATAAATAAATGCACGTTCACGGTTGACTGAAAAAGACTTTGTGCGAATAGCGAAGCGCTGCCAACTGAAATCCTTGATCACAGGCGGGATGAAGAAGATTTTGACACGGGCTGACGACTAAGTAAAGGACATTGTGTTACTGTGCCCCGTTAGAAGTCAACTACCGGGTAGAGACATTACAACAAGACCTGGATGTCAGCTGTTCTCCTTTACAGGTGAGAAGATTGTCAAGTGTCTGGTGGATAGAAAAAACTAGGTGTCCAGTGAGTCTCACTTTTTTGTCTTAGCGACAGATGTAACGATCATAACTAATGTAAAGACAGTGGAGTTACTGAGCGTGATGTGTCAACAAATGTCTAACCCCTCGACATGATCTGAATGTGTTGCCCTCCTCTCTGTCCCACACACAGACGGGAAGAATTCAACAGACGATCCTGCTCCTTCTGTTTACAATTATCTGCTTTTTCTCTTCAAAGTGTGTCTGAGTTCGGAGCTTTCGCATCTGACGCTAAGCCCATCCCTCATAATATATCTTGCATAATTCAAACTTACGATTGTGCTCGCTTCTCAGTTCTTCATTTTTTTTTTATCTAAGCACTTAGTGTTTTATATTGTGGCAAATATTTGCTGATGCTTATGTTGGCTATATGATTGAATGCCGGTTTGTTTGTATTCTTTTAAGTGCAGCGGATTGAGCTTGTATCTTGTATCTACTCACTCTAGAAGATCGATGATGATGATGATGATGATTATTACACTATGTAAACTGAAGGCAATTTATCATATTGCACAGGATACCTGTCTGCCGTCAAACTATCATATCATTCAATTGTTATTTAACTGCCTACAACCGTCCCGTAAGTGGTCTACAACTGAGTTACCTTTGACTTATTGTTCCACTCTACTGCTGCCGTTCAAGTGTTTAAGCATTCATACTTACTGGCCTTTTTTGTTCAAGTTAAACGTTGAACTCTTTGGAGACACGTAAGGCTACAGGCCGTTCGAACCCACGATACACACGAATTTTACCGATTTTTCTAAAAAAAAAAAAAAACAGCTAGAAGAATAAATCAAATTGATAATGATACATCAAAATGTGTAAAATAGGATCTTTGAAAACCAAAAAGAAATGCACACACATTGTTCATGTCCATAGAAATTCGCAAATTATGCCATAAATCTGAAAATCCGAGGAACTAGCTCACATTTCCTGTACATCGTACATCGTCTCGCCATTTTTTTTCAAGATAGGCTACTCTGGGAAATTGACGATAGTTCAGTCAAAACAGAGTACCCTCCCTTTACAAGGGAAGTAACTGTGTTCAGAAATGCACAAGCTATCGTAACTAAGCGATTTCTTTACGGGGGAAAAAAAAAAAGCGCTGTAAACGCAAAAAAAAAAAAAAAAAAACAAAAAACAACAACACAAAAAACAAAAAACTGTAAAAACGAGGCGGTTTTTTACGCCCGCCCTTGCCGAATGGGAGTCTGCGCGCGGGCGTAGATAAATCTCCGCCGTGCTGGCATTGAGTGAAAGCTCCGTTTGGCGTTCATCTGTAACTCCATACTCGAGTTCACATAGTTAACAAAGGTTAAAGTCAGTCTCTCTACTGGACACGAACTTCCGAGCAGAAACTGACTGAAACTTAAGACTGCCCTCTCGGGACTAAAAGTCATCATCGTCCATATGGTACTTAGTTCTTTTTGTTTGAACGCTAAAACGTGGTAGCATATTTAAGTCCATGCACACAACCAGGCCCGTTCTTAGCCCCCCGGGGCCCGAGGCAAAAGGGCATACGCCACGATCACACGGTTTTAGTTGGGATCTAAAGTCACTTTTTCCTCAGGGATATCTCGTCTTTTATATTGACAGCACGCTGCATACACTTACAACATAAGCCTACGCATGCGGCGGGCCTACGGCCGGTGAACATGTCACATAGTGACGTCACAGTTGTAACTTCATAGATGTTACGTCACAGTTGTAACTTCATAGATGTTACGTCACAGTTGTAACCTATCGCTTTCACATCAGTTACAGCGTAACAAATAAAATATCAGATTGTTAGTCACCATCTCTTGCAAATACCACTTAGCATCCACTCTGTATAAATGGAAATCGTCCGTCAAGGTACTAATTATTGCTTAGTAAGGGAGGTAACCACAGTGTAAATGCTGTACGAGTTACGTGCCGCTAATCGTGCTAGACAACGTATTAGTCAACAAATTACGTCGAATCATCTGCTGAGGTAGAAACACTTTCTGGTTGAAATTCCTCGTAGACCTACTTTTTGGTTTTATTATTATTACATCAGCGATTAATATTTTGTCAGAATCATTGACACACGTATTCATACAGGTCCATGAGATGAATCACAGTGAATGAAAAAACTGTTAAAAACCCACATAATATACGCCGCATGACATACATACAGACTGCTGCAGAAATACCGACAAAAGTTCATCCTCAGAATTCTGACATCTTGTACCTCGTTCTGAAACCACATTGTGCAAATAGCTCTTTAATTTCACAAGACTGTTGAAGCAAATGTTCTGATGGTATCTGTTTGATTTTTCAGAATTGTATTCTAATTTGTTGTTGGTCTTTACAGGCACTTATAACACAGATGACGGAAGGTTTTTCTAAAGTGGCGACTATAGATAAAGTTGATTAAAAGAAGAAGAGGCTGATTAAAAAGTGTTAATTCCACCAGGTATGCGCTAACAATCATAAAAAGATAGTGTTCCTTTTTCAGCGTCCCATATTCTGAATGAACACTTCCGATTGTCGAGTTGATTGTGGCTGGACTCTGAAGAAAAAAGAAGGCAAAGCTGAGAATGAGGACCATTTGTGTCACGTGGTTTTCAGGTCGATTTTCTCTCTTCTTGCCGTCGCTTTGTTCTTCGGGGTATCGGCCATCTTGCCCTCTGGACATCCTCAAGTTGTTCTGAGCGGCTTGAAGTCTAAAGATGAACACCATGGCCAAGTCCAGAAGAAAGATAAGAGTCAAGGGGAATGTACAGAAAAAGTGTCCGAGACACAAATGCACTCACGTAAAACGCAGTTGGATTGGACAGCAGAAGACTGGTGGGCACAAAGGTGTAGGTGTCGCCTCCTGTAGATTGAATCCCAGTCTGCACCGTCAGATAAGCATGGGCCAGTAATGAACAAAGAAAGATGGCTATGATGACAAACACAAGTTTCTTGCCAGACGCTGGTCTCAGCAAAGCTGACTGAAGGGGAAAGGAGATGACTATGAAGCGTTCAAGACACGCCAGCGCGTTCAGGCACACCACCGCCCTTTGAAGAACAGTCGTACCTACCGAAGAAAAATAATATTGAAAAGTGACTGCTGGCAAACTAAATGGAAAGGTGCAAGTTGTTATAATCAAAAACACGATGGCAATCAAAGCCGTCAAGGCGTCCGCTATACAGACACCTAGAAAGTAAGAGACGGAGGTAGGACTTCTGTGGCGGCTGAACGTGGCGACATTCACGATGCTGCACACCAGTGTACACACGCTAAGTACGGTGTGCACGTAGCTTTGGATGTACAGGGACAAGTCGTAGGTCTCTTTCGACACGCTTCCCTGAAGATAAAGTTGCAAGTTCAATTTGGATAAGTTGTATGACAACGTGCTGACAAACGGTCCTTCTGAAGTCTTTGATGATATTAAAGCCGAATCATCCATGTGAGCATGCAGGTGGCAACACCACGTGATTTGGACGTAGCTGAGAAAGGTCAAGACTATTCCACATCGGTGTTACGTTTGTGGCGAGAACGTAAGACTTCACGTTGCCAACACTAGTCTCAACACGTGACTGGACTCGTGGACAGAAGTGTTAGTGTGTTTGATGAGCTGTATGCTGCTCTGTGGGAGAAACTTCATTATGACTTGGTGATGTACAACTCCTCGGCTTTATTCTTTTAACTTAATTGTCTGGAGACCTTTGACATTTCTGCGGAAAATGTTGAAGCACCAACTAAACATCTTTAACAATGTCGTTAAGACAGAGTGAAAAAAGCACAAAAAACGTCTTATGTTTTCGCTGGAACAGTCTTTATCACTAATGAAAGCAGAAGTGTGTGCATATGTTTGTGTGTTTGTGAGTTAAAATGATTGATTGACAGAGTGTTTTGATCTCTCTGTGTGTGTGAGAAGAGAGAGAGATTTCGCCTTGCAAAATTATTTCCTTTCGCATACATCATGAGGAAATAATTGCTTAAGAAAGTGTCTCAAGAATCTCTTAATTCTGCCACTCTTTTAATTTTCTGGTAGAAAATAATTTCTTTATAAAAATAGCCAAAACATTCCACCCTTTAAAAATTACAATTATTATATTTCTAAACGCTTTCCAAATAATATTTAATGCTACTTAGAGTGTAGCATCTCAAATTGGTAGTCGATTAAGTAAGTGGTTTCTGTTTGATCTTTTTTTCACAAAATAATTGAAATGCGAACAAGTCTGTTGGGTGTACGAAATCCACTTATGTACATTCCCATCATTAGTTTTAATTGGAGTGGATTGTCACGAAAAATAGCTCAGACACGAGACGAGGCGTGTCGCTGGGTCTGTTATTAAAACGCTAATTGTACAGCAGAAATACTGGGAAGAAATGTGTTCGACCAACCGTTTTCTCCTTGTGCAGATAACTTATGTTATCCAAAACAAAAGTCCAAAGTTGCATAAAGATAAGTCTTTTTTTCATGGCGCGAATATTGTTTATTAAAGTGTAAATCCTGAATAGAAATATACTCAAACAATACCTTGTGTAGTTTGGACGCGGTAATCATGATCATGTGTAATAACTCGAACAATGTCTCACCTGTCCCAGCAAATGTAGCATTTGACCCCAGCCTCCACCTCGCCCACATAGCAAATTTTTAAGAGAGCTTGCGTTCAAACTCGGAGATGTAGTAGTTCGATATTTGCGTGGAGAAGACAGCTTGCTCCACTCGACCTCCATACCAGGAAGGGCACGTGACTCACGTGGGATACACGAATGGGTTGTGGAAGGTAAGACAGCGATGGAGATGAGGTCAGTATCGTCCTCATTTAAAACTTATCACTCGCAAAGGATTGTCTCTAATACCTCAACAACTGGAAAAGGGAAGGGAAATACCTTTCCACTCTCCAAAGTCAAAGAATGGTCAGTCAGATGATCGACTTCAATCAAACAGCATGAACGCATTAAATTAGAGCCGTTCATTTCTTAATGTTGTGAACTTTTCAAGCTGTAAAAATTGGTTTAGACGAGTGCGAAAAACGTATGTAGGTAAGAGTCCTTTCTTTTACTAATTTAATGGGAGTATGAACTTGAAGACGTCTCGCGATGTCCACGTGCACAATGATGACATAATACAGATTGATCGAGTTATTGAAGAGGCCTTTAGATCATTAAATGGGAATCTAAGCACAGTAGATATAGGTGTGTTTTTAAGTGTTGAAACATATGAAAGGGAACTTTGCGACTGTGCATTTGATTACTGAGTGAGGAGAGCCATCGTGGCACCATCAATGATAATTGGTAATTGAACTCAATTTCTGCAGACGTCATCCGTGTAAATATTGTATAACTATAATATAATCGTTTATTTCATTTATTAATAAATACAAATTCAGGTTTAATATAGTTTCGACCTTTCTTGCGTTATTGACGGTTACAGTATTATAACGGATGCCATCTGTGCGTATGTGCATCTGTGTGTGTGTGTGAGAGAGAGAGAGAGAAATTATGAAAGAAAGAGAAGGAAGTCGAGACGTAATTCCAATTTTTCCAGTTTCATTCGCTCAAGATGGCGGGACAATGGTTATATTTAAAGAATCCAGCAATTTATTTATCAAGAAACTAAAATAAATAATTAATAAATACTAATTAATACTAACAACATCAAAGAGCATTTATATTGAGCTCGACAGCCACCATTCTTTCCCTCCATCTTCTCCTTCTCTGTCTGTCTGTCTGTCTGTCTGTCTGTCTGTCTGTCTGTCTGTCTACTACCTTATTCCTCCTGAGTACTGAAGTAAGTGTGACATACATAACATTATTAACTGAGTTCAGTCCCACCTCAACTTCTCTAACCTACTGCTCGAGACAGAAACACTGGTACAATTCGCGTCCACTCGGTTCTGGGTTTAGACATAAGATACTGACCAAAAGAAAAAAAAAAAAATGCATGTTCACGGTTGACTGAAAAAGACTTGTGCGAATAGCGAAGCGCTGGCCAAATAAAATCTTTGATCACAGGGGGGATGAACAAGATTAAATTGGTATGAACTGCTTGTGACCCACAAACTTTAGTAGCTAGGGGAGAGGTGTGTGTGTGGGTGGGAATAATACCACAAACTCTGAAACCATGAAACGCAAGAGCAACTGTCTTATAACACATCGGAATGGAAAGCAAAACCAACTTCTTTTTACTGAAGGCGGTTGCCGCTATCGTGGGACACCTCGAAACAGTAAATCGACGAACGTTGGTGATGCTGTGTTCACATCTGCCGGCAAGATACCCTGGGTGAAATGATGAACACTTAAGGAAGAGTATAGAAAGATTCGCTGGTACTAAAGAAGATATAGTTTAGTTTACGCAAGTAACGGTTCAACGAGCAAATGTGTAGCAAAACGGTAGAAATCTTGGACACGGGCTGGCGGCTAAGAAGGACGTTGTGGTACTGCCGCTAGGAGTCAACTACCGGGTAGAGACACTGATCAAAACATGTCAGCTGTTCCCCTTTACAAGTGAGAAGATTGTCGAGTGTCTGGTGGATAGAAAAGACTAGGTGTCCAGTGAGTCTCACTTTTTTGTTTTAGCGACAGATGTAACGATCATAACTAATGTAAAGACAGTGGAGTTACTGATCGAGATGTGCCAACAGATGTCTAACCCCTAGACATGGTCTGACTGTGTTGCCCTCCTCTCTGTCCCACACACAGACGGGAGGAATTCAACAGACGATCCTCTCCTTCTGTTTACAATTATCTGCTCTTTCTCTTCAAAGTGTGTCTGAGTTCGGAGCTTTCGCATCTGGCGCTAAGCCCATCCCTCATAATATATCTTGCATAATGAAACTTACGATTGTACTCACTTCTCAGTTCTTTTTTTTTTTTTTTTAATCTAAGCACTTAGTGTTTTATATTGTGGCAAATATTTGCTGATGCTTATGTTGGTTATATGATTGACTGCTGGTTTGTTTGTATTCTTTTAAGTGCAGCGGATTGAGCTTGTATCTACTCACTCTAGAACAGACCTGGGCAAATGCCGGCCTGCGGGCCGCCTCCTGTCTCTGACCTGCCCGCCCGCTGGTCCGCCCGCCAGTATATATATATATACACTATATATATACAGTATTGAGTAAAACTGAGTTAACTATATTAGTCCGGCTCTCTAAAACCATCCCAATTGCTCATGCGGCCCCTTGGGAAAATTAATTGCCCACCCCTGCTCTAGAAGATCTTCTTCTATGATGATGATGATGATGATGATGATGATTATTATTATTATTATTATTACACCATGGACACTGAAGGCAATTTATTATATTGCACAGGATACCTGTTCTGCCGTCAAACTATCATATCATTCAATTGTTATTTAACTGCCTACAACCGTACCGTAAGTGGTCTACAACTGATCTGCCTTGGACTTACTGTTCCACTCTACTGCTGCCGTTCAAGTGTACAAGCATTCATACTTACTGGCCTTTTTTGTTCAAGTTAAACGTTGAAAGCTCTGTTTGGCGTTCATCTGTAACTCCATACTCGAGCTCACAAAGTTAACAAAGGTTAAGTCTGTCTCTTCACTGGAGACGAACTCCCGAGCAGAAACTGACGGAAAACTTAAGACTGTCCTCGTGAGGACTAAAATTCATCATCGTCCATATGTCAGTACTTTGGGAATGAATGTTTTAACTGTTGGCAGTTCTTTTTGTTGTAAAAATGGAGGGATCCTGCTAAAACGTGGTCGTATATTTAAGTCCAGGCACACAACCACCGCAGTTTGAATCCCTTTCAAAACATTACAGGTCGGGGATACTTTGTAAGTTGCTCTTGCCTTGACTGTGGTGCATCCTCATCATTATTTAATAATTATGATAATGTGATGAAAGACTAGTAATAGTCTATCGTTTGGAAAAGTGGTAGAGGTAGGTTTAACGAGCGTAATCCGTGTTCACCAGCATAATGGATATGGCATGACATGGCATAGCTTTATAGACATAACGTCACAGTTGTAACTTCATAGATGTTACGTCACAGTTGTAACTTCATAGATGTTACGTCACAGTTGTAACCTATCGCTTTCACAACAGTTACAGCGAACAAATAAAATACCAGATTGTCTAGTCACCATCTCTTGCGAATGCCACTTAGCATCTACTCTCTATAAATGGAAATCGTACGTCAAGGTACTGATTATATCTTAGTAAGGGAGGTAACCACTGTGTAAATGCTGTACGAGTTACGTGCCGCTAATCGTACTAGACAGCAGATTACTTAACAAATTCTGTCCAATCATCTGCTGAGGTAGAAACAGTTCTGGTTGAAATTCCTAATAGCTCTACTTTTTGGTTTTATTATTATTATCACTGCATCAGCGATTAATATTTTGTCAGAATCATTGATACGCGCATTAACACGTCCATGAGATAAAGCACAGTGAATGACAAAATTGTTAAAAACCCACATAGTAAATATACATCGCATGACACACATACAGTCTGCTGTATAAATACCGACAAACGTTCATCCTCAGAATTCTGACATCTTGCAGCTCGTTCCGAAATCGCGTTGTGCAAATAGCTCTTTAATTTCACAAGACTGTTGAAGTAAATGTTCTGATGGTATCTGTTTGATTTTTCCGAATTTTATTCTAATTTGTTGTTGGTCTTTACAGGCACTTATAACACAGCTGACGGAAGGTTTTTCTAAAGTGGCGACTATATATAAGGTTAATTAAAAGAAGAAGAGGCTGATTAAAAAGTGTTAATTCTCCAAGGTAAGTGTTCATAATCGTAAAAAGATAGTGTTCCTTCTTCAGCGTCCCATATTCTGAATGAACGCTTCCGATTGTCGCGTTGATTGTGGCTGGACTATAAAGGAAGAAGAAGGCAAAACTGAGAATGAGGACCATTTGTGTCACGTGGTTTTCAGGTCGATTTTCTCGTTTCTTGCCGTCACTTTGTTCTTCAGGGTTTCGGCCATCTTTCCCTCTGGACATTCTCAAGTTGTTCTGAGCGGCTTGAAGTCTAAAGATGAACACCATGGCCAAGTCCAGAAGAAAGATGAGCGCCAAGGGAAAGTACAGGAAAAAGGGTCCGAGATACGAACGCACACACGTCAATCGCAGTCGGATTGGACAGCAGAAGACTGCTGAACACAACTTTGTAGGCGTCGCCTCCTGTGGGTTGAATCTCGCGTTGTAACATTAGATGAACATGGGCCAGTAATGAAGTAAGAAAGATGGCTACGATGACAAACACAAGTTTCTTGCCAGACGCTGGTCTCAGCAAAGCTGACTGAAGGGGAAAGGAGATGACTAGGAAGCGTTCAAGACACGCCAACGCGTTCAGCCACACCGCCGCCCTTTGAAGAATCGTCGTACCTACCGAAGTAAAATAATATTGAAAAGTAATTGCTGGCAAGCTGAATTGAAAGGTGCAAGTTATTATAATTAAAGACAGGATGGCAATCAAAGCCGTCAAAGCGTCCGCTATACAGACCCCTAGAAAATAAGAGACGGAGGTAGGACTTCTGTGGCGGCTGAACGTGGCGACATTGACGATGCTGCACACTAGTGTACACACACTAAGTACGGTGTGCACGTAGCTTTGGATGGACAGGCTCAAGTCGTACGTCTCTTTCGACACGCTTCCCTGAAGATACAGCTGCAAGTTCAGTTTGGATAAATTGTATGTCAACGTGGTGACAAACGGTCCTTCTGACGTCTTTGATGATATTAAAGCCGAATCATCCATGTGAGCAAGCAGGTGGCAACACCACGTGATTTGGACGTAGCTGAGAAAGTTAAGGCGATTCCACATCGGTGTTACGATTGTGGCGAGAACGTAGACTTGACGTTGCCAGCTAGTCTCATCACTTGACTGGACTCGTGGACAGAAGTCCTAGTGTGTTTGGTGAGCTGTTTGCTGCTCTGTGGGAAAAACTTCATTATGACTTGGTGATGTACAACTCCTCGGCTTTATTCTTGTAACTTAATTGTCTGGAGTACCTTTGACCTTTCTGCGGAAAATGTTCAAGCACCAAGTAAACAGCTTTAACAATGTCGCTAAGACTGAGTGCAAAAAGAGCACAAAAATCGTTTTAAGGTTTTCGCGGGGAACAGTCTTTATCACTAATGAAAGCAGAAGTGTGTGCATATGTTTGTTTATGTGTTTGTGAGCTAGAATGATTGAATTGAATGAGTATTTTGATCTGTGTGTGTGTGTGAGAGAGAGAGAGAGCGAGATAGAGAGGATTTCGTCTTGCAAAATTATTTGTTTTGGCATACATCACGAGGGAAATAATTGTTATTGCTTAAGAAAGTGTCTCAAGAATATCTTAATTCTGCCACTCTTTTAATTTTCTGGTAGAAAATAATTTCTTTATAAAATAGCTAAAATATTCACCCTTTAAAAATTATAATTATCATATTTGTAAACGCTTTCCAAATAATATTTAATGCTACTTAAAGTGTAGCATCTCAACTTGATAGTCGATTAATAAGCTGGTTTTCTGTTTGATCTTTTTTTCACAAAACAATTGAAATGCAAACAAGTCTGTTGGGTGTACAAAATACACTTATCTACATTTACATCATTAGTTTTAATTGGAGTGGATTGTCACGAATAATATCTCAGACACGAGACGAGGCGTGTCGCTGGGGCTGTCATTAAAACGCTAATTGTACAGCAGAAATACTGGAAGAAATGTTTTCTCCTTGTGCACATAACTTATGTTATCTAAAACAAAGAGTCCAAAGTTGCATAAAGATAAGTCTTTTTCAAGACGCGACTATTGTTTATTAACGTATAATTTTACACAATATATCGTGAATAGAAATATACACTAACAGTACACTTGTGTAGTTTGGACGCGGTAATCATTATCACGTGTAATAACTCGAACAATGTCTCACCTGTCCTAGCAAATGTAGCAGTTGATCCCAGCCTCCAGCTCGCCCACATAGCGAAATGGTAAGAGAGCTTGTGTTCAAACCCGGAGATGTAGTAAGTTCGATATTTGCGTGGAGAAGACAGCTTGCTCCATTCGACCTCCATACCAGGAATGGCCACGTGACTCACGTGGAACACGCGAATGGGTTGGGGAAGGTGAGGTAGATGAGGTCAGTATCGTCCTCGTTGAAAACTTATCACTCGCAAAGGATTGTCTCTAATACCTCAACAACTGGAAAAGGTAAGGGAAATACCTTTACACTTTCCAAAGTCAAAGAAATGGTCAGTCAGATGATCAACCTTGATCAAACAGCATGAACGCATTAAATTAGAGCTGTTCATTTCTTAATGTTGTGAACTTTTCAAGCTGTAAAAATTTGTTTAGACGAGTGTGAAAAACGTATCCAGGTTCCTTTCTTTTACTAATTTAATGGAGTATGAACTTGAAGACGTCTCGCGATGTCCACGTGCACGATGATAATACAGATTGATCGAGTTATTGAAGAGGCCTTTGACCTATTAAATGAAATTCTTAACACAGTACAATGCAATAGAAGCTATATGATAAGCTACACAAACAGTATGATGAATTAAAAATGAACTATTAGTTAAATTTCGCACTTCGAATGCCTCGCCGATGTAATTTGCAACATTATTAACCATATACTTGCCAGTATTTACTAAAAGCACGGATTAAACGGAAAGCAGATGAATATTGGTAATACTTTTTAAAGATATTTATTTCTTTCTTAATACACTCTATCCTCGACATAAGAACATAACATGCAATTCGGACACTTGGACAAAAGGTACATGAGAGGATATTAACATTAATTGTCGCTTAGGTTGATCACAAAACGATGTGGCTTGAGACATAAAACTCCGAGTCGAAAACGTATTAGAACATTACATACAGAAACTATGTAAAACATCTACTTAAGCTTGTAGGCCTTGTGGAGTAAGGACTACATCGTTCGCAAGTAACAGGATTAAAATACGTAGTAGGTAGACTATCTTATCATGCTCAATAATATTCTTTGCTGACGTGTCGGTAAAAAAAGAGAGGAAAGGATTAAATGCCTACCCCTGAAGACCTGCTGAAAATGTTCATTCCAAAATTTTTTTGCTATACAATTTTCTACAAAGTGATCAGATATTGATGGCTGTACAGTGGCTCAACATAATTTCACATCGTTTTATAAGGGAAGGTTTTTCTATTGCATGTGATGGAAATAAGTGCCGAGGGAAATCTGAAGATATCACACCACACAGGTAAGACATACACACTCGTTCCACAAAATAACACGAAATCGTTTCTAGAGGGGCGTCCCGCCCAGAGTGGCAAAAAAATGTATTCATACAACAAAAGTACATGTTACACTTAACTGTACGACTGGCCAGTCTCTTCTCCACACGGTCACACCGTTTCCCAGTTAAGCAATTTGCCAGTACATTTGGCATGTTTAAAGTTCTTCGTTTCTACACATCGACACACAGGGACTTAATTATACTCCAATTCAATTTACAAACTTCAAAGGGTGGACACTACCTTCTCTATAGACGAGCCATCCCAACTCTATACTCTGACAGTTGACAGAGGAAAAGGTTTCAACTATAACTGAATAATCGAAACTTTTAATATATGCTACAACATCATTCTCTTATTAAGTACATGTAAATATGTCATTGGTGAGAAAGCTCTCTACAACCTGTCCCAACCACATCATTACCCTTGCCCTGTACACGACTTGTACGATGCCCCGCCCTTGGTCCACACGTTGGATAACCGGGCCTGACACGACGCACCCTTGCTTCCTCGACTCGTTTTCTCTTGTGGTTTCACATCTGTTTCTTTAGAAGTAGGAGCAGCTGTATAAATCCACTTGTCGTTGAGATCGTGGGCGATGACCACAATTTCGTGGGGAACGCTCTCGTCATGTGTTGTATTAGTAATGGTCTCGATGTTTGGCGCCGACGATGTGCTGCAGACTGGGGTAGTTGGACTAGGAGCAGGTGGTGGGTTGACTGGCAGTAAGACCTGAGAAGTAGAAAGGGGGGAGGGAGAGGAAGGACTATCATCACAGTCATCTGCATATGAGTCTGTTGTCCAACTGTGGCGAAGGTCCCGTGGGTAGTTGTTGTCCTCAAATTCGACAAGACCTGAGTGAGCACTGAGTCGCGAGTTATCGTTGATGTGGTGTTTATCGTTTCGGAAGTAGCCCGGTGTTGCCTTCTTGTTTAAGTTTAACATTTGCTGCCTTGTTAAATCACCTGCCAACCAAAGTCCATTCTTGCGCATAGTTCCTCTATTCTTTGATCTCGTAATCACTTTTCTTATCAGATCATCTGTGCAATTTTATAATCATTGGAGGCTTTGAACTTTCCAATACGATGGGCTCTCTCAACATCAGAGTCACTCCATGTTTTGTAATTAGTATAATCTTTCACAACTATGATAATTCCCGTTTCGTTTCGGTAAACCGAATATTGTTGTTCTTCTCGAGTGCATCTCTAAACTCTCCAGTTCATTTGTAAACTGTGGTAGGCGCAGCTGCATGTCTTGTTGTTCTTTTTATAAGTGTAAAATGTCCGTGCTGTTTTGTCCAATTTTCCGCAAATGTTCTTGACAAAAGTATCAACGTGTGCAAGTCAATCGACTTATGGTTATTAATTAATAGCATGAAATTCCGTACCTTGATCAAGGATTATTTGCCTGTCCATACGATTATGTAGTGTTGTTGCCTTAGTTGTATTTTCCACTCCCTCCTAAATATTTCTACTCTTACTTCGCAGTACATGTCCAGAGTAGACGTCCACAGAACTCTATAAGAGAGTAGCGACTACCACAGCGAGGAGAAGGGAAATGCCACCCGAAGCGTGTTTTTCTGGTTTCACTTGTAGGTGACATTACTTCTATAGACATTGCATGTTGTCTCCACAACTTTCTTTTACTGATAGACCATTCCATCAAAGATCTTAAATTAAATGGCAGGTCCAAATATTGCTCGGCTTTTGACAAGGTGCTCACTCGAATCCGAAAATTGGACTTTATAGGGATAGGTAAGTAAAATGACAAGATGGGATTCATTAATAACACTGGTCAAGACTGAAATTATTAATGACTTAGAAATGATCATCTAATCTGTAGTATCTTGGTGTGCAGAACACGAACATGACCATGAACAAGTGCCTGCTTGGTAAAGGTGTCAGCTAGTTTGTGCAGGGTGTGTCCTAGCCAGCCCCGTTTGTCTGGCAAAGGAGGCAATAAAACCAGTTCATTCCCCGTTTATTCTCCAGGAGCATAGGGCCAACTATTCTCTCCACTTGCGTCCACTCAAAAGGACACCAAAAAGTCCGACAATGATGATCATCCTGAAACGGGCGATCTTGAAAATCAAAGTGTTTGTGTGGCAGAGAGAGCAGATGCAGCCGACATACGCAAAAATATTTTAAAGAGTGTTAACGAAGCAATCGTGCAGACCAGTAAATGTGGTACCTGTAAAAATATCTTCCTGAGTGATATAATTCAGCATTGGCGAGAGCCATTTAAATTGTCACCACAGAGGAACTTAATCGTCACTTCAAGGTGCATGCTACAGATGTCACTTTAAAAGACAACCTGCTACGGCAAGACACGGGGCAGCGAGGTCAGAATGGTGCTCTACAACTCAGGTACCAGCAGGATCGGCTAGAAGAGTTTTCTCCTCGTGAATCCATCAGAATATCAGGTGTAGATGAACTCATATACGAGAATGAAAAAGATAAAGTGCTAAAAATGTTCATCGACTGCGGCGCGTCCATTTAACCTGAGGATATCTCTGCACTGTATTGCAATAGAAACGGAGCCAAGGAAACAAATTATCGTCAAATCCGTCTCGCGTTAAAAAAAAAAAATTGATGAACTCGCCCACCCCACAAGATGGACAAAACGGGCAACAGGAACAAGATATACCTAAATGACGAGAAGACTCCTCTTGAAGCAAATCTTCTGAAATATATGAAAGGCCTGGAGTGTGTCGACGGAGCATGGTCTACACATAGTAAAATATGATCCCTTAAGAAGACACCAGTCGGTATAACCCTCCTCAATTCTGGATCGAACGATATGCATCGAAACATCAGATGATCTATTCCAGTGATGCCCAATCTTTTTCGGCCTGCGGGCCATATCCATTTCGTACAACCGTGTCTCGGGCCACTTCACCGCAAAAATACAAAAAGAAAAAAAAAGAGCAGATACCATTTTTATTAGAAACAGTTGTACTACCATTAATTATGTAGTAATTAGTTGGATAATTTGAAGTTGTTTTCCCGAAACCAACTTCTGAATGTCCGGCCTCATCGTAGAGACACCAAGTCGGAGCATTGAATCGAAATGTTCTTCCATCGAAAAAAAAAAAAATGGGAAACGCCCCTACGTGGGGATAAATACTTCTTCTTGCATTTTTTCGTTTTTTTTTTAATTACTAACATGCCGATTTCCTGCACTGTGGGCAGAAGTTTCGCGGGCCGGATGGCAGCGCGTCGCGGGTCGGATATGGCCCGCGGGCCGTAGATTGGGCATCCCTGATCTATTCGAATTAGGCGAAAACAGCGTCGACTTGGATAAACTTGGCTTGTATGGCCTAGCTATCTGCTACCACTCGCTTAATTGAATTATCGCAAAAAATGAGAGAGAAAAAAAGGAGAGAAAGGCAAGAACATTCCATTAAAGTTTTTCCCTTCTTTAAATGTTTTTATAAGCTTTGATTTATTTTATTAAATACAGAGATAGGCTTTCATGGGCTTTGAATGGCTAGAAGCAAAGAACACGTGAATGACATGCAAAATTAGTTTTTAATATATTGGGTTTACAGGGAGTGAGAGAGAAAGAGAGAGAGACGAAGGTGTTCCCAGTTATGTAGTAGTTAAAACATTAGCTTTTCAGGACTGAACTGAGAGAAACAGAGTTCAGATCTCGTCTCGGGACACTCTCTGTATGGGATACCAATCTCCAGGGCTGTGTTTGTGGGGTTTTCCCCCGGTTTGATGTATTTGGTGTCAGAGTGTATGATGCACGTGGTTAACAAATAGATCATTCTCACAGGTCAATGTGGTGAAGTACAAAGAATGAAAAAGAAGCAAGACCCCCCCCAAAAAAAAAAAAAAAACAACAACAACAAAATAAATTGGCATGATACACGCATGACAGACAGTTGAACATGTCTTCCGGTGGAGCATAAATACCGACGAAAATTCGTCATCGCGTATCTGGGATGTTTCGAACTCGTTTTCTTGCAACAAGCATCTGATTTTCACAAGACTATTGAAGCCAACGTCCTGGTTGTACCTAATATTATATCACCTTCAGATTTTTCCGGTTTTTTTCCGAATCGCGTGTTGGTCTTTGCAAGCACTTACAAAGCAACTGTAAAAAGGTTGATCTAAAATGGCGACTATAGATAAAGTTAATTAAAAGAAGAAGAGGCTGATTAAAAAGTGTTATTTCTGCTAGGTATGTGTTCAAAACTATATAAAGAAAGTGTTCCTTCTTCAGCATTCCATATTCTGGATGAACGCTTCCAATTGACGAGTTGATTGTGGCTGGACTCTGAAGAAAAAAGAAAGTAAAACTGAGAATGAGGACCATTTGTGTCACGTGGTTTTCAGGTCGATTTTCTCGCTTCTTGCCGTCGCTTTGTTCTTCGGGGTTTCGGCCATCTTGGCCTCTGGACATCCTCAAGTTGTTCTGAGCGGCTTGAAGTCTAAAGATGAACACCATGGCCAAGTCCAGAAGAAGGATGAGCGCCAAGGGAAAGTATAGAAAAAGGGTCCGAGACACAAATGCACTCACGTAAAACGTAGTCGGATTGGACAGCAGAAGACTGCTGGACACAAAGGTGTAGGTGTCGCCTCCTGTGGATTGAATGTCGCGTTGTAAAATTAGATAAACATGGGCTAGTAATGAAGTAAGAAAGATGGCTACGATGACAAACACAAGTTTCTTGCCAGATGCTTGTCTCAGCAAAGCTGACTGAAGGGGAAAGGAGATGACTAGGAAGCGTTCAAGACACGCCAGCGCGTTCAGCCACACCACCGCCCTTTGAAGAGCCGTCGTAACCATCGAAGAAAAATAATATTGAAAAGTAGCTGCTGGCAAACTAAATGGAAAGGTGCAAGTTGTTATAATTAAAGACAGGATGGCAATCAAAGCCGTCAAGGCGTCCGCTATACAGACCCCTAGAAAATAAGAGACGGAGGTAGGACTTCTGTGGCGGCTGAATGTGGCGACATTCACGATGCTGCACACCAGTGTACACACACTAAGTACGGTGTGCACGTAGCTTTGGATGTACAGGCTAAGGTCGTAGGTCTCTTTCGACAAGCTTCCCTGAAGATACAGCCGCAAGTTAAATTTCGATAAATTGTATGACAACGTGCTGACAAACGGTCCTTCTGACATCTTTGATGATATTAAAGCCGAATCATCCATGTTAGCAAGCAGGTGGCAACACCACGTGATTTGGACGTCGCTTAGAAACGAAGATTCCAATTTGATGTTACGTTTGTGGCGAGAACGTAGATTTCACGTTCAAGCACTAGTCTCAGCACGTGATTGGACTTTGAAGGTAAGTCATAGTGTGTTTGGTGACCTACTGTTGTTTTACTGAAGAATCCTCATTAGCACGTACAGCTTCTTGGTCTTATTCTTTCGACTTAATTGCCTAGAGTACATCTGAAATATCGACAAGCTGTCTAGTAAATAATAATGTCATAAAGATCGAGAGAAAAAAACAAAACGCGTTTTTTAAAAGGATTTTATTGGGAACAGCTTTTATGACAACGAAAGCATCGATGTGTGCATATGTTTGTGTATGTGCGTGTGACTGTTTCACGTTGTGCGCTTGTCTGTGTGTGTGTGTGTGTGTGTGTGTGTGTGTGTGTGTGTGTGTGTGTGTGTGTGTGTGTGTGTGTGTGTGTGAGAGAGAGAGAGAGCTTGTCTTGCATAACTATTCACTGCAACTATATCCTGAGGGTAATAAATGTCATTGTTCCCAAAAAAGTCCCAATAATCCCATTGTTCTGCAAGTTATAATATGGCACCGTAAATAATTATAATTGTTATTTTATATTTAAACACTTTCAAAAGTAATATTTTTAAAAAGATGGGGTTATTTTTAATTGAAGAATATAAAATCAAGCATCTAATAAACTGGTTGTCTGATCTTTTTTTCAACAAAATAATTGAAATGAAAATAATTGTGTGGTGCATACCGAACCCAGTTGTATAGAGTCACATCATTAGTTTTAATTGGAGGAGATTATAACGAATAATATGTGAAACATGACATGAATCACTGTGGCTGTAATCAAAATTTGAAAAATGACATGAATATATATCATTGTAGGAAAAATTCAATTATGATGGTCTTGTTATGACAGACAGCAGAAAGACTTGGAAGAAATGTGTTAGGCCAACTTTTTCTAGTCTTTGCTTAAAGACACGTCTTTTCTTGGCGCGAATATTGTTTATTACTGTATAATTGTAGACATGTAAATATACATTAACAATACCCTGTGTAGTTTGGACGCAGTAATCATTGACACGTCTGCAGACTCGGTTGATGTCTCCATGGCTCCAACAAATCTCATATTTTACTCCAGCCTCCACCTATCCACCTATCCCACATATCCAAATGGTCAGAGTACTCGGGTCTGAAACCGGAGATGCACCAGTTCGATATTCGTGTGGCGAAGAGAACTTTCTCCAGTCGACCTAGACACCAGGAATGGCACATGACTCACGTGACTCACGTGAACGGCTGGGGAAGATAAGACAGTCCTCACATATAACATTTTTATAACAGTTTATTTCTGTGACATAACATTTCATGCCGGAGAAGTCCAAGTCAAAGAAAGTGCCAGCCTTGATCAAACAGGGAGAGTGAAATTCTGTGATCAAACATTTTCTCTCGTAACTTCTTGTTGCTTGCAGATGTGTGTTATTTGATCCACTAGCCGTGGACATTTTATAACATTTCCTACATAGATCAGACATAGACAACTTCCACAGACGGGTGAGGTCGGCGCTGAGCTGCTTCTCGAAATCCTCTGACGTCCTCATCGCTCCGCACGACTCCCGAGGGCCGTTCCATGTTCACAGAATGTTCACGACCTCCATATCTACGACGATTACCAATATGTAAAGAACGTTTTGAGGAGATTTTGTAAAGCTTTTTTTTACACGTATGATCCGTATTGATACTCCATCAACTGCCACCATCTTAAGTCACCAGTCTCAAGAAGTTAATAGAAGTGAAGGACTGCGCTGGTGCTTACTAAGAACTCATTCCCCTTGGATCCACAATATTTATTTATTATATGTGTAGAAAACGACAATCAGCGGGTGTTAGAGACTGTTTCTGTAAAGGGATATAGGTGTGTTTTTACGTGATGACTAATATGGAAACATTACAGTGAACTTTGTTATTGTGCCGTTGATTACTGAGTTAGGATGGCAAAAGCGGCACCATCAATAATCTTATGGAAATTTGGACTCCGATTTCTGCATTCGTGTAAATATTGTATAACTAATATTATCGTTTATTTTATTTGCTCATAAATACTAATGTATACTAATGTAGTTTCTCGATTGATCGTTCATGCGTTATTGACGGTTACATGTGCACTCTGGTTATAACTGATGCAGTCAGTGCGTGCGTGCGTCCGTGTTTTGTGTGTGTGAGAGAGAAAAAAAGATGATTAAAGCAAGAGAAAGAAATGATGAAAGAAAGAGGGAAGTTGACCCATAATTCCAATTTTTCCAGATCCATTCGTTCAAGATTGCGTGGACAATGGTTATATTCAAATAAACCAGCAATTTATTAATCAAGTTACCACTATAGCAATACACATAGCAACTATACTAAGCTGGATAGCCACGATACTTTCCCTCCGTCTTTTTTTTTCTCGGTCTGTCTGTATGTCTACTAGATTATTCCTCCTGAATACCGAAGTAAGTGTGGAATCCCTAACATTATTAATTAAACACAGGAGAGGACACTGGTTGCTGGTATCTGTCCCATGCACCACGCTAGGGACTGCACCGAGCTGAATCCTCAGCTAACGCTCTTCTTTGCCTCTTCTCAGTGAGTCCATCACACCATTTATACCGAGCCGGACGAAACTTCCAGTCTTTCCATTTGCTACATTTGAATTATGTTCACCCGACCGGCGTTGTCCTGCTGGCCTTGCTAGGAGTGCGCCCCCAAACAATAGTCCCCAGAAGACACCTGCGACGACAAACCGAGGATCGACAGCCCTGGAGATCATCGTCCATTAACCTCTACAAAAATAAACAATACATCGTACCACCATCCGGCCTCCTTCCTCCCGCCCCCTTACCTTTACCTGAGCTGAGCCAGCATGCGACACGCGACACTCATTGTTTGTCCACTGTCCTACGACCTTCCTGAAACTCTACAACTGTGTAGACTGTAGACCTTTCTCTCCAGTTTATTGACGATTTTACAAAAACTTTTTTAAAGCGTTACAGGTAGGTGTTCATTTGAAAGTTGAAAGTTATTATCTAATAATTATGATAACATGATAAAAGACTAGAAACAGTCTAACGGTTTGAAAAGTGATAGAGGTAGGTTTGACGGGCATAAAGTAGTGTTCACTAGCATGACGGATGTAGTGGTATAGTGCCATAGACGTAACGTCACAGCTGTAGCTTCATAAACGTAACGTCACAGCTGTAGCTTCATAAACATAACGTCACAGCTGTAATTATTCTCTTTCATAGCGTGACAGTCAACTCGTCACAAATAAAACATGAGATTCTCTAGACATCATCTCTTACAGCTGCCGCTCAGCATCCACTCTCTATAAGTGAAAATCGTCCGTCGTAGGCTCTAAATATTATTATTATGATTAGAGGCAATCACTGGTTAATTAATCGCTCCACCATCGCCCACCAACGAATAAAAAAAGAGTTATCAATCTACCAATTCTTCCGGTGTCCGGACCAGGTGAGTTTTCTTGTGTTAAGTCAAGCCACAGTTTCTATCAATTTCTTTAACTTTCAGCTTTGAAACTATATTATTTCTGCCGGAACCTGAAAAGTTTGGTTTACTAGAAGAAAGGAACACCTGTGGACCGCTAGTTTGCATTGTATATTATCAGACCCTCGACGGGATTTGATCGGGTTTAAACTCCTGACTCTCGTTTTTGACTAATGAAAATATGCTTGACAAACGCTTTCGCAACTGTTCGCATTGCAATGATTCAAGAACTTCACCCCGCAATACAAATGCCCCGTGTCCCGAAACCAGCAAAATAGAACCGTGGTCATATTCCATTATTTCATAACCATTATTAAATTCTTAGAGGGACAAGAGGCATTTAGCGACACTCGATATTGAAAGAAACATTGGAGAAGATGAAGTTAATTGAGTACAACTCTTCTTATGAGAAGGGAAAACCTTAACAGGACCGCAAGATAAAGTTTCGTGGTGTCTTGCAAATCTTACGAGCGACAAACCGGGCCACGACTACTGAAAAGACATGAAGACCGCCTTGGGAACCATGCCACGATCACAAAGGGAAGTGAGTGGTTCATGCACAACCTTGTTTCACTAATGTTTATCCTTGTCAAGGGTAAATAATCCAAACCGGTCTTGCGGGCTTCACGATGAAAACAGAATAAGGGAGACAACTTCTGACAGAAAACAAGTGCCATCCCACACCTGGGCGAAAACTTTTCAAAATGAAAGTATTGGTCTCTGAGCGGGAACTGCCAGGTGACTTTCCTCGACAAAAGCACCGGCATAAGCCATGACGGGAGACACAAATAACAAAAGTGATGGGAAAAAGGATGATGAAAAAAAAAAATCTCGATAGAGAAACCGGGGTACAGGAACAAGATTAACCTCAATGACGACAGGACTCCATTTGGAGCAAACTTGAAGAAATATATGGACGGAGCATAGTCTCAAGCCGGGATCGAACGATATATCGAAACACCAGACGATCTGTTCGTGTTTGGCGAAAACAGCGTCGACTGCAGTAAACTTGGCCTGTATGGCCTACTTATCTGCTAGCACGCCCTTAACTGTGTTCATCGCAAAAAATGTCGAAAAATACTTGTGAAAATACTAATAATCCACCTGACAACAATTGGCCCAGTGCCAAATCTGATCATGTCCGCGCGTATCGAGCAGGTCATGGTGGTGTCTTATCTCATGCAAATATCGATATCGACTTTTATATATATATAGGGTATGTATAGGTGAGTACACTTAAATGACAATTCAAAATAATATCTTGGCCTTTGTGGAATATGGATAAAATAGAAAAGCGTAAAATATCATGATGGTTTATGAAGGAAATAGGCAGGTCCCTCCAGGACCTGCATATCCTGAGTTGGCTCGAAGAAACAGACTAAAAACAAATTTACTCAAATTATAGAATGCTAGAATGTAGTCCCCTGTTTTAAAATACCTTCCCGTGATTATCTCCCTTTAACAAAATTAAGGATATTGAAAACTACTTTCCAGTAAATATATGTAGAGGAAATGAATCTTTGTAGACTTTGTAACACTAGGAAGGTCCAGACTGTATTTCATGATCTGATCTCGCGCCCACACGTCCAGTGTTTGCTGCTGCTGTGACCTTTGCAGCAGGTGTGCGAGCGTGAGTGGCTGACGTCAGCATTGTTCACTGGAATGTTCGGCTTGTGTTGCGTTTGTTGGTGTCGGCGTGTGTCGCCTTTAACCAGTTTGTGTTCGGCGTGTGCTGCTGTTTAATCAGCATCAGTTGCTGCTACGTTTGTGTCAGCGTGAGTTGCTTTTGATTGTCTTCACCGATTTGCCAATATGTCTGCAAGTGAAGATCATTGTTTAAAGCTGTAAATAAAGTGGTTTATTGCTAAATCTCTTCGACTGCAAAGACACGGTTTCTTAGAGAGGTTGGCGTCGTAGATGAGGACACAAACAAGCCATTGACGACGATATAGGGGCATGGGACTTCTATATCGCTAAATAATATCACTATTTAATTTTACTGTAACAGTGACCTAGAAGAATATATAGACTTTGTGTCTGAGAGATTATATACATATAAGCAGATACGAATTTGCTACGTGTCTGCATTTGTGAATAAGATAAGAACGAGAGAGAGAGAAGAGAGAAAAACTAGAGCCTAAATAAAAACAGTACAATGTTCATTTCCAACAGCCTGTTGCAGGTGTGATACAGGTGGCTATTAGCAGCATACACAGTACAAAGAGCAGTGTCGGGTATTACACAAACACAAGAGTAATATAGGTCCATAAATACCTGGTGCATCAATTGCCTTAAAATTGCAGTAGTGGTGAAAGTTAGTGTCATCTTAGTCACTGGCCTCTAAACCGAGACAGGGCCAACATAATCAGTCTGTGCTTGGATTGTGGATGTCAAGAAAAGGAGCAATGTAATTTTTAAAAAAAAACTAGACAAACTAAGTTAACATTTGTGTCATAACACACCTATAAACTTTTCATTCTCCTCCCTTCTTTATCATGAAAGAAATGTACATTACCCGAAGCTCCATTGAACACATTAAAATATAGCATGTGATTATTGGAAAGACAAGTGTAGCAGCTACCACAAAACTGTACAACAGCGTATGTGACAGCTTGAATACAACTAGTGCACGATAAGAACGATTCCGAGGTGGCTTTAGGGACAGGTGGTGGGTAGAGATTATCTCCTTACCCGGGTGCTGCTTGGACGAAGAACGAAAGAAGGTGGGAGACTGGAAGGAAAGATAATGACCTACCGGACGATGTGTTATTGCACTGGCGATGCTGGTACATCGCTGTAGGTCGTACTATCTTCCCTCATCAGATGTCATCTTTAGCTACGGGTGTCGGAATCCTCCCTTTCCGGGGGGTATTACTTTCCTCACAACCTCCTACCCGCGCATTCATCTACCCAGCCGACACCTTCTCTAGCTTAAACTTAATTATCTTTTTCATGCCACCTCCTCTTTTTCATCCTTCTCCATCTCCAATCTTGCCCCGACGGCCGCCTACCTTGGGTCTTGAAATTGTATACTGCAGACTTGAAACTCAACATCTGTACGTGTAATGCTTGGGTGTTCTTTCGTCAGACTCTTCTTGAAAAGAAAAAGAAAATTAAAGAAGAAGGGGAAAAAAAAAACAAACAAAACCGGGCCCCCTTTACAGCCGCGGTCCCAGGTACACAAGACCCCCCTGTCTCCACACCCTCCCGTCAGGTCTGTTAGTGTCTATTTGGAGAGAATAATGCAAGATACACTGCATGAACAACACACCTTAGCATCCATTGGAGAAAGACCACGATGCAGCCTCTGCTTTGCAGACATCGATATAATGGCAGGCATCAGCGAAGAGCCTTCGGAGTCTGCTCTCTCAGGGAACAATGATACACGCCTGACATACGACTGAATACTTCTTCCGCTACAGCATAAATACCGACGAAAATCTGTCATCGAGTATTTGGGATGTTTCGAACTCATTTTCTTGCAATAAGCATCTGATTTTCACAACCCTGTTGAAGCCAACGTCCTGATGGTGCCTAATATTATGCCACTTTCAGATTTTTCCGAATTTTTTTCCGAATCGCGTGTTGGTCTTTGCAGGCAATTACAATACAACTGAAAAAATGTTGTTCTAAAGTGGCGACTATAGATAAAATTAATTAAAAGAAGAAGAGGCTGATTAAAAAGTGTTAATTCTGCTAGGTATGTGCTCAAAACTATATAAAGAAGTGTTCCTTCTTCAGCGTCCCATAGTCTGAATGAACGCTTCCGACTGTCGAGTTGACTGTGGCTGGACTCTGCAGTACGAAGAAGGCGAAACTGAGAATGAGGACCATTTGTGTCACGTGGTTTTCAGGTCGATTTTCTCGCTTCTTGCCGTCACTTTGTTCTTCAGGGTTTCGACCATCTTTCCCTCTGGACATCCTCAAGTTGTTCTGAGCGGCTTGAAGCCTATAGATGAACACCATGGCCAAGTCCAGAAGAAAGATGAGCGCCAAGGGGATGTATAAAAAAGTGGTCCGAGATACGAACGCACACACGTAAAACGCAGTCGGATTGGACAGCAGAAGACTGGTGGACACAAAGGTGTAGGTGTCGCCTCCTGTGGGTTGAATCTCGCGTTGTAACATTAGATGAACATGAGCCAGTAATGAAGTAAGAAAGATGGCTATGATGACAAACACAAGTTTCTTGCCAGACGCTGGTCTCAGCAAAGCTGACTTCAGGGGAAAGGAGATGACTAGGAAGCGTTCAAGACACGCCAGCGCGTTCAACCACACCGCCGCCCTCTGAAGAATTGTCGTACCCATCGAAGAAAAATAATATTGAAAAGTAACTGCTGGCAAACTAAATGGAAAGGTGCAAGTTGTTATAATCAAAAGCACAATGGCAATCAAAGCCGTCAAGGCGTCCGCTATACAGACCCCTAGAAAATAAGAGACGGAGGTAGGACTTCTGTGGCGGCTGAACGTGGCGACATTCACGATGCTGCACACCAGTGTACACACGCTAAGTACGGTGTGCACGTAGCTTTGGATGTACAGGCTCAAGTCGTACATCTCTTTCGACACGCTTCCCTGAAGATACAGTTGCAAGTTAAATTTGGATAAATTGTATGTCAACGTGCTGACAAACGGTCCTTCTGAAGTCTTAGATGATATTAAAGCCGAATCATCCATGTGAGCAATCAGGTGGCAACACCACGTGATTATGACGTAGCTTAGAGACGTTAAGTCTATTCTTCACCGATGGTAAGATTGTGGCGAGAACGAAGAGTTCCCAAGGTAAGTGGTGTGTTTGCTTTTATACGGGAGAATCCTCATTATGACTTAGCAAAGAACAACTCCTTGGTCTTATTATTTCGATTTAATTGCCTAGAGTACGTTTGCTACATCGACATATCGGAGGGAGTTTTACAAGCTGTCTAGTAAATAATAATGTCATAAAGATCGAGAGAAAAAGAAACATAAAACACAGGATTTTTTTTAGGTTTTCGCTGGGAACAGGCTCATTGACTAATGAATGCAGTGATGTGTGCATTTGTTTGTGTATGAGTGCGTGTGACTGTTTCACTCTATGCTCGCTTGTGTGTGTGTGTGAGAGAGAGATCTTGTCTTGTATAAGTATTATGCTGCATATATCAGGAGGGTAATAATTGTCATTCTTCATAAGAAAAATGTTATATATTTCTTTCTCCCAGTTCTAATATGAAAACGTAAATAATTACAGTTGTTATTTTATCTCTAACTTTCGAAATAATATTTTATGAAAGATGCTTTTTTGAGTGAAGGATCTCAAATCAAGCATTGATTAAGTAAACTGGTTGTCTGTTTTTTTTTTTTCAACAAAACAATTTAAATGAAGAGAAGTCTGTGCTGGGTACCGAATCAACTTCTGTAGATTCACATCATTAGTTTTAATTGGAGGAGATTGTAACGAATAATATGTGAAACACGAGACGAGTCACCGTGGCTGTAATTAAAACGCTAATCTGAAAATGACATGAATATATTTTCTCATAGGAAATTCCATTTATGATGGGCTTGTTATGATTGACAGCAGAAAGACTTGGAAGAAATGTGTTATGACAACTTTTGCTTCTTGTGTATATACTGGTGTTAGCTTAAATAAAGACCTTAGCTTTTGTCTGATGGCGCGAATATTGTTTATTACTGTTTACTTTATACATGTAAATGTACTAACATGTAAATGTACAGTACACTCTGTAGTTTAAACGCGGTTATCACCTCGCCAACATATGAAAAAGGTTAGAGAACTTGAAGGTAAGACAGTCCTCAAATACAACTTTTTATATCATTTTATTTCTGCGACATCATAACATTGCAGGCTGGAAAAGCAAATTGCAGTCCATGCAATCATATGTCAGCTGAACAATTGATTGCTATACCTCATTCATTCACCATCATTCCTTGAGTATACTAGTGGGCATAAGCACGTGCAGTCATAATTCCTGGAGTAAATATGACAGATGAAGTCAAAAGTTCGACCAAGTCTTATGAAACAAAAAGTTCGGCCTTTCTGGTAATTCCTTGAATTTCATCCGGCATGTAAAAATTATGTAAAATTCTTACCCTCACATAAAACGTATCCCAAGAAGAGTAATATCTCATTGTACCAGGTTGCAAGGTGCGAGTGTATATATATATATATATGTATGAGAGAGAATGAAAGAGAAAGGATGTAATGTAGCCGTAATTCCAATTTTCACAGTTTCATTCGCTCAAGAAGGCGGTGACAATGGTTGTATTTAAAGAAATAAGCGTAACTACTACGAGCAACATAAAACAACAACTAAGCTGAACTCGAGAATATCCATCCCTTAACTTTGCTCTCATTTTCTTTCCCGGTCTGTCTGTCTAATAGATTATTCCTTATTAACTGTGTTCATTGTGGCATTGCTTATATTTTGAGGATGGCCTTGTCTTTCTCGGTGACTCGCATCAAAGTATCTTCCACATATTTGATTCCGTACATTAGCTTCTACTCTGTGTGCTTGCCTACCTATGTTTGGAGAGTAAGTAAATACCCGATATGATACCATGGTATGTTTGCGTGACCGTAGAGAGAGAGACATAGAGAGACAAATACAAATAACACTTCTTAGAAGCCAGTTTCATTTGAAATTAGAGGCATCTTTTCTCTATATACAGATGTCTACATCTGTAAAGATATCTTTTTGAAATGAGTTTAATTCGAGGCCCCTGCCTCTCCCCTCGAGCGTATGAGCCTATACACTACTTGTGCGCCTTGACAGGAAAGTCGAGCACAAAGTTCTAGAATCTCCATAATTGACAGCAGGCTGGCACCCATAAACAGTCCCATCTGACCTCCCACAGAGCCTGCAACAACAAGCAACAAACATCAAGAAATAATACGTCTATGGTCATCCATCCCCTTGGTTCTGCTTCTGGCATGTACACAGAGTGTCGTGAGTGTAAACAGAGAAGGCACGAGTGTGAATGTGATACCATGGAGGAATTTTTGCAATATTCTTGTCAGAATGCTTTGTAATTTTATAGGGGCATTCAAGATGCGACTTCTAGATTGTATATCTCAATATTAATTTTATCGCGATTAGTCAGGAAGGTTGTATATATGGTTAGATAAATCAGACTCAAACAATAATAATATTACTTGGAGAAGGCAACTTACTGAGCACCGACTCCAGCGAATGTTGAGGGACGTGGTTGACCTCTTGAGAGACAAGATCTCCAAAGAATACTTCAGATCGACGAGATTTTTCCTTCAACAGAAATAGCCGATGACAAGTCTTCAAAACCATACTTGTTTGTGCTACCCTTGTAGGTATTTCTGCTGGAAATTTTATTTCTTGTAACAGTTACGATACTTTCCAGTGGTAACGAAAACATTTTAAAACAGTCTTAATGAGAAAGTCAGAACGGAGGAGGGGTAAAGGAATATAAAGCGCGATGGGCTGGGTGGACGATAAGAACGACGATGATGAAGATGATTAAGAAGATGATGAATTCGAATAAAGATGAAGACGATCACGAGATGACGAAGTAAATGAAGCAGCATTCACAAATCCTCCAAAACTCACCTGAGATCCGCTTGCGACACCGTTGTGTGGACGCGTTGTAAGAGATGGATGGCCGACTCCGATGGGAAGTAGGCCATGGAGGTGGTGACGTCATACTCCTTGCCCTGACACAGACGGTTGCACTGGCACACGCTGTCGTTCAGCTCCCTGGCAAGTCGATCTGTAAAGTGCATTTTATTGAGACTTGAGTAGGAGTTCTTCTTTGATTAACAAAGTTTTCTTACGTTTGAACCTTCGCCATGGCACAAAATTAAGGTGTTGATATAAGTTCTAGTCGTTGTCTTTATTTAGTCCTGTATGTATTTTATACGCCGTAGCTGCCAATTAAAAGAGAAATTGTGTGCAGTACTATCTCAAACACAGAGTTGCTGCACAGAAGCTGGCTGAACCTTCCAGTATTTTAGTATATCCAGTATTTCTCCTCCAGTACTTTTTGTGGTCATCATTATTATTATTAAGAAAATTCAGCGTCAAGTCCACATACACTGGAATGCTTCAACACAGTCGAATATCTCCAGCAGGGTACAGTACCGCCGGTCCGTTTTCTGTGAATCTGAAAGCAGAAGGCAAACAGACTGAAGCACGAGAAACACACACACATACACACATAAATAATGTCGGAAAATACGTGAAAATAAGTGTTATTTTGCATTCTTCAGCACACAATAACAACAACAAAAATAAATTATAAATCCCATAATTGATGTACCATCAAAAGAATATTTAGAGAAGCGGCAGCCACACTCCCTCAATGTGAGGAATTGCAGGCAGATGAGGCGACACAAGGAGTGAGTGTATCTCAGGCCATGTTCACGGAGTGCTGACGTCAGTTCTCATCGCGAATGTCTTCCACGCATGTTTCGCCAGTGAAGGCTCGATAAGGGGCTGGCAGGTATTTGTGCTGAAACGAAACTAATACTGTAACATCTCACATAGTAACCAGTAATGACACTGAGACACACTTATTGAAACCGATACACCAAAAACGTATCACCAAAAACGATACTGACAGAAAGCAGACCAACAGGCAAACATTCTCTCTGTGGTAGGTTGGCTTCAGTAGGAAAGTGCTTCCACCTTGAGATGATTTCGCACTATGGAGGGAGGGGGAAGGATGCTGGATTAGCTTGCGAAAACCCCCCCGACAGACAAATGTCACATACGGAGACGAGACGAAATCTGAAACCAGAACCTCTCCTTGCTGTGTTTTAACCACTCTAAACTACTGGGCGCCATTAATCTCTCACTTATAAGCGGATGTCAGAGAACTATACCTAGGATGCTTTACTAGGAGCACTCTTGTTTGAAAATCCAATCGGTCCTGGACCCTTGGTCATACATTATAAAATAAAGCAGTAATATTTACCTCCCTTAGACGGACGCTACTCATTGTGGTAAATCCTGGGGGCGCGAGGAAACCTTTGCGAATTATATCCGGGAATGTTCCCGGCTCGTGCAGAATTACCTAGAAACGTGAAAGACATTTGTCTGCACATACGTGTGTATATATATATATCACAATATGAGTTTTTAAAATATATATCAAGAGAGAGAACAGATTTGATGTGATAATAATGTCAATAATAGATACTTGTGTTCATATTGAGGACTGCTTTTGTTCTTGGTGTACTTTTTACTTGTCCTTATTCTAATTACAGAATATGTATTTCTGTATTTAAATGTTTGCGTATGTATTTATTAATTAAAATTTTTGCGTAAATAAATATATTTGTAGTCTGCTGCCGCTTTGTGCATGCGTGCGCGTGTGTGCTTGTGTGTGTGTGCGTGCTGAATCCCGAAGTTTGAGTGAGGGTTTTTTTCATCATGTGAATAATAGTTCTTGAGAGCCTGTTTGTCTATCTATCCGTCTGTATGTGGTTTCTTAAAGAGCACCAAATTCTACACAGCAGTAAGGGAATATGAAAATAACAATATATATCTATGAGATTCCTACTTCCACTCCGGCGCCGAGTCCCTCGCTGAAGATGTAATTGTCCTGATTAACGTTGATGATGACCTCTAACCCGCTGAGCTTCCCGCTGATCCTCGACGTCCTCAGACGGTCCAGGTTGGCGTTGAACTGGAAGCAGCGCTGCCTCTCGAAGTTCACTGGGGTCATCATGGCCTCGCAAGGCTCCACACGGCCGTCCCACATGCACACCACCAACGTGTTCGTTCATGTCCGGGACGGCCACCTCGCGGAGTTCTTCGTATGTCAAGTTTTGAATCTGTTGAGATGCTCATACATTAACACACAATTAATTTTGTAGCAATAAAGATTTTTCATCCTTCACTGCTTTCTTCTTATCCACAATCTTGTTATTTACACCTTTCTTTAACCTGCCTCTCTCAAAATGTTATCCTGGCTCCTGCACCAGATTTACAAGTTTAAGATCGTTGGCATCACTTTCACACAATGGAATGAAGTTCTTTGGCTGCTGACCTGCGGATGTTCTTTTAGAAAGTCCAGTAGATGTTCTCGTTGTTGTTGACCCCCATGGCCCTGGCAAAGAATTCGCTAATCACCTCTGAAGCGTTGGAAATGTTGAGGGCGAGGTCATTCACCTTGCTGAAGTCAAGATAGTGCAGGTTGCAGATAGTAACCGTGGGAAAGGGCAAGTCTGTGGTTGGGCGAACGGTTACAACGGTTTGAAATGGGTTTTGCGAGTAAGCGTTCAACAGGTTGTACAGGTTCACTACCAATCCGATTGAAAATCCAATGAGAGCAGCTTTCCACAGAAATCTGAAACAGCGGCATCATTAATTAGAATTAATAGCTTTGCTGTTGACATTTCAAGACGTTTACTTCCTGTCACGTGCCACGCTACAGAACTGGAGTTTCAACTTGAACGTCAACAAATCTAACGCATGCGCAGTGATACAAAAATTCGAGAAAATTTTGTCTTGGAATCCGAACAAATATTTGGAACACGTCCGAGAGAGCCGAGTGAGCCGAATGGCGTTCATTGGCCCAGCGCGCCTTGCTTGCGTCATCAGTTCACATCCACAAGCAACTGCAGAGCAAGATTCTGATTCTCCTCAGCAAAAGATACAGAGAACAGAAACACCGAAGAGCAGTTACCCTCTGTTTTTATTGAAGAGGACTCCCTTCAAAACAATAACCATCCCCCTACCCTCCTTCCTCCACATTCATTCCCTCCTGCCATAAAGTTGTACAGTACAGTAAATGAAACACAATTTACTGTACTGTACTGTACTGTACTGTAACGCTGAGACTCCCTTGGAACGAATTAATCCAGTTTCCATTATTGCCTATGGGTTTCATTGCTTCGGTTCTCGAACAATTTGGTTCTCGACCGTCCTCCCGGAACGAATTATGTTCGAGAACCGAGGTATCACTGTAGTTACCTGAGCGCAAGAAACCTCTTGCCATCGGCACTCTTCTTCACCCCGTGTACAGACGTATTTTCCACGTAATCGTTCCACAGACCCAAGAACGGACGTAGTCTTCTGTTGCAAGGAGTAGTCTCCCCTTGTTTTTCATCAACATTTTGCCAGCAAGAGCAGGGGGAAGTAACAGATGTTTTGTCAAATGTCAAGCTCCCCTTCAAGTGATCTCCTTCTTCCATCACCTTGTACTACTCTTGACCTTCTTCAACAGAAACACTCGTAGATACTGAAAAAAAGTAAACATCTCTATTGTTATAATTTTCCTGCTGCTCCTGTTCCTGCTCCTCCAGTATCACAGTTTAGAGGACTGTACTAGACTATCAGTAAAAGACGAGATTGTGCGTGAAATGAACCACTTACTCTTGCTCTCAACAAACTTTGACACTGACGACAATCATTGATAATACTTTATCAGCTTCTATGGTTGATTTTTTGAAAGATAGTGACTAGCGTCATGTTTTGTTTGCTTGCCACGGGTACTCCAGCAAAAAAAAAAAAAAAAAAAAAAAAAAAAAAATACACCTCAGCGTGCCACTGTGTATAATAATATGAATTAAGTATTATTTTGTAACATTCGCTCATCAGAAGGACATAGCAATTACACAACCGTACTGCGAAATTTCTCATTGCAGAACACGTCTTTATGAAACGATGTTTATCATTCGAGAGTTAATTCACCTGCTTGTTTTAATAACAATGGCTGCTTACCTTTTTCTAAATCAATATCGCAGAGACTTTGAAGTGAAACACAGGAATGTTGACCAAAAATATTTAAACAGTTCAAGAGAAAACTTGCCTAAATAATGGCGTGTTTAAAACAAGAAAAATAATAAGAAAGACCTTATTTCATATTTGTAGAAAATTAACGATTATTTATGGTGTGTTCTGTCGTCTAATTTCTGCTGAGTTTAATTTGCACTGGGAGTGAACTTTCTTATATTTACCGTGCAAGAAGAAAACAAAGTCGTGTAACTGTTAAATAGAAATAGAGAGCGAAGAGAGAGAGAGAGGGAGAGAGGGGAAGAGAAAGAATAAACGCCTTCTAAAACAACGCATTTGGGAGCAAACAAATGAATTATTATTTATAATATTTATTTAGCATTATCTTCGATAATGATCGTAATTTTTAAGTCATGTCTTGGGCACATGCACAGATTTAAAAATAATTTTCATAAAATTGCGAAGACATGGCGCTACCGTGCGTACGTGCATGAATATATAATTATATATATATGTGGTAATCATATCTATACATTCCATCAGTTATAAAACAATGAGTATAAATGAGTATAAAACCAGTATGAGTCAACTGCTTTCGTAATGTCTAGCCGATTTTCAACCTCTGGACGAGGCCGTCTTTTTCGAAGTAAAGCCTCTGTTCATGGCAGTGTCCTTAGCAATGCCAACCGGAACTGGACAAACAAACAAAGAGAATGCGTCTGTGACGGCGCAAACTGTTGTCAACATGTCACGTGGGACAGTGTCCAAGGAGACCTACGAGGCGGTCATCGCATGGTGTTCTTATCTCTTCATTTTTCTGTCTATCCTCACACTTGTCTGCAGTGTCTTCAACGCCAGGACTCTCAGCACCAAGCGCGCAACTTTGTGTACTACGTCATCGGACTGTGCGTTTCCGACTTCCTTCATGCGTTCTTTCGAATCGCTTACGTCATCCTGACGCAGTATTGTCCAGAGTCCAGTCTGCCCGCCAGGGTTATGCTGTATTACGTACGTAACTATGTGGGCATCTCCGTGCAGCGGGCTGGCGTGTGGCTGAACGCCCTGGCCTGCTGCGATCGCCTCTTGGCAGTGGCACTTCCCTTCAAAACAAGGAGCAAAGGTCAAAGGTCTGCCCATGGACCTGTTATTCTGGTTGTAACAGTGTTTGTTGTCGCGCTATTGGCCATCTCTATTTTCTGTTCGAAATATATATCGTTTTTGAGGGAAATGGATCTTACGGGTACGCCGATTCTCGTCTGAAGTTGTCTAACCCCGACGGGTTTCAAATCGCTGCTTTCTTTGCTCGAATCGTTTTCCTGTACACTCCGCTGTTGGTCATAATCTCTGTCAACGTAGTCATGCTTGTTTTTCTTAGGAAGCATTCAAAACAAGTCCAAGGTCTTCGAGCTGCCCGGGGGCATCATAAAAACACCGACAGCACACACCAGCATCCGTCAGACCTGGATCCGAAGTCTTCTCGCTCGGAGGCTCAGATCACCAAGATGGTTCTCTTACTCACCTCGGCATTCTTCTGCGTGGAAAGTCCGGTCACCCTCAACGCCATGTTGGGATCGCTGCTCCCGCATTATGGATCATACAAGCAAGAGATGTACTTATTTCGGGTGGTGGGAGAGTTGTTGATGCTGATCTTGTACCTCAATCAACCCGTTCTCTTGCTTCTGAGTGCGTGCTACAGTGGACAGTACAGAAGGACGCTCCGACACGTGATCTGCGCGTGTCCCGAACGAATCGCTGCACGTGACAGGACAACAAAGGGACGACTAGATGAGTCAACATCTGCTCCATCCTTGAGCAAGATGACATCAGGGGAGTAAATAAACTTGCTGTGGCGCTCGCGAAATAAGTGTACATGGACAGCGAAGACACAGTCTAGAGTTTATGACTATCTCGTCGACCTTCATGTAATAACGGGCTATAGTTTCATGATTGACTACACTATTGTATTATGTGCATAAGAGAAATTTATTAGACTGTTGAAAATTCAGTCCTTTTTTTCATGTATGTCTGCCATTTTTATCTTTACCTAGCTACAGCACTTCAAAATACTCGAGAATGTTGCTTAGTCAAATACGTTTACTGACAGTCTTCATTTCCTGCCTTATTCAAGAAACGTTGTCAGACTTTCATAAAAACAGTTCCGGACAAAATTTAAAGAAATTTTTTTATGAAACGTACGCAGGGAACATTCATCGAGATATTCACCAGTGACACCAGTTGCTAGTGATGTGACTGATGCTACTTAGCAAACGTGACAGTCCGTACAGAGGTTTAATTCCCATTCGGGCTTCGATTTAAATGGATTTTTATAACCTTCAAAATATTTAATGTCGAGCTGCATGTTAAATTAGAAATGAAATAAATCTCCTCCATTTTTCAGTATAGATATTCTTCTTTCTGCTTATAACTCTTGGTTAGTTATTTTTCGTGGGTGATACTATTGGATGAATATAGGTGGTACTTTATTACTACTGATTTGTATCGGCTTTCAGATACATACGGATATATATATATACTGATGGTTATCGGTAGATTAACGCAGACACATTTGAGAATATAAACTACAATGTAAATTATCAAGAGTCAGGTACCCATTATTATTAGTATGAGCACTATTTTGAATTGCTCCTTGGAATCAATAAAGTTGTATTCTATTGTATTCTCGCCCTCTGGGCCTGACTGAGGAAGTTTGCTGTGCTACACGGGTATCGAACAGCGTGCCTATCAGTTCCACGTCAGCGCTCGAACCACGCGGTTATCCACTTCCTCGAGTACGAGCCTCTTGTTGGTGTCTGCAAATCCCAGCTGTCAACTCCACTTGTTTCTAGCCTTTGCTCTGTATTTAAACAAACATTCGTGAAGTCATAGATAGGTGATGTGAAAACTCACTAAAAAATACATTAAAGCCTTACCCGTGAGAAGCTGAGACAGAATTTTAACGCTTCAGTCTTGTGTTCTGTCCACACAATGCATGCGAGCCATGTGCACACAGGAAGTACAAGTGACTGTCGTGTGAAGTGGATCTTCGAGCACTTATAATCTGGCTAACAAACTGCTACGAGAATTAATAGCCATTTGCCTCTCTTCCGTTCCTTCTTCCAGCCGTTGTACGAGGACATACTACACAAATCCGGATTCCAGCTATGAAGAGCTGCTTATTGTGTTGTACAGAGGATGCAGCTCTGAATATGCTTCCTTCTTCTGTCAAACTAGGCTCGTACACATTATTCTATCAGTCAGCCAGTTGACGAACCATTACCCGCGAGTTATTCCGCCTCTCGCTCTGCCTATGAGTACCAAACCTTACAGAAACATGTTTTCTTCTTGAGCAGGTCTCTTGTCCTCTTTCATGTTGGAAGCTTTAACAACTGATATGAAAGGAGTCTTTTGAGCGAGTGTATAATCGGGTAGGTCTTTAAGTCTCTCAAAGAGAGAAATTCCTCCAGAAATTCATTTTTCAACCAACAAATTGGTGACCCAATTAGCTGATGCCGTACATTTTGCGACCTGCTTTAAATCCGTAGATTTTTCTGGAAGTTTCTCAGGGAAGCGGGTAGCTGAGTGGTTATATTCTTATATTGATAAAATTTTAAGCAGGGCTTCAACTAGACAATTGCACTGCTTTGTTTGTCAAGGTCCTTCCGGTACTGGTTTCTGACACTACTTACATGTACTACGAGAAAGGAAGCAACTTCATAGCTAAAAACTTCCCCTTAAACCCATTAAGACCAACTAGATCGCCTTTAGGCGACAGAACTTCACTGTAAGAGGATGAAGCAGCTTGCTTTCATAAATCCATCTGAGTAAGTGGAGTTGAAGATCAAGCGGAATACTGCTCGTCGTTTTTTTAATATACTGAGTATCGATACTAAAGGTCAAAGATACATGAACATGCTGAGTGGTGTGACAAACACATGACAAAAGCCGAACATATTTTCCAGGAAGCACACCGTGAAGTTCTCGACACGCTTTACAAGCCATGGGAGAAAACTCCTGCGTGCAAGTGTTGACTGATTGCGTCCCTTTGCATTACTGTTGTTATTTCAAAGAAACAAATATTGTTCCTTTTTCCATTTTTGTGACTTACACTTTTGACATGAACAACTAGTTTTCTTTATATTCTGATTAGGAAAGGTTGGGGTGAACACTGATTACCGCCGATGTAGCCCACGTTTTTGTAGCTACAATGAGAAGTCACACATTTTACGAAATTTACTAGAATGCAGTTGTTGAAACAAGAAGCCAGCTACTGTGGAAACCCAGAAACGCAAAACAAACAAACAAGCAACTGGTATATTTTATTATACACTGCTGTGTATTTTATATGCTAAAAAAAATATGTAGCTGTTGTGAGTAGGTTTCTATGACTGGAGGCGTGTTTCCAGTTACATGGGTAGTTGCTCAACGTTGGTGACCCTATTCACCGACTACTACGTCAGTTGCGAGAGGCTTAGTTTACCTCGTTTACGTTGTGTTGATGTAGTCTGCCTGCTGGCTCTCTAGAACTAAGAAGTTCTGTGTGAGAGACCGCGCGTGCGTTAATATGGCTTGTCTTCCGCATCTTCCGCTCTGTTAGTAACCGGAGGAAGTAGGAGAGTCCGGCTGTCCACTACCGACCGTCTCAAAGGAGGCAGTTGGTTTCGAGTCACACTGCAATTCTCCGAGGCATGTGAATTTTAAAAATCTCTAGAAAGTGAACTCTGGACTATAAAGGACAAGGATCCAACACGAGTATATTTATATCTGACTCTCTTGTCATCTTGTTGGCCAGAGACGGCCCTTTATAATCTCGAAGGTATATGTATATAACGTTATTATTTCTGTATTATGTCGTTTTAAGTCTGGTTCATTGTATAATAATACTAATCTGAATGTGTCTCTGTAGCTGTGTTGTCAGTTGGTTTGCGCAAACAAATGAAAGCAATCACCTGGACGAAGAGTCCGGAGGAGCGAAGCGGCTGAGCAGGTGTGCGAAGGGTAGCTGTTGGCTCTCTCCCTTTTCACCTTGGACCGTCCATTCCTCCCAGGAGTTTCATCTCAAATTACAGTTAACTAGTAAGCTTGTTACTACTTGCCTACTATACTACTAGAAACTCTGAATTATACTACTGACTTTTGTTGATTGTACCCTGAGCCACTTATTGTTCTCCTTTTTGTGAATCTCTGTGATCACCTTTATTTATTTCACTTGGAAGAATTGGAACCCCGAGAATTAGTGATGGACAAAGCTGTATTTAAAAAGATAAGAAGAGGCGACAAGTAGAAACAGTAACTAAGTACATAATATCAAGTTATTTTTATTTCCATTTGAAGTTTATGCTCAGTCTTAATGGGTGGCCCGATGTATGTCTTTGCATGTGGCTACTTCTTTTAAAGGAGAGGCTGTAAAGCTGTACCATACACTTTGTGCACCAAGAATGAAGAAGTTCTAGTTCCAGTGTTCAGCAGATGGATGCCGAAAAATATTTCGAGCAATTCATTCACAACCTTGTTTATGACAATCACGGTACATCAAACTTCCATCTAATTACCTTATATTTTGCATTTTTCTAATTAGTCTTGCATCATGCATCCCTAATTACCTTGAATTATGCACTGTAGAATAGTAGTAAGCGTTTTAGCTGACTGCTAGCAGTTAGCCATTCAGCTAGCGCCTGTAGCGGAGTACCGTGCACGTAACTCCTGGTGCTCAGTGAGCAGGGCCGTGCTGAGGGGCAGAAGGGGCATCTGCCTAGTGCCCCGAGCTTTTGATGCATGTGGTAACTAGGCTCCATTTTGTTCCCTGTGCCCCGGGCCCTGCGGGGGCGAAGAACGGCATAGAGCTCATAGAAGCACTCTGGGTATATGTTGTCCCCTCTCTTTCTTGCCCACTGGGTGCAGATTAGATGTCGTGTCACGCCATGTCTTCTTGTTTGTTTAGCCAGGTAAAATACGATTATCTTTCCGACGTGCAGTTTTATGTAGGCATATTAAAAAATATTTGAATGTTACCCTCGTATTTTTCTGTCTGGGAAGATCTCTCGGTGTCGCACTCTTGACCTCTTTGGGGAAAAAAAAACCCTAGGGGGAATACTAAGAAAGTCTGTATTGTCGTCTTATACGGGCTTCAGTTTTTTCGGCAATAACATTGGTGATTGCTTAAAGCTCTGTACGAGCCATCTCTCAAACCTAGATTCAACTTCTCATTCTTGATATTTTCTTTGCGTAAACAAATTAAAAAGTTTAAAAAGTTTTAAGGCATCACATACAGATAGTGGCATGAAACGAGATCTGAACCCAGAAAATTTTAACAGCAGTGGTGACAAGCGGGGGTCTAAACCCCTAAGTCATGTGGGTTTCCCGGTAGCAAGTCTGCGGAAAGACGTTTTTTGCTTTATTTATCCATCTTGTGTCATGTGACCATTGTTGCTGACAACGCGTTAAGCACTAAGCAATTAGCCATCCGGTAGCTCCTGGCAATGCCGCGTGCATCTGTGTCCGAGGTGCCTAGCGCGTGCAGCGGGGTCACAATGCTTCTGTTAGGTATGCGCACACTCTTATCCGGCGTTGACACGATAGTAGCCCAGCAACCGTCCGTGCACAATCAGGGGGAGAGGTGTAGGGGTGGCCTTAGGTATGTGCAAACTGTGCACCTGCATATAGCAACCTGTAACAGACAGGTGGGAGGGATATCATCGTTGTGAAAAATCTTTATCGTTCAGTTTTGATGCGTCCTTATGCCGAACGTCAGAAAAGTAATGCTACAATCAAACTCAATTCGCGGAATCTCAAGATTAGGCCCCCCTCCCATGTTTTCCTTTAATCTCATTCAAGGGGAGATGACCCTGCAACTCTGGGACTCCCACGTCTCCGTTTCCCCCTTTCTCAATGTGCCGGTCGACCACTTCAAGCCCCTATCCGCTATCAGCTGCTTGACAGATGAGTTTCTGGACTTCCCATCGCCATATTTGTAGACGTTAGTAGAACGAGCGCTCGCTAACTTCCTGCGGTCAGAGGCTCGACCCTCGGTGAACGCTGCATTGTGCACGCCCTGCTTCTCAAAATCCATTTCAACTGATGCAGGGCTGTGAACATGAGGCACAGCAAGCGGTAAGTAGCTCTGTTGAGAAAATATGTACACTTTGTGTACTGTAAGAACTTTTACTCTCGTGTGTGTGTGTGTATGTGTATGTGTTTTCACATTTGTTTATATGTGTGTGTTTGGGAATTAATTTCTATTGTTTAACTGCAAAACTATTTTTTTAAAATGTACACATCCGTTAAATTCTATTGTTTTTTTAAACAATTATAAAGTCATTCAGAAAACTTAGAACGATAATAGGACAGCCCGGATAATATCCCAATAACCTTTTGCCTTGCGAGTGTGCCTCTAAATGTATGAATTACATATTAATCTATTCGAAATCGTGTTTCATTCCGAATCCGATTGTCTCCTCAAGCAGGTCGGAAGGCACATGCATGAGGTCAGAGAAGAGAATTGTTCACTTTTTATTTAAACGCAGTCAAACTGATGAGTATTTTCTTCAACACATCCCCAGTCCCTGCTTACAAATATAGAATTGTCCCCATGGTCTAGTCATAGCTGAGTTCAGTTTGTGGAGAAGTCTGTCAGCCAGCCTTGACCTGTCAATTGCGCAGTTCGAGAACATTTTAGAATGTTTGGCAACGCAGATGTATGTGTCATACGTTCATGTCATATGGAGGGGAGGGCGCGGTGCTGTATACAGCGTTCTGCGCATGCGCGTGGGGTCAGGGCGTTTTTATGAGGAAGTGTAGGATCCCATGTGTTTGCATGTGTGATAAGTTGTTTCCAAGATACTGCATAGGTTTCGTATGATCCCGTGAAGGGAATGAGTAAAGCGAACACTAAACCTCATATTTCGCGTGCCGGAGGTTTCCAAGGGTGTATTTTTAAACTTCCGGTTTGCAGTTATTTTAGCAGCTTTTGTTATCGCGGTGACATTGGCTACATGCCATGGTGTGAGTGCTGTCCTTTGTAACACACAGTTAATCGATCCTTATAAACCATTTGTATTTATTTGTTTTCTTTGCACAGATTGAAACGTTAGGCGAAGGGGAGAGGAGATTCAGAGGCGGTCATCTTTGGAGATTTTTTTCCCTCTAAAAGTTTCATCTTTTTTTATTTCAGGATGTAGAAAATAAAGGAGTTTCCTCAGAGGACGACTAAGTTGTTTTACTGTGACAATTTTTGAAAGGAATTCTGCTATAATGTACAAATTCTTCAGTGTGCTAGGACTGTTCTTCTGGAATTTCTGGTCTGCGAGCCTTTATTTTAACAGGCCTTTCCAAGTAATGTCAGCCGCACCCAAAAGCGAGGTAGTGAAGATTTTCCAGATTAGTCCGTTCGATACTGCAAACCTGTCTCAGTCTTCTAGTCCGTTGACCCCAAAAGTGTCGGAAACTAATCGAGAAAACTCGAAGCACAGTAGCTTAACATCCAGCAGTCAAAACGATGCCAACAATGGATCTTTTACTGTGTCCTTACTACAAAATCCTAAAAGCATCCCACGGGATGCTTCTAAAGACTTCATTGAGAATTGGAATCTTTCTGACGACATTCTGACACCTTTCTCTTCCGGTGAGGAACGAAAAGATAAAATCACTCTGGGACGAGGTGGGCCTTTCTGTACCAGAGTAGAGGAAATAAATACCGAAGAAGGACAAGGTATATTACAAGAAAGTCTGGGAAATCTTGTCAATGATGAAAGTTACAGAAATGACAATGAAGATCAAACTGTCGATAAAGATGATGAAGATTCCAAGGTAGGATCACATGATAATAACGGTGAAAACAACGACGAAGATTCTTTTCGGCGAAAACGCTTTGATTCCATTGAGGCACCGGAAGACTATTTTAGAGATCAGGCCATGGGTCAGCAAAAAGATAATTCTAACGGTTTTACCAGTAATTTGATGACGTCTGCTGGGCTTGCGGCTTCTTGGCCAGAAAGCGGAATCACCACTGCACAACCTGTTTCCCAGGACATCCCTTGCGACGACTTCGTGTGTGACTGCAGCAAGAAGAAGAAGCAAGCCAGCTGTTGTGGCCGCCAGTATAAGCTACGTCACATCCCACGTGTTCCTGCCTACGTCACCACCTTCCGCCTGTGGATGGCCAGCCTCGGAGAACTGACTAAAGAAAAGCTTGGAAACCTTTCCAACTATCACATTAAAACGATGGACCTACAGAACAACCGCATAATGATCTTGGACAATGACACCTTCGTCCTCTTTACACATCTGGAAAGCCTTGACCTAGGAAGTAATCCCATATCTGCAGTCATGCTGAGAGATGCCTTCTACAGCATCGGATCCTCAAAGTTCGTGGCCTTGAGACTAGACTCCATGTTCATTTACGACCTTCCAGACAACTTCTTCGACGCCTTCCAAAACAAATCATTCGATATTATCTCCATTGCCAACAACAGCCTCACAACTTTCAACGCAAGAACATTTTCTCCTTTTCGGTCTGTGATTAGACTAATCCTGTCTGACAATAGCATCTATAGCTTCGTGTTGAACAACACTGTGTACGCAAAAAAACTTCATCTTGAACGAAACGTGCTCACTAGTCTCCCCTTACTATGCAGTTCTAATGGCGGCCTGGTTTTCCCAAACCTCTTTTCGCTTTATCTGGGTGGAAACCCGTTCAAATCCGTATCTGCAGGAATCCTGAGAGGGCTCTGCCTGCCCAAGCTGCATAAATTAGACATTAGCTCCTCCATCGTCCTAAAGAGCCTGGGAAACAACTTTGTGGCAGACTTGCCCATGCTGGTGAATCTGATGGCGGGAAACATGGCATCACTATCCCGCTACGAACCCTTCTGCTTCAACAGTTCCTCCCTGGAAAAGTTGTTTTTGAAAGGAAACAAGGTCTGGGACTATGGCACCATCGTCCCGGGGGAGATCTTTGCTCATGCTCCGAATCTGAAGACAGTGGACATGACAAAGATCAAGTTTAACTTAAACACGGAAGTCGATTTGGCTCGCATGCTTCTTCCCGCAAAGTCTTTGGTCACGCTGAATATGGAAGCCTGCCTTCTGGGCAGCCTACCTGCTGACACATTTTCCCAGCTGCCCAATCTTCGAACGCTGGATTTCATCGGCAACCACATCAGTGCATTCAGTCTGGCACCTGCCTTTCGAAACGTCACGCGGCTGGACACGCTGATCCTGCAGGCCAATCAAATCACAATCGTCAACGAGAGCACCTTCCCGCTGGAGTTCCGGCGTTCCATTCGCGTGCTGGACCTCAGCAAGAACGACTTCGCCTGCACATGCGACCTGCTCTGGTTCAAATCCTGGATAGAGCAGGAGCGAAAATCTGGGAACATAAGCTTCCCGGACTACCCAAAATACTACCGCTGTCGCACCCCGGACAATCTTCGCGGCCAGTACATCTCGGACTACAACCCAAGCTACAGGGACTGCCACCCTTTGAGCATTTATGTCGTGGTTGGCAGTGCCGTTGGGGCGGTTGTCCTGGTAACGGCCCTGACATTGAGTCTGGCATATCGGTATCGCTGGTACCTTCGTTACTACGTCTACCGACTGAGGCGGCGACGACAATACAAGCCTATCGTAGATGAGGACGATGGTATCGTCTACGATATCTACATCGCGTACAGCCAGTTCGATGTCGAGTGGGTGGCGCAAGAGTTGGCCCCTCTCCTGGAGGCATCGCCTGATGTGAAGGTGAGCACAATAAAGAGAGGAGCTGACAAAGAAACTTGCACAAGCATGCATTTGCAAACGGATACCATACTGCATAGTAAATATTCAGTTTGTCTACATGCATGCTTACAATGTTGCACCTGTGGTCTTGTATCTCAATATGTTTGACACGCGCGTTTTCTGTGTTTGTACGTGTGAATGTGTGAATGCCCATTAAGTCTGGTTGTATTGTGTTAGATGTAGACGTTTTTTGTGTGTATGTAGGTATCTCTGTATGCGCGTGTGTTTGTGTGTGTGTGTCAATGCGCGCACACGTCCGTGCCAAGCCACCACTCGACAAAGACCACTGCAACGAATCTTGTTAGCTGCAGCATCCATCAATTAACTTAATTTTTGTTTGTGTGTGTGTGTGTGTTTGTGTGTGTGTATATGTGTGTTTGTGTGTGTGCTTGTGCATGTTCAGAACGTGTTCGTCAAGGACCGGGACCAGGGCGCCGGCGCAGTAGCCGACAACATCGTGCAGTACATGGACCAGAGCTCGCGCATCGTCCTCGTGCTGAGTGACGGCTACGCCAGGGAGGGCTGGAGTGGCTACGAGTTCAACAACGTCATCTACGCCGCCAACGAGCAGCACAAGGATGTCATCGTCATCCTCAAGGGCGACATCGAGGCCGGAAGACTGACCAAAGACATGCGCAGGCTGCTGACAGGCGGAACATTCCTGCACTGGGAGGAGACGGAGGAAGCGATGGGTATGTTCAAAGACGCACTCAACGTAGCACTACGGACTCGAGGAAACCTACAGGAGCTTGTCTGACAGTCTCTTCCTTCCTCGCACTACTTTGGGTGCACTTCTGTGCCCCTATTTTGGGGAAATCGTGGAATAATCTCTGAATTGTTGAATTAAAAAAAACCATTGCAACGATAGTTAATTATGAACTTGAAGGAAGTTTCCTTGGTCTGCAGTTGATTCAACATCCGCAGTCAAATTCTTCCTTGGCTTACATGTCTTTTCCTGGACTGACTGATTTTCTATAAATATGTATTCACGTGGGCTGTCCTTTGGAACTTTGCACCTGTACAGGCAACGAATACCTGTGAATACGAGTGTGTTCTCTGGAAGCTGCATGCGTGTATGAATGAGCGTGCTGTGTGTGTGTGTGTGAGCGTGCCTGCTTTTATATATACGAAGATGTTTATATGTTCCTGAGAAAGAGAAAATGTAGCAGAAAAAGGTGATGTCAATAAATAGTAGAAATTGATAATGCTAAAATAAATAATATCCTTTTGAGAATTTAAAACCTTGTTTTGTAAACTACGAACGCAGTTTTCAAATAGTATTGTATTTTATATATAGTTTTAAAAAGGAAACAATCTTTTTTTAAAACTGATAATTTGTGTAACTTTTTAAATTCATCTTTATTACTATTTTGTTATTTTCTTTATTATTGAGTGTAATTTTTATTCCTCAAATGTACGACTGAGGTTTATTTGAAAATTTATTAAACACTCAATAAAGTGAATACTTAAAATGGAATATTTAATATAAAAGTATGCAAGTAAATTGTTTCATTGTGATTTACACTTAGCATAAAGTGTTGCAACATTTGCCGCGAGAAATATCAGCTGTTTTCTTTTCTGCACGAGACTTAATTGTGTCTGTCCACGTGAAATATTGTCGGCTGCTCAAAAAGAGTGATTTAACTGATGGTACTCTCATTAATTCGTTCTTTATTTCAGTTAGACATGCATTCACTCACTTTTACAAAATTACGAAATTATCAATATGACAGAACACAGGTGTTACAAATACAAAAATAAGACAAAATATACTTTTGGAGATTATGGACAAATAAAAGTTCACTTTCTGCATCTTACCATAGATTGGCTTGTTAAAGTCAAAATACCGTTAATCTCTCCACCACCACCGCCACCACCACCACCAACCCCATTTTCAAAAGAGTGTTCATCTTCCCATACAGGTAAACCTGTAGAGTACCTCCAACCTTTAGCACACATTTATTCACAGCTCCATCTAAAATTCACTCAGTTTTGAAGTCCTCTCCAGCTAAATACTATTTTCTGCTTTTCCCACACTCATCGACAATCGCTCGCATCAGTGGGTATCGACCTTGCTGGCAGTGTGTACCCGAGAAGTCATCCAGGGGTAAGGCCCACACCATCACGCCACCATAACCGTTGACGCTTGACATAGCGTACCTGTGTGTACAACAGGTGGCAACATTAGTCAAGGTGAGAACTGTCAGCAGGCGGACATAACATTGAAACAAAATTATTTAGATAACATCCTATGAATGATATAATATTTGAAAGAGATGCCATAAAAATGGTTTTAAAAATGAAAAGGTTTGAAAGGACAGCAGGCCAAGCAATTCCTTCATCATAGGTCAAGGTGTTGCCGCTAGTCTTATTGTTACATAATATAGTGCTGAGTGGATGTGGTTTGATTACACTTACAATGCAATGCCTTTCTTTGGTGGAGGTAACCCACCTTTAATTCCTGTTTTACAGTTTGCGACTTAGTGTTTCTGTTTAACATGGTGTACTACATACTCTAAATTGTGGGCGTTTTGCGAGGATTTTACGGATTGGTTTTAGAAAAAAAGAAGGGAAACTCCTATAATAATTCTTACTCGAAAGTGGAAAGTTTTTATACCTCCTAGCATTGCGAATATCCTTACTGTCAACATAAACCAAACCATTTCAAAACAGCTTGTACATACAGCTTCGTTTTATAAGCCTTTTTGTTTTGAAAAGAGAAGTCAAAGAAACCCTAGCAAACAAGCTGCTCAAGAAACTAACTGTGCTATGCTTAGCATGTCCAGCTTGAACAGGCCAAGTTATAATATTAATCTAGCAGCAATTGTTATCTGCTTGTGCTGTCCTCGATGACAGGACCAGGTAAATCCGTTTGGACATTTTTTTCGATAGACATGGTGTCTGAAATGAAGTGAGTCATCAAATCCTTTTTTTTTCACAGAAGGAGGTGCTCTGCGTGCCGTCGTGACAAAATAAACAGCGAGATTAGTTCAACGATCCATTTTGTGCTCTTGCAAGGTCTCGGTGCAGGAAGTTGTATAGGAGTCATACAAATGGGTGAGATAAACCTCGTTACTTATTTTCAGACCACAGGAAAGTACACTGGGGACAGCTGCAGGCTTATAAACATATTAATCACGTTTACCCAGTACGTTTACCCAGCTATGCTCGTCGCCACCCTCTTACCTTCTCTCTTAAGCTATCGGGGTCGTCGTAGCCGACCCACTGGTTGCCGCTATGGATGTATGGGACCTTTTGCTCCGAGATGTACTCTCTGATGCCGCCATTTTTCAACATGTCGCATGCCTGCCATGAAAGACAATGCCATAGAAGTACTTTCGCTCTTCTTATGGTCGTCTACGTGTCTGTCTGTCCACTTGTCTGTCAGTCTATTTTTGGCAACACCATCACTACCATCATCTCCTCTTCCTACTACACCACATCATCATCACCATCCTCATCATTTTTCATTTGCTTCTTCGCTTCCTCTTCCTTTACTTCCTTCTACTAAAATACAATGAGGGAGTGAAAATCACGCTCAAGAAAATTACCTCGAAGTAGGAGATCATGCCTCTCGTTCTAGTGAACTTGAGCTCCTGACCTTCACCTATGGTCGGGTCACCGGGGTAATAGTTGGAGGAGTCGGCCAGTGTGAACGTACGGCCGTACAATGCCATAGCAACGTTCATCTTCGCCTTTGGCGCTCCCTTCTGTACCCAGTAACGGACTGCAAAGTCCTGGATTTGGATCACATAAGCATGTTTTGTTTATGAACACTATAGTGAACACATCAAAATAACAAACACCAAACAATAAAAAATTTATATATATGAAATACCCAAACAGATAAAGGAAGGTTTAGAATATAGAATTATTCTTTCATTTTTTTTACACAATGATATTTATCAGCTTCTGTTAACGTTGACCACAGCTCACCCACCAAATTCAGGTTACGTTGATCGCCGGTCTCATTACGTCTTGCGAGTACAGTGGGCTGTTGTGGCCGGTGAAGCTCTCCCAGGCTCCGTGCAAGTCATAGGTCATCACACTCAAGAAATCCAGCTCCCTGATTCGTCGTCAAATAAACACGAAGAGCTTTTATAGGCTGTAAAACTAAATTATTCAATGATACTTTTAGGGGGAAACAGAACAAAAGAAAAAATCCTTTCTCACTTTCCAACATTACTCTTTACACTGATCGGCATAGTTGTCAATAATTGTGATTTTAGTCAACTGTCTGGTCCGCTTGTTCGTCTTCCTTTGCAGGTTTATGACACTCCTCATCCTTACTGTTTATTTCCTGATTCCTCTTTGTGTCTTCTCTGTTTGTGTTTTGTTCCTTGTTTGGATAGTTGTTTCTCCTTCTGTCCTTCGTATTCTGTCAATGTCTGCTACTTGTCTGAAGCATGAGAGCAGTCTTCTTCGTGGGCGTGATTATGCTCTATATCAATCACACGTTATTTATTATTACCATCATCCGCATCGAAAGTTAAATAAATAAACACATACTTAGACGAAATGTGATAGAGGGTAATACAGTCACAATTTGACCAGTCCTATTTTAATGACCTCACTTTGAGATTGCCGGAATGTCGTAAGCTGTGTCAATGGTGTCCTTCCCTGCAGCCACCGCAGCAGTCAGAAGTAGCCGCTCCTTCCCGGAAATTTGAGCTTCTTCTTCAAAGGCTTTCCTCATTTCCTGCGCATTAGTAAAATGTTTCTGAGAAGCAGTGGAAGTAGAAAAATCCATAAATTCTAGCACCTTTAGGGACGGTAGCAGCGGACGCTCGCTTCCTTGACACTTTGTCCTGCCCCTTACATTTGATTCTGATATCCGCGTACACGAATTTAAAGTATTTAAAAATAATAATAAATAACGAAGCACGACAGGAAGATATAACTGAAACTATAATTAAAGTTCAAAGTTAGGAAAAAGAACCCGTTTTTCCCCTCCAAAGTGAAGTATCCCATTCTTATAAACCTAGTGCTTGGATTTTGTTCACACACATTTGTAGTAGACTATAACGGATACGGATGGGTGACCCAGAATGAAAAGTTGCTGAAGTGGATTGGACATAAAATGAATTAAAGGGTAACTCACGGTGACAAGCAAAGTGAAGCGTTGTTTGTCCCCAGAAGGACTTCCACGATTGGCAGGGTACTCCCAGTCGAGGTCGAGACCATCAAAGCCACGCTTCCGCAGGAAAGCAATGGACTGGTTGATGAAGGCGGTCTGGCTTTCATTCGTGGAAACTATCTTGGAGAAAGGCTCAGAGCCCAGGTTCCAACCGCCGACAGCCAGCAAGATCTTCATGGAAGGTTTCTTCTTCTTCAGGTTGATGACTTTGCTGAACCTATCAGGGAGAAATTAGTTTACGAGATTTATCAATATTTAACGACAGATTATAAAACAATCTGGTGACATGACAAGGAGTTGGTTACACAAACTGACATCAACAGACATGGTCATTAACTATCGCTACGTGATTCAGCCCTCACGGTTGATGTACAATTGTGGACTGATCACAATCGTGAAGTAAACATACACATTTTGAAACCCACCAATAGAAGCTGTTGCACTTATTTATAGTACATGTATATAAAATTGTGTGTTTGTACTACACAATTCTTTTTCTAATGGCTGTCATATCACTACGTGACATGTGTCAGGGTTAGAGTTAGAAGTGAGCAAGGAGAGAGTCCACGTTGTGATCAGAGTAACATAAAGACAAACTCATGGATGTGTTAGTGTATCGCACAAAACACCAAGCACAAGGGAACAGATGTGCCCACTGCTTCACTGTTGTCGTTTCTTACGAACTATCTGTCACGACTACGTAAGCCATTGTTGTCGTTGTTGACGTCACAAACTATCTGTCACGACTACGTAAGTCATTATTGTCGTTGTTGACGTTCACAAACTATCTGTCACTATCTGTCACGGCTACAAGCCACTGCTGTCCTTGTGGACTTGACGAACAATCTGTCACAACTACATACATGCCGGTGCTCCATTCCGAGTCGTCGTCGTTCCACTCGAAGGCCACCAGCTGCCCGTCCCGCAAGTCAGCGAAGGCATAGATCACGTGACTACACAAAGACGTGTCGATGTTGGAGGGCGTAAACTTTCCGGAGTCAGGCCTGTACTGGGACCAGTTGGTGTAGTAACACACGATACGACTGCAGGCTGTTCGGCCGGTTAATGAAGAAAAAAAAAACATTAAATGAAATAAGAAAATAAAGAACATATAATGAGATGACAGAAAGAGCTCAAAAAAGTATCACGGTGTGAGTTCCTACGACAACATATGCACACGAGCGCGCGCAGAAAAGCAAAAGCAAGCAGTAAATAAAATAAACTTAAAAAAAGGAACAAAAAGTCAAATGCCAGTGAGAACTTTAAAATATTTATCACGGTGTTGGTTCTAACGACGACACGTACATGCCAGAACACACACGCCAACACGCGCCCGCACATTCATACACACGAACAGTATATCAAACCATCCAACAATCAACTGCTTACATGAGCGTGCATCCAGTTAGTTGCCACAGCCAATCCATGCATGTGTCTGGGACTTAAAATGCGAGCAAGAATGACAAAATCCACGTAACATTCAATGATCCATACCTTGTGTTCCCTGCAGGTAGCTGCAAGCAACAATACTGAACAGAAGGAGAAGCATCGCGAAGTGCACAATACAGATTTACGAGCACAATACGAAGATGCTTCCACGAATAGGCGCAGCCCGGCAATGAAGCGATTTTATACCCTTCGTGGAAAAAAAGACGCAGGGATTATCGCAAGACCAGCTCTTGCCGCGTGGTCATAAATTATTAACACCGCCCCCTAGAGCTGTCAAAACAACAACGGTACAGCAGAGATAAACAACATTTCTCGTCCTCAATGTTGATGGTGGAAGACAAGACCGGGACAAATACGTTCAAAACAAAAACAAAGGTTATTTCTTCCGCTATTGCTTAGGTCACGGGGAAAACACACAATCCTCACGGATGTTGTTTATTTTTACACATACACACAAAGAAAAAGGGACGAGTGGTGTCCAGCTGTTAAATATATTTTATTTTTATGTGATAAAGCATTTAAAGCTGTTGCTATAATGGTTTAAATGCCCATCTAGCAAAAATTGAAATCCTTCTCTAGTTCTTTATGTATACAAAACAACCCAACTAACCGAAAGGAAGTTGCTTTGTATAGGGCGAACAAAGACTCGTAAACAAGAAATCTAATCTGAACAAACAGTTTTATCTCCTACCTTCCTAATAACAATAAGTTCTTCGGAACACGTACCGACCGACCCCAAAGAGGGAAAACAAGAAAGGCACGAAGGCAAGAAAGAACAAGAAGACATGTAACAAGCAGAAAGGTGAGAGAGCAAAAGAGATACAGACAAAATCAGAGGCAGGGATCAGAGATAAAAGGAGGAGGGGAGGGGAGTACCTACTACAGACACGAAATCATTGACGGCAGCACAAGGTGCGCTGCCATAGTCCTAATCAAAGTCTACATACAAGCAATGGACATTTAAAGAGTTTGAGTGTACACGCTAACAATAAATATAACAGGAAATAATCAAAGTGAATACTTAAGAAACTAATTACTGAAGTCACCAGCCAAGAAATTAAGAATTTCACTCAATGTCCCCCCCCCCTCTTAAATGCATTTTGATTGAATAAAGTCTCAAACATAATTTAATTAAGTCACATCTACGATGTGCAGCATTAAATATAAGAAGTGGGTCTTAAGGTGACCTATCTGTCTTACATCGGGCTATAGCCTAATAATATTATTGCTATTACTTTATAGGTGACTCCCCTTCTCCGATAAAAATAAAACAAATACTCGTACATGTGCTTTTTTCAAAGCAAAACGCCATGTTTCCTTCTGCATCATGGCGATAATATCACAATATTCTCATACCGTGCTAACCACACACGTACCAGTGCCAGTCAACATAAACAAATACAATCCAGCAGCTCGCCGACTCACCACTCTAGAGACACCAAGGGAGCAGGAACTAAATTGACTCATGGCCTGTTTCAAAAAGGTATAGAGGTCTATCTGGATGACCCGCTTAGAACAATTTGTTACAAAGCATCCGGGTCCTGTCCCCTTTGCAGTAATTTACGCATTAATCAGAGTTCAGGTCCGGTCACACTTTATTTGTCTGTTACCGTCTGTCCTCTGGGTATTATTTTGTTGCTGTCCTTCTCTCTCACCTGTTTGTTTTCGTGACCATGAACTTCCTCTTGTCTACTTCTTTCAGGTTCCTGCATTAAACTTTGACTGAAAGTAAAATATGGTCCTGCCTGTACTTGTGTTTAGAATTGAAATCATTTGTCATGGTTCCAAGCATTTCTCTGTGACAAGCAAAAGTATTTCCAAGAAAATTTTACCAGCTGGTAAGAATCAAGCACTTCTTAGATCCCCACTCTAGAAAATTGTACAACACTAACAGATAAACTGGCTCCCTATCTCTATTTGCTATTTTTTCACAAAAATACACAAACGTCTTTCCTGCTGAACATCTCCATTCTAAGAACTGACTTATTTAAATCAACCCTGAAAGAATTCCTTCTCCTCCAAGTGGTGTCCATCTGAGGGCAGCGAGTGGCCGTCCTGGTCTTGTCCATCCACAGGACGTGGCCAATTCACCTTTGTCGCCTGTGTCACCTCCTCCAGCATGTTGTCGATGCCTGTGTGTCTCCTAATTTCTTTGCTCGTGACTCCTGAACAATCTTCTTCCAAGTGATGTTCTTCTCTCTGTATGTCAGTCTCCTCCTGGCTTTCCCAATATCCAAGCCAGATTGTGTCTGGTTTTCTGTTGAAAGATGGTGCCGCTAATCAACAGTTCGTTATCTAGATACAAGCCCACGAATCGTTGACGATTGTCAGTGCTCTCTCTCCAACACATTCTTTTCCCATGCTTGAGCGCTACAGCTACGTAGTAGCTTGCAACCCCCACGTATATACCCCTTCTTTCTCATATTGAACGGCAGAGTTATACTTGTCTAGTAACAGTATAGATTTTTCCCTTCTCTGTGGTGAGGGCTAGATGTTAAAAAACGTATGCTTTGATAGTAAATACCGACCCTCATAAATAAAGAATCCCGTTGTGTGTGTAAGAGAGAGAGATGCGGAGAAGTCATGGCTGTAGAATGTGTGTACTAGTCTAGATACGATCTGATTCCTGATGTTTCAACAATGCCGATCTACGCTTTCTAAATCCCAGAGTACAAAAAAATAAAGGTCTTCTGGAAGGTAAGGTAAATATTTACCTGTCTGTACACGTAATCCTTGCTCTCATGCATGCATTGTGACATTTGCTTTGTTGTCTTTTATACTTCTGCCTTAGAAAAAGTTGACAAACTTTACGGAAGAGCTGTTTGGGGCTTTTTTATTATCGTTTTTTTATGATTACGTGCACACCTGTATTCCCAGGCCTTATGAGAAAGTTGGGTAGGGGGTATCTGTACCCGGGCCAGCGGCTCTGATGGGGCCGGGCTTTGTTAGTGGATTTTTTTCCTTTTATTTAAAAGAAAACTCTGAGGAAAGAACACCCAAGCATTACACATGCAGATATTATTGATAATCAAGTTGTCAGCATATTATTATATATTGGAAAAATAAGTTACAAGGGGCTCGGAGAGCTCGTCTGCCCCGGGGCCCGTGCTGGCTCTCCACGGTCCTGCTCCCTCACCCACCCCAAATATTCGAGCTTCCCACAAAATCTTCACTACAGTTTTGTTTTTAAATCATGTGAGTGATGATAAAAGAGATGTTGGTTTAGTTCCAGGGAACATACTCCTTTCCATCGTGACAAGAGATGTCTGATTAGCAGTTACGTCCCTTACAACCTTAGCCATCGCAAGAGTTCGAAGCTAAAAGACACACTATGAATTATTAACGATTCCAGTCGATCAAAAGTAATTCAACTGTAAACAGAATGCCTGTTTACTCAGCATAACATCCGTGTATTTTTAAACTGTCTTCAAAAATAGCCGAGACACAGAACATGCTGATAAAATACTAACAAAACGATTGCTGGTGAAATGGAGACAAAAATAACATGCTGAACAAAATTTAACTTCTGACTGAATGATTGTCTCTTTAAGACTTTATTACTGTACACTGGCTAGATGTGAAAAAGCATCATTTTTGCTTATTTTGTTACCCTCGTCAAGATTTGTCATTTGTCTCTCGCGCTCTCTCTCGGCTTCTCTGCGTTTTTTATTTTTTTTTTAATTTGAGAAGAATCTCATCTCAAGCAATGAGCCTTGGGGGGGGGGAGGTAACAGGATATATTCTTCCCCCTAAGTATCTTTTTTACCTTACCCTCTGGTTCCTACGCCATTGACAAAAATCCTGGAAACTAAAGCTAGGTCCCTGCAATGTACAGAACGCCTAGGACACCATGCACTCAGTATTAAATAAATACATACGCACAAACAAACACGCATACACCCATATGGGAAAGAAACGAGGCAAGATGAGTCCATGACACTGAGAGAAGTGGTCACAGGACCTGGACACACCTTCTATGTCGGTTGGGGCGGCCTTGGTGCGCATGCCATCATTTCTTTTTCCTCCCGCCTTTTTTTTTGTACCGGAGGTTGTCTGGCGAGCTGCGCGTGGCCATACATTATCGCTGCACTGTGCGGGTCTTTGCCAGCCCAACCTCACACGCCCACGCACTGTCGCGAACGGGACGATTCGCCGGTCGCCGATCAATCGGCATTTCTGGTATGTGGACGTGCATGACATCAAGCACGTGAGACACCTGACTAAACGTTGTCATGACAATACCTCTTCAACACCTGCTACGTAATCATTACATTCTAGGCCTTCGTTCATTTATTTTTTTAATCAGCACCGTCTCGTAGAGTTCGAAACTACCGGGCACGTTTGTCAACGCAAGTCAGCTCTGCATCGATTCAGAAAGCACACAGCTTTTCAGCTAAGTGCTTTTACTTTACAAAATCTTTGTTTGGCTTCGCCCATTGAACAGTTTTTTGGCTGAAACACGTACATTTTTGGTGAAGATTACACAGCGGTACTGAAGTTCCATGCAGTTGTTTTCTTCAAGGAAAGTCGTCCATTATTTATGATCGAGATCTGTGCGTGCAGCAGAGATCCACTTGTTTTTACGACAGACAAGCGCGACTGTTAGGTCCCTTTCTCTGCCTGTCGTCTTCAAGTAGCAACGTGCGCTGACATTTCTGCTGGTGACCTTTCTAGACGCTTGGAGCTAGCCGAACTTTCGAGTCAGGTGTGAAACTTTGTCACAGTCTAAACACAGACGACAGGCGCAGTGCGCATGTCAGCGTCGTCTGCTAGGCCTCGTTTTCCCGTGACCTCGCCAGTGCAGCCGACGTCCCCGTGCATTGTCGTCTGCTACGCCAGTGCACTTGCGTCTCGATTGCGTCCTGACCTCGAGATCGGCGTTCTCTGAAAAAAAAAAAGACAGGTGTAAATCGCTTCCTACTTGCGGTCTCGGTACTTGTGCAGTTTTTAGAGAACGTTTGGATACTCTGATGTCATCTCATCTGCGCTGAGGTGAGGCCAAAGAGCGTTACAACACCTGTGCCAGAAGCCAACAAAATAAATGGTTTACGTCTGCTTCATTCATAAATCGTAGAACAAGGTACCGTAAGAAGATTCAACTAGATCTGCAGTCTGTCTTCTCTGAAAGGAACTTACAAAATGGATGCAACCGAAGGTAAGACAGATTTATATTTGAGTGCATTATTTGATATCACGCGCGTTCGTGCATGCGTGTGTGTGCTCCCGCGCGCAAATAGACATGGCGGGTTTTCACAGCTAATTTCTGTCTCGAAACCTGTAAAATCGTAGCATATACTTAATCTCTCTCTCTCTACTGTAGCAATTTACTTGACTGTGAAACCATTGACCCGAATCCTGGGTGTGTATCCTATCATGTCTACCCCGTTCGAGAATCTTCTTGCACTAAACTACGCAATGAAACGTTCACTTCTTTGATTTTTTTTTAACCAATATTGACGCTGGGGTTTCACTTTCTAACTACTGTCTAATTAACACACCCACTGACGTGTCCGCAGACAGAGTTTCAGAACAGGTGCTAATGCTGGACAGAGGTGTCCAGAGACTGTTACCTGCTTCCAGGTGCGATTCCTTACCTCGTAGCAAACGAGCAGGCCTACATGGCAGTCCGTCTGTACTGACGGATACCTAAAGGAAAACCAGCAAGAGAGCTTTGCACTGACCCATAAACGCTGGCTGTTTACTATGGTGAAACGGCAAGAATCGAAGTGGTGGCAGGCGCATTGAACTGTCGTGGTGTTCTGACCTGGTCACATCCGATGACGCTTCAGTGGTCAAATTGTAGTCCTTTGGTTTGTAACTTGACGTCACTCAAACAAGAGCGCCACGTGCTAGCAGTACACGGTGCACCTTCTTCAGTGTTTCAGATTTATTGCATGTGAACATACTTCGCTACAATGAGGGCTCAGTCCTACGCCCACATACCCACACAGCGGGAGGCCAGGGGTATGGAGAATTATTGCGTAGGTAGACACCTTTCAACCGACTGGTACAGACGAGTGTTATGTAATGTACTTGCGTTTGTGTGCGTGCGTGCATGAGTGGGAAGGTATCGAGAACGTAAAAGATCGATCGGCGAACAAACAATAGAACAGGCATCCACCCCGATATCAGTATACCGCGTTGCTGCCAATTGGAGTGGCAGGGTTACTAAAACTTTCACGATCACACGTGTGATGCTGGAGGTGGGCTGTACTGTTACCGGTTCTGGGAAGCAACATCTTCATTGATTTTTTTATGGCCTGCGAAGAAAGGAAAAGAACCACTTCCAGCAACAATTCTGTCGCGAAAAAACATCGTCAGGCTTTTTCATTAGCAGGAAAACAAGCACCTCATTTTTCGATCAGTCACGGATTTATGTCAATCCTGCAAATAAAAAAAACAATAACTGTTTTCCAGCACTGTATTGCTAGCAGAAAAGAATAAATAGACTTGAAAGCCATTATATTTGATTTTTTGCATCATACTTGGCACTGCAGACTTTGCTGCCGTCTACACTGGAGTCTGAAGTTGTTTGAACTTTTCTGTAACGCCATGTTGTCTGAACGTCGGAAGATTTCATCCCTCTGCCCACATGGTAACCGACACGGGCAGAGGTGTGTAACGTATTGGCATCCCAGCATGCAATAACGTGCTTGTATTTGCGGTTACATGCGAGTGGGCGTGCAGCTCGGGAGGGCGCAAAGAAAGAGGGAGGATAGGAGAGTGAAAAAGATATAGGAGGGGGTTGGATGGTTGAGGGCAGAGACGTAAAGACGGGAGATTTGTGCAGTAGTCTTTAGGGCGTTTTCAACAAACTGGAGAGTACTGCTTCCTTGAATAACTTGTGTCCAAAAGGGTGAGCTCGTATCTCATTCAGCGTCTTTCGATGTCAGCTACTTTTCTAATCTCGGAGTAACAGCCTGCTTTTTTTTATGACCATGCGCCTTGGGTGGTGCCTGTTACTAAGCAAACAATTTCCGACTGAAGTAGGTTTCTCACATCGTTTATCCACATATTCCTTTGTCTATCTCTGCCTGGATGACCCTTCCTTCTTTCTCAGTGTATGTCAATAATTTAAACATCTATTAAATGCAGACTAATGGCAGAAATGTGGATCGTAAATCAATGATGTTTCGCAAACATGCGCACGTGTCTTTTTCAGGAAATAAACAAATAAGAAATTCCCTCCACACCCAACCAACCACCTAGCCATTATAAAACAAACCGGCCAACAAACGAATCAACCAACATACCAAAATAAAACGAAGTAGCAAACTTACCAGCAAGCCAGCAATTTATAACCTACTAACCTGCAAGATAGCCAACAAATAAATATAAACAAACAATAAATCAATACGTAAACACAACAACAGATAAACTACAAACAAATGAGTAAATCAACCAACGAACTGGCCAATCGGAAGACTAACCAGCCAGCTAACCCGTTGAACTGAACCTGCACGCACTTAGCTGAATGATAAGAAAAACGTAATTTAACGGGCATTCAAATGGCGAACGACAGCTTGGTGCCTGCCAAGAGCAAGCCGTGAATTGTTAGCAATGCACTGATGTTGGTAATGAGCTCGCTGAACAAATGAGATATGAACAATGACAAAACAATAGTATAAAGTCTGGTTGAGTTTGGAGCACAACTTTGTGAAACGGCTGGGACAAGCACAGATGCAGTGGTACCGTCTGGCTGGCTGGCTAACTGGGTGTTTGTTTTTCCCCTCTCCCACACCTCAGAGTGTGTGTATGTGTTGGAGGAGAGAAGAAGGGGAAAAATGATTGTGTGTGTGTGGTGGGAGAGTTGTTGTGTTGAAATTTGTGGTAATGAAAAGTTTGTCTTTTTATCAATTTCATGGCATGTTTCACATTCCAAAACAGTGCGGCAAGACGTGCAAAAACTAGTTACCAGCCTCCCACGTATTAGCTTTCTTTGATGTTTTTGGATCAGCCAAAGGCTCAACAAAGGCGGAACGCAAGCCCAGGGCAGGAACTATAATATAGAGCTGTCTGACGAAAGATTATGAAATTGCTTGAGGTGCAAACATCTGCTTGCTATTTTCGAACAGAAGCATTTAAAGGCTGTCTTACAAGCGTAAATGGGTTGATAGGTAGATGGGAACTTGCATTTTTCTGCCATGTTAAAAGATAGGCAACTATCCCATGGGCGAAATAGCTGCATAAGAAACCAAAAGCTGTGTATTATGCCTTTGCACTGCAGAAACAGATACATGCAGGAAGCAGCTTTAAGTCTTCTTTCGCTTTTGCCATTCCTGAAAAAGTTCTAAATTATCTCAGGAGAAAAAAGTGAGCACAGCTTTTAAAACAGTATTCGTGTAGTTTAATTCACTTTACGAGTTATTGGAGGTGTTCGTATTATAATAACAGGAGAAATATGAACAGAGGTTTGATTAAGTTTAGCAAAGATTTTATGTAACCACCATGTATAAACTTTGGCTTACTTGGTCAACCTATGTCTATACTTCTCTGGTTAAGAGGGACCTTGTACACATTTCTTTTTCCGTGAAGAATACTAGAACTAGTCAGAACTAAGAACGACGACGACGTGGAGTCATGACGGACTTGGACCTTCTAGAGGCACAGTGTGTGGATTCTATAGTAAGATTCTATCTGCACGATCCTTTATGCGAGGATTTAAACAAAAATAAACACAAAAATATCCATCTGCTTGCTGCAATGGATGGATATGGATAGATTGCAGTAGGAGGGGGACATTATAGAGGTTCTGAAAACGTAGAACCGTGATATACGATCCCTAGGACCCTGTGGCGAGGTCCTGACGCCAGGATAATGATAATGATGCCTGACCTTGATGATACCAATAAATATTACAGACTTTGATAAAATTGTGCATCGACTGGTTATGAGAAAAACGCTTGTCGGTGCACTCGAATTACGGCAAAATATATATATTCTGCAAGGCTTATCAACATATTTACTGCAATTTGCATTGAGGAATTATGTCGTTTGCTTGAATTAATGAGTAGTACTGAGACAACGGTTACAAATGATTTAAAAAAAATTTGTTGAGGAAATGTTTGTTGCAACAGAAAATTGCATGACGTGGCCAACGAGGGTGTGTGTGTGTGTTATTAACATGGAAAATGAGTGGCAATGTCCACCTAGTGTTGCAGTGGTGACATGTGCATGGTGCAGTCTCCCGCTGAGGAGAATGACTAGCAAGCTGTCGTCTTCTGCGGTCAAACAACTGCAGCTTGCCCGTTTAGAAGGCTTGCATTCAATGTTGCGTCGATCTCGCCAAGTGCGTATGATGGAGGAGAGTACTTATATCGCGAGTAACCTTCCCAAAACCCGTCACCAAAAGTCTACAGAATGGATAATCCTGTCCCAAGCATGGTCGTTTCACATCTCATTAACGCAAGACAAGTCTTTGCCTACGGCCTCAGTAAACGGTGCAGATATTTTTTTTCCGAACTTAGGAAATTTGCTTAGACTTTCCATTCATGCACACTCATACATGTGCAGCTCCTTCTTGTAAATACTAGTACTTGTGCACTTTGTGTTTGTCAGCAGTATCGGTTCTATGTATGAAGTTATTAAACTTGCATGTGTAACATTTGTCAGCGACACACCGCATTATCCCCAAAAGTAAATTACCCGGTATCCTCTTTGATGTCACCATCTGGGTTTGTGCTCGAGATGGCTTCAAAATTCTCACATTGCACAGGCGCAGGGGTCAATGTTAAGCACTTATCTCTCTAATCAACCGAAGTGCCGGTTCGTCCCTGCGTTTTGATGGTGCTTGACTCTTTTTCCCAGATGAAGGGTCAAGCCCAAGGAACATACAAGTGTCTGGTCCATCTTTAGGAATTTGTCACTACATTGCAGATTGAATATACTTTTTCTGTAAGTCTTAAAAACCATTAGACTGTCTCACCTATATGTAGAAAAACAGCATACATGCCACTGGCAAGTAGAACAGAAATATTTGTGTCATGTCAAGTAGGAAAACGGTACATGATGTGTCACTATAATCACTGCACGTGACGTATCACTGGAAAATAATAATAAAAAACAGAACGCAATATGTCACTGGCATGTCGAACAAACATTTGTGAGATGTGTTGCTAGCAATAGAACAAACACATTAGGCGAGTCGAACGACAAAATGTATTCACCTCTTTAATATTGTTTAATTCCCGCTAAGCTAGAAGACAAAGGACACGTGGGGAAAAAATGCACGCGCTGACGCGACGATCTGAACGCAACCTGCTTTTCCGCAAGGCCAGCTGTACTCGGCCTCCGCCTGTGAGAGACACGCACTCTGAGCACCCTCAGTGTCTAATCGATATGTCGTACCACCAGTTGTAACTCTAACTTCTGCCTGCAAATGCCTTGAGTTAAAATATGTCTCAAGCTATCTTGATGGGGTGCCCTGTTTTTGCCCACTAGAGGTCGGCCTTCATGTCATCGGTCTGTAAATAACCGCAAGTGAGGCGTTGACATCGTTAATACCTCATGGGAGTCAGCCTTCATATATTTTAAAAATCAAACCAGATGAATTTTTTTCTAAATGCAACATCTTTCCTCTATCTGGATGAAATCTTGCTTCGATATGGGCATGGACGTTCCTATACCACACCCGTAACCCCGGCTTATCGGCTCATATCAATTGTTGCTGACTCAGGAACAAATATCCAAGAGGTGAACTTGCCCTTGCTGGCACAGAACCTGTTTCCTTTTCGTACTCGGCTTGGCTGGGAAGTGGTAGAGGCGTGCTTGGCAAGGGAGAAATGACAGCTCAGCGTTTGCAAACCTCTGTTATAGCAGAGAGTTGTCACATTATATTCTGTGTGGGCTGAATGTCCTTTGAGGGAACGACCAGTATAATCTATGCAGACTGAGGACACTGACGAAGCGTGCCGGGCAGACGCGATGCTTGATCGATCATGCGTGTTGACTATGCTCGTTTGCCCATCGACTGGGCTGGAAGCTCGGCGCGCCTGCTGGCTGTGAAAACCTGGCTAACTACCGTGTCTAGACTGTGACCACCTCAGTCCAAGAGCTGAAGAGAATACTGCGATAACAGTTACTCATTTTGTTGTTGTTTTGCTGTTGTTTTGTTTTAACAAATAGCAAAAGTACAATTGAAGTTCGATTGAAAAGCAACAAGGGTTGGCAAAAGATATATGGATTACATAAATATAATAATATACGTAAGGGGTAAAAATAAATAATAATATTTTAATTGAGTGAAGGTGTGGAAGCAAAAAAGAGAGGTGCAGAATTTGAAGATCAACTGAGAAGTAAAACAAAACCAGAGGAATAGCGGAGAAAATATTATAATGCCTAGAATAATGTAGTCTCATTTTTTATGCTGTTGCTGCGGCTGGTGGAGATGATGTTGTTGACGACGATAATAAACAGAAGCGAAAATTAAAGGAGGGAGCGGTAGAGGCAAACAATCTGAGATACTCCTGCTTGTCCTTACTACTGCCGACAACATTTGTTGTCTGTCAGCTACTTTACTTTTTCTTTCATTCATTCAGTTCGCAGGGATCTGAATCCAAAAATTTGAATTTGCTATCATTGATTTTGATTTCCCAGCTGAGGACCATACGGAAGATGCGACAGATATTTATTGTCGGCGTGTTGAAAGGGTTACGCTTTGCTGCTCAGCGTTTGCGCCATTGGAGGCTGGTCACACCTGCTTGAACTTTATTCAGAACGATGATATAAGGTCAGGTGAGCCCTGTTGAGCGGAGCTGCTTGGTGATTTTCAAACCTGTCGTTACAAACGCGTTGTGAACATTGTTGGCGGATTTGTGTGCCGTTTAATAACCCGGTCCCTCCCTCTGGTACACTTCTTCCCGCCACCCACCCCCTCGGTTTTTTTTTTCTTCCTGTTGCTTTGTGAACATTTTTAATATCCTTATCTCCCCCCTGTCTCCACGCATACTTTCTCATTATACCATTCTTAGAATTTTTGCGCCTAACCCATGTACCAAGGTTCAAAGGTCGCACGTATTTTTTATGAGGGGAATCGGATATCGGAGAGGTTAGAACACTGGCATCCGAGCCCGGAGGCGTGCATGTTCAATACCCGGGTTGCGCAGTCAACTTCTCCCAACCGACCCATCCGGCGGGAATATTTAGCTCCATAGAGGGTTGGGAAAGATAAAGTAGTAGGGGAGAGGAGATTGGTACCACTCTTACATAAAACCGGCCCCGAGGAAAGTGTGGTTTTTTTAACATCTCACTCACACGCCACACCTGAAAAAAAAGGTTAGGAGACGACCTTTACCTTTTACCTTTCTATGTTTATGAAAGACATCAGACCTGAAACTGGTTTGGCAAGTTACGGGTCACAGCGCTCTCTCCTCGATTATCACGGCCTCCACCCGCCTCGATATGCTCCTCTCTACAAGGGTTCCCGGGCGCAAGATATGCACCTTAAATTGTACTGGATAGGCTGTGTGTGCTACACACATGTTTGCCTTTCACTTGGCCCTGTAACCCTTATAGAAAAAACTCAGTTCCATATTGTGCCAAATAAATTTTCACTAGGCTGTCTTGACAGTACAAAGCTTTGCTGTACATGTAGTGGCGGCAAAATGTCTCGAAATCAGAACAACATCGTAGATTTTCTCACATTTTGTGGCATTGTATTTTGGTGTGGGTGTGAGAGAGAGAGAAAGAATGTGTAAGAAATTGTGGGGGAGGGGGAGAAGGGGGTTTCACGCTAGATAAAGAGAATGATCTTTCTGTCGATGCAGCCATCTTGTTTACGTTGCCCATGCAGTCTCTTTGTCACCTTCAAGCTGTTTTTGCTTGCTTCCCCCGCGCGCTATTTGCATTTCGGTTCCTTTCGGGTCGCTTGCACGCGCTTCCCAGTCTTGATTATGTCGAACGTGCAAGACCTGTTTAGCAATCATCGCTAAGCAGCAAAATTGGTTTATGCGGTCAGATACGTGTTTCCTCCCACCTTTGCTGTCGCCCACCACTGTCCCTCCCACGTACCTGCCTGCCCTGCACTCTTCTTATCCAGTCCGTGCTGACTTATGAACAAGACTCAGCCTATCCCTGACAAACACGTGGTCATATCACAAGATTTTGAGGCCTTTGTTACATACCGTGTGATGTTGTCTAGACAGTGATATTCCTAGTATGTTATAGTGTTTGTATTCATGCTTTTTTGTGAGCCCTTGGAACTAAGACTGTGTGTTTTTGCTGTTCTTGTATTTTAATCAGCTTCAGTGTGAATATTTCTGAGGGAAATTTGTTTTTCCAAAACACACCTAATTATTTAAAAGTTGTCTGATTAGGTCCCGTGTCGTTTTTGTGTTGCTATATGTCGGAGACATTTCAGCGTGTATTGCTGTTTCCACTTTGTTGGCGAATATCTGAAACACTTTCGCATTATCGGATTTGTACTATTCTACACGAATAATACTATTTTAAGCAACATTGTTTAACAAGTACTGTAAATATTTAGATTACAGCATGTGTAAGATGTAATAATACTTCATATACTTCATTGCGACAGTTGTAACTGTTCAGTTTGAGCTGCGAGTAGTAGGTCTCTACATTGCTGTCACAGATGTACTTCAAAAGGTTTCCTTCCCACGCCAGGTGTCACTTTCAGCAGCGAAATCAAGACGCACAGGTATGTCCATGCCTACCTTGGTGGGCAGGTAACGAGGGGAAGGACAGCGTGGGTAGGTCAGGGGAGAGGACCTATTGATCCACTGCGATATTTATGGTGGCACGAAGATTAATACACCGGCTTGAGTCAACAAAGCTTTGGACTGTGTGCACACCCTGTCCAGGAAAGCCGCATGCTGGGAAGTTGTTCGGTACAATACTGTTCATGTTTATTACAGATTGAGGGATTATCTGTAGCTCTGGTTTGGTTTCCTTTATGACACCCGGGCTTATTTTCCAGAGGGGAGTGCAAGTACTCATCTTGTACCATTCTGCCCCGGCTTTCCTCGGTCTATTATCATTCTCACCTTTATCCCCCTCCTCCTTCCTTTTTAACCTTTGTTAGCTGTAAGACCGTGTACGCGTTGAAATGAGAATGTATTTTGTGAGTCCTGTGAGTTTTGTGAGTTTAGAAGCATAACAGCAAACATGGCACTGAAGTGTTGTACTTTGTTATGAAGTGGTTCGTTTTTTTTTGTTCTACCTGACATTGAAGGACATTGAGATTCTCTAGTTATCACAGTGTCTTCGTACGAAGAGAGTTTGACCTTTTAAAATGTCTTGTTCCCTTTTTCTTTTCGTTTTTTTTCCTGACTTTAAATGTGATAGAAATCAGCAAGACAGTCAACATTATAGCCATAAGATATCTTAAAGAAGGCTGGTGTACAGCCTGCGGATAATGGAGGAACATTAAGAGCTCTGTTACCGCCGTGTATTCTGATCGCCTGTATGCGATGTCACGAGTTTTACCTTTTCCGGAGGATTCAAAAGAAAGAACTAAACTCCACCAGACCTTTAAACTCACTTTGTTGTTTTGGTAACTTTGTCTTTATTGTTTCATTGCTTTGCAAACGCTTCATATTGGATGGGTCCAACTGCCTTTAAAAATAAAGTAAAAAATTATCACGAATACGATCAACACCACATTACATGCTCTCAACTTCGCGCCACAGAAGGTGGGGCAACTCCAGGCATTCATGACTGTGGAAAGCTCTTACAAAACTGGCGTTAGCTGCAGTGATGGTGATGTGTAGTTAAGAGGCCTGTAAACATTACCGACCACCAGCTGTGTATTTCCCACGAGAGTGAGTGAAAACCTGAGACGAGACGAGTTTGAAAATCGTACAAGATGACCTGTCACGCGGATATGACCAAATCTCTCGTAACGTCTGGCAGGACAAGCGTGACGACATGGTTTACAAACGGGTGTTTTATGTGACGACATGATACACAGTGTTTTGTTTGTTTGTTGTGAGTGTGGGTTTTTTTCTTTTTTTGGTTCTTTTTTTATTTGGGGGGGGGGGGATTGCTGATGCTTAAAAAACGATGTACGCACGAGGCCGTGTGTTGTACGAACATGTTTCAGACTGCACGTGTCTTCGCGCACGGAAGGCATCTGTGGACGCATACCGCGCATTTCGGATCACGACAATAGCTGTCCTTGAAAGTTGTTTATCTGAGGCAGACTGCCTTGTCCAGAACTGTTAGTGAGTGGTGTGATGTGGTGAAATGTCTTTTACGGGCAGTGTATGTTTGTGCACTCGTGCGCATGACTGATGTGTGTGTGTATGTTCTGCACTTGTGCGTGCTTAATGGGTGTGCATGTGTCTTTGCATACTTGCACGCATCTGTGCGCGTGCATGCATGTGCCTTCCTTGCTGACAGCTTGGCATCGTTCACTTGCGCTGATTAGCTGTACATCGCCATTCACATCAAAGGACAACAGCAGTTACACGACAGACCTCCAGCGTTTGCCGGCGTTGGCTGCTAGCGTAATGTCTGCCATGCGTGTCAGGTCACCCTTGATTGCGCTGACGCCCTCGTTGTTGGCGCTCGCAACGACCATCAAATGTCATTATCATAAAGCTCGGCGTTTTCAACGGAGTGTGGTGCTCGAGGGAAAGGGTACAGAGGGGAGGAGGGATTTTATTGAGCTATTTTTGTGAATCTCGTTCTGCATTCTTCTCTCCTTTCATTTTTTTTTTTTAATGAAGGTGAGTTGTGCTTGCTTAACGTTGAGTTGTAAACCTACTTCTTGCCTATTTCATTGTTTGGCGGCAAGCTACCCAAACTATCGACTATCGCAAGGAAGATCTAAATAGTGTCTGAGGCAGAGGCATAATGTATGGGGTGCGGTAAACAAGCGCTGCTTTTCCATGCAAACCTTGCAGTCACTGGAGGAACGAATGGTGTCACCTATATTGCCTTCCAATCCAATGTGTTCACCCGTCGTCTGTCTGTCCGTCACACATATCTACCCGTCGTCGGTCTCTCAATCTGGGGCCGAGCTACATCACAAATTTTTTACGAGACCCACAAGTGTACAGTCACTCTTGTAGCTAACTGCTGTCAACAAATGTTGTGACCAAACATCTTAATGTCCATCATCATCAGCGTAACCTGAGTTTTTGATGCCACGGCTGACATTAATCGTCTTTAATGTATGGACACTGTTGAATAGACTTGTGAACGCTTGGTCTTGCAGTGGTGGGGTGCACGACGTCTGTGCTCGCTTGCACAGTATGGGGGTGTTGCGGCAGTAAATAACATGACGAGCGGGGTATTTGCTGCCGAGTCACAGAAGTCGTTAAAGGTTTTAAAGGGAAAAGGGTGGTAAAAACGAGAGGATTATCCCCATGCACTTAAAACCACTTTTTTCAGTCAACCGTCACGGTGCTACGAGACAAAAATGTAAATTACTTGCAACTGTTTAGACATTTCAAAGACAACACTGAGAAACTTACTGTTACTGTTAGATGCATAAGCTAGAAACAACTGACTTTTAAGACTGGGTAGACAGTCTTGTGTATTCAAGTATTTAGTGTCATGTTCTTTACAGTGCTGTCACTGCTGTGCCTTTAAATACATTGTGACTTTACAGTTTATGGCAGAAGGTTGTTGCGGTTGACTACGATCAGTATGAAGGTTCATACAAAAGAAGCGTGTGATGATCATAGCAGTCCCGACAATGTGAGGTACATGCGGGATTGTTGATGAATACCAAGAGAGAGTGTTATGTCGATGAAAGCGTTTTTTTCTGTCAATAGCGAAATGTTTTCTTTCGATTTTTTTAAAGCCATTTACTATTACCAGGTTTGAGCTTTTAAAAACTCTGTCGCGCAGGAAGGACAACCCTCTGTTCTGTTTATCTACGACACGAGAAAGGCTCGCGACGGGAATGTTTTACACACCTTCCCCTCCCTCTCTTTATAACCCTCCTTTTCTCTTGTACACCTGAACTCCCTACTGTCGCTTTGTCACACACACTGGGGTGGGGGCGGGGAAAGTACACCACCTCTTTTTACAAATTTAGGCTGTTGTGTAAACACTGTCTGATTTGTTTGCTGGCGTTTTACACACGCACACTGTTTGAGAATGTGTGCAGTCAGATTATTTTTATTCAGACTTGCACACTGCACACATTCCTTATTGCTAAAGGTTTGCCACAGTTTTTATGTCTTGGCCCGGATGTGTGTCACACAAGCAGCAGATAAGCAGCTAGTAATTGCAGTCGCATTTCATTCCACACTGAGGCTATGACTGTGTTGAAGAAAGGTGTTATTATATTGTCTATAACCTGAATTCTTCAGTCATGAGGTCGACGGAAGCAGACACAGTGATGCTATTGAACTGCAGCAGTGTACGAACCCGGTTTTCAAACTGTGGTACGCGTACAGTACCACTACTAGTATGCGAAGGTATGATGGGTGGTACGCGAGCACCATGAAAAAATCCTAGACTAGTATATATATATTCGTAGGGGTAGGGTTGGTAGGTGGTACTTGGTCAGTTCGAATTTTCGCAAGTGATGCTCGTCTCTGAAAGTTTGAATACCGCTGGTCTTCACGAGATGTAGCCACGCAGGTCGATTCAACCGTTTGCCGATTCGACCACGTCACGAGTCGATTCGACCACAGTCTTTGGTCGCGTTATATCATTGAACTATAAGTCTTTCTTACTAATTGCATTGGTATTGCATAAATTAAACTAAGCAAAATTTGAATTGTTTCTCACTCAGACATAACAGGCGTTCATGCGCCAGTTACAAGCGAAAGTGGATGTCCAGTATTCACTCTGATATTCCTTTCAGCAGTGTCCATTTTTTCATTTGATAACAATGGCGGCTGACAAACATGTATCCCGTAAATAGTTCGTATTGAAAAATTGTAGCTTTGGCTTCATTATATACGTACAATGCCGATCAACGAATGTGTCCGTCGGTGATGATTAAATATTAAGTTATGTAGTCGGTGGTCGAATCGTCTCAGACCTGTTTTCGAATCGCCTTGGTCCGCTACACTTGAGAGACAGAGGTATAATGGGAAAGTAGAAAAGTGGTGGTGGTCGGGGCGGGTAAAGGAATAATTCTGGCGAGCGTAACACAAAAAAATTTCTTTAAATCCGGTTATTAGACAATTTCTCTGTCTTTAAATGATTCTTTAAGAATTATTTTCCTTTTCGTATAGCTCTTCTCCCTTTTCATCTAAGTCTCACCCTCGCACATAATTATAAAAATAATTGTTGTAAAAGTTGTCTTCATCGTTGTACTTTATGTCGGATGGGACTGAAGTATTTTTCGAGAGCTGGCTTATAATCGTCCATTATAGGCGAGTCGCGCACCAAGGATCAGCTCGCTCTTTGCTCACCATTACCTCTGAACTTGTTTCATTGGACATTGAACTGTGCACTGTGGCCAGTGAAGTCAGAAGTACTTTATTTACTCTGTGTGAATGGAGAATTTTCCAACCTGTCTTCGCAAGAGTGCAGATTGAGCCGGCGTACTCACAGCTGTGGCTGGGGTTAGCTCCATTCATAACATCTCTTTCTTTATTGTAAACAGCTTTACTCTGCAGTGCTAGGCCATAGAAATCACGGCCGGGACACCCAAGTCTTTCGTCAATAAAGGTCATCCTTGACAGGTCAAAAACTGTTATTTGCTGTGAGCAGTTCACCCAGAACAGCCCCTCATGAACACGTGTGACTACTTGTAATCGGCTTTCATATGACAAGTAAAAACAAAATTGCAATAAATTTGAAATCCTCCGTTCAACAAAGGGGCCACATGAGAAAGGTATGGGTTCAAAGGAGGTGCTCGGTTCTCGTCTCGGGTACATATATATCGGATATCACACCTGTTCACAGGCTTTTCTTCGGGTTATTCAATTTCCTACCCTTCTTTACCCCGTTTCTCCATAGTTCGAAATCAAACTAGAAGGAAGCACTCATCAACAAAGACTAACCACTTTTAAAATGTGTGTTTGTTTGTGTGTGTAGAGGTGGTTTTGACGGCATCCAAGCGCAACGGTCATGCCGTGATGAGGCTGGAGCGGAAGAGGCGGGACCAGATCAGCATGACGGAGGTGCATCACGTCGCGGGCGGTCCATATAAGGGCATACTGATCAACAAAGCTGCAGAGGGTACGTCTCGACCCCCCCCCCCCTTTCTTAGATTCCTCATCGTATATCCCACGCTGTTAATTAGACATTTATTATATATAACTGATTACAGATTTTCCATTGATGCAGGCTTTTGACACGCTATCAACGGGGGTATTGAAGATAAAATAAATATAACAGTTTTAACATTAATGTATGAACAGTTTTACTCACTGTCCAGCTATGCAGGTCATTTAACAGCCTCTTCCCGTGCATACATAAAAAGTTCTCTAAAGAATATTAATGTAACTAAAACAGAGGTATAAGATAATTTAGATGAGAACATTTTCATATAATGCGTATACTTTCTCAACTGAGTTCATGAATCCACAGGAATGTCCACAGTATTTATAACTATGAAACTTGGTTTGGTATTGCCATTGACTTTCCTTATCCTTCAATCTTCGAAGAGGTATCAAGAAACTGACGGAATGTAAGGTATAAAGTGTCTCCATACAGTACAATCATAAAGAATGATCTGATGATTATAACAACAGAATTCACAATTACATTTGACATAATTTGATTTTTACTTGAAACAGATATGGGCTCTGTGGAACCGCCAGAAGCGCGACTGGAGTTTATGACATACCTTAACAGACGTGACCCTACCACGGACACTATCAAGGTCAGGATCTTTGGCTCTGCTCGTTGGTGTTGGTATTGAGGGGGTGGGACAAAGATGGATAGGAGGATTTTCTTCCCATTCCTCTCATGACAAGAATAGCTAACCAACACAAAAAATATTAACGAAGTGCTCTTGTTGCAGGACCAGTGGATTCTCAGATTCTGGTTCCGTGGGAGTGCTGACGGACTCACCAAGAAAAAGGCTTTCACTGAATATTTCCAGGAACTGGTCAACCCCAAGGGTCTTCCAAAAAGTATTACACAATCTCCGTTAGTCTACCAACGAGCTTAAGTTATTTCATAAATAAAAATTTGATTTTTAGAAAAAATTCCTTTATGGCATGATTTATCGGGATTTAAATGATTTGTTCAAATGTAGCTTTCCCTTAAAAATATTAATAATGCGGATTTGTTTTCGGCAGGAATTTACTGTAAACGCTCATGAGAGGATTGAGATGTGTGATTTGTTGCAGACTACATTGGCTTTGTGAAGAGGGCACTGGTGCTACTCCAGAAGTCCCGCCTTATCAAGCGCGTGGAGCTGGAGGTGCAGGAACGCGATGGCTTGTTCCCCGAGGACGAGATGTCTCATATCAGTACGTCTGTACTTTTACAGGTTGACGAGTGTATAGTCTAATTTTAGTACATTTGTACTTTTATGCTTTTTCAATGTAACCTCTCTTATATTTTAAAATGTACTTTTATTCTGTGATTATTTAATTAAGATTGTCAAATTTGTTCATCTCTACTTTTAAAAGTGACGATATACAATCCATCCGAGTAATGTGTTCATTAAATTTTTAATCCTTATTATTACATATGTATTTTCATGACTATATAATTCTCTTCTGCTGTGGCTGTCCTGGACACAAACTATGCTGACGTTAATTAGAAGTCACGTGATGTTTACATGACTGATACAAATGATTGGTACTAGATGTAATACAACAGAGTGAAACATTTATCTTCTTGACTTAAAAAAAAAATTGTTGTCGAACGTGTCATTTTGCACAATGTTTTTTTCACGAAGCTAGTAAGAAAAACGGTGAAACTGGGGTAAGAACTACTTCACCTTTTTTCCAGCTTGAAGTGTGCCAGTCGTGTTCGAAAAATATTACTCTGACTGTTCTGTCTGTATTTCGTTCTCGTTTTGCAGAGAGTTTCGTGTCGGTATTCACACCTGACTCGTACACGTACCAGTTTGTGCCAGAGGTACCTGTGAACAACAAAACGTCCTTAACTTTCAAGGTAAATGACAGTGTGTGGGTTATGAACAACTGCTTTATGGGTGTGTTAGTGAGTTAGAATTGCATTACGGTGTGCTAATACGTTAAAACAGCTGTAGACTGATCGAGATTGTGGGTGCAACTGATCGTCAAACAAAAACACTGTTTCGGTCATAAAGTATTGGTACATTTAAATGCATTATAAAAAGTAAGTTTGTCTTTTCAGACTTCGTTCAAAAGAATTACGATATAGAAATTTCTTTGTCAGAAATAAAATACTTTGTCACTCTTGACCCACATAAAGGCAGTCTAGTGGCTAGATGATAAACTACATGCAAACAGTTCACCTTGTGTTAACTAGCTAACGCTTTCTTGGTGTGGTTGGCAGGTGAAAGCCGCAGGTGAGGCCTACCTGTCGCTGTCCGCCGTGTACGGGGACGTGGCGAGAAAGACTTTTGAGATTGTCTTCGGGGCGGACGAGAACACCAAGTCCCTCATCAGAGATGGCTCTCTGGGTCCTGTCAAGGCGGAGGCGGCGACCGTTAATCTACTCAGTCCCACGGAATTCCGGTTCTTCTGGATATCCTGGGACGTGAGTGCTGCAGAACCTTTTATGATCTCATCAGTTAGAATTTAAGTCTTTTTCTAAACAAAAATTGTAATTGAAATTTGCTACGCATTTTTGTAACAGACTACTGATGGCATTATGTTCTTAACTCGCCAACAGAATGTAGTAGTTAGCAGTGCCAGTAATAGTTATTTTGCTATTTGTCCAAGCTGTATTCAGTCTCTGGTCCGGTCTATGGGTAGAACACGACATAACATTTACTGTGAAGAATAATATTTCGTAATATGTTCAAATAAACCCATAATTTTTTCTGCAGTAGTGAGGAATACAAAAAGTAATGATATACAGTATGTTTATGCTAACCCCTTGGTTTTGTCTGCTGACAGAACAATGTTGTGGAAGTTGGCCGGGGAGCCAAATACGGCCAGCAACAGTTTTTAAAATGGCGGTACCACCCAACCGCCAGTTCAACGTCAACTGTATGGCCGTCTCCACTTCTATTGCTGGCCGTGGCGAATGGGAGTTTGCTGAATCCTTGGTATGTGCACGTGATTGTATCTTCTCTCGTCTTCTAACTGGCCATTCATATAATTTTTTTCTATCGTGTCAAACTTGTTTATGGATGCAGATCTCAGTCTTTACCACAGAACTGTTCTGATACGTAATACACGGGGTTCAAACCCGTATATAGGATTAAAATATGTTTTTACTTCTTTTTAAGTATTTTAATTTTGTTCGTGTCTTACTTTTATTGATTTGTATGGTAAATACTTGTTTTGCCGACATAATTTCATTTGTTGCCCTCTATTTACCTTTTCCACAGAGGACTTCCCTGCTCGCTTAAGTAAAGCTATGTCAGGTAACCCTTTCCTCCCGAGATATTTTAACTAACAGTATTATTCTGCGCAAATTTTAACTGCCTCACTAGGATGAATCTCTCGCGTGTCAAAATAACTCGCTGTCTTTGATGTCGTTTTTTTTTTCTTTTTCGCATCTCACTCACTAAAAACTTTTTTTGAGCGTGGCAATTTTCGAGGCGTGTATGACATTCTGGCATCTTTAAGGGAAGTAATCCAACCTTAAATTAAGGCATGCGCGCATGCATACTTGCTTTGGGGGAAATCTGTGTGCGTGCTTTGTCGGAATGAAGTGAGTGCGCCTTAGTTGCTCTCGTGCGAACGACTGCTTGAGGTCCTGGTGAACGCTTGCCTGCCTGCCTTCCTGGAAAGGTTTAATTCCAGAACAGTCTTCTCGATTTCGTACGTGTCTGTGCATGCACTTGAACAAGACTGGGAAAGGTTTCATGCATGCGTGTTTTATCACCCTCTGCCCAGCTTGATGAATTTCTGCCCCGGAAAATTGTTCTCGGCGTCATGGTCCAGGGGTCCCATTTCCTTTTCTTTCTGTTCTGTTCCTAATGGCTTATAAGGCTACTAAGGGAAAGCAGCAGCACATATTACAGCTGAATTAACATCGGCAATTCGTGGTGAGGTCACCCAGGCTTATAATGGTGGTGGTGAGGCTTGTAGATGTCTCATTGTGAACTATCAGTCATGAAAAGCTAATTTCCTCTGCATATCTTATTCCTGCGCACAGAATAAACGGCTTGACAGTCACAGCGAGAAACTTAAAGATCACATTACAACAGACACTCCTCTGTAAATGCACCTTACAATTAATACTCCTCTATAGATGCACATTACAATAGTCTTCTATAGATGTACATTACAATAAATACTCCTCTATATGTGCACATTGCAATACTCCTCTATAGATGCACGTTAGTTTATTTACTTGCTTTGTGTTATTTACTTGCTTTGTAATCTACAGTTTCTGTCTATGACAACAAAGTTTATAAATAGATATACATGTATTAGTAATTTGGGACCAATATAAAGATTTATAGACAGTTATCTGTTCTTAAGAATTTACGACACAAAACCAGAACATTGAACTCATTCATCTTATTTTTATTTTGTTTATTTTATTTATTTATTTATTTTTTGTCGTTCAAGTTGATTGCATTGTTATTAATTGTGTAAATGTGTGCTCATTCATGTATGTGTAAGGTATGCCTCTGAGAGATAGAGACCAGCATGAGTTTAACACGGAGAAGAGATTTGCTAAAGTGACAAAAAGACTATATCTTAATAGTTTTAGGTAACTCTTCAGAGTTTATAATCAATTGGCAGTGTTCTGTAAATATCAATCGTTTTCCTTCTTGCAAATTATATGATATCTAAAGACATTTTATACATACATTTACACAACACACATATGAAGGCATTAATGACAGGTTTTACTACTTTCCAGTGATAATTCTCTTGATAAACTGTCATTTCCTTGCCTTTGTCTGCCGTGCACAGTGGAAAAAGACTTTCACAAGGAAGTCAAGCGTGCCAAACTGAAACTGTCGTTGCTGTGGATGGCCAAGAAACAGCGAATGTTGCAGCTGCTGGAAGATGCCTACCCGGATCCTCTGCCAGCCGCCTACATCTTCAAGTGAGATGTCTTATCACTCTTAACACCATAACAATCGATTCTCTTGTGTAATCCCGTTTACACAGTTTCTTCCTCATCATCAGTCTCTCTTTTGTGAACTCCGTGCCTGTAGCTATATGTCACTAGGTTCTCTTAGTCCCACAATCACCGGTCTTTTGTAATTCTGTGTCCACAGCTAGTTCCTCTTAGTTGAAATATTACCCCAAAGTACTTACTTAAACCTAAAGGTCAGGTTGATTGGCTTGTGGTGTGTTACAGAAAGAGTGTGGTGAACCAGACGGACAACTTCACTGCAGTGATCATGCTGAAGGACTTGGAGAAGAAAGGGCTGGTCAAGGAGGTGGAGCAGAATATCTGGATCAGGATGCAGACTGGGGAGGAGCTGCATGTTCACAGTCAGTGCCATCGCACAGTAGTTCAACCTTCAGTCTTTGGGTCATATGTACTGATCACTTCTACACTACCGACCAAGACGCTTACGGTCCTTTATGCAGTGCTTGACTTGAGACTGGAAACAGCGGAAGAGTGACAATCTATTGCAGATTAATAAGAATTACTCAGAATTATATCCGGGCTTTTTTCTTTCAGATGTTCAGCTGGTAAAGGAGATACCCCCTCTGCCTCCTGGGGAACAGCCTAGCATTGGAATCATAACGGCCTTATTCGAGGAAAAGCTTGCTGTGGACGCCATGATAGACAACAAGCGAACTTTCGTCAAGTACAAGACAGAAGGTATCTGTACAATTATATCAGTCTCACAGGGTCAGGCAACCCTCAGAGCATGAAAAACCCACCATCAGAATTCGTGTTATCAGACTCACACACGCAGACCGTGTGAGACAATGGATGTATTGTAAACTACAGTAACATGTGAGAGGATTACAACAAAAGTAAGCTGAACATTACTTCAGTCCTGACTGTCATGCGAGGACAAGACGTATCTTTTATTTTTCATTTTCCTCTTCAGGTGAGTCACAGGTTTACACGATGGGCACCATCGGAACTCAGCGCGTGGTGTCAACGAAGTTGTCCCGGAAGGGTCAAGGAGAGAATGCAGATATTGCATCTGAGAACACGGTCACGAGGCTTCTAGGTATGATGATTTGCAGCTTCGAGAATTTGGTTAAAGTAATGTGCAGGTCCTAATGTTCAAATGCTTGTATCTCCAGAACAGAAGGGAGTTTACCTTGATTTATACTAACCTCTGCCCAGTTGTTCCCTTTAGCAGACCTTTAACAGTGTGCGCGTGTGTTAAGGAGTAATTGTAGTCTTGTCCTTGAGTGCTTAGACTTTCCACTTTTAACATCACAATCCTTTTACAAGCCTCTTGGGAGATTATTTTCTGTCTAGTAGTGGAATCAGCGGGCGCCATAAAAAAAATAACCTTCATCGTTGACTTTCTGAATTTAAATTTAGTTAAACTGACCTAATATTTATCTTTGTTGGTGGTTTCCACAGGAACGTTCAGCAAGATTCAGCATGTGTTCCTTGTCGGGGTTGGAGGTGCTGTGCCCCACTACTCAGATCACACCAAACACGTGCGCCTCGGAGATGTCGTGGTGTCTGTGCCCCAGGACAGCACCGGTGCACAATACATATACTGCTCAAAAGTAAGCAGTGCTATGTGATGAACAAATATTTCTCCAATTAAACAGTGTTTAATCATAATGTACATATTACTGCTCAAAATAAAGCAACTTAGAACATAATACTGTTTCGTATACATATTCGTGTTCCTCTCAATCATAAAACGTGATTCAACATTCTCTTATCTATTACTATTTAAATTTATAGCTTGATGGAACCCAAAATAATACTCATCAACGATTGTCTTCCTATGCTTAAAATTGTCAAGTTCTTAAAGTGTTCCTTTGACCTTACCTGTCGTGAAGGAGTGAGGTATTAGAGCCCTCATTTAATTATCGTGACCAATTTTTTGTGAGGGCAGTGCCAATTTTTTCTCCCACGCTGCCTTATCTTTCCCTAACCTTCTACTGACTCATATTCCCATCCCACACTGGGTCAGCCGGCGTAAGTACACAACCGTCAATCGAGTATCAAAGCAACTAGCGGAGTGAGATGGGGGGAAAGGAGCCTGTTTATGTCTCAGAAAGCTGTACTGTTTCACTCTTTCACGTGTCGTGTTTCTACCAGCACACTTTTAAAAAAATTAATGATGTCCTGTTCGCCAGGTGGAGAAAATACCGAAAGCGGTGGGCTACAGCTACATGACGCGGTCGTGGGGATCACGTGACCAGACGTTACTCAGCATCGTCAAGTCCATCAAGCAGCAGGTGGAAACGCGGCTGTACGATGATCGACCGTGGGACCAATTCGTCGAACAGGGCAAAGACACACTGAAGGTCTAGCAAGCCTAATCAGCTGTCTCTCCCTCTCATTCTCCATCCTCCCCTGTTCTAACCCGCTAAAAGTCAGTTTTAGTGCCTGAAAAATATGACATCCACATTGTACGTTTGTCAAACCGTTTATCTTATATCGTTCAGATGTTCGGTATATTGGGAAAAAAAACCGTTTCGCCCCTGTTCCTCTCATTCAGGGTCACGAGTCCAGCTTTCACAGGCCGCCTATCGGGCGCGACAAGCTCTTCTACACCAACCCCGATGGCAGCGTAGTGCAGTGCGAGCATCCCCGGCCACGGCCACGCAGCATGTACGGCGGAGGGGGCGCCTACAGGGAAGGGCAAGTGAACGTCCGCTTCGGCCTCGTAGGCTCGGGCAAAATCGTGGCGCGTGCGGACGACCTGCGACGCGACTTCGCGCAGCTCAACAACGTCAAGGCCTTCGACCTGGAGTACTTCCCCGTGGTGGAGAGCTTGGAGGGCAACGGCAACGACAGCTTTATGGTCATCAGGGGCTGTTGCGACTACCACGACGGTACCAAGAAGGAATGGCGGCCCTACGCGGCCTTGGCGGCGGCAGCGGTCATGAAATGCATTATCGTCAAAATGTAGTTGGCTTTTACTATTGTTGCTGTTATAGTCGATGAGTTTTTTGCCATTACTGCGCTTACCGTGTTATTGACGTTGAATTTCTTAATTATACACTGGATGGAAAAAATATATACACATTGATATAGCTTTGGTTGGTAGATTTTGCTCTAAGCCTGTTCTCAGATGATGTATTGTGAATGATAAAATATTTGAATGGTATAGGAATGAAAGTAGTTCTCTCCCCTACCCGTGAGTGCATGTTCTTTTCTCTGAGTGGGTGCGTGCGAGTGACATTCAAAAGAAGCAATTTCATTATCTGCACTCTCACTTGTTAAGACAAAAACTGTTTTGTTTACAGGCTTTTTTGCAAGAAAGGAAAAAACTGTGTATGAGATATATATAGAAAACAAAAGAAAATTAGCAGAATTTTCCCTCAAATTTTCTTTTAACGGAAGAGTTTTCATCGACATTTCATCCGCAAATGCAACTAAAAGGTTGTTGGGCAGTTTGCTCCTGTAAATTTTTTAACAGACGTCTGCATTTCGATACAATCTGCTACATGTAGGCTTTCTTAGATGGTATCATAGTGCAAAGTCATGAACTAGTGGCTGATCGAGTACCAGCTGACTTAGCCTCCTGCCAGCTTCTTCTGCCATGTAAACGACAGTTCACACACTTTTATTTACATGTCCTATTAGATCTGACATTTAAACTTAAGTTTTTCTGTCTATGGAATATTTCAGTACCCTTTTGCTTTTTTTTTTTTTTTTTTTTTTTTGATTCCTTGTTTTGGAGTGAAACCATGTTCCGGTTTAGTTTTTTAAACAAAACCATACCTGTAGAGCGTTTACAGTCCTTTTTCTGTACCCAAAGGTATGCAGACAGGTTATAAGGCATTTAGAGAATGATGCTAAATATATACACCTTTCTTGAGCTAGTAAACATTAAACGATTCCACCATGCTTAACCAATTTTGTATAATATTCCCGGCCGTTGAGCAGACTTGTAAATGTCAACGAAAACTCGCCAGGCACTTGCTGCCAAATATCTACTCACATCTTACTGATACACGGGTGTGGGAGAGAGGTGTTCCACGTCAATGCTTACATTTATTTTTTTCAACGGGGCAACGGAAAATAAGTATTATCAACATATATAATTCCGAATGCATTTTAATACATTATATGTGCAGACGTATATTTCGCATTTTATTTACGTTTCAACGGAAGATGAGATCAATCTTCCTATGTGTCAATTGTTTGGGACGAATAGTTATTCCCCTTCGTGGATGATTTGCTTCCTCCATTTAACTTTCAGAAATCCGGAGTTTGTGCATTTTTATATAGATGCTTTGTTTAGATGTCCGCACAAAAAGAAGTCCACATCTTTTGAGGGTGATTTTGGCCATTCATACATGTTTGCTGGCACAATTTTCTAGAGTCCCTTATGGTTATTGTACTCTCAAGGCCTAAGTACCATCACCAGGTCATTCATCGAAAACTTGGCACAATTCCCTGATAGTGTCTCTGTCGTTATGAATGGTACACTTTATTTGTTGAAAAAAAAATTACCCACCCCTCTTCCATCAAATACCTCATTCGATCCCACTCACTTTTCGAGCCAGCCGGACGTCCTAAATACGTTTGGAAGCTCATAAGCGCAGAATCGTCACCTTTCTTAGCAGCGAGACTCGACTTACCATCGATCATTACACAGCTCATCATCTTTCGCATCTTGAAAACTTGCCATGCGGTCACCTCGACTCGATGGCCAACGGTTAAATCGTTGGTCACCAAAACATTGAGGATGCGACTGTCCTGGATTCATATCTCATTTTACGCTCGCTGTTTTTCGTCGTCACGTGGTACCTGTTTACAGAGCCAGAACTTTGGCTTTGCCATAACCTTGGTTACTGGTTGGGCGTAAAATACCATAGACCTACCCCTGGCCTAACATCATGCGATCACGTAACTCTATGTAAATCCACTGTGTCAATAAGTAACTGAAATACATAGCTTTGAACAAACGCTTAGGAAGTATTAAAAAGTCTCAAAACTGTGTTTAGCAAGTAAAGAAATCAGATACTGTGTTGTATCTGTTGTTGTGATATTCTGCATCAGTTGGGTTTTTTTTTTTCAAACTGCAGTGCATCCCCTTTGGATGGTGTTCTTGTTCACGATTTTTCCCACACTTCTGTCTCCACGGCGGGGCAAATGTTTCGCCTTAAAAAACTGATTTCAAGGGTGCTGTTTATAGCTTTAAGGCAGTGATCTTGATGTTTTAGAGTAGAATAAAGTCGTTTTATTAAGAATATTCTGTGTGTGTGTGTTTGTTTTATGTCTTTATCAACATGATCGTTGGAATCATTCTCAATGCAATTTATCTACTCTGGTCAGTGTGTGGGTTGGTGTGGGGGAGAGACAATAAGGCAATGGAAAGTTTGTAGCTGCCACTGTATTTATTTGTAGTACTGTGCGCTTATGTTTGTAACTGACTGTAAGGCGAGCAAATACGATATTAGTGATACTATTATAATTGTTATTATCATTCCCCGCCCGTTTCATACACACTTGTTCAGCCCAAACAATTGAGACAAGGTTTCTGACAAAAAAAAGTGAAAGGGCTAAACGAAGTGTTTTTAATGCCTTATGATAATTTCCCCACTCCATTTAAGGACTCACACCATTGCATTAGGGTTAAAATCCACTACAACCCCAGACCTTAATTTGCTGCTGCGGACAATAAAGCACATACACGATCTTGATTTGATCAATTTACTTTAACAAATGAGGCAAACGCACAAAAATCGAAAGTTGGAACTAGAATTTAGTAAATAATATAAAATTATTTTCATAGAAACATAAATGTGTATTCATAATAATAAGGTAGGTTTTAAGGGACATAGCAAGGAACTCCTTACAGGACACAGACGGGAAGGACACATGTTTCTCGTCGGTTGCCTGTGTTACGACCCCCGATGATTGTTGGGACGGACCGATCGGCTTGGGATGGTCTGCGCATGCGTATAAAGACAGTTCGTCACCGCTCTGTACATCATCTGCACAATAAAACCAGCTGTGGACGACAACTTACATGCGTATGGCGATTAAGGTTTGCTGGCAGTGAAAAGACTCTATAAATGAGAGTTAACGAGAGGAGGCGCAAACATTTCAAAAGTAGATCGTCTTCACACTAAGACAAACATGGACGACAAAATACTGCACATGCATTTGGCGGTCAGATTTTGGACAAGGTCTAAATAAGCGTTGTCTAGTCTCTTCGCTGTTAGCAAAAATTTTTTTCAATTTATTGTGTAGGATGAGATCAACAGAGCGGCGCAACCATGGACCTGACACCTGACCTGATTTCCTTCCCTGTAAAGGGCGAGGGCCACATGGAAAAAAGCATTTTCTTGCTTATTTTACCTCTCGTAAATAAAGAATTTTCATTGTCATTGACCAATGACCTCCACTGCTAGATGCGAGGCGCTCAAGCCCCCCCTCCCCACTCCCTATGAATCCAAGTTAGCGCCCTTTGACAACTATCAAAGCATCCTCCATGCCAAGCTCTCATTGTTTACCTGGAGTTGTCTTTTTTTTCTATCTAGAATTACCTTACCTGTCTTTACGTGTGCTCACGGTGATTCGAAATTACACCTTGCATAAGCGCGACGCCTGTCTATTGTCCTACCTTTGTTGTTTGCGGTTGCTGTCACGTGACCACTATCGTGTAAACAAAAGCGTCAAAGCCGGTTGGGCGCAATGAGAGCCGCCACTTTTCACGAAACTGTGGACGTTTCAGTTATGCCTGTGACCTCACTTGAGCTCTGTTCCCTCGGGAGAGTGTCATACACTGCAACAGTGTCCTACGACGGACTGGGGGAAAAAACCAACAAAATGGTAAAGTTATTTTACTTGTTTAAATTAATTTTGGTAGTGGATGAAGGAAGTTTGCTTTTATTTCGCTTACTTTGTAGTCACTTTTAATTAACAACGATTGAAAGCTGCTATCCAAACAATTTAAAGGCTAGCCCGATTGCTCGGCGAAAATCGTTTGAAAAAGAGCAGTATTACAAAAAACATTCCGGTGGTATCTTATGACAAAGAGGCACGAGATATTATTATGTTAGTGTTTTTCTCTTAATCTCACCTGGATTTGTCAACGATGTAACGAGAGGGTTAGGAAGAGTTCTTCCTACATCAGTGTCTACACAAAAGCACGAGCTGTTAAACAAAGTACTGTGGATGGTTTAAAAATTAAACAAATTTCAAGCACCAGATATACAACACCAACTGCTTTCTACAAGCTTCTGGTCTAAAAGTAATATCATGACACTGACACACAAATCAGTCGTATCCGTATCCAGCACAATACTAAGAACAACCGACAGTGTGAGGGCACCATTGATGTGAGTGCTCGAAACAGTTACAAAAGAATTGAGGGCGACAAACATGTGAGAGCATAAAAGGGGGACACGTGATAAATGAGGAAGAAATAAATTTTACATTGATTGTTGTTGTCCATTACATTTTCATCTGGAGAAGATTTACTTACCAGTCGAGTGAATTCGGTTTAGGCCTATTTGGTTTTATTTTTAATTTTCTTTTTTGTTCTTCAGTCAAAGATTGGACTGGATTATCTTTGACATCCAAATAAAGTTCAACTCTGTAGGGCTGTATTCCAAAATCAGCTGTTTTATTTGGGAAAGAATCCCTTTCTAAACACAACCTGAGCAATATTTCTTCATCTGACTATAAGACATGCATATATTTGCTGACCTGAGCCACACTCGCTGTTAGAAATAACCCTTATAAGGTGCTCTCCAGTGTAGAGGGTAATTTTCTTCTGCTTTCTTAGTGGCAGGTGAGACTGCAGATGTTTGAAGGCTTATATTTTGAAAAATAATTACGAACTCCTATTTTGGGAATTATTATTTTAAACTGAACTTAACCTGATCATAAAGAAAAACTGGAACATTTTAGAACTTTTGCACCAGACCCTCCTCCTGGTTTTTTTTTTTTAAAAAAAAAAGAAAGAACAGAAGCTTTCGGGCGCGTTAGAAACACTACTTAAGGACAAAGTCTGTCATGAAAACACTGATGTTTACCTTGACCTTTAAAGTTGTTGTTTCTGGTAACACCGATGACTTAATTCTTGTTCTTATCATCATCATATCCTGATTACATCATTATTTCGGTGGAAGTGTTTTATTACTTTAACTCCACTATAACATCTTTAAGTTTATAGGTGATTTTCTGGAGAGTTTAGTCGTTTGAGTGTATTATTGCCACGAATCCCCTACAGCTGCTTCATTATCACCCCCCAAAAAACGGATCTGACGATCAACTTTCCACATCGGTGTTTGTCGACAGCAGGTGAGCGCCCTGCAGGCAGATGTTTAGTTTCAACTCACCTGACAGGTATCGATCGACCGATCAATGATTCACGATGCTTTTTCAACTCTCATCATAGGTGGCAGAGTATTTGCATTCACTACCTGTGTGGTTTTGTGTTTCAGCGGAGTCTCCAACGTGTGCTGTGGAGGATATTTTATTTTCTTCTTCTGTAAGTATTAAGTCTTTTGTGCCGAAGATTCAAAAATAATTTTTTAAAAAATATTTTTTGCATCACAGTTAACTGTAACAGAAGGCCTGTTCATAATAAGTTCATAGTTCATAATAAGTCTGTTGTATATACATAAACCAAGTGATTTCTGTACTACTTCCTAATCATACACGTACGGACTGTTAATTGCCATTCTTCCCTAGAATTCTTACGATATTGTCTCTCTTGAATTTTGTTGCAAAGAAAGCTGAATCTTTTGAATTCTTTCCTTCATTCAGGGTATCGACGGTCAGTTTATGGGGCAAATGGGTGTTTGCAAGACTGGGAAAGCCGGGAATCTACACCCTCGTGCTGAATGGGAGCAGCTCGCTGATGGATGTAACAGCCAGACTGTCTTCTGGCTGCACCGTGAACTGCACTGCACCGCCAAGTCGACCACTGGACTGCAAGAGCAAGCAGCACCCGACAAACATCGTGTTCCTGAAGGTTGCACGCATGAATATGCATGTTGCTTGATCTACTGAAAAAGTTATTTCAAAATTTAACCGTATGCCAAAAAGTATTTTGCAAAACGCGCATGAGTCGCATTATAAACAGGGTAACACTCAGCATTATGTGTTATTATGTGTTACTATTGCATTACCTACATTTTAGACTTTCATTTGCCCTCGCTGAATTTGCAATTTTTCTCATTTAGTTTATGTGGCTATGTGTTCATAATCAATAGCTGTAGACAAATGTTCAGGACAATTCTGTCAGTTATTGTTGATAATTGTTGTTTGCTGCTATCCTACATAATATCTGTACTATGGAAAGTTTTTATTTATTTATTCCACACTCCAGTCTATGAATATATTAATTATGATGGTTGCTGTAAGTTCAGTTTCCCATGAAATGGGATCAGGCCTACTCAATAAAAGTACTGCATGAGCTTAAAAGTGATATTACACTGGCTGCTTACTTTGCTTTTCCACTGTTAACTGTAATAATAATAGTAACAACATGTTTTCGTGGTCTCTGCAGACTTATGGATTCCGTGTGCATGGAAACTATAGTTAATTTTGAGGTTCTTTCTCTGTTTGCAGTCTCAAGTCTGTTTTTCTGTCCGCTCGTTCAGATCCACAAGTCGGGCAGTACGACGGTGGCAAACATCCTGGCCCGATACGCTTTGACCCATGACCTCAACGTGGCTCTCCCCAACAAGCCAATCAACGCGATCCGCAGCAATTATTTTGAGGCCGGCAGCTTCCGGGAGGACCAGGTGCAACCAATCGCAGTTGGTCAGCAGTACCACGTGCTGTTCAATCACATGATCTTCAACAGCACGGCTCTCAAGCACCTCATGCCTCCAGACACCTTTTACTTGACCATCATGCGTGAGCCGACGAAGCGGTTCGAGTCAGCTGTGCATTACTACAACATCCTCAGCCTTCCTAAAGTAGTGGAAACCTTAAACTCATTAATAAAGAAACAAATGTTTGCAGACATCCTAGGAAAACCATCTGCGCTGGCACACAACGGCCTGGATACTTTCGATGCAAAATGCAATGAAACAGATAAAATAAATAATCCAATACGTTGTCTCACTTCTACCAAACCCTCGCCCGGGAAAAACTACACCAAAGGAGAAGATATTTTTACAGGTAAAACCAGTTTACCTTCGCACTTACAAAAACTTGAAGATACGAAGAATTCGGGCAATAAATTTGACAAAAGTTTGCTGCGTGTGTTAGCGACGAGATTACTTGACTTGCCGATGTCAGGTACCAGCTCAGGTCCTCACACCAAGATCGCGCTAAGACCGAGGGTTTCCGCCGAGTTTGTGTCAAAAGCAGAAGACGACACCAGCTCAGCGCGATCTAAGACGGATCCCAGAGTGATGCAGATGCTGCAGCAGCTGATGAACGATGCCGCCAGGTCACTGAGACAGCAGCAGCAACATAATAACGGTTCCTTGTCTGCGCTGCTTCGGAAAGACATCAGGGAATCGCTGCAGGTTCCGGAGATCTACAACTCCATCGCCTTCAACTCTGGCCTGCCGCTGAATCGGCAAAAGGACGAGAAGGCGGTGACCGAGCACATCGCCAAGCTGGACCACGAGTTCCACCTGGTGATGATCATGGAGCGTTTCGACGAGTCCCTCATCCTCCTCAAGCGCAAAGCCTGCCTGGAGCTGAGAGACATCGTTTACTTCAAGCTGAACGCGGTGGTCAAAGGTCGAGGCCACCGCCTGACGGACGACGACCGAAAGGTTCTCCGCGGCTGGCAGATGGCCGATCATGTGATTTATGAATTTTTCCTAATAAAGTTCCAATCGGAAGTGGAGGCAATGGGGGAAGATTTTGGTCGAGAAGTTCTGCACTTCCAAGGGATCTTGAAGAGGCTTCGGAATTTCTGTGATACCTTAGCCAAGTTTGTCGACGTGCTGGTGGTGAAGGCGTCTGTCTGGAACGAGGAATTCACGCTGGGCGCGCGTGACTGCGACATGATGAAGCTCGACGAGATGATCTTTCAGGCCATGCTTAGCGTGCGGGCTGCCCAAAGATTAGACCTTGCCACTACCAGCAGCAGTTTAAATAAAGTCACTTAGTGTAGTATAACAGTGTGTGTGTGCGCGCGCGCGAGAGCGCGTCTACATAAACACTCCTCTTTTCCTATAACTTTACTTCATGTCCACTGCATGCACACACCACAGAGCAAGAGAGAGATGGGGATGATGAGTCGTGCGTGCGTGAATGGTGTTTTTCTTGAAAGTGACATAACAATTACGTTTAGGATACAGACGTATGTTGATGGCAAGCGAGAATGACTGTAAATCACTATTTGAGTCCTTTAAACCTGCACTGAAAACGCACCTCTTCCGTAAACATTACTCCTAACAACATTTCCCATAATGCTAGTCCTCTCTCACAACCTTCCTTTTGCAATATCATGTTACTCTCAGTTCTTGTTCTTGTTCTTTGGTTTCTCTTTGTGTTTTCTTTATTTGATTTTATTCTTTGTTTAGTACTGTTGTTTATTTTGTTATAGTTCATGTTATTTGTTTGTTTTCCTGTCCTTCGTATGCTGACTGTGTTTCATTCTTGTTCTTAAACGCTAAGAGCATGCTCATTAGGAGTGTGAGTATGCGCTTTATAAATTCTGCATTATTATTATTAAGTATCCTTCCTTGGTTACAAAGAAAAAGGAGATGTTACCCATGGGGTAAAATAAACCCAAACACTCCAGACAACATATCATACATTTATTTGGCAAGTGACTTTTCTCGGATTGTGTGCAAATACCATTAATACAAGCATAATTTATACATGTGGTTAGACCAGAACAATATCATACTTTGCAATACAACTCTATTGCTTCATAAGAAAATATGTTTTTCTTTGCTGCAAATAATTTATAAGAAAAATATGAAAAAACCACATTACATTCCAATATTCAGTATTCATATAAAATATTCTCCATGAAATCTTTCACATTTTGAGTACTAAAAAAATAGTTGAGCATTTTGCCCATACAAGATCTCTCTACATCCACCTACACACAAACACAGCTATTGTTTAATTAACACTGTTAGAAATGTGATCTTTGACACTTGCCTGCTGACAACTTGGACACCCTAAGTCTCTGGATAGAGGTGACTGGTAATTACTACATGTAGGGCTCTGTCCTATTGAGCTTGTTGTACATCTTCAAGGTCTGTGGGGTCTCCCCATTCTCCACCCCCCTTTTTTTTTTTGAGGGGCAGGAACTCACTTTCTCTCTCTTATACAGTGGTAGCTGGATGTTTTATGTACAACAGACTACATATCGTTGCACTTTTATGTGTTAGAATTAAATGAAGTTGTAGGGGTGTGTGTTGGAATTGAGAGGAATTTCCGATTGCCATTTACTGCAGTGCTACTAAAATTAGCATGGCTCTTTAGATTTTGAGGGTAGTGCTCGCAGACTGCTATAGACCCCGTGAGATAGAGTTCTTACCTTTGGTTACATCTGTTTAGCAAAGTTTGATAATGTATTAATATGCGGTCCAAGCTGCTGTTTCTGTTTTGAATGCGTTAAGTGCACAACCAAAAGACTTAATTAGAATGGAATCGTGCCCTCTATTTCGATCGTGCCTGTGCACCAACTTAAATTATATCTGAAAGAGCGACAACAAAGTGTGAGATGACATGGACACGATTTTGTGGCCAGAGCAAAAGTAGGTTTTACAAAATTCAAGAGAGGAGATGACTTTGCCTTGCAGATACCATAAACAACTTCCACCTTATTGCAAAAATATTGTAAAATGTTCATGAAAGCAGTCAAACTGCTGTAGTTAGGTATCACTACGGAATGTATCAAGCTGCCCGAGAGATTTCTTCGTTTTCTCAAAATGATGTCGCCTAAATTATGCAACTCTTTGAGAGATGTGAAATAACCCTCGAATGCAGAACCATGCATGTGTATGCTTGCTGTTAAAGTTCCCATGCATTTCACACTGTCCGAGTGCTGGTCAGCTAAGGAAATACACGGGCGCGAAACTCAATCAACGAACAGGTACATGCCCGTAACCAACATGTACTACAATAATTTGGAGATCAAGGAACACAAGTTTAAGATAAAGGCACATCTAGTGGATGCCACATGAAGATGTGATAATGTCAATGTGGAAAATATAGTCGCTAGCAATATTACTAAGACTGCAGAGCAAACTTTTGAGGACGAGCGTATGTACCATTTAGTAGAATAAGATGTCTGGAAGGTGGCGTGGGAAGATGCTGTGAGGACGGTATGTGCCCAATCGTCAGCAGAACGATCAATGGATGAGGTAAATAAACTGTTTTAATTAATTAAACTTTTTGTCTGTAAACAACCACACAAGTAATGGATAAAAATAGTTATTGGTTAGGTGAAATCAATCTTGAAAATAAAGTATCATTTAGGCTGACCTGATGATCATTAATTGCAATTTGTTATTCTCAAGAGAAAAAGCAAAAGGACCTTGTTTCGCAAAGCGAAAAAAAATGTCCACAATTTAAAACATCCACGTACATGATGAGGTCCACAACCTCAACTTGCAGAGTGGACAGATGCAGTCCTAAATAGTGTTGGGTTGCAAAATCCAAATTTTAAAAGGGCACCAGCACAGTGCACCACCAAAACAGACTAAGCAAATCTTATCACCAACAGAAAAAGATAGCAAAAACTAGATAGACAACACATGCAAAGGACAGCGACCTCACCCCTACACCAACATCCATTCCCTCAAAAAATCAACATCTAAAAATAGCCGAGTGAGCGGGAAAAAACAAGTCTTCTCCGCTGTCTTCTTTATAACTCTCTCAGTGACATTCTTCTGAATTTGTGCCTCTTCTATTCAATTCACCTACAAATGTCTATATCCTCATCATCATCTGCGGGGGCTCGTCGAGCGTTGTGCGTGTGTAATACGTCATGCGTATGCAAGGTAGGTATGTGTTCGTCATACTACACTGAGCATATGACTGTATTGATGACCAAAGACCAGCCTGCTCCGGCAAAGGATGCTAAGCTAGTCTGTTGCCAGATTTAATTCTTCCAGTTAAAACAGCCAAGTGACGATAGAGCTGGAAGATGCCTTGTTTCCTTCAGGACCAAAGGCTTATTTGTCCCATATTTATTTCCTTGTTAACAAAACAAATATATCCTCCTCTAGCAGGCCCTGTCTAAATCTAATTATAAAAATATCAACAATCAATAAAAACACATGATAAATGTAGAAAAAAGATATCTCCCTATACATCCGACAGTCACACCTTATTATTACCTAATGACTCCAAGTGACAGTCACTGGGGACTAATGTTCCAGGAATCCAAATATATACATATAATTATAGCTTCCATTTTGCGGTTGTTAGCACATAAATACATGCATTACTTATAATGTGTGGCATTTTTATAGCTTGTTATTATACAAAACAATAATAGTAATAATAATTTGTTTTTGTTTGAATATGCAGGGTCTAGCTGTGGAGAGAGTGATGATGCTGATCAAGCTGATGATAAGGGCAATGGCTAAGACGTGCATGGCATTTGGCTGCCCATTGTAGGAGTAGACCTTGGACCTTAGCCTATCAATTTCACCGATGCTCCAGGCCCCAAGCACCTTCCACCCAAGGATGCAAGGCCTGTTGACTACATCAACTTGCTTTTTGCCCCTGCCTTTGCAGAGCAGATATGGACCAAAACTAACAGGTACGCCCAGAGGTGGATTCGCACACAGGAAGACTACTTGTACAGTTATAAAGTGAACAGCAATGAACTAAGAATAAATAAAAATTCACCTAATGAATACAAAAAGCTGGAAGGCATTTATGTACCAAACACGCGAAATAAATGCACACATCCTTATAAGGCATTTAACTGCTTATAAAGCACTAAGCAACATCAATCTTTACTAAGAATAACAAGAAAATGTTTGATTACCTTTTGGGGTTGTGTAATGCTGGAACTGATTTACTTTTGTAATAAGTACTCAAAGAAGATCTGTGAATATGTTTCAAGGCTGTCGCTTTCACAATATTTTTGTGGTTTTATTTGGACTACTCAGATCCATGTCATCATCAGAATCAAATAATCTTTTCTTTGGTTCTGGTGAAAAAGATGACTCCACAGTTTTCATATTTGGCCATTCAATCATGCTGGAAGCATCTGACACGTAACTGTAGTTACTGTTACCATACTTTCCTGAAGACACAGAGGAGGCAGACTTCCCAGATTTTAGAAGATCTATTTCAAAATCCGAGACACTTCGTGATGCACCACTAAACCCATAGGAGCTGTCTGTGTGAGGATTAAAACCAGAAGTAACAGTGAACTTTCCATGAGCACTTGAGTTTGCAGTGGACAAGAATGTAGAAGGGATGGATGAAAAAGCATGTGTTAAAATATTGCTGCTGGCAGATGGAGCTGAGGCAGGTCTTGGAAGGACTGGCTTACCTGACACAGAAAATATTTATTTTTTTATATATTGAATGCAGCCATTCTAAAAGATCAAGAATTTGAAGGTCATGATGATGGATTCATTGCCACTAACTTTACACTTGTACAACAACAACAACAAAAAAGAAGCAGAGAATTATGAAATCATCCAAAAATCATTTGCCAGCAAAATCATTTTGTCAGGTAAATAAACCAAAACCACAAGCATTAACAGAGATACTGCATGAAATAATAAGCAGACATAACAATTTATAGACAGATATATTTTAATCATCGTTAGACATCACAACTGTCCTTATGCATGTCCTAATGTTATCAAGATTCACCAGGGATGTTGACTGTGTAGTTATATAGCCTTAGATTACATTAATATCAAGTGAAGTGTCTGCACTTTGAAATTTGCATAATTCTGCACAGATTCTAATTATCCCACATTACTATTTTATTACTTTGAAATTATTAAATTTTGAAATTTAAAAAAAGCTGATCAACATTGCTGATTTTAAATGGCCTAACTCTCTTACCATCATTATCAACTGGCAAGGCAAACAGCTTCTCTGCCAGGGATTGCCCAGCTGCCTGCAGATGTGGAAGGCAGGACTGCACAGACCCATTGTAAGCTTGCTTGAGATCTGAAGTTTGGTTAGCATCCACCCTTGTGGTACTGATCCCACCATTCCCCATCAGAGAGTTTGTCCAATCTGAGCCATTTCCAACAGTATTTCCATAATGATAGCCTGCTGGCTGCTGTGACATGGTGTTGTGCCTGTAAGGGTTCACTTTCAAGCTGCTAAAGAAACCATGCTCCCAACCACTCAGCACATTAGCGGTCCCTGCTATATATGTTCTTGGCATACTCACATGCAATGGTCCAGGAACATGGCTGGCTTCAAACCCACCCTGGTGTTTGCCAAAGTCTGATGGGTCTGATTGGTAGACTTTCCTTTCAGCCCGATTCAGAAGCTTCAGGCAATCTGTGAGCTCTGGAGTCATGGAAATGTCTAGGTCACTTAATTCAGTCTGAATTGTCTGTGTGTCATCCAGCCCAGGACCTTCTAGATCGAAGGATCCACTCTCTCTCTTTGTCTTGTTGAAGCTCTGGCTTGCCTGAGAACGCTCTGATGTGTAATCTGTCAGTGACTGTGGTGTGCTGATATCTGGGCCACTCAAAACACTGCTACTTTGGAACTCTGATGACTGACCTTGTAAGGATGAGATCTGCAATAAATCAGTCTCCACATTTTCTATTCTCTTCCTCTCCAAACTAGTCCTTTGTGAATGGACACAGACTTCTGATGGATAAGAAACTTCATTTTTGCTAAGCTGCTCTGATACAATGGCAGGAAGGTTGTGCACATCTCTTTTGCAAAGTTCAGAGGTAGCCGATTTTGTATCATTTTCTGAGACTTTGCTGCTATGCAAATGGTGTGCATTAACTGATAAAGGCATATGAGAAGGCAAGATATCCACTGAAAAATCTCCTGAATCTATAGACACCTTTCCAATGGATGTTGATGATGTTAAAGGACTGGGCATCTCAAGATCAAATGATGTCTCCTCACTTTTTTTCTCATTCAAGTCAAATTGCACTCTCTTGCCAGGAGATCGTTCCCTGAAATCACAATTTCCAGACAGTTCTGGTTTCTTCATTATGGACTCTGGAATTTCTCTATCCAATACAGTCCTTTCTTTCTCCTTGGCATGATGGTCAATCTTGGGATTCAATCCATACTTTTTGCAAATACCATTATACATTGAATCAAAATCTTGAGTTTCAAAGGCTTTCCTACTTCTGTCACTTCTTTCATTTTGCTTTGCTAATAAATCCTCTTCCTCTTTGAACAGCTGTTGGATGTTAGGATGTCTGTCACTTGTATGCCATGACTGTGTACTTGTCTGTGAATGGAAATTTCCCTTTTGATATTTAGGCACACCAGAAAGTTCTCTGCTGTCCAAAGATATTTTACCACTTTCTGGCACTGAATGATTAGTCCTATTAATTTCATCAGTCCTTAATTTTTCTGGAGCAGCATTACCTGTAAAGCTTTTGAAGTCTTTCACCAATGCCCTGTCAGTTCTGCTTATGTGTGTCAGCCCATTTGAATATCTTTCATCCCTAAGTTGCACTGGTTCCCCCTGGACATTCTGAACATGACAGTCTCGTGACAAATGATGCTTTTCGTCTAATTTTTCAGCTTGCTTCATTCTATCAAAGGTAGCATAATCATCATCCCTACCACCACCAAACAACTGTCTTGCCACTGATTGGCCACTGATTACACCACAGTTTTGCTGATTAATTTCATTTTTAATACTGATGACAGGATTTTTAATATCAACAGACACACTGTCTTCCTGCACACGTTTTTGGGATAGTTTGGAGTTAGTTTGTGAAAGATGTAACTTTTCTCTCTTTGAATCTGTGTTCGACTTTTTGTGACTTCTCTTGGGCGTTGAATGTTTGATGCTTCCTTGACTGCACTGAATCTGGTGCTCCAATTCTTTGATATACTGATCACTGCGCTCCAAAGCTTTTTTCAGCCTAGCAATTTCCTTCTGCTGCCCTTCCAACTGTGACTCCAATGTTGCAACAGTGTAACGTCCATACCTATCAATCAGAATTGCACTGGGTGGCATTACAAAAAGAAAAAAAAACTCCCAAAAAATCTCCTTTGCCCATATATTGTGAAAGAATTTAAGTTTTAAAATGTACTGTTTTTTTAAAAAGAGTGAATAGCCTTTTGGATTTTCTTTCTGTCATTCATAAAGACTCAGGTCAAACTTTAAAAACCTTAGAAAACACTTTTTTTTAAAAAAGAAAGAAAATATATTAAGCTTAAAGATGACTACCCTTACAAGTTACAATAAACATGTTATTACTCTAGGAGGAAATATATTTACACAAGCAAATAAATTAAGGTAACAACCATAAATACATATGGGTAATACATATGTACCTGTATGGAGAACGATGTGCAATTTCCTCACGAAGTTTAGCATTCTCTCTAACCAGATTAATGTTTTCGTCTTTCAGCTCACCATTCTCCTAGAAAGACAAATGGCTGAACATCTTGGCAATGATAATGAAATATGTTATTTAATATATTATTATTTAAGATGTTTTGGCAGAAAAAAATGTTAAAATGTTTAACAGCTATAACTGCCTGAGTTGCCCTCTAGATAAATAAAGTGTTATAACTTTTCTTCTAAAAAACTGAAGTTGTGAAAGCCATAGTATATGGCTGTTTACAAATATTACTCAAGATACACAATAATGATACCTACCAGGTGAATTTGGATGTTTTCTCATCTCAGAAATCTCACAAACACAGATGCTATACTATTCTTCCATCCCTCCATCATATAACCCCCCCCCCCCCAAAAAAAAAAATGTACAAATAAGGCATGAACAAGCTATTGTTAAAAACATACTACTTTTAGTCTGTAAGAGTCTCTGCCATATATCTAACCTTTGATAATGCACCAATAGTAAATTGACTCTAAAAAATCTAAAATACACACACACACAAATAAGAATGAATACCTGCTTGTACTTGCTGATGTCTTGCTTGACCTTGTCATAAAGCTTCTGTACATCTTGCAGCTTTTTTGTCAGCAGAAGTAGTCTGTCATTTTCCTCAACACTGGAAGGGCCAATGCTGCTTTTGTGGCTGGTTGTTTGCAATCTGTTTATGTTGGAGTCTTCATTCTGCTTAGATCTGAGAATGACATTCTCTGTTTTTAGCAGTCTTACTTCCTCTTGTAGATGATCCAACTCATCCTAGAAACAGACCAGTTGTAGCTGAGCAGTCTATACATAAAATTTAAACATCATCAACCTTTGTACCTTCATTCACAAACACACAAAACTGAATGCGTGAGTGCATGTTTTATCAATGGTTAGAACTCGTACAAAAAGGAAAAAGAAAGATTTTAAACATTTGCTCAAATTCTAAATCATAAGTATAAAAAATTCAAAAGCAATAATATTAGAAAGCACTCAACATACTGAAGCTTGTATGTGTGCATGCATGTTTTTTTGGGTTTTTTTTTCTTACTGACTATAGATCTTAGCCAGATACATTCCATACCTCTGATATTATTCTATACAAGCTTTAAAACATTATATAGTATATGTCGATTTATAAACACTGTTTAATATGACATTACTACTAAACAAAAAATCTTAGATACCAGGATAGGTTTTGTGGATGTGTGTCTAAATAATTATGGTCAAAGAGCAATAATTGCATAGTCCACAAAGGGTCTGACAGCAGTATACTCCCTTTAGCTACTGCTAGTATACCCTACATGAGAAGTGTGACCACCAATGTATTCTCTACAGTAAGCAGTCATATTTCTACACTCCAATTCTCTTGCCTCCTTTAAGTCTAAATTTAAGACACATAATTTCCACTCCAACTTCACTGGGACCCTGTCCTGACCATGAGCATGTATAGCGTGTGTCTGTAATTTACTTTGTGGATAATGTAGAAGTGAGCATGTCATATGCGAATATTGGTGCATGGTTGTTCATAGTTTAGTCTGTGTATGATTTATTTAAAGCGCTATGAGCAAATCTTTGGAAAGGTACTACATAAACCCTTATTATTATTATATTTGATGACTGGTATGGTCATTTGAGTTAAATGTTATAAAGAAACATACTCGATCTATTGGTGACTGTAATTGGTGGAAAAGAAAATGTCTTAGATATATTCCCATGCCATGTATATAAATTATACATAAAAATGCAGACATTTATTTCAACACATTAAATCCTTACCTCATATTCTCGAAACAAAAGATTAAAACGAGCTCTTCGTAACTCCGTGCTGTTCTCTTTTTGTTCATCATCTTCTGGCTGATTTAGACCACCTTTTGTACAGCATATGTTGGAAATATAATACAGATTATTCTATTATTCCAAAAAGAGGGGTCCAGGGGCCACCTCCACAGGAAAAAAAAAAGAGTCCTTTCAAACAAACTGAGAGGCACATCAAAATAAACACATTTTCACTGTTTTCTTTCTCTTGCTACATATACACACACATACTTGACATTTCAGCATGCGTCAGCACCAAGTCTGGTCAAGACAGCCTAGATTTTCAAATCTATTTGCTAATGTTAGGACAAGAGAGAGATAGCACGGTTCCAGTAAATAATACCAACAAAAGCTATCTAGAACTCTAATAATTATGAAATTCAACACTAATTTAGAATTTTATAATATAGTTTTTTTACCTCTTATATGTTTAACAGGATTGTGTTCGTTTATTGGCACCCTGCAAGCAGGACATTGTTGATTTCGCTCTAACCAGATCTCCATACAGGAAGCACAGAAAACATGATGATTGGGGCACAAGACAGGCTGCTTCACCTAAACACAGGATTAATTTATTTAATAATCAGTCTGAAGAATGCATTAATACTGTGCTGATCAATTGTCAAGCATGTAAACTTTAGGGGGTAAGCACACAGGACCTCTGATCAATTTCAAGAAAGCCATCTTTGTTATGAATACAAAATAGATCTCTTCTCGTAAGACTTTGAAAATACACTGCTTTACATCAGTAAAGGAAAAAGGGGCCAGTCAAACCGTGTTGAAAAATATTGTGCTGATGCTTTTCTTAACCATTTAAATTGGAGGCTGCTAAGTGCTAATAAAAAAACAGAAACATGAACTAATCAGAAACCACACACTTTGCTTTTTCTTTAACAAAGTCAGGTACAGCGAAACAAGTTAAAAGTGTATTGCTGGTTGTGATCTAGAATTTATAGTCGCTGTGTATTGACTAAGCATAGAAACATGCATTTTTTGTGACAACAAATGAACATATCCTGTTATTATTTGATATAACACTAACAGACAACATTAAAATAGTTATCACAATGGAAAGGGACACTGCTTTTGTTGACTACACCGATGTTGTTTTGTTAACTTCTAATTCTATCCATATCTACATACACTAAGACTTTTCCAATTCCAAAAGTATTATGATTTCTTTAACTCCAATGGACACATAAATCCCTAATAAATTCTGCCTCGTAATTTACCTTTCCAAGGCATATTTGACAGGAAATAGGCAACGTAAATATCGGTGCAGCAAACTTGTTATGTCCTGCTTTTGACTCAGCCGCCATGATAATGTATGGATGTCTACATGTTCCACTGTCATGGTACCAAGCGGCGGTAAAAACTAAAAATGATCTACTTTTATTTTCTTCTTTCAAATACACATTCAAAATAAAATGATAATAAAGAAACGGATTTCTAAACACTGCCCTATAACTAATTTTATATAATTTGAACACTTTATTCTTGCGGAATAAAACATTTACTTTACACTTCCGGAAGACAAGACCGGAAGTGTGATTAGCAGACGACTTTCTTCCACTGCACCACGACTATCCCTTTACACAATAAGGCATGTGCCGCATGTTGTTTTAGGGAGCATTTTGTGTGCATGATGATAAAACAAACTAATCTGCTTAAGTTTAAAAATGCTCAGGGCGATAAAGAAGAACTGGTTCTTAGCTGGCGTCGTAGTTGCTATTATTCTCGCAAAATGGAAACCTTATGTTGGTGCCAAAGGAGGTAAACGATTTTTTTAACGCCTGAATCAAATTCTTGATCTGTAAAAACTAAACTCAGTACATATTGCAAACATAGCTTAATAAAATAAACTCAGAAAATGTTAACATTAAACATGCAAATCTTTTTTACATTTACCTGCTTAATTACTAGCCGCATAATATATATATATTTTAGTAAATATCATTATATATGTCTACTACATAACGTATTATCTATACATTAAAATTATCTTCCGTGGCCAACAAGCTAGAAATTATTAATTGTATTCTAAATAATGAAAACATAAAGTATTGTGATAATTATGTCTGCCATCATCATCATTTTCAGTAACAAATTTTTGTTGTTGTTAATAAAGATGCCATTTTGTTACCAATTTCATTTCAGGTCCTCTGAAGCCAGAAATTACTGTGAAGTACTTCGCAGTATCATTAATTTTTCTTGCAAGTGGACTATCCCTTGAAACCAAAGTCAGTTTCAGCCTTGTATACCATACTATGTTATCTGTATTAATAATCATAAAATGTTAAAATTACTTAAGATGAGTTTTATAAAACACTGAGAGTAGAGCTTGAATACTTACTACAGTTTTTTTTTTTTTTTTTAATTTTTGATTGCAGTAAGTGAGGCTGTCTCACCTTTGCCTACACATGCTCTTGCCCAATTATTCATGCTGTTAAAAAAAATAATTTTCTGTTATATATTCACTTAGGACCTCAGGAAAGCACTTCTTCAGGTGAACATTCACATCTTTGTCCAGTCTTTCACATTTATCTTCTTCCCCCTGTTTATCCATGTTGTTGTGAGAGTTCTGCAGCACACATCATATAATAAACATCTGTTGGATGGGTAAGTGTCTCATTTTTTTTAAACCTGACAAAAATGAGCTTGTGACCACCAGGCAGCATGTTAAAAAAAATATGATATTATGAAATATAGCATCCTAAATCCAGAATGAGCATAATGCCTTGACCTTGCTTAAAAGTACATTAAAAAAAATCTTTTATGTGATTTCCATGCATTACAACAAAACATAGTTTTTTTCCAGTATTTCCTTTTTATTTTATTTGCTAAGTAGTAAGAATTATAATGTTACCTTTGTAAATAAGTTTTGAATTGTTAATGTCAAACAGAATGTTAAAAAGGTGAAAAGAAGATGAAAGCACAACTCTAACAAATACATATGTGTGCTCAGTTTTCTTGTGACTGAAATTACTATTGAAGTTCATCAAAATGATCTCTTATTTGTTTTTGCAGTCTTACTGTATTAAGCTGTATGCCACCCCCTGTCTCTTCAGCAGTAATTTTGACCAAAGCTACAGGTGGAAATGAGGTGGAAAAATGCTTTTTTAAATAATAGAAAGATAAATATCTGTGACCTGTCCAGGTCATACAAACATATTTGTGTTTTATGAGATTGTGCATTTACTGTTATCTACTCTTTCCACCTCATTCTCTCCTCTTTTCTTGGATTTCTCTTTTCAACCTGACTGCCTATATCTTCCTTGAAATAGGTCAGAGATATAATTAATACATTGAAGTTCTGTTCTCCTTTTCTTATTCGGTTTTTCCCATTTCTTCCTTCCTCACTCTCTCTATCAAACATTCTCATACAGGAAATACCATTGTACGTTGCTGTATGGCTTTTGCTAATTACAGATATGGATGGAACAGCATTAAAATTATTGTAAAATGCAAAGTGAAGTTTTTTTTTTTTCTTCAGGCTGCAGCAATTTTTAACTCTGCATTTGGAAGCTTTTTGGTGAGCATAGTATGGTTAGATCCTTGTCATTGCATTTGCAATAATTAAAATAGTCTTCTATCTTGTTTTATGTCTTGTGTATTTTGGCTTATTTAACTCAGTCATGAAGTGCTAAACTGTCAGCTTTCAAAGGGTGTACCTTTCCTGCTGAGTAACAGCTAGTTGGGCATGCATTCATTTTGAATTTATATTCTTTTAAACTCAAGAACATTTGATTGCTTAAGGGAAGAAACTGCTGCATTCCAAAATGGGGTATATTCTCTGTAGTTACATCCCTTGAAATCTGCTGCTTGAAAAACCTCTGGATTGTCTTAATTTGATGGGATGGATCAACACATAACAAGTCTCAGATGTGAATGTTGACATCTTGCTGGATAGCACTAGCCTTAGAAATTTTCCTTTTCATATGCATCACAAACTTTGTGAAGGAGAGAGTAATTGAATGATTACAGTGAAGTGTAACTTATGAATGTACAGTATTACTTTTTATTTTCAGAAATATTATTTTTTATTAAATGATTGCAGATGAATTAATACCATGCTATGCTTTAAGGCCGTTCTTAACTGTGCAAGTATAGACAAACATTTGACCAAGTTTTCATATAACTGTCATGTGAAAACTTCATCAGACTTGTTTAAATATTCATATCAGAAGGACATTGACGCCTTTGACATGCTTACCTTTAATAAAAGAATGTCTGATTTAAACTTCAGGGCATATTTGTGACTCCTGCTCTTCTTCTTGCAACCGTAAGTATTTTTGAGTCTCTCACTGTCACATACTAGACAATTGTCCATTATGACTAAAACAGGACCAAAACAGGAATGTTGTAGAATTATAAACACCGTGGTCTATAGTCTACAGCAGTGATGCCCAACCTTTTTCGGCCTGCGGGCCATATCCATTTCGGACAGCCGTGTCATAAATTAGAGCGATACCATTTTTATAGAAACAAGTCTTACCATTAATTACCCGAAACCAACTTTGAATGTCTGGCTTCTGGAGGTTGGAAAAAGATTGTAGAAGGAATTGCCGATTTCCTGCACTGTGGGCAGGTTAGATATTTTTACTCAGCTGACTTTGACTGTTGTGCTGCCTCTAGCATGTGGACAAATGATGCGTACTATCAACAGACAATGGCTTCTCTCTGCAAACTTACCTGTTAGAGAGATGAGCAGGTTTGAAACTTCATTTCACAGTTCTTACACATTTTCATAAGAGTGGGGTAGACTGGAGTTTGTTTTGGCATTTTTTTTTCTAAGAGGATGTTGACGTACGTTTGGTGTACAGAGACTCTTATCTCTTTCTTTTAACTGCATATAAAATCTGACAAATGTATGTTTTGCATTATTCATCTTAATCCTCTTCACCCCCAGTAGAGCATAAGGCCACAACTGTTTTGCACGATAGAGAGGTAAGATATTTATTGTAGCCAAGTTTGATTTATTGCACATAGCATTTTGTTTCCTTGACTAGCCTTTCTCATCTCTCAACACCCAGCTGGCCATTGCTTTCTTGTCTCTGTCTGCTTATGCACCGCATGATTTAGCAAATGCTTCTTCTCCTTATCAGACTCCCAAGGTTTGGCATTGTCTGCCCCTTTCTCTTCAGACAGTCTACCTTTGAAGGTTTTAAGTCTGGTCTAAAAATCTAGCTCTTGAAGAAAGATCTTTTGTTGTCAAATATACTATTCTGCTCATTCCTCAGTTTTTAATCTTGATCCATGTTTGGTGGCTCATATTTCTTGAATAGTGACTGTTGGTTTAATGTAGAGTACATTGAACTTGCCTCCACATAGGTAAATACATGTTTTACAAATTCAATTATTATTAAATATTTCATGTTCATTAGAGACCACCAGTTTACAATGGACAGTACAAAGCTTCACTACTGGTCAGGAAGAGTTTGACCTTCTCTGTTTTGTTTCCTCAACCATTTCTGACAAGACTAGACTGCTAAGATACTTCACACTGGATCTCACATGGCATGTGATCCTTATCGGCATGTTTCAGTGGGGTCCTTCTCTTTATCATCTACAACGCATTTTGTGACACTTTCTCACAGCATGATGTCAAGTTGATCCAGCCAGCGTTATCATCATGGTGTTCATAGGTAAGAAGTCAAGGGGTTTATATAACATTGAATCACTTCACTCAACATAGTAAACTGTGTGTTCATATGGCTGTCATTCTCCCTGCCTATTCTATGATCAAAGGCAAATAAGGAGAATTTTCTCCTTTTGTAATATACAGTATTCATCAGATCTGAAGGTTTCCCCCCTCTCCTCCTCCACCCCACAACGTTTTTTTTTTTTCTCTTTAAATGCTTTAGAAGCTTTCAGCAGCAAAAATCATTTTTGTTTATTCAAAAATTTTATCTATTAAATGTGCACTTATGATAAAGTTGTGTGATGAACAATCTTTTAAGCTATGGATAAGTAGCATTTTCTTCTTTCTTCCTACAGTGGTATGTGTACAAGTTTGTCTGCTGTTTTTGGTTTTCTGTATCGCAACCAACACTTGGTTTGCATACAGACCTCCTGACGTTGTAGCTTTAATGTTTTGCTGCACACACAAATCGTTGACTTTGGGTAAGTAATCGAGTAAATGACTTTGTGTGAGTAAAAGGTTCTCTCTGTGTGTGTGCATGCATATGCATGTGAATTACTTTGTACTCAAGCATTTTCACCTGCATACAATGATGCAACAGATTCATTTGCCTATAGGTTTGTTCTTGTGCTATAGAGTGATGTCACACATAGTAAGTAATGTGCATCTGTGCACATGTATATATGTACATAGGGTCCACTTATAGTGTGGTGTCTGTGTGTTTGTGTGTCTGAAGGCATACCCATCCTCAGGATTGTCTTCAGCAAGCTTGATAGTTTGTCAGTCCTGACAATTCCTTTGCTCATCTACAATCCCACTCAGATTCTTCTTGGTGGATTGCTAGCTCCCATGCTGGCTAGCTGGCTCTCAACCACTTCCAAATACCGGTTTGTTGTCTGCCTAAAGGCTTTGTTATCATTGTTTTTTGTCTCTCTACGTTTCTATATTTTTTTCTAAATAATCCTGTTTTGTACAGTTTTTATATATATCTTTTTAATTTTGTAAAAGCATCCATCTGTAAGAAACCGTGTGTATATGCATGTTGTTTGTGTTTATCTGTTCATGTGTGTTTAAGTATGTGCCTGCATATCTATTTGTCCTGTGATAATATGTGAAAAAAGATAGAAAATACAAAGAAGAAATATCATTTGATGTATACGATATAAACATGAATAGTTGACTTAAAACATGCTTGTTCCTGATTATGTGGAAGATCCAAGCACAGCACACTGGCAAAGTACAACAGAACATACAAAAAGAAGTAAACAAATAAAGAAAAAGTAAGTAAGATGAAGAATTGAGGAAATGGGGATGAATGAGTAGAGATGATGGATAACAGAAGGCTAGTTAGCAGAAGCTGGTAGAATTAAAGTGTTTATACCCAGCTTGGCTGCAGAAAGGGAATACAAGGCCCAAAGAGATAGAGACAAATATAAGGATATGACTCCAAATATATGGATCCACAAAAGAAAACAAGTGCAACGCAAACTTTTCAATCCTTTTAGAGGGGACAGAAAGTCAGCGCATGCAATAGAAAGAGACCTCTGGAAAACTGCATAGGGGTGAAGCTGTAAAGTCACTGTTAACTCAGTCTAGCTACATCTCAGTGTTAACTTTATCTAGCTATATCTAGGCATTAACTCTAGCTATATCTCAGTCCTCGCAAGGGTGGGTTTTTAGGGGCAAGAGAATGCTGGACCTACAATAGTGCTGTAATGCCTGTTGTTAATGTTTATAAATACCTAGGATTGTTGTTTTACAGCGGTATGTCAAGACTTGGCAAATAGAGGAAAGAAAGGTTTATTTTTAATAACGAAAATTCTAGGATCGTATAATAATACCAGTTCAGATGTAGTTTTGGTATACAAGTTCAGCCTGTGTTAAAATATGGTACAGAACTATGGGAATTAGACAAGGCATCTCAATATTGTGAAGAAGTTTACCTTTTTAGCATTTTACATTTCTCGGGGTTAATCGCACTCCAAATGATCTAGTTTTTGTTGAATTACAGATACCCAATAACAGTAAATTCAGTGACAAGAAGTATTCATTACTGGTTGAAATTTGTAAGAATGAATGATCATAGGTTGTCATGTAAAGTTTACAGAATGCATTTTGATTTAGATGTAAAGGGAAAAATAAATTGGATATCTAATATAAGAATAAAGTTATTTTCACTCGGATTTGACTTTGTCCGGATGAGTCAGCATGCAAGTTTATAGGCAAATTAAAAGAACGACAGGTTTTGTGTAGATGGCAGGAATGGGAAGATCATATTCATAGTAAAATCAAATCAAACTTTATTGTCTGCCCGAGGAAGTCCAAGACATAATTTTTTTTTTTTTGTTCACAAGCCCAACCACATATACAAACATAATATGAGCATGACGCAACATATTTGCCAGACATACCCATACAAGACATTCAACACACACACACCTGCACCTTCTCTCACATACATGTGAAATCTCCTAAAGGAGGATGCCAGATAGTATGGCAGCCCTACGAGTCTTTGTGCTTCTTATTCAGGATGGTGATTGCTGCTGGCACGAAGGACCTCTGGTAGGCAGTATTTTTGCATAGGTGGCACTTTTTAGCGCTGCCCAAGGGCAACAGCTGAAATTAAGGATGTAGCATAATTAGAGGTTTTCTTTTTATTCTACTAATGGGTTCTTAGGCATTGTAAGAAATATTTGAAAATGAATTTAGAGTACTATTTGCTGACAGTCTTGGCTAAATTTAGAGTAGGTGTGTCCAGTTCATTATTTTCAATATAGAAAACACACTGCACATGACCTGCTGTGTCCATTATGTAAACTACATGAAGAAGACGAAGTTCACTTGTTCTTTGCTGTAAAGCCTTACAGCGTCTCAGAGTAGGATTTATACAAAGAAAATGTTACATAAATCCAAATACTTTTAAAATGAGTTCTATTGGTTGCAACAAATGAAAACATTGTAAAGAACTTAGCATTATATCTTTTCTACCACGAGAACAAGGGGCACGACTGGTCTTCAAGCTTTCAAGAACGCAGGTAGAAATACCAGCCAGGACAATCGAGATTGTAGAAAAATAGATAATGAGTTTTCAAATATCTTCAGTTTTTTTAGTTAGGTCTGTGGCTGATCTTTAGAAGCTTAGGTGAGTGTTTCTATGGAAGGTAGTGTTGATGTTTCAAAAGACCCAGATGCTTATGTTGTCCATAGCTTGATGTTAATATCTGTCTCACCATCCTTTATCTTAAGCTTATTTTCTGTAACTGATAAAATTTATATGGTTTCTTATTCAGATCTCGCAAGTCTGGGTTCTACTCCGTGTGACCAAATCTCATGCAACCACCGTGACAACCACGCCTGCAGATTATCTTCAAAGTCGTTCCCTAAGTGCTCAGCATATCTGCCCTTACTCAAAGAAGCTGTGACAGAAGTTGTCAAAGTTTTTACGAGAGGTCACAGAGTCAGAAAAAAATAACGCAACTTTTATTTATATGATATTCTATTTTCATTGCGATTTTATAATCATGTTCTTTTCTGGCTATTAAACAATAGCGGTTGATTGGCCAATTATTATTGTTTCTTAATTGATCATTCTGTTGGAAAGTGCCTTCTGAGATTGTTGTTGCTGTTGTTTCTGTGGGAGTTTTAAGTAAGTGCTTTTATATATGTGTGAATATCATGTGCTTTCAGACATGTGTGAATTTTATGTGTAGTCTATAGTTGCTGTTCTTACTATTACCGTAGAAGACGAACTTAATTTATTTGCCAAATGACATATTGCAAGATGAACGCCTTAATGACGGCTCCCGCCACTTGACATTTACATCAGACACAGACGACACTGTACGCACTACTTTATGTAGACCTAAAAATGAAATGCATAAGAAAATGAAAAAGTAAATGCCTTTCACTGCGCCCGGACACTAGCCGCATTACCCTTCCACACACACACACACACAAATACATACGCCCTCTCTCTCACACACACACATGCACAATATACTAACCATACATGTTTCCCCACTGCATACATATACCCAAACGCGTATGGACACATGCTGCCTAATGTAGTGTCAACAGAAACTCAACTGAAGGTGTGTTTAAACGGACCATCAGCGGAGGTTAGAGGGAGGGAGGTGCTTCTAATCCCGTTCTTAAGACATCTTCCATAATTGCTTGTGTCAGTTATTTCCAGAGACCTTCGTGAGAAGCTCGCTGTACGCTGTTGCGGAAGAGTACCAGCGTCATCTGTGACTTGCTCCCCAAGGCACCTGCAAGAAATCTTGGTGGTCTGGCACCAATCAAGCAAGATTTTGTACGATCCACGATACAATCAACAAATTATACCCATTTCTTCGTTGAATATGTACAATAAACAATGTACAAACTAGCAGAGCATCAACAGTGTGTACAGCTTTTATGGGAATGGCGCGAGTCATAGACATATATGGGAAGTGGTGTGAATCGTCGGTTAGAAACCCTACACAGAACAATCCATAACACATGATTAAACTGTTAAAAGGATATGTACACGTGAAACCACTCATCCTAACCGGAGTTTCTCTTTTTCCTCCCTCCTCCCCGCCTCCTTGCAGCTTTCTCCTCCATTTCCTCGCTTCCCTCCTTTTCTCCCTCGCCCTTTTTGTAACTTGCTGGGAGCAAATGATTCATTCGTGCGCATGCAAGCCAGAATGTACGGGCACAGTGGTTACCGGTTCCGGTAAGACATTTAATATCCGCAACACACGCACACGTTGCGCACGAAGCTCAAAAGCCCATCAGTTGGTGATCTACTTGTCTTGACGCACGTGACCTTTCACTGCCCGCGTGCTCACGCGCGAAGAGACGCTGCGCCTGAGTGTGTCTGGCAGCGTATAGGTATCGTCTACAGCAGCGAGAGAGACAGAGACTAGCCGGTATCCTCACAAACGGGGTTGCCGTCACTTCCTGTGTGGCCCTTCACTGCTGGTGTCTACCCGGTGTACAGGGATTTCACTGGCGGAGGGACACTGAGATCAGAGGAAGCCAACACCCGGCAACATGCATGCTACAGGTAAGCAGTCATCTCCTCTGTACCTGGCCGCAAGATGAGGTCTATCCACAGAGGAATCTTTCTTGCTCTCAGCTCCTGTTTCTCACGCAGCGGTAAGAAAGCAGGGAGAACTGAAAACTTATTTGTTTGATGTTTTTTGGTTTAACTTTAAGAATTCTCTTCACCATCGATTGTATTTGTTCGCGAAGATGAATATGAGATTTGCAGAGTAGCATTACGGATGGACCGCTGCAACACAAACAAAGAAAAGTATTTATTGCCACTGTAGGGTTGGGTTGAATAAGAGTCCGTATCTGCCAGTCATTCATAAAATCGCCCAGAAGCTTCTGAGCTACAAACTCTTAGTACAGCCAACATTTTTATGCATGAAAAAGGAGGTGCCGACTCAATCGAACACGGTGTTATTTCTCTCAGACTCACTGGCAGCAGTTCAATTCCATGGATTAAAATGGGCGACAGAAAGATTACACTAGGCACAAGACAGACTACTATAACGAGGGACGGTTCACCAGGTATCGCCGGATTGGTCCCCGAGATATCCACCGCAAAGATATCTGGGGACCGCTTGACCTGTCGCACATAAAGTCGCTCATCTATTACAGAGCGGAATGAAAGAAAAGACAAAGAATAAGAAATGAGTAAAGCTGGGCACCTCGTTACCCGACGTAAACGGTTGCTCACCTTAACCGATATAATGGAAGCCACGTGCTCTTATTACAAAGGAGATAATTAAGGGTAAGAAGATATCTGGGAGCCACGTGCCCTTATTACAGAGGAGAATAGTTAAGGGTAAGAAGATAGCAGCAGATAAATAACACAAGACCACAATTCCTAACCCACAACACTACTTTATTAATTATGCTACAAACAATTCAACACAAAGGTTCCCTAACCTTAAGTAAAACCCTGCTTCTACAACCTAACTACCTTACTTTAAGAAGCTGACATCCTTACCCACCACCCATCCACCCAGCCTCCCCAGAGCAGCTGTCAGCACTCTCAACGTGCGTGATTGTTGTCGCTACATCTCTGTCTCTCCCGAGAGTGTAGAGTGAGCAAGCCACGTGTTTTTCCCAGCTTTTCTATCCTAGTTCCGGATCTGATGCTGCCTTTGACATGTGTGATGATGATTTATCGTGCTGAATGACCTGTCAGGGGAGATAACGCTTTGTGCGGCCAAGCCTGACACGTCACTTTTAATGTTCAGCGGCTTCAATCGTTAGAGAACTATTCTTTAAAATTAAAAAAATCAATGAACAAAGTCTTTTCTTGCCAGACTAGTTAAGATTGCCCATTACATCCGAAGTTCAGAGTTAAGATGCATCTTCGGGGTTATGAAGCGAGAGTAAGTCGTTTCCCCAGGGAAATTGAAAACTCAAGGAACAGCGACTCGTTTCCAAAGTTATAAAGCAGTGTCGATACCCTTGAGGACAGTTCATATTTCTTGACCCCAGACTATCTTTGCAACCACTTTATAACCAATGCTCTGGGGGCAAAAGAACATCTATGGGTGAACACCGCTTTATAACTTTGGAAACAAGACACTTATCCTTCACATCTACACCTTGTCCAAAGACAACCATTACCGTCGTTGCCCAGTTGGTCCCTTCTGAAAACCGTTTCCACCACGAGTGCACGAAAGAATTTTTTGCAGATTATTACGCCTGACCTGTTTGTTTATCAAAGAATTAATAACGATTTAATGCTTGTTATTTTTTTCTGAAGCGAGAAATGAAATGCGAAAAGGAAGAGGTTGGCCAAATTATTTTCAAATACAGTCACAATTTGAAGTCACGTAGTGCAATTGTAGAGGTTTGTTCCAGAAGAGGCGAGTAATTTGGTTGGAAGACTCCTGTAATAGAAAGGTACAGGTGAGAAGAACCGTTTTCCTGCCATGGTGTAAACAACAGAGATACGATGGCGCTTAACTCTCTTCTGGACAGGCAAGGGAGGAGTGCCGCACGTGCAGCAGTGTCTGCTGGGAAACCCATGCTATTGCGTGCGGGTCTGGCCATGTGCGTTCATCGAAAAGGAGGAAGCTGCATGAAAGTGATTAAGACCATTTGACACAGATTCTAGCCTGCGTGAAAGGTCGTTGTTTTCACAATGGCAGCGCGTGGGACCATGGGAACCGTAGCTAAGATGCACTTGAGTAGGCTTACGGTAACGACGCGGGTCGCTGTTGCAACATTGATCTGAGGTCAAGGCTAGAGATTACAACTAATGTCACGGCTAGAGTTTGGTCTGTGAACACACGTATGAGTTTTTTTTATTTCTTATTTTTTGCTCATTCTCTTTCTTGCTTTATTTCTTCTGCTGTCTTTGATACTGTCAGCAATATATTTCACTGTTACCATCATTTTACTCTGATGACTCTGTGCGGGATTACGTCCCACTTCTACTTCTTCCCTCACCCTCAGGGTGGAGTGGTTAAAAATATCATAACCTACAGAACGCTGGGGGTCGTAAGGAAATTCCCAAGCCATTTGCTGTCTTGATAGGTATGCGTACTCAGTGAAGTGTCTTTCCTTTGCGTTCTTTATTTTATCACCGCCATTTTGTGTGATTCTGTTTACCCAACCTCTTTCCCTCACCCCCGCGAGTATTCCCCTACGAGTCGTTTTTTTGGGGGGGTTTTTTAGGACCGTGTCCATTCTCTCTCTCTCTTCCTGCCGCCTTCCACCCCTGTACAATGTCAGGCACCCTTTCAGTAACTAGGTGAACTTCTGGCAGCGCCTGACAGGTACCGAGCTGAGTAGTGTGCGCGCCTTCATCCTCAAACAGTATTCTAACTACTCGGCTATCCTCTTCTCTTCCTTTCCCCTTCATATGTTATTCTTAGAACATCCAAAGTCTGGCTTTAATGGACTGTACTCGATTTCCATCCTGCACTTTCCATTTCAATTGCAGTTTGCCCCTATACTCCTAGTTGCAGCAGTAGGCTGCACACTTTTCAGTCGCTCAGATTCATGAGAGATGCCCGAGATTGGGTAGAGCCAGGTCAAGGCCTTTGGCCTGCGATTGTGCAGCTGTGTGGTGCAGCGCTGCACGTCTTTCCTTGGCAAGTTGGTTCTCTTTCTTTCTTAGCTCCCCTCCCCTCTCTCTAGTCTGTTTTATTTCTCTCTTTTTCTTCTACTTTTGGTTTTAGAGCTAGATATAGTATGATTTATCATATATTTACTTTATATTCTTCAATTCTAAAGTTATTACAAAGAAAATCTAATTTATTTGTAACATTCGCTGATCTCAAGAAAGCATTCAATTATGTTCTAAGGAACGGGAAGACTGCCGTGGGAGTGTTTATTTTAAAAGAATTTACCGACCTGTGTGAGAGATAAAGGGGAAATAACAAAGTATTTCTGTTATCCATATTTGGTTAAGTAAATCTGTCTTTGAATCTCATGATCCACATTTTTAATTAATAAACTTCCCTCAGAGATATCTTAATGCGATAAGAGCAGTTTACACCCTATTCTAAGTGCTTTTTATTTATTTTTACCTTTTTCTGGTAGCGCTGTTCTATTATGAACAACTTGATTGAAAAACTTTTAACTTGAAAGAAGTTAGAAACTAAGAAGTGAATGCAACCCCTGCCAGTGAAATATTCAGAGAAAAAGGATTCTTATTCGCCAACGATGTATGCTGCACGGATTCTGAAAATTATTCGCTTGTTATTGGAGTGTTAGGCGAAGGTTGACGCTAGACATATGCCTAGACATCATAGACATGTAAACAACATGGCCTGCGAACACGTTTTACGCCGCACCAGCAGCTGAAGTTATATCACGGCCGAGCAGCCGGTCTCGTAAACATCGCCACTTGCAGAAATAACAGCATGCCGGAGGTGAGATCTGAATACTGGACACCATGTCTTCACGAGGAACAGGTGTCGCTCCTTCTATGGTCAGAAGAAACAAGAGAAGTCGTAAGTTTAGCCGGTTGATGTTAGACAATAGCTTATATAAAGACAACTTGTATAAGTGTATAATAATAGCGGCTTTAACTGCTCATTAGCCTGTTTGTTTGGTTAAAACACATCCTGTACCTCTTGTCGGCTGAAGGAGGGGTATGTATTCTTGTGGAACAATTGTTAACGGCTTGAATCCGCTATTTTGCCAGATCACATGCAGAAACCGTGCAGAGTATTTTCTGCCTTCTTCTGTCTGTGCCTCCAGACATCTAAAAAACACTCCCATCCAAACTTTTTCCACTCAATACCCTTCCCATCCCACAGCGTTCCGAGAGTGGTACGCCGGTGGGTTTTTTGTTTTGTAAAGAACTGTGGGAGGGAGAACGCGGATGCAGCAGCCAGTCAACTGATAGAACTCTTTTTTTTTCCTTTTTTTTTCTTTTTTGAGATGAGACGGGGAAAGAGATAATCCTTGAAAATGCGACTACTTTATGTTTAACAAAAAAAAACAAAACAAAAAAAACTGCTTTTAATTTATTCTCTTTCATCGAAAGCAGGATATAGAAGCAAAACATATTCCATATTTGGAAGATAAGATAACCTCACCGATCCCTTTTCCCCTTCACCAACATCACGATCGTGTCCTGACTTTTTTCTGACTCCATACGGGGCTCTGTACTGCGCATGGCATCACGTAAACTGTTTTCCTACTTTTCCTGTAATTATTGTGTTATCGGATCGGTTTTATGGCCAGGCTCACAAGCAAATACTCATGGGATGTTCCCTTGCTTGGAGCACACTCGCCTTTTCTCTTCCGGTTGTCCTTGAGCCAGTAAAGATTGTACAGATGTGTTTTTTTCTCTCCGATGCAAATGTTATCTGGTATTAACGAAATGGTAATGTCATTCCCAGTTCCTGTTGTCGTTTGGAGTAGAAATCCGTGAGAGCAATGATGACTGCTGATAATGTCACCATCACTGCCAGACAGGTACATGGACTGCATGTAATTTATAAAATAAAGTTGCTGGCTGATACAAAGCGACTGTTCAGCGTTAAAGTTGTTAAAATATATCTGAAAGTTACATGGAAATATTCATATACATCCCTTCAGTTATGAAACAGCTGGAAGTTGTCAAAGCTTAACAGCGTTTCTCTCTTCTCTATACGTAAATCGAGGGTCGACCACACCTGACGAACTATGAATAGAGTGGTGAGGGGAGGGCTGTTAAAAGCAGTTACTGGCACACTTTAGTGCAAAACACTTTTCAAGTCTGTAGGGTTTAACTTTCATCAGAAAATATGTCTCCTAATCAGAAGAAATTTCCATGTCTGCACATCACGTGAATCAGTCTTGTCACTGCACGCAGAAACGAGGATGTTCTTCCATGTCTAACGAGCTTTTCTTTAATGATGAGAAAGGGTTTCCTAAGTTTTAGACCCTGAGCTTAAATGGATGGAAAGACTCATGGATGGTGCGCTTCTGCTTGAAGCCGATTAGACACCATAAAGAATAATTACAGCTTATTATCGTATTTTTCATTAACTGTAAACATCGTTTAAATGTAAACTTTTTTCGTTTTTGAACTGCTTCAGTTCAATGGTTTTAAAACAAAGAAGATACGTGTTAGCTTATTCATATTCTGTGTTAGTTAAAATGGCAGCGATGGAAACTGAGACAATCAGAAGCTATGTGAACACATTATGTGCGTGTAATGTACATTTTATTCACTCAGGTGAAAATCGTGATACTAGGGTAAGTGGAGAGAATGAATGTTACTGTTATTTAGTCATCTGACAATTAAAGAAACATCTTACCAGCATAAAACTCACATAAACATCTAAGAGTATTTCAGTATTCTGTTATCATGTAAGCATCTTCAAGTCGTTTCAATATCAATACATATAAATGCATTTAACTTTTATTTCAACATGGAATTCCTCTTTCCGAATGACGAAACTTTGTGTTTTGGGAATACGGGATTATCAATTTGCTGACTTGCATTCCTGTAGAGAGACAGTGTGTCTGTGTGTGTGTTCGTGCTCGTAATGCATGCGATGTTCGTTCGTGCGTATATCTCACTAACTCGGTTGTCATCGACAGAGGAACAGACATGAGTCGCCATGGTTGCCTCCTGGCCATGGGTCGAGGACTCTCACAGCATCCAGTACAAGGACGAGGAAGGGTCTTGTGGATCACGTGACCTACTACCCTCCAATGCCAGCAGCAATGCCAGGCGACAGGACACACCTCTGACGGATGTCGTGGCACTGAGGTGTCGATCATGTCTTCGGCGAAACGTAAGAAATACAGGAACTAAATGGAAATTCCCTAATAGTAAATTTAAAACAACTTCTCCTTCTTCTTCTTTTCCTCATCCTTCCTGCAGCACGTTAGACACGTGTTCACGATTACTTCTGTGTCGGGCTGTGAGATCGGAGATATTGTCAACGACACGATTATTCATGTTACAGCTTCAGTCAAGAATCCGCGTTTTGCTGATCTGCATTTTTCTAAAAACACAAATACCATTATTTTGCTGTGGCATTGCCCTCCCAGTTTCGTTCAACCTCATCCTCAACATGTACTCAGCATGTGTTGCCATGTTTTGTTGAAAGATACATTTCCATGGCTGTTTCCTCCGGGTTTAGAGAAACGACGATACGGAAATAAGAATTAGACCTCACAACTCCCACTGACTTTATTTCTTCTAGAAGAAAAAAAAAGTTGCCATTTAGTTCTATCGTTTATTCCTAACTGTTTATAGATAAACAGGACAGAACAACCCTGACATTTTAATTGGCTGTAAAAAGATTACAGATTGGGTCATAGTGCACTTGCTACGACAGGGAAATGGTGAGTTAATATGCTTACTTTTGTTTGTGCTTCTTAAGAATGCATCCATGTCTGCTTGACAGTGTGGGTTGGATGTGGTTACTGGTTCTGGGTGTGTGTAGGTGGGTTTGATAGTTGTGAGTGTAGAGTGTCAGCATGCGAAACTTTGACTAGGTTTTCCCGTTTTGAATGATGCTGCAACCGGATGTTGCAAGGTAAACTTGTTGCTGCACTCACGCTGCACGACCAGCAGACTTGGATCCGCTTTAATCTGACATCGCAAGTCCTTCGCCCTTGTGTCTGCTGATTTATTGCTCTGTTTACAGACCTTCACCAATACTTCCCCTTTGTAGCAACAAACCTGTAAAAGTCCTTTAAATCTGCCACACAACCCGAGTACTCGCTGGCTTCTGAGTTTCTACGCTCACTGTATGTGTGGCTACCACGCATGCGCGAACATGCGCACGTACATGCAGTAATTATTCGTTCACGCCAGTGGTTATTTGTTCTGGTTAAGACGAAATGATCAGATGATGCTAACAAGAATAAGAATTACAAAATAAGAACAAGAGTTAAACATGCCTGTTCTGTTTTAGCCTGCGCGTGGGTCGGGACAAAGAAAACAATGTAAATAAAAAAATTAAAAGTCATAAATAAAGTAAGTAAATAAAACTTGAAAAACAATCCATAAAGACAAAAGATGAAAAACCGAAAGTGAAAAAAAAAAAGAAGAAAAAAATACGAAGACAAAAGCAGAAGAGGAACATAAGATGGTAAGGTATAGGAGAAGAAAACCAACATTAATGAGAGAGACTAGTGGGGAAAATGCGTCTTTCAGACGTAGTTTAAATTTGCTTGCTCAACCTGTATGAAGGGACCTGACTAGGAAGAGGCAGAAGCGGTGTCCAAACTGTTCACATCTAATATGTGGGCCAAAGATAAAAGCAGGAAGGTAGGTATCTGGCTTTCGTTGAGCTTTAACAGCTCAGACCATATCACTGATACAAGGCCAGGATCCCATGCTGACACAGATGTCGTGTAAGCAAGTCCAGCACAAACCGGCCGCCATTGCATCTGAGGGAGATAATACCTGGGTTACAAGGTAAAACACCAATTCCCACTAACCCTAGCCCCGTGGACATAAAGGTCACTAATTTATCAGACGACAATCAAAGGTTGGGGGACTAATTTGATTTGACATCGTGATTCGTTCGGAATTTGACTTTAACGTGCCGATGTCTGCTGTTCCAGAGAGCGCGCCTGGTACTGCACGTGCGCCACGGCAGACGATTGTTGCCATGCCTGACGCTCATCGTCTCTGGGCTGCTGCTGACGTTCCTGCTGAGAACAGCTGGACATACTGCACACCTGTCTCTGCAGTACCGCGACACCTGGACAACACCAGACCTCCAAGGGGTCAAGGGCCGCGATTACCACGATGAGAATTCCGATGTTCCTCTGTTTGAAGATCTTGGCGACAAGAAGACATTGCCAGTTGATGACAAGCTCGAAACAGAGCATAGCAAAGACAGCAGAGAGCAAAAATCGGACGAAGGCAGCAGATTCGTGGAGACTCTGGCAGACGACACTGGCCACTCGAGCGTCCGAGAGACGAACCGTGTTGAAGTCTTCGCAAGCAACGATGATGGCGCGAGGGAGTATTATGAAGACAAGCCGTCTGTGGACGCGGCAAGGAGGAGAAGCGAGCAGTTTGAATACGACAGGCGGGTGCTGGAGCATCTGCACACACTGCACGTGGGAGGTGAGGTGGTTGCCGGTGATGGGGGAAGCGACGGTGGCGCCGACTACCTGATGCCGCCGTGCGACGGACCGGACTTAGCAGACGTGAGGCCGAACCCTCGCTACGGATTTGTGGTGAGAACGAGGCTCATGAGGCAGAGCGTGTGCAGGAGGGAAAGGGGTGGCTGGCTGAGGCGAGTACAGAAAGCAAGAGATGGAGAGGAGAAAGAGAGTGGTAGACTGTAAGAAACTTGTGTAATAGCAATAATAATTATGTATGAGCGAATGTGACAGGCTTACCAAACATTAGCAAAGATCATAGCCTGGCTGTGGTTGGAGATTATTATTATTAAGATACTTGGAAATATTTATCATTCATGCATATTCTCATAGTGAAGTTACAGAATGTGGTGCCTTTTTATTTGATATGAATGTGTAATGGTAATTGATAAAGATGAGAGATTATTAATCATAAATTCATAAAATACATGGCGTGTAAGAAAATTAACCACCTCCGTATTGGCATTTAAGGGACCATTCCGTTACCTGGCGAATTACAAGAATCCTTGCTGGAAGGAACCACGTGCTGGCCACGTACCCACAATACGTTGCGTGCCCTACTTTTACCTGGTGGGAGCACCCAAGGCAGGGACTACTGACCTGTACCGTCGACTGACCAGACACCCCGAAGTGGTTATGCCACGCTCTAAGGAAACCCGATGGTTCGACAGATATAGGTTTAACGGTCAGAGTCCAGTGTGGATATATTTTTTATTGTACTTTTTTTACATTCTCTTACTCTTTATGCATTTATCTAGTGTTTTGATTTTTCTTTGTTCTTCTTTGGTCCTTGACAGATTTTTGGTCAACTAACTTAGCCTATCGGCAGACAAATATTAATAAAAAAAAAAACAAGCTGCAGTTGTACATCTAAATATGCAAACATTTACTCTGCCTGTTTGAAACTATTTTTAAAACATCGTTGATATCATTCTTATAAAATAGTTAATAATACCTAATTACTTGATGGTTTTTTGTTCAGGTAAATCAGACATTTCGTACTTCCTAAAGAATTTTGAGAATGCATCAAGCGTCATCTACCGCACACTAGAAAAGGGAAGCAATTTTCACAGACTGATAGTAGGTGAGTCATCTAAACACCTGATGTTTGACACGAACCTGTTTGACACGACGACGCTCAAGACCTCATTAAAGAACCTTTGGAGAGAGGAGTGATTTTAACTGAACATGGTCTGGCTGTGTGTCGTGAAACTAATTTTAAACAAACCTAATTGCACGAGCAAGCAACTAGAGGTTGCAAGGCTGGGGGATATTGTAAGGTAGATAAATATATCATAATAAGCCATGTCTTTCATTTTTGATAATCCCCCTACTCTCTTTTCACTTCTTACAAATGGGGCCATCGGGCCGCCCTAAAGATCCACTCCTTTGTTATAAGCCCTTGACTAAACTCTTAGACATTCTTTAGATAATATTTGAAAAAAAACTCTGTAGTCGTTGAAATGTTGGCCACGTAGTAACTACTTTGCAAGTATTCTCAAGTCAGATGTAAGGATGACAGCATCGAGGACTTACTGCCGTTTAGCCAGAAACTGACAAGTCAAAGCTGGATAAAGTTTGACAAAACCTCTCAAAGTGCAAGGAATTTTGCTAAAACTAGACAATCTCTTCAAAATGTTTAGCTGTCCCTTGCCATCCACTAAAGATTGGCATTTGGCACCAGAGTGTTAAAGGATCAGAAAAGTTTCTGAATGAAAGACAAGACTCTCCTGACTTCTTACTTTATAAACAACAAATGCCAACTCTCGATTTCAGACTACAAAAGTGTAATGTGCTGTCGAGTGACAAAAAAAAAAAAAAAAAAAAAAAAAAAAAAAAAAAAAAAAAAAAGAAAAAAGAAATAAAATGAAGGTTTCTAGACTATTCATTTCTCTCCGTTTTTAAACATTAATGACTGCAATAATGCAATCTATAAGGCTTAAGAAGAATTGATGAAATGAGTTAATTATCTATGAAACAAATCATTATTTTTAGTTCTAACTCATCCATTCAACTCATACTCACGTAGCAGAGATATTTATTCCTATGTATGTAGTCTACAGATAAAACAGAATGGAATTTCTTTGTCACTGTGTGTGTGAGCGATGGACAGAATAACTGTTCTCTTTGTATGATTGGCTGTTCGCTGTCACGTGACACTAAGGTTGAAGGTGAATGTTCTCGCGTTGCCATCTCCATGGCGTTGTACACGACAGATTGCCAGTGGTTGTGGTGGTGATTTGCAGGGGATGGCTCACCCTCATATTTTTTCGACAATCGTCACTGGCCGCTGATACCAGGCAACGAGAGGTGCACGGAGCCTCGCGTCACTGTAGCCAGCCACATCCATCACCTGTACCCCAAGGCCAAGATCATCCTCATCCTCAGGAACCCCGTGGACAGGTGGGTGTAAGGGGGACTGTCTCCTGGTCTGCACAACTGTGGTAAACAAACTGGTGCCAGCTCTTAGTCCAAATCAGTTTTACCTTTTTTTTTGTTTTTCGTGTTTGTGCTAGAAGTGTTTGTCATCTGGTAATACTGTTTGTAAACAAGTGGTTAACGGTCAACATTTAACTGTTACATCTTTTTACTTCGTCCTTACCTTCTTTTCTTTGTTCTCACTTCCCCGCTTCTTACTTGAATGTAACCCTAACCCTACCTCAGCGTTGGTTGCCTCTGTCCAACCTGTTAACCACCATGTTCAGAAGCTAGAAGCAAAACTGAAGAGCTCAGTAATAAGTTCAAAATAAAGTTCAAGCGAAAAGACAACACTTCGATGCAAACCACGTGGAGAGAGGGATAGTGTGTGTGTGCCCGTGTGCAGACTAGTGTTGGATCCTTAGTTAACGAAAGCTTTGATGATGGAGATGAAAAGTCTTCATCTAAAGACATATCTGTGTGTCTACAGGCTGTACTCGAGCTACCTGTACAATCATGCCAAGGTGGGCGCTGTCAGCAGCATCGCTTTTGACGAGTACGTGCGCGACGCCATCAACATCTACACCGACTGCTTCAGCCAGCACTCGCTCCGCTACTGCGCCAACAACGCCACCGTCTTCAGACGAGCCAAGGTGAGCACACAGACCTGCTTTTATCGCTCTTGGCACGAAGCAGTGTGCCGAGGGCTTGTTTTTTTTTTTTCTTTTCGACTGAATGATAATGTCATTCATTCATCACCGTACAAAGACATGCATGTTGTCTTTCATACACGCGGACACACACGCACGCACGCATGCACTTACACAACACTCAGGCACACGTGAAGTAATGTGAGATTACATTCCCAGACATACCACATAACACAAAAAATGCACAGAAGAAAAGCTGGAAGCTTCACCTGTCGACAGTAAAGCAAGACTTGCATGCAAAATGGTTTGGCGAACATTCTAGCTCCATTCCAGTAATGGTCTGTTTACTTCAATACGTGTACTGTATGTGCTGAAAATAAAATGTGATGACTAGCTGCTGCATCTTGACTGCACTGCAATGTACTGCTGTGTACCCGTACCCGACACTGATGGTTCATGCGCACCGAGACTCGCCAAACCCCAGGAAGCTTTCTTGGCAATAAGTCATCTTGTTTTTCTCGCAGGTGATGCTGATAGTAAGCCTGTACATTGTATTCATACGCGATTGGCTGACACTGTTTCCAAGGGAACAAATTCTTATCCTGACCACTGAGAAATATCACAGGGACATGTCCGCACAGCTTCAACGGGTATTCTCATTTTTAGGCTTACGTGAGTATATTCTTTGTCTCCCGTCTCCCCTTCCCATGCACTCCTCACCTCCAGGGTTCGGGTGCAGTCATGTTAGATGGATTCTTACGGAAAACAAAGACAACTGATGACGATGATAATATGTCCATGTTTTATATCGTGCATTAAGCTACTTAAAATTCTCACGGAAAACAAAGACAACTGAAAATTTTGAAATGATATATCTAACTGTATGTTTTATATCGTGCATTAAGATAGTTAAAACAAGGCATAAACAGAATTTATCGGTTGCTATGCACCTGATTTCTGACTTCACCTTTCACCTCAGGGAACTTGAGGAAGAGGAGATAAGTCAGATCGTCCATGACGACGTGTTTAACAAGGGACAGCACTACTCGAAAGGGGGACCGATCCTATCTCGTACCCGCCTTCTTCTGCAGGCTTTCTTCAGGCCTTACAACGAGCAGCTAGCAAGCATGATGAACGATCCTGACCTGCTCTGGCTCTGAAGATGATGCTGTCTGTCTTACAGTCTCGTTACATATGATCTGGCAGGGCTTGAAAAAACAAACACACACACACGCACAAACCCACAAAAAATAAAAATGAACCGATGGGAATGGATGTTCGTGTTATAGGGAAACAAATGTCACACGGCTTACTTCTTACCTAAATACAAGTGCTTCGAAGAGACACTTTTGTTTGAGGGCAAACCAGTACATATCATTTCAGCGTCTCAACCAACCTCTGTGTGTGTCTGCGCGCGTGCTTGTATGTGTGTGTGTGTGAGAGAGAGAGAGAGTGTGTGTGAATCTCTTATTTGTGTTTATTTTCCTTTCTTTTTACCAAAGGTTAACCTGTACCGTGGAAGTACCTCCTTGTTAACTGATTTTGAAATAAGTATTTTTACTGCTTAATAAACACCGGAATGTGAGATGTGTTTAGCGTCCAAGGAGCAACAGTGTTTGGTGGCCTTCGGTGGAATTAAAATTTGCTTTTGAGATCTTATTACTTATTCGTCAGCTTCAAAGAAGTCTTTTACCATTTTGTCTGAAATATTTGCTAATGTTTGATCATGACTTTTTTATTTGCTAAAGAATTATTTCTGCGAAGAAGAAGCAATTTATTAGAACCGCTTGTCATTTTTCTGAGTTATTTGCTAATGTTCCATCAGGACTATTTAAATCCGCAAAAAATATTTTTTGGAAGAAGATACAATTTATTAGAGCTGAGTGCACTCTGTGTATGATTACAAAGAGCAGTGCTGTATGAGGCCATTACGGCCCCTTGTCCCTAAGACTAGTCGTGGTTTATCTCCCCTGGGCCGCAGTGCCATGGAGTATGTAAATCACATTCGTTGTGTCAATTCTAAACATTGCATTGCCAACTAGATTTCACTTCTGAAAGTTAGGTTTCTCTTCAGCTGGCCAACTCTCTAAAAAAAAAAAAAAGGTAAAGAATTGCTGGGAGATCCTTTATTCCACAGATGTGATTTCGGTCTGGAAAGACGTGGCACTAATGAGCTGCGTTTAGCCGCCTGTGTCATCTAATTCGCCGCTAGTCCGTTGTGACTCACAACACGACGCCGGCGACAGTCATTAGCATTCTTCTTCTCTAGTCGCAATGTGAAATGTCTGTGAGAACCGTTGGCGCCAAACGTGGAATGTGTAACAGATTTTGCTGCCTCTCAAATTATGTATGAGTGCATCTATGTAGACGTGTGTATGTGAATAAAAGTAGAAATATAGATGGAGAGGTGAAAGAAGAAAGAAATGACATGAGGGGTAGAGAAATAAAGAAAAGAAAGGAGAAATGAAAGTATTGTGATGTTTCTTATTTACAAAACAAGAAGGATAAGAGTTTTGCTGACAGTTTTACCACTCTGTAGAAAACTACCATTTCGGGTGGAAATTTGTAAGAACTGAGACCCAGACTGACAGAAGAACAAGAAGTACAGCTCACAGAAATAGACCCAAACCTCCAAATGGAAAGAGCAAACGAAATTACGAGTTGCACGCCTTATTTGTGGCTGTGCTCGGGAAGATATCCCTCGACGCCTGTTAGTTTGTCGCTGCTGTCCCCCTGCTTGCCGCCTTCTCCATTGCCCGCCACGGGTCGTCGCACATCCAATACAAAGACCATTTTCCTCCCGACTTGGAGGTCTTCCCTCTCGTCTACCTCACCTCCGCTGCTGCACACGCATGCCTGGTCAGTCATCGGCCTCAGGGGGGAAAACACTGTCTAATGGCCGGACACTCAGGCTAGGGTGGAGGGGAGAAGGGGAGAAAGGTCGATCCGAACTTCCAATCGTCTCTAATCTTTTTTTCTGGTGTGTGATGTGGGCCGTTGTTTTCTGCAAAAGGGTTGCTGGGGGCAACGCCACGTTCAGTCGCAGGTTTCGCGGTGGCTAGACGAGCGCTGGACATGGTCTGACCACAACATCGATGTGAAGAGAGACGAGTCAGCACATGCGATTAAACTTACAGAAAACCTCGTGATGGGTCTGATGTGGGCTGACATAATTCTCAAGTGAGGAAAAAAGAAGAATGTTAAGAATGTCCATAGGTAGTAAAAAATAAAGGTTGCCCCATGATCTTTTTCAGAGAATGAGGTATTAGAGATCTTCTCGGAGCCAGCTTTATGTGAGGGCGGTGCCCATCTCTCCTTCGCTGCCTTACCTTCACCAACCGTCTATGGTGTCAGGTACCCGGTCCCGACTGACGGAAGTGAGCTGCGCTACACAGGCATCGAACCGACGCAACGCTTATCGTTCCCCGGGTGGACAAAAATCTTACCTCGCCATGCACTCGCTTCCTTGCGCTGCAAAACACCCGGGGATTGTTTCTCCACCGCAATGCATCACGGGAGCGTGCTCCAGCAGCGTGCCTTGCAAGGCGTGGTTGTCCCTCGCTTCTGGAGATAGCAAACAACCAGAAAAATGCTCATGTCCTCTTGGTCGAAAATCATCATGTCACCTGATCTTTTGTCCCGCGTGTGTCTGGACATCATTCCAATGTTTCATGTCGATGCCGCTTTAATCATCTGGTAAACCCACCTCCCCCTTGCACACACACACACCCTCCTCCCCCTCGCCTCCATGGATCCCAAGCGTGACGACGGCTTTAGTCGCGACAAATTGTCTCCAGAGAGCGTCACTGAACGCAGCCAACGGACTCATCCATCACTGGTGCAGTGTGTCTAATGGTCATGGGCCCGGCCTCAGATTTACGACGGCCTCAAGAAAGACCAAAGGGACATAAATCCGGAATTTCTGCGCAAGCAAGGGCCATCACTGCGTTTCGTTTTGCCATAAACCAGAGCTGGCAGTCAGAGGTTGTCGATTTATCTTCCAACGACAGTGCTCTGTTCCTGGAGTTGGGTGACCTAGCTTTTGCGTTTTCTTAAATTTATGAGGAAGGCTTGCCCACTCCTCCCCCTTTTTTTGTAGGTCAATGTAACTACAATTAGGTCAATGCTGGCGAGGGCAATGAAATGTCCAGATATCGAAGCAATTGGAGAAACAATTGCGATACATTGTATTACCCTAAAAAGGTTTTTAGTTTCACTCAATGGGGCTCATGTTAAAATCGTTTGGAGGCCACAACTCGTGTAACTTCATTTGACAATAACATTTGTCAGAACAAATAACGGCAGCCAAGAGGCAGGAAGCTGTAAAGTAAGAAACGTTTTAAAAAGCCATATTTTAGCCAGAGATTGCCATACTGAAGATTTAACGAAAATTGTAAAAAATAAAAAAAAGGGCTTCTCTCTGAATTAACTTCAACGACAATCAATTATTTTTTTTTTTACAGAAAAGTCTCACGTGACAATTATTATCTGTGTTAAGAATTGAAAAATCGTAAAAACTAAACCTGCATGCTGGCTACGGAACTGCAATGACTGAGGCAGGTGAGCAGGTTCGATATTTTTTATAGATGCAAAGATGATTGCTTTTGTTCTGTGTGTCTGTTTGTCTGTCCTTTTCTAAGCCGTTCTCCTTTATTCTTTCCTCAATAACTGTCCACAAACCCCACTCTCGTCTACCTTCCTCTTACGACTTGGTGAAGTTCAGAGCAATCTAGATTCTGCGGTTTTTCTCATTCCCCGCTTTCCCAAACGCGAACCTTTACTAGTGGTCTTCAATGCCTTTCAATCAGATGAGAAATCCCATGTTTCTTCTTCTCTTTTCTCGAGCGGCTAGATGGAAAGCCTGAGCCCCCCTCCTCATCAAAGCCAGTTGCTGTGCGGCGCTGGATGTTCCTCCTGGAGCTGAAGGGTTACCGCGGACTGTGGCGCAAATCCCATGCAAGCTCCAGTGCATTTGCTTTTACATCTCCGGACAAAATGTTGCCGCTTACAACACCGAACTTGTTCCGAAATGGAATCTCCGCCAGAATTGTCTGCTCGTTTCTGGAAGCCATTGGTTCCCGTGCCTCTGTTCCGTTCGTCTGCCGCTGCATTAAAACCGTGGTGAGTGCAGCTCATTCTCTCGTTCAATATCATCGCTTCGACGATTCCTTCCCCTTTTCCTCCGCGGGAACTGTCGGCGATGTAACCATTCAGTGGCCGCAAAAAGCTGCGCACACGCGCGCAGACACACACACGTGCACACATATACACGCGCAAGCACACGCACGCACGTACACACACTCGCGCGCGCGTATACACAAAGTGAATGCAATTGCTCGTACATACGAACACCTAATATACATGTGCGCGTGGGCACGCCCACACACTGAGGTTACATGAGGTTATTCTGACCTGTCAGCTTAGACTGTCGACAGGAAGCAAAACATGAGGACGGCGTGCATCATGCTGGGCAGGGCTTAAAAATTAATTTCAGAGCAAAACTAATGCCTTCTGTGTTTAATTGATCGATCGAATAATCAATCAAGCAGTCCACAGTTTCTATAGTAATCTTTTACCTGCATTGGATTTTGTATTGCATTGTGGGAAACGAAATTAAGTACCTAACGTACAGAATATGGAAGTCTGTGACTTGATGCTTATATGCTCTCATATGATGAGAGTGATGTCCCTTCGCCATCATGGCGAATTCGAATTGCTTTCGCTCCATTTTTTTTTTTTTTTTTTTTTTCTTTTTGTCTCGTCCTTGCATCTGTGTTCACTTTGGTGTCTCCTGTTACCTCTATTTGCGATTTTCTATGTCTGCACCACATTGTTTCCACCGGTAGACCACACCGTCCACACACGGTGTCTGTAACCTGTTGTTCGTCTGACCATCTTCTTCAAGGTTTTGTATGTTTGTTTTTGCTTAATGCTGTATTTGTCTCTCAGGAAGTCGACTGCACTCCCGATGAGAAGTGTGTTTATTCTAGTGCGTAATCTATTGACTTTCTCAACTTTTTCGTTATAACTTATACTTTTGATGGCAGTCCCCCTAGTAGTAGTTGTTATTGTTGTTATTATTCTTCCACCTTGGTGGGGAAATGTGCCATGAAAAAAAAAATATTATTCAGCTATAACATACAGTGAGTCAATTTTTACCTATCATAAATTCACGAGAGGTGTCTGGTGATCCACTTTGAAGCAATATTTTTACATGACAGAGGCGCGTGTAATAAAATGCAGGGGATTGGCGAGAGAACAGGAGGAAACATGTTTATTTTTGGGGAGAGAGCGAACACAGAATCCGACACCTACACTTCTAACCTTGAAAAAAAAAATTGAGAGGTCGTAAACATGTACTGTTGTTTTAACCCTTGTTCCCCAAAGTCTGACAAACATCAGCGGCACATAAGTAATGGCCGGAAACACTCGCCGTTAAGAGAAATGTTTCTTAAATCCTTTCACCAGTTCGTGTTTTGCCCCGCTGACAAACTGCCTTCATTAGCACATCACGTGAGTCGCCATGTCACTAGTTAACGATGTGGTGGCTTTAGGGATCTGTGTTTGTCATCTTCGCAAACATTTGCTTACAAAGGGTTGAACAAGCTACCCGTAAAAGGCGCCTGAGATGAAATACCCAAACAACGCCATTCTTTGGAACCACAGGTGACCCGGACAAAACGTGACGAACGGGACAGTGAGAAAAGAATTGTTTGTAATTTTTGTATATTAATGAAGCTATTGTAATATCATATACGTTTTTAAAAAAATGTGAGTGGATGAGTGATACCCGAGTTTTGTTTGAGGCAAACGTCGAGTTTCACCCTCGCAGAATGAAGACTGTCTCCTTGCGACGACTCTCAATTTCTCAATCGTGTTAAATTTTAATAGGCCCGAGCGATGCCGTGCTCAGCAGACTATAGCCACATCTAGAATTCATTCTAATGAATCGCTCCCAACTCTCCCTGTAGACTTGCACTCCATAAATAGTTCATTATCACTACGCCGGAACAAATACCTCGCATCTGTGGCCTCGCACGTGCGCAGACAGGTTGGGTGGCGTTTGATCTATTCCACCCGAGCAGCAAGCTATCAACTCCACCACCCCACCCCACTCCTCCTTCTCACCCCAACCCCGTGGAAACATCTACATCTCCATCTTTGACGTGAACTATTGACAGCTTGTTGAGGGTTCAAAGGTCGTGTGACAACAAGCCACTACCGTGTTTGTGACCGACACATCTTTATCGCCAGCAACCGGACGGGTGTGGATCACGTGGTATCCGCCTTTCTTCATACTCAGGGATCATGCGACCGCAGACGAACCATTGTGTTTCGCGTCAACGGTCAGTGAGGGATCGCCCCTTATCGGTGTCGCCTAGCGCCATCTGGTGTGCGATAGTGGAACTGCTGGGTAGGTAATCCCTCGCTTGCCTAGTGTTGTCAGTCAGTTGCCCAGAGCCCAAACCCCACGATAGTCGACAGCAAATGGCCGTCTGATGATAGGCCCCTAGGCTTCACCATCCACCCCACCTTGCCACCAGACCTCATCGAGTGAGAATGCAACACTTAAAGGCCAACCCGGGTGTAAACTTATTTTGAAATGTTTTTAGCTAATTATAAAATAAATTCCCAAAATGTTTGTGAAACATTACATTCCGTTGATGAGTTCTGTGAGCATATTGCAGTTCTCATCTTGGTTTTGGAAAGATGCCAAAACCTCATTTTCCCTGACTCGCAGACGTCGGCTTACTGATTGGGCAACACCTGTGTGGTTCTAAAAATAAAAAAAATATTAAAAACTCACTATAGGTTTTCTAACAAACTCAAACCAGCTATATATTCTGTTAACTTACGAGCAATTTTTGATTTAATTTCCTGAGTGTCTCGGGTTACCGTGAGTAAACTTACACAACTTCCTTTCCGCCCTTTTCTGTCTGCCCACGAATTTTAGATGATCGCTTTAGACAAGTGAAAATACCAAGTGCTGCAATTTTTCATTAACATTTTCTATTCATTTATTTTGTGTTGCATTAAAACTAATTTCTACCCCTCTTCCTTTCTCTTGCATCCTAATTTCCACTTCCACAAAGAGAGCGGTAATGAGAGGACAGATCATAAATACTCTTGTTAAAGTTACCTCTGCCATTTTGTGTCACTGTTAGCTTATTCTTAATCACATATTTATATATATTTTTTAAATTTTTTATCTTCTCTGCTTGAAAAACAAAATTTTTGCCGCAGTGTTCTGATCCAGGTAGGGAATATTTCCCCGGGTGTGACTGGCCTTATGTGCCCTTTAAATGTAACCCGAGTCAGACAGGAAGTTCACAATTGCTCGCAAGTTAACAGAGCATTGAGCTGGTTTCAGCTTCTTACAAAAACGTGTGATGAATTGTAATTAATTTGTTAGAACCCAACACTCGCGATGTGTTTGCCTACAGCCGGCTGCGAAATGTGGACTCGAACACTAAGCCTCTCGCAGGTCACAAATTGTGGTCAAACACAGATAACGTTATCAGACCAACTGGGGTTTCCTGTCATGCGCAGTGGCTTAGGTGGCGTGCACAAAGAATACAGAGGGATTATGTGGATTAATGAGGCGCTGGATAGACCAGCTTTTGCGACTGCTGCCCTTCTGACACCTGACGAATTTCCCAAAAGGAATGTCTTATGCTTCGATACCCTTAAGAGTCCATCTCTCCCTGAGCCATGGCCTTGCTGGTCTCGATAACAGAAATCGACAAAGCTGCCACATAGCCGAGCCCTGAGATGCTGAATTTGTTTTTTCCTAAGGAACTACTTTTTTCGGAATATTGGACATGTTTGGGGTTAATTGACTGTTATCGCACCACAGCATCGAAAGTTACATTGACTCTCCTGTTAAGTATCAGCAACAGCTTTATCGAAAGGACATCGTCGTCGTCATCATCATCATCATATGGTAGCAGCGACTGTAAAAATACCCAAAAATGTAAATGTAGGAAAGAATATCCGAAACCTAATCATAGATACACTTCCATGCTGATTGATGCACCGCTGATTGTTATTTTCCCGATCCCACAGGAAAAAAAAACCCAAACTCTTGTAGCTGTCCTGTCTGCATATGGCTGACCCTGTTGATCGCATGCCAAGGCCCAACTTCCCATCATCCCCCATCTCCATTTCCAGTTTTCTGTAAAGGGAGGTAATTTATCACGTGACAAAAGGGCCTGACGACGCTATTGACCAGTTGTTTGGAGGGGGAAGCAATATTTATGTTGCCGCGGTCACTCTGAGGCTAACCCCTATCCCTCTCAGGGGCGCTTTTCGTCTGGCCCCCTCTCGCCGAGGTCTCGCTTTTATGCGGAGCCGATCATTGTGACCAGCTTGCAAGCGACTGGGCATTGGCCATCTTCCGTCCCGACATCCTCTGCGAGCGTCGGCGAATCAATCAAAGCCGGTGATCGCGTCGGAGGGGGAGCGAACTCTGGTCCAGACCACATTTTGCAGCGCCCCCTGGACGCCTGCCTGCCTGCTGAAAGGGAGACCACTGCAAATTGCGGTGATGAGACATTTCGCACGCAAGGACAGAATTGATGACGCTGGCAATAACGGTTGGAGGGAAGTCGCGGTACGCAGACCACGTAGCGTTTCTTGGGCAGAGAACCGTTACTAGGGTCACGTGACACGGCAAATACGACGTAATAATGCTCTCTTCGGACTGCTGTGACTGAGTTATTGGTCCTGGCCATAAAAAGTTGGAAAGAATTAAAGAGAATTTTTAACAGAAGTAGAAGGAGAGAAAAAAAAGTGGGTAGGGAGGAAAGTGAGCAATTAAAAAGAAAGAAAGAACAGTAAATTTAAACAGAGAAACTCACTAGCATTTTGTTAACTTGCTTCTTTATTTCTCGCTTTTCACGAATAACTATTATAATCAATTTAAAAATATCAACACCTGGCATGTCAAGAAACGCTTGACCCAAGCTCTGTGTGGGAGGTGCGGAGGGAATGTTAATATAAACATCATTACTTTCATCCTTGACGGCAGGTTTCTTGCAACAAAAATGAAGTAGATTCGAATGCCGAGTGCCTCATTTTTTTCAATTTCTAAAACCTTTTTTAATTCTAATTTAATTACCACTTTTAAATTGCTTGACCCCTCCATTGAGTGCTATTACACAGCTGTTGCAGGGTATGACAGATACTGGAAGTAATGGTTATATTGCAGATTTTACTGTTTGGCTTTATAGTTTTTCTTTTTTTGTTATAAAGGAAGTCGATGAAACGGAAACCAAGTATTTGAAAGGTTGGGTAGGTTTCTACTACAGCTGACACCAGGTATTATACAATGCTAGACTCCGACCCCTGCACTACATCTGTACAAATAGACAAAGTCCAGAAATCATTTGGTTGCGACTGTGTAGAATTCAATACATAATCACGAATAGCTTGCCTAGATATTCACCTGTACCTATGCACTCTCTCTTTTCTTTTTTTTTTTTTCCTAACAACCTCGATCTCTTTCCGCCCAAGACACAGATGCACTCGTCACTTCATTTGTCGCCGCGTTCTCGACATGCGACTAACAGTGTGGTATGGATTGATGCTTCGCCAAACTGATGGTGGCAGTCGTTGCTGCTCCTGCAGGCGACAAAGCAAGGGGATTCGTTAGCTTTCTCCCTTCCCCTTCGTAAGTGCAGTTAGGGAATATTACCAGCTGCCTTACGATGATCGTTGCATAAAGCCCGTCTTACACTGTGCGACATTCGAATGAAAGCGAGTGTCTGCAACAAGGATCTCGTCTGATCGAAATACCCTCCCCCTCGTCCCCGACAGCTCCTCCCGAAAACCTTTATTCTTTTGCAAGACTGAATGGAATATGCGTTTTGTTCTATTTTATTTTGTGTTTTAGAGCATGGTCTGAAATGCAGTAGGGGGTAGGTGCAAAAATAAATATCTTAAGCCCAGCTGACAGCTAATGCAAATATAGATGGCAACATGCCATTTGCTAAGTAAGAACGATGCATTTTCGATTAGAGCTGAATTCCCAAGGTATCCGATCTTACAGAAGATTATCTGCCCAGTTTCCAGGGAATTAAATCCCATGTCGACTATACAAGGTGTTTAAGTATAACCTTTCCACATCTTTAATTCAATGGAGTCCAGCCTACTGAGATTTTACATGCTGGTTACCCAAGACCTCCTACCAGACATGGTCGAACATCTGACCGTTGCCCCGAGTAAACTTCCCTCAACAACGTCTACACTGGGGCAACACAGGCCGCGTTATTCGTAGTTCTAGGTCACGTGATATCAGTCTTGGGGCTGGGGAGTGGGAAAGAACTAGACCCGGAGGTGAGGATCAGGTAGCAGAGGGCGAGGCCCAGCGGCAGGATTGAGGTCGCACGTGCCACAACACAAAAGGACGAGACGTCGGGCAGGAATGCCGCGAGCCGAGATGTTATGAAAATCGTGCCTCGGAACAGGCCTTCATGGGAGGAAAAGTGGGGGAACTCACGATGGGGATACTACTCTTTGCGACGGACCATCCAGTGCTCGAATCTTAAGAGTCTTCTGAGTTTGCTTTGAAAGATGATCTGGATAGACTTTTTTTTTTCAAAGGGCTTACAGCAGGAAGGAGGGAAAAAAAGGGAGGAAAGCACCAGGCCATTATTTTTTTTACTGCCCTTGGTCATATGCAGTAAGATTATGCTTTGCTCCCCGCCTCCCAACACTATTCCCATTTTTACACGAGCAGATGATACAGGCACCTCATTGAAGTTCGCAAAAAAGAAATTCTTTAGCTTTTACAGCCTGCTTTTCTTTTAATATGCGACATCACATCCGGCCGTCTGCCATTTCATGTCCCTGTTTATATCCCTTGACTGTAGTAATGGCCTCGTTAACAGTGGATATGCTAGAAGCAAAACTAAACCTATACAGTCCAGAAAAAAGTAGTATTGGCTAGAGCTTGAGATACATATCCACACGCCTTCCTCAGCAACAACAGCTGAGACATTGGTGTGTTCTGAGTTTCATGAAATTCTGTTAGCGTTATATGAGAAATGGAATTTTATTTTTCTTAGGTATTCATCGTGCACCGATATTTTCTTTAAATGTTAATTTCTTCCTTGCCAAATAGCTAAGGTCTCTCTCTTCAAAGAGTATGTTAGTAGTATTTAAAATGAAGAATCAAGTTTCACAAAATGACTTATCGTTATCTCATTTTCAGCATTTCTTTTAGTTGTTTTCTCTATTCTTTGACAATCACAAGTTCCAGAGTTCCAGATGACACACATGACAAATATACAAAAACAAAATATTTACCTTGGCACTTTTTGAACCTACCAGAAATTATTTCTGTCAACTCTTTTACACTTTGATTCTACAGTTCTTATACGACCTCGCAAAACACAGAGATCCACGCAAAGTAAATCCGTCGTTGTCGTTGTTGTAGTTGTTGTTATTATTATGCAATATAATGAACCCTTACTCACTATCCTGTCAGCTGTGAACTAGAGGTCACAGACTTCTGCTGAACAACAAGAATCTCACAGTGTGTGTATGTATGTACAAAGAACTATTCTCCGTTATGTCTACAGAGTAATTGAACATAATGGTTATTTCACGAAAAACAGCGATTAGAAAGTCTGAACACTTCTGTAATCACCATTCCAACTTAACCATCTTGGTAATTTTTCTAAACCAGTTTCAACACTGAGCAGTCGAGAGAAAGCTTGGCTTGCTGTAGAATGTAAGATTGTTTTGACACGCGGAAACACTTCACCAGAAATTAAGAGAACTGCAAAGATGATTCTCATTAGGACAACTTTCTCACGTGGAAGCCTCGCCAGATCTTTGGTGGCTATAACTGGCTCCCCTACCTGCTTCTCCTTGCCTCAGTCGGTCAGGTCATCCACCTCGACGGCCTCCTCCTCTCCTCACCTTGAAGCAGGTGGGCTCGTGACGTGCGCCATGAGAGAAGCACGTGCGCGGCGGGAAGCATGCGTACACACTGACGAACCACACAGACGTAGACGTGCAAGCTCGCAAACAAGAAGCTTTTCATCTATTTCTTCAGTTCGCAGAAGCTACTCCAACAACTTTATTATAACTATAACGTGAGTTATTACACGTCACGCGCTTTTCGTTTGGTTTCAGGTGTATTTACAGAAGAAGAAGAAAAAAAGAAGAACAAGAAAAACAACAAGAAGAAAATGAACATAACAAAGAAGCAAAGAAACAATTACTGATTAAATTTAAAACAATGAAAGCTCCGAAACTTCAGGAAAAAATGTACAAATGATCATGTGGTTACAGAAAAAAATCTTGACTGACAATATAAACTGGGGCTAGTTGCACAACAAGTTTCGAAATTGAAAGATTTTTATGTCTTAAATCTATTTAAACAATCAGTTTTATAGAAACACACTGACAAACAGGATTTAAAAACTTTTAAAACTAATTTTTGTTTAAACAAAATTGTTTAAACCAGATTTTCGTTCTAAGCCAGTACAGGTTTTCTGATTTTTTTTTTTTTTTGCGAGCTTGTGCAACGCATCTAAGTGGCTTAAGAACGATTTTGTAAAAAAAAATTCTAAATTTGCTTCTTTAGAACAGCTTTAAGGTTTAAAAAGTAGCTCTGGACTATAGTTCTGAAGTTTTCATAAAGCTTAACACAGTTTTTACGCTAGACATACTTTCATTCCTTATGTTATGAATATTTAATGTCACGAACACTTGCGAGCGTGTGCGAGAATGTATGTCCGTGCGTGCGTGAGCCTACGTTTCAATTTTTTTTTTTTTTTTTTTTTTACATCCATCATTCTTTTCTTCCTCCCGCCTGCCAGCATCACCTACCTAGCTGCGACTCTTATATCGATTCCCTGCCATCACCTGACAACGGTCCCGAGGTTTTCCTTCAGGTAAGTCCTCTCCCCTCTACCCCACCCTCACCTCCCATCCACTCACGTTCCGACCGCTCTCCTCCTTGACAGCTGATCTGTGACTCACAGCATCCAGTTCGTTACACGAGGCTATCGACCGTTGATGGAGGCAGCAAGAGAAATGTTTAACGCTCGCAGCATGTCCCCCAAGTTTGTCGGAGACAAAGTCTCGATCCTGATTGAAACCATCCAGCGCGCGCCTCGCTCCTCGCGCTCAATTGCAGAGCTGTTGAAGAGAGTCCTTCAAGGACCGCTCTTTTGTCTCCACCAACGTTTTTACCTCCGACTGCCTGTCGTCAGACCCTCCAACTGCTCGGCTTCAGAGTTCCTGAGCGAGAGGACTTAAAGAAGACGGTCTGAATGAAGTTCATTTTAGTTGTGCCTGCGGTGCATGGGGAGGAGGCCGGGAGGACTCGGGGGACGTCAAGTCCACTGTTGTTGTCATCGTCCGCTTCATACAATTTTTTCCGGTCCTCGATTACCTTTTGTTTTCTTTTTTTTTCTCCCTTTTTTTCAGTCTTCCTATTCCCCAGACGAGGCATATATCGCCCGTTGCCTAGCAGTTATCATCGGCAGCACACAGACCTCAGGGTCACATGGTACTTTGTCGAACCTGTCATATCGCATTGTTGTCTAAATTTAATTAGGATGAATAACATTTTTTAAATCTGTTGTTACATGAGATTTTAAAAGCAAAGGTCACAGGTATTATATGTATAATTCATTTTTGATGGAAATCGAGGGTCCACGCTTGGCGAATTTTGACAATTCAACAATTATTAGAACCCTACATGCTAGTCGGGGATTGGTGCTTTATAAACATATGTTGACGTGCGATAAACATATGTTTACTCATAAATGTGTGACAGCACATAATCTTGTGCTTACGAGTTAAATGCATATCTTCGTAGGAATTACAGGTATGAGTTGGTTTATTATTAAAGGTATGTTTATTGTGATTAACATGCGTGCTCGCATTTACACATGTAGTTTGAATTTATAAGACCCGCCTTGTCTGCATGGGGATAAACCTTTGTATCTGATAAACGTGAGTTGACTCCTTATACACGTGTTTTTAATATGATAAACGCATGTTTACATCTGATAAATTTGTTGCCTTCTTGTGTAAACACAAGTGTTTCGGGTAGTGCAAAGTAGTTGCCTTCTCGACAGCTAGTTTCCTTCCTTCCTTCCTATGTAGGACAACACCAGTTTGTCTTGAATGTTTCCGGCCTTGCCTGTATTACCCGTCGGAATCGTGCTGAGAAAACTGATGACCAATTACTCTTTCAGTCCAGCACTGACCACCGAACTTAAAGGCGGCGGCGAGGAACTGGAAAGCACCCAGAGGCATTTGGCCACTGCTCTTGTCATTAGTTCCTTCCCGGTCGTCGGGGTGAAGTGGACTCTTATAGTTCCCTGGACGTTGGCCAGTCTGATGACTAACACACGACTGAAATAAAAGAGCTGATGAAATCCGGCAGTAAAGGAGTTCGGCTTCAAAATGTTGCCCGTAGACAAATGCTTTTGTCGGTCTGCGAGCAATGGAAAACGCTGCTGGAGGGTGTGGTAGCAGAAGATCGGAGCATGAAAAAGAAATGGGATTCATAACTAAATAGGGAAAAAACACACACAGGAATACAGACTGACGTTTACCAATCAACAATTGAAAGATAGAAAAAGGAATGGTACACCTCCTCACTCCCCACCCCCGTACAGAGAAAGAGAAGAACTAACGAGTTTAAAAAATGCTTGAAGCATGCACGAAATACTAAATAAAAGAAAATAAACAACAACAATAATATAATGTTTATACACATTCATGAATGTAAAAACAGTTTTGGTGTCACAAAATCTGTTGACAATCTGTAGAGAGACAGGTTCACGCAGTAGCTGGTGTGTTCCTATTTTACACTCGCCCCGCGGGTTGTCCAGTGTCCAGCCCCTGGCTGACCTCTGCACGTGATGGCAAGAAATCGAAGGGCCGCCTCCAGTCCAGTCTTCCAGAGGCCAGACTCTCCTTCCAGCATGCTGCTTTACCAATTACGTGGTAGAAAATTGGCTGATAAAGGTGAAAGGGCACGCACGCTGCTAGCCTGTACGATGCACACAGAATAAAGTACACACGACTATGTCCTCGTGCAGCTTCTTTCAATTCAACCCTGAAGCTTATAGAAAAAAAATTAAATTGTAAAGTAATTCTATAGACAATTTATCCTGCATTTTAATACAGTCATCTATCATTGCAAAGTATACTCAAAGACTTTAAGTAGGAAACCATTTGTTTAAAACCTATCTGCAAATCCAGGCGTTTGCACAAACCCTGAGGTTTTAAATATATCGACATTTCAAGGGTTAGAAAAAAAGCCCCAGCTTTTTCGATACACCACTGTATAATATTAAAAGCATAACCATTTTTTATTTCTTTGTAATGTTATTACTATTGTTGGTGTTGTTTTTCTTCTCTTTTTCATTATCCTGATGTAGGAATTTCGTAAAAACACAAATCTTGGCATCAACAATGGCGTCAAGCCGCTGTCGTCCCACCCCGACCTTAGAACAAATCGCGATGTTATCGGCCAGCTCTCGTATCTGACAGTGCCCATGTGTTTGATCACAACAATGAGAAAAAAACCCAGTCTAAATATTTCCAAGCCCTTGGCAGTCAATATGCCCTTCCTGCTTCCTGTTTCTATAGATTCAATTTCTGAGAGTTACTCCCCCCGTGAGGCTATTTTAGGGCAGTAATTTCTCTCTTTTTTTTTGCGGGGAGGAAGAGGGAGCTTTGCTTTTTTCGTCATAACTGTTGGTTTGCCTCTATTTATAAATAAACAGTCTGCTGCAAAACGTGAATGTGTTTGGTTTAGTCTGCACCGTCCAGCACCTCCAATCTGTGTGTGAGAGAGAGAGAGGAGGTGGGCTGCGGTCGAAACCGCGTCAGATCCCATTATTTGCCTCTTGTCCATCAGATTCGGCAGATTTTGCTCGGTCCTCATCATTCTTTGGTAGGTGTACATTGCTCTGAAACATATTTACTTTCTCAGTTCCAAGATAGATATTGGCTCCAAAATATTTTTAAAAATATACTATGCAGAACAAATTTCAGCGTTCCTGTACTACGCAACGTGGACACCATCAGAATTTGAGACAGCACCAGTGCGATAAAGAAATGTTGTCGTCAACTCTGCAGATGAAGATGGCAATCATCCGCAGAACATCCACAGACCTCTGCAGCTTGATGTCGATGAGCGCCGACAACGGCCAGACCGCCGTCGCCAGTTCCTGATGGAGGTTACACTTCTGTAGGGCGAGCTGCGTGGCCTCGTCGACATTCGACCAACATCTCGTGGATAGCACGACAGGTACCTCCCTGTAGAGTTGGTGGATTAACATGTTGTGCCCTGTCACGAGGCGGAAGATGATCACCTGTTCTGATGTTTGGATGCCTTGCAGCTGAAGTCCAAAAAAAAAAAAAAGTAAATCCCTTTAAGAAACTGTGAATCCTAGATTTAAGTGCATTATAAAGAAAGACACGATTTTCTGCATGCAGCTGCACTATTTGCACAAAGAAACAAAGAAAGACGGAAAAGACCTGAGTTTCTAAAATATTTACAATCAATACGCTCTTTCTCGGATTACCGAGGAACGGACAGACGAACACAAAAAGGATTTTATCCTTCGTAGCATCTCCCCAAAGAGCGGAGATAACATTTTTCCATCAAGTGAATGCCGTGTCTGTAGCAATGCGTTGCCCAATCGGAATTTTGTCATCAGAGAGTTTAGATACTTATCTAACTCTAATTACATATATTTAGGCTTTCCAAACATTCTGTACAGACTGTTTTCACTTGAAAATGTGTGCACCTGTTTGCGGACACGAACCGTCCACCCGACACCCAGGCGTGAGTCAGATGAAGGGGTACATCGAACGTTGAGAATAATATCATAGCTGGAAGTCTTATGTTAACCTTTTCAGAAATAATAATAACACTCATAACTAAAATATCTGTATATCTAGCTCAGTAACCACAACTTCAGACCGCCGCACTGCCCTGCTCAGTCCACTTTCTTCTGTTTATTAGGATTGTATTATTCAAGTACATGATTTGTATCACTCAACATTTCTGCAGTGTCATCTCCACATCCCATAAATCACAGTGTAAATACTCTTAATGATGGCACAACGTGCAACTCTTAACGAACAGTGCTCGAACAAACTCCCAAAATACCTAAGGAACCTCGACAACGACCAAAAAAAAAAAAAAATATGATCTCGTCACACATTCTTTCAAAAAATATCCCCCGGGAGGTAGCTCACCACGCAACAAATTCGATTTTTCCTTGCAATGTGCTATACCAGGTTCAGTTTCTGTAAGAGCAAATAACTTGGTATTATCAACCAAAAAAAAAGAAAACCTGAAGAAATAGAACACCAGCACCAGACAGGAAATATCACGTGACTTGCGCAATACAAATGTCATCATGTATGCTTCCTAGCCTAGCCTAGTGGGACATAAGGGTAAATACTCCTTCCCCTGCTGTCCCCATGCTGCCCACCCCTCCAGCCACCCTCCATATCACATTTGAGCCTGCAAATACATTTCATGTGAGCATCAGTCTACAGTTACTCTTTTAATTTACAGTTTGAAACTCTCCCTCTCTTCTCCCTGTGTCAGCAGCAAGGATCCCGGCTTAATTTTACCTGCTTTAAGGTGAGCATCTGTCTACAGTTTCCTTAATTTTCAGTCCCCCCATCTATCTCTTCCTCCTCCTTTCTCTCTCTCTCTCTCGCCATGATGCAGCCTGTAAGTACACAATTTTGAGTGCGTGCATGTCCATGTTCGCGTGGATGCAAGCCTGTCCGTGCGTTTGTTGACGTGTGTGGCTACTCGCCGTTCGCACGTGTATTTTTCACGAGCGACACTGACAGTGTCATGAAATATTCCCACGTTCGACGCCTTCGACGGTGCAGCGGGAGGAGCGTGGAACGAGCTCCAAGCAAATTAATTGAAAAGAAACTTAACACTTGCCTCCACCCATCCACTTCCCAAGCCTCCTCGCACCACCACCACCACCACCACCACCACCACCACCACGCCCTAACCCCCTTTCCGACCCCTCCCACGCTCCCTTCTCAATCTCCTTTCAAAAGGCAAGTTCCACCGTACCACCATGCTACATGCGACTGGCATCCTCCGCGGTCCCTGCTAGATGTTTGCGGTAAGCTGTCGACTGTTTGGTCATCGGTTTCCACCTCCGCCCGCATCTAACCTCCCCCCACCCCCCAACTCCATCCTCCCTTACCACCACCACCACCCTCCTTGATGGTGGCTTCAGGCAGGCTGCGACTTGTGCGAGACGAGAAAACTTGTCAAGCGCCTCATTAAATATGTCTTCGCAGATCAAAGTTGCCAACAGCTCCTCGAGCCTCCGGAAATCCCCCGCCGGGCGACACGCGGGGCGGCACGAGGCTGTGGGACGACTGGAGGGAGGCAAGGAGGGGATGGGGTGATGATGATGATGGGAAAAGGGACTAAGAATGGAGGAAAGGTGTAAAACAATTTTTTTAATAATAAAAACGGTGTGGCATTGCATGGAACAAGCCGAGAACTACTTGTGTCCACAAACGTGAACAGCACGACCAGCCCGCACGTTTGGGACACCAGGCTGCACGTGCAGACAATGTTGACAGGGTAGAAGCTGGGTGGGAGGGAAGACGAAGGCAGTGGTGACTCAGTTCAGGGTCAGTCCCTTGACCTGGGCTGGTCGTAGGAAGGGTGAGGGGAAGGAGAAGGGGAATTGACTGGACGGACGCAGCAGATGACACAGTAGCTTTGCTGATCCCCCGAAAGCAAACCCCGGCATCAGGTCTGACAAGTGATGGCTCCGAGCAGGTCTTTGTGTGTAGGTGTGTGTGTTTGTCTTGAGATCGAGACTTTGTGTGTAGGTGTGTGTGTTTGTCTGTCTTGAGATCCAGATTCTTCTTCAGTCGGCAAAGTAGAATGTTCCCAGCTGCATGGAAACTCCATCGAGTGCTGCTTCTGCTCTAACAGACACGAGCCTGCAACGAGCTCGACTAGTAACCTTACCCCTCCCTTCCCTCTCTCCCCACCACCACCACATACCCCGCACATACAGTCCCATCACCGCTACATGCACGCTCCCTGCACGCGACGTAATGATCACGACAAAAACCGTTACCTGCCTCGTAAAGAGCCGTGAAAACGACGATACGACGATAGCCAGGCCAGGGAAATAGGCGATGGTATCTGGCTGGCAACAGCCACAGAGAGGGATCACGTGGAATCACGCAAGTTTTACATTCAGACATTCACGAGTACGTCTGCTGCTGCTGCTGCAAGACGACGCATCAGCTGGTGGGTGTTGTCGTTGACGAGGTCGGAGACCTGCGAGTTTAAGGAACCGCACATGACAGAATTAGTGTCACATCTTAGAGTTTCTACAGCTAGAGCTGGAATAATTATGTGGAAGGGTAGTTACATGAATCCAGCAAGTCACGTGTGCGTTCTAAATCGTCATTAACAGACCACGGTTCCTTCTGCTGTCACTCGCCATTAACGCCATCACCACTTCCAACATTACCGTCACTGTCACTAGGCTCTTCTGTCGCTGCTTCTCTACCATCACCAGCAGACTCAGCCCCTTGTTCTTGCCATGAATACAACTTACGTGCAGTAACCCGGTAGAGTACCCGCTTCAAACGAAGCCTGGAGTCTTCTACGTCCTTAACTGTTACATCACAGCTTCATCTACATACATGGAGCTATAGAGGGAGCTATATCCTAGTAAGATGTTAAGCTTAGATAATGTTAAGGTCTGAGAGAAGGTGTACAGAGTGAGAGGAGAGGGCGGGGAAGTGTGTGTGTGGGGGCTACTAAGATGCTATCATCAGACAATACTTTGATGACGTCATTGACTAACTCTCGGCCACGGCAAAGCCTCGACATGTGATTTTGTTTTATTCTTCAGGCGATGACCTAACCGAGAACAAATGTCAGCAATTAGCCTCCCTTTTCACTACAAAAAAAAACTAATTATACAAACCCCTAGTAAGCTATTGTGTGGCCCCGGTGCTGGGTTGGGGTCCTTGTGTGAGACTCTGTACAATCGTGGCATGACCTGTTCTGTTGCTCTTTTGGTCGCTGGTGTCGTGTGCACAAGCCTGTCCTAATGTGATGTTCTTCGATACAGGCAGGCAGCTCACAAAATCTCGTCGATTCTCATTTGTCTGCTGTCCTTCTAATCAGATCTTGCAACAAGGAAGAAATATGAACGCACCGTAGTCGAGTCTGAAACAAATCTTGAAACAGATCTTCGTTGGAAAGATGGAATGTGTTTCAGGTGCCATAATTGTCTCTTTGTGAGTCGGTGATGTGTTTTCCAGCGAGAAGAAAGGGATGAGAGATTGTTATAAGGTGGTTGGTTTACTCGTTGTTGCTGTTGATGATGGTGATAGAGGGAGAGAGAGAGGTAGTCGTGATTGTCGCGGTGGTGACGGTGGTGATTGCATTGCTACCGCTCTATCTTCATATACCTACCCACAAAGGATTCGTTATCTATTATCACTGTACATATTTTCATAGACCCAGCTGTTCATAGATGTCGTTGCGACCATTATTGATGCTACCCTGCTAGACCCCTCCCTCGCTCCCTTCATCTCCAGCAGCCAAGGCCCCTAACTCGTGCACTCCGCACATCCCACTTCCCCGCCCTCAAGAAGCAGGTAACAAACGCCTTGTCCTTTCACCCCAAAGAATGACAGGATTTTCGCTCATTTTATTGCACATGATGGTCCTCACGGTTTTCCCAAGGAAACCATCTTCTGCGACATGCCCTGTCCTTCCTGCACCGGCCATTTTCCCATCTTTCTCAACCGGCGCTAACCTCGCCAAGGCCGCCAACACCATCGCCTCCGTCCTCGTCGGTCAATATTGAGCTAATAGCACGGGAGGGAACTTGTAGCCCTGAAATTTGTTTGGAATATCATATTCGCCAGCCCAGGCTATGACAAGTGGGTCTGTCTTTTGTATTCGTCCCTGCCAGTTTCGGACAATCACCGATATAACCCTCACGAAACTGTGAAGGCGGGAGCGCCAATATTGACATACCTTCCTCGGGCGAGCAAACCGCGATCAAACATGCATGGCGGGGCTCGCCCACCCCCAGCGCCGTGCGGTTGGAACTAAAAGTTCCTGGACTTCGTGCTGTCTGTAAAAGAACGACAGAGAGTCGTAATCCAGCTAAAAGAACCCGTATGACGGAGTTTTATAACCGTACTGCCCACTCTTCCTCTGTTGTTTCTGTTCTACCGCAGATTTACAGCCAATCTCTATGCAACCCTTGATTTCATTCTACAGAAAGCAGACAAACATTTGAATTTCGTTGATTTTTTTCCTCTAGTTTGTAAAGTTTAGTTTTTAAAAAAATACAATGCATTCATGTCTGGAACATTCCGCAGTAAAGATTACCATGCAGTCAAAGCGAGGCCACTCAAAACTGTCTGGAGGGAAGTGAAAGACAGAGGAAAAAAAAAGTGGAAGAATAATGAGGTCCTCATCTGCGTTAAACACTTGCATGACTTGGGTCCTCAGGAGGGAATTTACAAACGTATCCGTCATCTGGAAGCCAGGCTGCGGGACTGTATGGGGACCGGGACACAGACAGTCACGTGACGACTGACGTAAGTCCAGTGGGACGAGAACTCGTGCACTTAGCGGGGTGATAACTCGTGCACCTCCTGGCAGGAAGGGTAAGACTGCATTTATGTTTGTTTTCTCCAGTGTCGTGCCGCCGGCTGAGCACCTTCCCATGATGCTCTCTTGATACTTTGCACGAACCAGGTTTCTGAAGCTGGACAATGGCATTTTCCATATCAAAATGGACATTTTTCAACGGCTATCAATCAGAGATTGTTTACGAATTTCCGGCAGTTTGTTTGTCTTTGTCACTTTCTAATTTGTTTTCCATTTGTCTGTTGTAAACTCATTAGTTATGGTCACATGACTATCACATACATTACACTAACAAATACATAGACAGGACTATTAGCAAGCAGAGAGCATGTAACACACGCAACATTAGCAAGCATTTAGCAACAAGATAATTGTAATAAAATATCAAAGTTTCAGCAAAGGCACGTATCACTGACGTACGTTCATGTATATATATATATCAGGACTTGACAAGTATCAGAAGCACACCATTATCAAATGATCAGGTATATATCAGGATTGTGTCAGGCGCCAAACACATGCCGCTATCAGACGCTTACGTATATTTGTTCGTGAAAAACAAATTGAAAAATAAACATTAACAATAATTATCTGTCGTTGAACACTGTCCTCGATATGAAAGCTCCAACTCATTTGGGTTGTATGAAGATTTAGCACCATTTCTTGTTATCGTTATGAAGGATATGTTTACATACCTCTCATCATGGCTTTTTACTTCTCCGTCTAGACATCCTGTTAAATCTTACATCGGTATATTTTATATTTTATGATCTTGCAGTGAAAATTAAACCTTTACTTTCGGTTTGTATCCTTTGAATTAAAGTGTTACACCGGAAATTGCAAGCAAAACATCAGTTCTGGTCAGTAAAAATAAGGTCTTACACTTTTTATCTATATGAAAGGAGTACAGCTCGAAAGGGTAAATAGTTTTTAAGTACTTTGGATCGCTCCCAAGATGGCGGCTTTACTTCGAATTACAATCTGTTCAAGTCCCTCGTGGTACCGATCCTGGTGTGTCGATGTCAAAAATGAACCCTGCCGGCCGATATGGAGAGGAGAATCTTGGCATTGGAGAACTAGTTCCTGCTCCGGATCTTGTACAGATAATATAAAACCAATAACTTTGTACGATGCATGGTTGCCACGTGCGACATCATCTAGTCTGGTTTGGTCATGTGATTCGACACAATTCTTTGTGGAAGAGTATCCTTCACGAGACGCCGCGATGGCCGAGGGAAGACCTGACTTACGATCATGAAGGAGTTGTCCTGTGCAGAACCTGCTCACCCTCGCCCATGACAGGAGTGGGAGGCCTTATCAACTGCCGCCTTTATCCATGTGTCCCCCTTCCCATCAACCACCGGTACCAGTTAAGAAAGGAATGACTGCATCTTTTTATATCAAAACTTTACCAGAAGACAGCTTCCAATCACCGTCCAGAAAACAAAACAGAAAAAAATTACGGTTGCATATCAAAGTCTTTCCTCGTCTGCCATGTCCCTTGCAACTAGACTTTTTTCGTATTTTGGACATTCGAGAAGAGAGTTTACCTCAAAAAACGCGATCCAACAGTTTGATGGATCCAGTTATTCAGATTTTTTAAACCATAGGAATAAAGCCATTGGGCTATATCGACAATACTTTGTGGAGTTTGATGGCGCCTTTTCTGATATTTTTGCTGAGAGACTGTGCAGGAATGACTGCTTCCAAAGTGAGCAATTAAAAAAATCATAAACTTTCAGGGTGGTCAATCAAATTTTTGTCTATCTTTGCACTCCCTCACCAGTTCACACACACACAGAGAGTGTATTTGAAATGGCAGCACTTGGGAAGAATCCTAGATTGTGTGTCGCAGCAGCAGGTGTCATGTGATCATATATCTGCCGAAGATCTGTGGAATCAGGTGGCAACTGTATTTTGTAAGCTGTCGTCAGGGCCTTTGAAAAGAGCGACAAGAAAGGGCCAGCTTCCTCAGTCCTTGACACACAAGGACCACTTGACCGACACTCTGCTGTCTGTGTCTCGGGGTATTGTGGACCTGTTCACAGATTTTACGATGACAGCAAGAACGTGGACTTTCATGTCGGACCAGATGAAACAAAGGAATGAAAATATTTCTTTTCGATTTTCGTTGCTTTATCGACTTCATATAGTTTTAGGTGTAGCATTATCTGTCTTGGTAGCTGTGAGCGTGCGAAATGAAAGAGTATAATTGTAGAAAAGAGCGGCAGGACAGGACAAAAAGAAACAGTCCCACCTACCATTACTTGATCGTATTTCCACATGTATTAGTGTCGAGGCTCCCCGCCTACAATTACTTTATCGTGTTTCCACGTCGGCAATTGGCATGCCAGTGACCTCAGCGACGATAGTGTTATCAACTGTCTCTAAACTGCAGCGTTTCCGACTCTGACGTATTTCGGAGGCTGACCTTTCTGTCAGCCACCATGACAGCTACATACAGCACCATTAAAAAGAGGGAGAGACAGAAACCTCCCTTCGTGACTTGGTCCCTCCGACGTGATAAACGTTGTAATAACTGCACTCTCCAGACGGAGGGTCCCGCTGGTAATAGAATAAGATCCCCCATCAAGCATTGCAGGGCACGATGCGATTGGCGTGGCTCTGGGAGGGGAAAAGGGAGATAAATGTCGTCTTGTCGGGGAAAACAGATCTCAAAGAACCGGAACTTCTGCGTTGCTGAGTTCAGGGGCAATAACTGGGGAATGGGTGGAGACAACTACTTTCAATATCCTGTTCAGTTTAAGTTTATCAATGACGAGATATTAAGAGATATAACGATGTAAGTTTATAAGAGATTTCCGCAGGAATGGGTTTTCTGGTTGTTATACTTATAATTATGTCTTAACTATGAAGTCCTTGTCTGTGTGTTGTCGGACTTGTCGGTCATACTGAACGTGGATCTTGAGGATGTCAATGTTTCAAGCTCTGCTGATAGCTGTAAAAAATTTGTCCGCAGCACAACAGAAAGTAAACAAAGATATTAAATATATTCTTTTCCGGGTATAAAATAATAATAAAGTGAACTCATGTAGCTCCATATCCTGAGGGCAAGCTCATGGCGCTTTAGAAAACACACACACACGCATTCATAACAGCACTCACGTATTCACATACACATAAATATTCATCGAGGTGCACTCATATGTACATATATCCAGTGACGTATCCATACACACACACACATAGAGGATCGTAGTTAGCAAAAAAAAAAAAAAACAAAACAAAATAATTGATCAAAGGGTAGAATACAGATTTTTTTTTTCAACACAAAGACCCTCTGTGGTATAAACTTACTTCAAAATCGCTCTCATGTTTTTTTTTTCTAAAGCCGTCATTTTCGCATAACACTTTTTTTAAACACCGCAACTTTCTTCTCAACAGATTCTAATCTGTCTACACTTACTTTCAATAAGTAATCCGTTTCACATCATCCAGACCGTTGGCTTCAACAACACCATATTCTCCCCTCCCTCCTCTCTCTCCAGACCACCCACCCACCGTGCCTCGTTCTTTTTGCAGCCACACGGTCCGTCACTTCAGGGCTTCCTCCATCGCTTACCACGACAACCGCCAAACGGTCGACGAGGACTTCGGGATGTGGGTTTTGTTGCTAGCTACCCGCGTTGCCCCATAACCCCCCGCCAACACTTTCATCGGTGGTCGTAAAAGCCGGGTGTCGCACGGCGCGTGTATTCAGCAGGAGGAAACTGGGCCCTCAGGTCCGCAGGTCTAATAGCGCGAGTTGCCGCCCCTAAAATCGCCGCGCGACCGACTCATTGCCTCCCCTGCGGTTTGATTCCGTCACTACGGTCGGCTGGAGCTATCTTCCAGTTGGCCGGCTTCATGTGTATGTGTGCGCGTGCGTGCACGCTTGAATGTGTGATGTAGCGGGTGTTCGTGCACGTGCACGTGAGGGTCAGACATAAATAATTCTTGAGATACTTTGCTGGATACTTCTGTCCAAAATTATTTCCTGTAGAAGCAGACGCCATGGATTTCCCCATTAGCGGAGTAGACATCATCCATCACGCTGAGGACTTGAAACAATGCCTGTTCGTCCTTCTGTGCGGATGTCTGTCTTGAAACTTAACTCTTATTTTAAATAATTATGTATAATTCGTAGTCATGAATTTCACCTGCATCAATCAGAAAGTTTTCACATCATACCAAACAAAACAGTTTGAACATGAAATAATAGTTTGCATCTCAATATCGTCTGAAGACAAAAATATTGAATGAGTGAGAGTGTAAGGTGAGACTGTGTGTTCAGGAGATGTAAGTGGAGAAGCCACAGTCCAAGTAAGCAATTACTTTTTTCAAACCACAGCAATAAACCGACCATCATAGTCGTTGTCAGTCGTGGCCGCCGTGACAGGGGGCTATTTACCGCTGCCAGCACTATAATCATCCCCCCTATCTCAGTCTCCTGGATGGAGATGAAGGTAGAAAGCAACGCATACCTCCTCACACGCTGGGCTGGCCAGGAACAACACCGGATGGCAAGTGGCCGGCTGTCAAACGAGAAAATCCTCTGTAATCTGTGATACTCGTTGAGGATGATGCCGCTGTACCGCAAAAGGTGTGAGAAAATATAGACAACAACAAAAAGTTCTCAAAGGATGAAAATATAACACAAAGAAGCAGACATTACCAGAAGAAATGAAAGTTGTAGGAAGGGTTAGCAGAAGTCTCGAAGATGCGAGTTTTACCAGAAGAAGAAAAAGTTTCTTCAAGAAGGAAACATTACTTAAAAATGCAAGTGTCACCTAAAGAAAGAAACGTTCTGTAAAGACGCGAGCGTTGTCTGAAAATAACCTTTCAAGAAATCCAAAGAAAGAGAAAGTTCAATGAACAAGCCTTGCGTGTCGTGGCAGCATCTGCACACTGGCTCGACAGTTAAGAAAGTTTAAGGTGGCTCATTCCTACAGGTCTACCAGCATGCAAACCGTCGGCTGATCGACACCATTACCCTAAATATGAGTAACCCCTGAGTGTTCTCTACCTACAAGCCTACGACCACAGAAAGGTCAAAATCGTGACATCACAAAAGCTTTATGGGTACTCTCCCGTCGCCAAGGCTCCAGGCAGTTGGAGAGGTGGAATCGTGGGTATATCTATAGATTCGAGGGTTCAAGTACGGGTGGCAGGTGTTGGGGTGGAATATCGTGTTGTCACGATGCTATTTTTGGAACCCTAATCACTAGAGATGTGTAGTACCAGCTGACATGGATATCGATGTTCAGTTGATGTCACTGTAATCTTTTCTCATTATTATCGATTATCATTGTATTTATTGCTTTTGAAATTATGAGGAAAACCGTCTTTTATCGCAGGGCTCCCTCTTAGGATCTTGGCGTGCAGGAGGTCTATTACTGACAACGAGTGTAACGATGAATCCATGCAACAGGTGCACAGATGTGAGGTTTTGCTGTTTTAAAACTTTCACAATTCTTCGTTTGGCGGGTAATCTTGCCAGAACAACAACAAAAAAGGACGAATGGAGAACAGCGGAAATGGAATAATGAGAACGGAAGAGGGAAGAAGACATTAAGCTAAATGTAGCTCTTAGCACTTTTAAAAATTGAGTACAATGTCTGATTGACTGAAGTATCATGTCTGACTAATCACATTAGGCGTGAATAGTCAGTCCCCACCAGACTATGGAAGCTCAATCGTGCCGGCTCCATCGTCATCGTCTTATCTAGTTACAGCTCGACCCTCGTCCCTCGCTGTCCCATCAGCACGGTTGGCCACTCATCGCTTTAATCCCCGAAGTCATAACCAACTTACTGTCACCATCCACCCTGGTGATATCAACGGACCATAAGTGTCATCATCGCCTCTGTCGCCGCCCTATCTATCTATCGTCGGTCTGTCGTTTCAGTTAGATGTCGGCCGGTTCTCGAGTTACGGAAACAACGAAATAAAAGGGATAGGGGTAAAGGAGGGGTAGGGTAGGGGGGGTATCGCAGGCCTGTCAATCAAAGACGTGCGTATCGAACTGCCCCCCCTACAATAGTAATTAAACTATGCGAAAGGTCATCCAATCCGAGAAGAGAAGCCCGCACGCGGGAGGCGGAGCCTGGAGCGTGAACGGTTGCGTGGAAAGTGCGACAAAAAGAAAACGCGAGCGGAGGGCGAGCGGAGGGGATTTTCGCGGCTGTAAGCGCGCACCGACCTGGAGTTGCCGCTCTCACTCGCCCGGCACTCGCATGTGCACTGGAAGGTGTTTTTCAACTGAAAGAAGAAGAAGAAAAAAAGACCACAGTGTTTGGCCTCGGCACAGGCAAACAGTTAGCGGAGAAACAGAGTCGAGTTGTACACCACACAAGTCTTCATCTCACTTTCACCGCAGGTACCTGGAGTGACTCCCTCCATCCCACTCCTCACCGGCGAGGAAGGTAAGTCGTATTTTTTATAAGCAACATAAGAGAGACATTTGAACTAATGTCGGGTACTATGATATAAACTTCTTAAATCAAAAAGAAGACATATACACGGCACCGATGCTGATATGATAAGGCCTGAAGGCTTTTCTTTTCTTTACTTTCTTTACAAGTGGTTGTTGTTTTTTGTTTTCTTCGCTGCTGTACGTATATCATGTGCATTGTTTCTTTATGAACCTGTGTCTATAATTTGGCAACTTCTTTTATCATTTGTAAGTGGATATGTCTATTATCTCTTTTTTCCAGGCTGTACATAGTTTGGTGGCTTCAAGCAATGACAAGTAGTTTCACAATTTATTACATGAAATGTTTGTCTTTTGTCGGTTCGATGTCTTGGAAAAGTTTAGTGTGGATCGTGCTCCTTTATTCTCTGTAAACTGAAGAATGTATTTGTAACACCATCATGGGTGTCCTAGTTAGTAACATCGCTGAAGTCACATTTAGCTATTTTGTACCTCGTGAGTGGTTGTTCAGACGGATTCTGGCGGAAAAAATTGCGCTGAAAGTGCAAAATTACAGCAATTTTGTAATGTCATAAACTGCAGCAATTAAGATGTCGTGTGAGTGTGTCATCGGTGTTGGTGTAAGCGCGACAAAGTGGGTCTGTGTAGCTACCCAACGGCGTGGCAGAATGATGGATAGCAGACGAACGACAATGGGGAGGGTGGATCTGACCAACGATCAACATGTCGAAGGTAGGGTTGACAGTACCTGTGACAGCACAGATCATTCAGCACGTATCTCATCCACCTGCTGGCTACAGCAAACTCATCTATCTCATGCCCCCCGTCAGTCTCCTGGCGGCTTTTGTTTTTCATTGAGGGTCAAGTGTGCAGATGACAGCGGTCCCTCCTCAGTCTTCAGTTGCGGTGCCATTCAAGTGTCGCTACCCTCCTTTGATCTCTGTTTTGTCCTCCTTGTACCTGGACCGTAGCGCATGTCTGTGGTGTAAGTCATGGCTCTTTGTACTTGTGCATAGGGACAAACGTACACACACATGAAGAAGAGAGAAAGAAGTGGAAGAGTTGATTCTGTAGTCCTGCGGTCAGGCAGTAGCTTACCTGGTGAAGCACGAGGTCATTCATAATAAGAGTCATGTTTATTTTTCAAGAGAACTTTGTATATACTGAGGGCATAATACTCTGTGTGTGTGAGTGACAGAAAAGAGAGAACAAATGCGCTCAGCAAACCGTTGCCGACTACCCTTTAAATCAGGGAGAAGCAGCACAGGGTTCACTTATATGTCACCGACTCCCCTTTGTGCCACTCTGAAAATACTCATTTCTCTTCAGCGGTCGGCACTACTTTAAATTAGGTGTTTGAAAGCAACGGTCGTGTTCACATTGAGACCACTTCAACACTACGACGTCACAGATCGTGGAACTATAGAACATGAAGACAAAGTAGGCAGTCACGTGACCAGACCTTTTCTCCATCCCTCCTTTCTCTCCGCACGTAGACTGCTGAGACCGGGAACCCGAGTTGTCAGTTGTGTCACGACTATTATCGACATCCTGGGGAGTAAGGTTCCTCAGATGACGACGAGACCAAAGACATCGTTGGACGAGGTTACCCACCAAAGCGGCCGACAGGTTTTGACACTCACCTGTAGACCGACTCTCACCTTTTTCACACTTACTTGCTACCCGACAACGCCTTGGCTGGGGCGTGTCGTCGGTCGGGTGGTGGGTTCAATGCTCGAGAAACGCGTGGCAGGAAACGGGTAAACTCTTCAGCCACAGCTGTCCAAGGCTTGTCCGAATATCGTCATCGGCTGTCATCATCTTTATTCGCGCACTGCTTGTTTATTTACTTATTTATTTATATATAGTGGATGCGGTCCGTTCCCTTCCAAATCTTGTTGTGAGTTCCAGATTCAGTTACGGTAATATCGTTCATTTTCTGTTTGCTTCCTGTAGCCCGGAGGGGACCTGGCATTATCAGACCTTGTTCTGGTGAGCACGTGGTTCGTTTTTGTTAGGCCACATGCCCTTTCTTCAGCAACTGGTCGATCTCCTGTTTCCAGAAAACAAAAATTCTACAGACAGGAGACTTAGCCTTACAGGACACATAAGTATTGCTTAAAATGGAGTTCACATTCCACTGATTCATTTACTCCGACCTCGGCGGTTCCATCAGTCATCTGCCATATTTTCTTGAAGTGAATTTCTCTCCCTTTGAGTTGAAGTGTACAGACATGTCAAAAGGTGGTATAGCTGCTGGGTTACAGAGGTTGATGAGTGCTGCTAGTGACTGAGAAACTAGTGATTTCATTGCACGAGGTGTAGGACTAGCAAGATGCCCACAATTGATTCCAGCGCCATCCCTCCAGCTCTCAGCAGTCTGTACCAGTAGTCTTTTCGTCTTCCTCAGCTACCCTGGGTGGGCTTCTAACAATCGTGCTGTAGGTTGTGAGACTTCTGTGTTGGTGATGTAAACATTTAGCAGGTTAGCTAACCCAAGCACGTGACATGTTAGATCAGCAGGCTCCATCAGATAGGTAATGATTGCTTCCTCGTGAATTCAACATTTAGAGAGTTAAACCCAGAAGTAATTTTACTTCATCCTGAAATACTTCAGCAAACCAGAGATTTCGGTATTCGTTCAACAATGCTAACAAGCTGTCTCCATAGTGACCAATGTTCGTGCTGTAAGCCTTTAATGCCCTCCCACCGTCGGCTCTGTCCCTGAGGGCAAAAAAAAAAAGGCATTAGTACCACGTGATTTGCTGGCTGCTGACGTTTTGGTAGTCCCCGAGAGCCTGGCTTATTTCCCTTTTCTCTTGTCCTGCTGATGTCTGATGTAAAGGGGATTATGCAAACACGGTTACTCTCGCCTTCCCTCCGAAAACCTTCGTTAGTCTGGGCAAGGATTCAGCAGACGGTAAGCAAAGATGTGGCTAAAGGGTTGAGCCAGACGAGGGATATCCCACGTGTCGATTGTCTGTCGTCTGCTGTCATAACAACAACAGATCTGTTGTCCTGCTCCTTTCTCTCCTCAGATGACAGTCCCCTCTTCCCCGACAGTCCAGCTGAGTTTGTCTGCTACCGGGGGTCATTTTTGCTATGTTCTTTCTTTCGTCATTTTTTGTGGGGGACATTTAACATTTAATGAAGACTTTTTTTATATCTTCAATAATGAGAGAGGATTATGGTAATGTATTGATACAATTTTTGCGGAGATGGAAAGAACAAAACTAAAATTGAACCAAGGCTTATTTGTTTGTCCTTGTCCATAACTTCCACATATCGTTCAAAGAATGTGATGCACAGTTCCAAGGATAACTTTCTCTCTTTCTTCGTTTCCCTATTTCTTCATTTCTTTAGATACTGTTAAATATTTACTGAATGTCTTCGCTGTCGTTGAACACAGCTTAACATAAGATTTGCCTGCAGAATCACGCAGACACCGTTCCCTGCTTCCGGATTTTGGAAACTGTCGTTAAAAAGTCGTTGAGTTCAAGAAAAGGATTGTTCTTTTGTCTTCTGGACCATCCAGTGTCCTAAAGTACAACTTTTTTTTTTTTTTTAATTTGAGGTAAAAGCTTTGAGCACAGGTCTCCCAGACCTTTTGCGTGTCTGCTGCAGATGCCCCGCACGCATCTACCCGCGGACAAGCTTTAATCTGCAAGATCAAAGCCTTTCACCTGGCTGCGACACTGTTGGCCACTACAGGCGGTCGTGAAAGGTGTTCGCGCGGCCTTAATAGACGCCATTGTTGTGTGTGGCCAAGCGAGACAACTCGCGGCGTTTCCAGACAACCGTCTTGCTGCAGGTTGTGGCGTCCTCCGCGAATAATCAACTGAAAGCCTGACGACTAATGCGAGAGACTTCCTGGTATTATAAGCTTGTTATTTAAAAGACACGCTCTGTTTTTTTCCCCCCTTTCAGACTTATTTCAGGAGAGAAAGGGAGGTAACCATGAATTTCAAACGGGAGAAAGGTGTTTGTGATTGGCACGTGCCCAGATAATTTCAGCATTCCAAGAATCCGCCATCTTCTCTCTTCCTTCTGTGGATAGTGTTTCCTACTCTGACAATATCCAGTCTTCTGTAATTTTATCATCGTCTCTCCCCCCTTGCGTCCATCTCCGTACATTCTATCTCCTCCTTCACCCCGCACCTCAGACTCGTCACTATCTTAATTGTATTTATCAGATTCTGTGGCCATGTTCTTGTATGTACTATGACTATCAAAGTTTTTATTGTGACAACTCCAGTTAGAACATAATCTGACCCTCAAATAAATTATATTGAAGACTCTCCACCCCTTTTCTCTCTTTTATTCCTCCTCCCACTTCTCTCTCTTTCTACTCAGCCCTCTTTACTTCATTTTACGGAGTCCTATCGGTATTATTTTGGTGCTGAGATCAAACGAAGGTTGTCAGCTGTCGGACTGCAGGGCAGAAGAGGTTTGGAGGAGTCAGGCCTGACCTGTCCAGCAAAAGCGAAAGGCGCGCTCACATGATCGAGCATGTTACCCTGCACACTGCCAGAGATGATTGTGATCAGCCAGGAGGAAACCGCGGCGGCGGAGGAAGGGTGTTGTCGGGATGCATGATCACAGGCGCCGTGATAGGTACCAGTGCAGCACGCGTCCACACCAGAAAACGCCCTCTGCCCTCTTGTCTGCCCCCATCCCCTCCCAGCCCCCTCCCTCCTTTAAAGAACTGGACGCCGCCGTTCTCCTGGCGTCTTGAAGATGAAAAGGCGCACGAATTTCGTCACGATCTCTAATTACAGAGCTTTTCCACGTGCCAGGAGAACGTCAGGTCTTCTTCACACCCTCCACATCCCCCTTTTTCAATTTCTTTCATCGATTACCCCACTCTTTCTCTCCCTCTATGCCACGCCCACTACCTCTCTACCCATCCCCACCCTTGTGCCGCCTGGCCATGTCAGTTATGAGTATGAGAGTCCCTTTGGCCCCAACAGCTCTCTGCAAGCGGAAAGAATTAGAGAATGAAGTAGAGTCTTAAAATTTTGTTGGGGAAAGCTGAGGTAGCTTTTGAGGGGAAAGCAGGGGCGGTAATCCTTTCTCTCACACACCCTCGTGACGTCATGCTGGCGGTTGTCGCAGACTCCATGATAGACCACTAATGTTCATCAGCGTCAGTCTGGTGCCACCCGGGTAGAAAGAACGCACATTTCTGTCTCTGTCTCCACCCACCTTTCTCTCTGTTTCTGTGGGCTCGGCGAAGTCTCGGTGCCAGAAGATTCCTGCCGTGACGTTGACTGAGCAGCAAGTCTTGGCAGCTGACGTGCAGCAAGAAGAGGTAACGAACCGAGGCGGGCTTGCTTACAAGGGTTGCCAGCGGGAGGAAGCGCCAAGGCAGCGGGCAAGGGGGAGATTAGTTTAGCAGGCGTGTGAAATGATTTAAGCTCCACGGGGCGAAAGTCGACTGGCTTTTCTTGAGCTCAGCAGCGTGAATGTTCCAGGAATGGTAAATTATTTCTCTATTTTATGGCCTGCTCACCTATGTATCTACCTACCGTTTTGTTGGGCGTTCGGGAGACAATGGTAAAGCGTTTGTCGCATAGAGGCAGTGACGATCGTGGGTCGATGGTTCGAATCTCGCGTTCGGCACAGGTTATTTTTATCTGTAGATAAAACATTTATCTCGCTGTGCAGTAGCGCAGTTGCTGACTTGTAAAACATAGCGACCCATGCTACCAGAATTCCGCTTGTGTGTGTGTGCGCGCGCGCGCGTACGCGTGGTTGTTGTTGTTTTTTTTTTTTCTCTCTCCCTTTTGTTCCTTTCAGACACCTGCAGATTTGAAGCAAAGCACTGCTTGGTAAATGCATATTCGTAACCGTAAAGCTTAAAGGCCATTCTTTAATGCCTCTAATCGCTGAATTACTTAACACCATTATGCAACAGTAACAAGATTAAGACCAAATCTTCAGCTGTCACGTGCAGACCCTTCAGCTACCACAGCACCTGCTCGGAGCCTCGTTGTGAGCACTTGACTGGTAGAGGGCGACGTCTTGTGCAGGTGGCGATGACCTGAAAGTTCTTTGGCGACAGTGACGTGTCATTAGCCCCGAGAGCCCCGCAATCACAGTGATAAGAACCAGGTGAAAAGAGATGATTAACGTCCACATGTGTTTTTTCTTCGCTTGTTTTTGTTTTCTGGCGAAAGTGTCTGTTAAGCTCACAGTCAAGCTAACGTTGTGTCCGCATTATACCCATTCTATCTTCTTTCCCATATCCTCTTCCCTATTTTCTTTCTTTCTCTTTGTTTGTCTGATTATATTCTTGTCTACAAATGCTCTGCAGGTTTGTTCCAGATTTTAGAGAATCTAGCTTCTCGGCATTCCTCTACAAATCCACATGTGGACCCTTTGCGCATGTCCCCAATCGCACTTCATCTCCATGTTTGATCACCTGCATTTACTGTGAGTGAGAACTACTCAGCCTCTTTAAAAGTAGGCGAAAAGAGGCTTAGAAAACTATGGTGTTGCTGTGGACACGACCCTGGGGTCGAGAGCTGGCCACACCTTCCCAATAGAACCTGCAGTTACCTATCGTCGGATGTAATGGGCAGGTAACCCCGGTGGTCCCCGCCTTTAGGGTCCTCTCGACATCTGTTCTTACTGAGCGGCTGTTGTGGTGGGAGGGACTGATTGCCGAGGAAGAAGGCCCTGGAGGGTGGCGCTGTGTTTGTCGTGCGGTCCGTGGTGGAGGTGGCGTGTGAGAGGCTCACTGTGGTCAATGAGTTGGCAAGCAGGCTTAACGCGTTTCGCTTTGAAGGGCAGAGTGTCATGGTGTTTGCTCACTTGAGTCCCTGATGATGACAACCTTGTAAAAGTGAGAATGGGAGACAAAGACTCTGTGTGTGTGTGTCCTGCGTGGTATACACAACACGCAAGTGTCAATGTCAAAGAAATGTTCTCGTAAATAAAAATAATGGGAACAGAACCATTTAAATGAGCATCGATGTCATGTCCAGGAACAGGATGTTTCTGCGCTTTTTGAAGCAGAAATTCCAATGCCGACCACAGTTTTATGAAGACAATGTCGACTACCACTTTCTCTAGAATCTTGATGACATACGTACATAACACGAGCATATCTATGTGAAGATATAAAAATCACGACACTCAAAATAAAAACGTTGTAGACGTTGGCGGGAGAGAACATGGCTTCCAACTCCAGACGTAGACAACAGACGGCATCAGGGCCCCAGGGCACCGCGTGCCGTTGTTTGCATGTGTGTGTGTTCGAGTAAATGTTGACAGACTACTGCTCTAAACAATTCAAACAGGAGAGAAAATTGCAAAGAGGAAGAAAGAGATCATATCTCAGGCCGAAGTGACATTTACACGGTTTTTCCCAGTCGAGTCTAGACCTGATAACATCAAACACGCCAAAACTCCTAACGCACGACATTTTTTGGTCGTCTGCTCAAGACCGCAATGCATGCACGAGATTATCTGATATGTACACATCACCTAGCTCTTTCAGTAACAAGATTTTGTATCAACTAGTCACGTGGTGTCTGGACTAGCATCTACTCTGCACAGACAGACAAACAGACACAATGCTATGCTTGTAGAAAGGAAGGAAAGCCTAGTGCCAATGTACTGGAAGAAGCAATAAACATTCACTTAGGTAGAAAATCAAAACATTTTTTCAAAAAAGCTTGCAAGAAAATGCAATTACAACACCGACCGACCTGTAGTTCAGTTGGGAAAACACGGGAACGAGGCAACATGCTGTTCCGCAGACAGGAAGACATACTTCAGCGTCTGGCGGCTTTCATAAGTTTGCGTAACTTTTCTGTAAAATAAACATGCTCAGCTCTCAAGACGTCCTGGCCGACTTGGCATCCCCGAGAGGGATGAAATATTCCCCGCCTGACGTCATCCAACCGACCGGAGAGTAGTCTGCCCTTGATATGATGACACGTCAGTAATGGCTGCCGGTCTTCTTTTCACGAGCCTCATGCCAGACCCTCGTTGACACGGCTCGATGACCTCGTCGTCACGGTTGACCAACGTTTCGCGCGTCGAACCATTTCACGCGCAGAGGCGGCGTCGAGCGGGGTTTGAAAGGACTAATGTGACGCAAGGGACGACGGGAGCTGATGTCGAGCAAAAAGCTCTATCGCGCCTTGCGTGCGCTGTTGGCGATGGCTCGGCTAGGGGGGTCAATGAGACGATCACGGGATCAGAAAATCCCGCGAGAAATCACAGGGATTTGCGCGAGATTTGGTCGGGATGGCTTCGGCGCGTCAGAAGATGTAAGCGCTCTGCTTGATTATGTTACTCGGCGACGTTTGGTAGCAGCTAGAAAATATGGCTGCTGCTCCAGAGGGTTTAAAAAAATTATACAGATACCTCGCATCCAAAATAGATGTATTAGAAACCTTTAGTGCTTTTCTCTCGAAAACACTAAGGGAAAAAAATGTCTATGTCAGTCCTGCCGAATACGTGGAACCAGCCTTCATGGGGTAGATTATGTGTTTGTTATTTCCTTGATACAGAGGCTCTCAAAAATCCCATTTAAGCAATGTTTCAGCAACATCTGCGGGTACCAACAAAGAAAAACTCTACCCGCCGCTCTGCTGCTGTTTCTATCTCAATCGTTTGGCCATAAGACCGCGGAAGGCCATCACCGACACTGTCTCCACCTCGTGGGCCACTTATGAGGCTAACTACGTAACGAGCATTACTGCGCCAAGACACCGTTGTGCTGCTTGGAATTACTGTAATTAAAGTTAGAATAAAACACGGCTTCGTCACAACTTTTTTCTATTCTCTTCCTTTCATTCTTCATTTTTCCCCCAGCGCATTTCGTTGTGCATCCTTGAAAGCTGGGATTAATGAGACAATCACATTATCAGAAATTTATTTCATTTACTCTCTTTTTCTTACACATGCACGTGCGCGCGCACTTACAAACACAACACAACACACTCAAACCTAAGTTTTTGTTGCGACAAGCAAGACTGAGTGGTGACGAGGCGTTTTTGCTTCAGATCGTTAGGGACACTCTCGAAGAGATGCAGGGACGTAACTGCTCACACGGTTCTGTCTAAAGGTTATCTCCCCCTGCTGTGCTATCGAGTCGGACAGACCCTTTGATAGAGGTGTTTACCTTGGACATCATCAAGGTTTAAAGGGTGGATTATATATTCAGGGTGTGGCTGGCGTGGTCTACCTCCGTTGCGTATTTTTCTATGCCTGGAATTTCCTTGGCAGGCAGGAAAGACGAAAGTGTGTGTGTGAGAGGAGAGAGATCAGACAGATAAGTATGTTGAGGAAAAATTGAACAAGACGTTTGCAAAAACATCCATTGCTTGTTTCCTTTGAATTTAAAAAGACAATTTCCCATCATATAAAGTTGAAAGGTCAAGATCTCTCTTTTTCACTCACTCTATCTCCCCCTCCCTCTGTAACAAGTCCACCACACCTTGTGTTTACCTGGTAAAAACAAAGAAAGACAACAGTAAACTCATTAGAGTTTCTATGAAGAACATACAATGGACACTGGACATCGGCGATGGTGCTGGGTGCAGGTTGTCGACCAGCTAGAGAGCTGTGAAAGGTTTGCTGTGGGTTACCTGCCAGCGGCACGCGATCACTCGACCTCCCCCAGCTCACCTGTAGTGTTTGCTGCAGGCTTGGCGAGTTTGCACCTGAACCCAGGTGGCGCTACAGGTGACAGGCAAGCTTGGCTAGTATCCACACAACTCTAATCCACTCGCCCCGCCTGTGGGGAGGGGGAAAGTCCTCTTAACCGCTGAAATCCCCTCATGAATCCACTAGTTGGAGCAGCTGACACCATTGTGCTCCTTGGACGCCTTTCCGGGGACGGAACTCTGCGTTCGTGAGGTGAGAGTGCTTGCCCTTCATTACATACCCAGTCACGCGAAACGTAGCAACCGTAAAGTTTTGCTCTTAGGAAAGGTCGGGTGAGTGTTGCTATGTTGGTGTAAAATGAAACACTGTTCGACAAGTTCCGCTGACAAAGAGATGCAAACTTTTACATTGTGTAAAATGAATATAACAATATAACATTTAATAACCGCATTTATACACCGCCTTTCCTCCCCTTAACATGCATGAAGGCGAACGAGCCATACATCCTCGAGTAGGAAACAAATATACCTTCATGAAAACGCACACATACTAGGAGAAAACCACCGACGGTCACAACTATAGGGAGAGAAAGAGGTATGCCGCAGCCAAGATTGGAACTAACGACATCCGATTCTCACTGCGTCACCAGAAGCCCTAGGCAGGAGGGTTGCTGTGGTTGGGAGGGAATTACAGGATCAATGTTAATTCAGAGCATGATCACTCCATTCTTCGTAGTCACGGAATGACACCACGATGAAGCCACGTTGCTGTCATCTTACATGTTATTTCAGAAACAGCCACAGCACTTGTACCCTGGAGCTGGCGACATTCATATTTATTCCTCGCATCAAAGTGTCCGTGAGCCTGTCCTTTATACTCACGGAAAAGGTTAGGATAAGACACAACCAAGGATGAGGCGTGTTACTTATGTTGGTTAGATGTTGGATTTTTTTAGGCGTAGGAATGAAGGTTACTCATTAATTTTTAAGTGTTTCGTGTTTCTTCGTGGTAGAAAATGGGGGCAACGGTGGTGCAACGGTTAGCAGCTGTCATCAGTACAGTGAGGGTTGGCTTTTTTGGATTCAGGTCTCGTCTCGAGCACGCTGTTCTTTCTCCTGCATGTGGCATCTGTTTAAAGGGCTGGTTGCCGCGATATAGCATTAGCTGCTGGCTTGGAATAAAACACTGACTACCACGCCCTCCACCACCACCACCAATACCACCAAGTCCTCGCGGTACATCTATGGTTTGAGACATATCACCGAAGTATCGTACCACTTCACTGGTCGCTGGAGTTATCCCTCCATCACGCCAGCCGTTGGTGCCTCACTGCACTCCGACAGTCATTGTTCCTTTACCGCCTCCCCCATCCCAATCCTCCCATCCCCCGACTTACCCATACACGCACATCGCCACTGCCGTGACGAGTGATGGAGACTGGCTGCTTATTTTTTTAAATTATTTTTTTTTTGTCAACGAAAGATAACTCTCGTTACCTCAGTCTGGTTGTTCAAAGCTGTTCTCTATGACGCCCCCTGGCGTCCCAACCTGCATTGCACCGGACGTCATCGACTTGTGATCTGCGCGCCGCATGATGCGCCATTACCGCGCGGGAAAGCAGCGGGTGTCTGAAGACAAATGACTGACGACCCGTTACTGCGCAATACAAGCTCGCTAAGTGGCTCCATTCCTGGAGCTACGACAGATGGTTTCCATTATTACAGCTGTTTGCTGCCATTATTACAGCTGTTAGTTACTATTACAGCTGTTAGTTACTATTACGGCTGATGGTTGCTGTTATTACAGCTGTTTTAGGACTATTACGGCTGATGGTTGCAGCTGATGCTTACTATGATTGCAATGGAGTCTTCGCCCGCTCTTGGCAGATACCACTTTCCAATTTTCCCAGATGCTATCAATTTATTGCTTCTGAGACCAGGTAGGGAGGTAGAGGGACTTTTATTTGAAACGTACAAGAGGATGAATATGCTTCGGGTCTCCGCTATCGACTGAGATGTACGATAAAGGGTGTCTGGGAGGAAATTCACTGCATGGTTTGGTGTACTCTGGAGTAAAGGCGAGACGAAATGTGGAACTATTGTGTGGGGGGAAAAAACCTCTTAAAAAAAAGAAGAATGCAAGTGCTGTTTGTTTGGCACTATTAAGTCAGTATTCAGACATTTCTCGACTAACCTTATTTGTGTTTACATGCAGCTGTAGGTCAGAGTGATAAATTTAGTCAAAACTTCATAAAAGCACATAAAACTTCATCTTTTCATTGCCATCACTGCTTTTTATTGTGTAAAAGTGAGTAAAAGAGTGAGGGAAATGAGTAGATGTGTCGGTAGATGTAAACTTGCAGATTGCAGGAGGATGCATTTGACTCTTTGCAGCGGTGTCTATGTCCTGTTTATGTGTTTGCACTCTCTCTCGCATATCCTACCCGCATGCTTGCTTTTGTTGTGTGAATGCACTCGCAAACCGCATCCCACGTCGTAACATGTGCGTTGCTTGGCGACAGGTGCAGGACGCGGTCAGAGCACGAGGCCCGAGCACACAACCCAAACCAGCGTTGTTATTCCTCCTCCTCCTCTCCTCTCCTCCCACCACCAACACCCTCCACACCCCCTACCCCCCAGGCTGCATCCTCCACCCGCCAACAACTCCCTCAACATCACCGGCGGCCGACAACCGTGTAGCGTACCGGGGACGCTGGGCCTGGCTGTGACACACCACAGCAAAGATCGTTACTCCATTAGGCACAGACAATGCTTCTCTTACACGACTCAACGCCCAATTCCAGCCACAGCGTGAGTCTGATTCCAGTCCGGCTCTGTCCCCTCCGAGGGTGACTAATAGACCGAGATCTCTGGCTTTATGTTGCTCTTGGGGTCTCTCGGTTACACACGGTCTGAGTAGAACACACACACAGATTAAATGAAGAGGGAATAAACGGTATTGGAGGTTAGTGACCGACTGTCGGAGTTTGGGTATGAATGCACCTTATATATTGTGTGGTGACTTCCGATTACCAACACTTCCCTCATTCGCAGACGCAGACACACTCACACACACTCACACACACGAACATTACTTACGACCATCTGTTGGACCAATGGTCATCTCGGGGGCAGGTTATATCCTCAACAGGTATTCTGCTGGATTAATGCCAGACACAAGATGGCGATGGGACAGGGAGGAAGGGAGGGAGAAAGAATCGGAAGGGAGTTAATTTCACACCGCAGACTGCAATTTGTGCACAGCGGCATTGGAGGCTGCTTGTACTTCCCTTGCTCACCCAGCAGAAATGGGTTCCAGATTTATCAGGAATGTAAATGGGTCGAACTCAGACGGTTGCTCTCCCCCTCATTTTATTCCTTTATTATGTCGACCGTAGTCACGACAAACCACTTACATTAACAGCCAAAATGACCAATAGGTTATGTACCTATCCCCTTTTGATGGACAGCCAGGAGATCAGACCTCCTACAGCTCTCTTTTTTTTCTCGCTCGCTCACTTTGTCGATTGTTTAAACAAAAAAGAAAGTCCGTATTCGTGTACTTATTCGATTTTGAGAATGTGTATGATAGAGAGAGAAAGAAAGAAGCGTCCATCATTTCTGCAAAAGTAATGAAAAAAAAAAAGAGTCTGTGGGCAAGAGGAGACTACTCTCATGGTCCACTGCAGTGCCCACGCACATACATCAGAGTTGTCTCGAGGGACCGTTGTATCACAGAAACTAATCCATGACGTCACAGTCGTTGTCTCTTTCATCACAGAGATGTTCCCCAGTCGGTCAGCCAGTGAGCACAAAACGTCTAAGCATGCCAGGTTGTCATGGCACCCATAGAACCAGTTAACGATAGCCCTAGTAACGTCAGCAGCAGTTCTCGCGAACTTCTACGTCGTCAGGGGCGGTCACTCTGTCTCCTCTTCCACCCAAGCCCTCTCTCTCTCTTTCGTCTAATCCAGTCTGCCAGCTAGTCTCTCGGATCCACCACACCAAGAGAGTTCTGTCTAATGGGGGAATGATGCTAATGCCCTTCCTTATCAGTTCTTTTCCTTGAGCCAGAGGGCTGATGCCGGGACAGCCCCCTCCCCAGGAACCCTCCTTTACACTGACATACATCATAGTCAAGCCATGCGCAAAGTCCGCGCCCGTCCAGGTCATAAAAGTTAATTCTCCGTGCAGCTGTCACAGACCAAGATTATATTTATGGCTGTGACTGGACAAGGGCTGCACGCTTGCTGGGATTGCGAGGACGAGTTACGAGGTTCGAAGACGCCTGGACGCTTCGCAAACGTAGCAACGATTTCAATTGGGTCTTGGTGAGAAGGGCACGCAATGCTGCGTAAAGGGGCTTTGGAATCTTGATTTTTGGTTTTGTGAGGGGTGAGGATTGGGAAGGGGGTGAGAAGAGGGGTATATGTGTGTACTTAGGGAGGATGTAAAGATGTAAGAGGTAGGAAGGGAACGTTGATATGCCATGCAGGTCAACGGAAAGGTGTAAGAGGGGTTGGAGAAGTCCGCACTGCAGGGATACACTCCAGCAAAACGAGAGCGAGGCTAACCATCAGAGGACAAGGTCTAGAAGAAACTGAGTAAACCTGGAAACTGCTAATATTTCATAAAGATTTTAACAAACAAAAAACGTTAGCATCCAGGTAACTCTTCTGAGTACGCTAGCCATAGGCTATGACACCTCCCCTGTAAGGTCATTGCGAGGAACAATCACGAGACAATAAACCAACGAACAAACCAACCAAGCAATCCTCAACCAACCAAAAACCCAATTAACAAATGAATGAAAATCTAGTTTTCCACAGACTCTTTGTAAAGACTGTAAGGACGGGCCTAACAAAGGTGACAAACCCAATCCACCACACACAGCTGTTGCCTGCAATTCTGGAGGACATGGACTTCATTTCTTTTGATGCGACTTGCAGTCTTGTTGCAGCAACGATGATAATGCCGATGAAGAGGAGGACGAAGCGAACGAAGAAAAGGCTCGTGACTTGTTTCCGGCGATGAAATCAGAGACCTCCTTGTCTTTCTTTTTTCTTCCCTCCAGAGTGAAATTTGATCAACTGAAAAGACATTTAGGCTGCAGGAGACGGCGCAATCTGTGGAGAGAGCGCAGTTCACCATTAACTCCGGGAAGACGTTTTGCAACAACACTCTTCCGCCCGCCGCGCACGGCGCATGCGCACTAGAGGCGCACGTGAGAATGCTGCAAATTGGAAAATCGAGCGACTCCGCAGCTCGCAGAATGACCTCCCCTCGCCCATCCTTTCCCCCATCCCAACCCCCGGCCTTCCCGGCGGCATCTCACTCGTCCGTGCACGCTCTGTCTGGCGAAACGTTTTCAGAGCGAATTGACAATAAAAATATCGGTTTACCAAAACTTACATTGGTGACCTAGAGTATTGACCAATCGCTGATATTTTATAAAGCTCTCCCTGGGTTTCTCCTGTTTCACGTGTCCTTCAGGCCCTTGTTTCGCTTGTCAAGGGCTCATGTTATCGACGTCGGTATTTCTAAAGCAGTTTGCACTATTTTGTTAAATAAAAGGACACACATCGAATTTTGTCACGCGCCGAGTGCAGGGCTTGTTTTGTCATTGACCCGGATATAGAACTTCACGAGCTGTTAGAGAGGTACTCCAGGTTTCTCTGCCTTGCTCTCAGCGTGATAGAACCCCACCCATCTACCTTGAAATTTAGCAAACACATATGTTTAACAACCTCTGCATGTGTCTGTCTTACATACATCACCGACAAGTCTTCGCCAAAAAAAAAAAAAAAAAAAAAAAATCGAGGGGCTTATATAGTGAGTCCTGTGTGGATTCCATAGGAGAAGTAAAAGTTTGACTTCGGCGAAAGTTAGCCTCTCACAATTGTTATTTAGGCTCTCATCTCGCGACAGCCGACAAGTGCCAACACTATCATCGCTTTCATCCATTCTGTCCTCAGAGGCTGGAAATCGTGATGCCATTTGACTGGCTGGACCTCAGGGATAGGTGGAGGCAGCCACAGGATGCTCAGTTAACGATGGAAAATCAGGAGAGTGGCGTTCACTGTACCGTGGTATTACCTATCATCCGGCAATCATTGGGCTAGAGTAGACGGGGTGCTCTTGGGGCTCTCTCTGATCAGGGGGGCACTATTGGAGAACTGGGGGAGGGGCATTTGTGGGGCACTCACTGGACCGGGCAGTAGTGCCCCGAGTTGTCGCTGAGCACTGGAGAGTGCGCTTGCCCGAGTCGGCTTTGAACAGCATTCAATCACATTTGTCTCTTTCTTTCAAAGTCTGCAAATCTCATCTTGTCGCGAAAGGGAAAAGTAGCGAGTCTACAAAGGAAAATAACCGTACAGTGGGTTTTTCTTTCTCTCTCTCGCTATTACTCTCACCCACACACACACACGTACACACGCACGCACGAGAATAAGGTTTTGTAGTCAGTCTCTAATACAAGTGACTGCTCGTGACCCTTGTTTCGCTGTTTGATTGGTCTCTCTTTTGTCGCAAATGAGTATGTCCGGCCCGCCTGCTCTCCCGAAGCAACCGTCTATTAGGACACTGACCGCCAGGAGGCGACACGCACAATTCTAGTCCCCGAGTGTCTTACAAACGAGACCACCTTCATTTGGGGGAGAGCACCAGCCGAAGCTACTGGGCAAGCTGATAGATGGTAATTGCTTTCTTGAGGGAGAGAGACTACTCAGTGTGGTTGTGGGATGCAGGAGTGCTGCGGTTTGCTTGGACTTGCGATGAAGTCAAGTGAACTTCGGACAATCACAAATGGCATGAAAAAAAAAAAAAAAACAAGGGAAGGGAAAGTTTGACATGATTATGACTTTATAATATGTTGTTTGCCTGGAAGCATCAAAACATAATCAGGGATCGTAGTTTTGATGCGAGGTAAAATGTATGCCCGGGGTCAAAGTATGTAAACCAAGGGTGAACATCCTGTCTCCGAAGTTGCAAAGCGATGTGCAATCCCCGATAACATTACTTTACCCCGAGTCATCTTTGTCACTGTTTTAACACAATAGTTCAGCAAAAGCTACATCTGGACACCGCTTTATATATGGAAATAAAATTTTGTCCTCGAGTCCCTACTCCCACAGGGAAACGACTAACCCTCGCTTTAAAATCACTGCCCCGAGGAGTGGAGGGTTTGGTGTTTACGCCACGCAGCCGACCCCGGGGAGTAGGGGAGGAGACAAAGACAAGAATCGCACTGACTTTAATTTGTGAGGCCGTCGGGCAGTCAAAAGGGTTTAAACAACGCGGCTTCATAAATACGAGAAGAAAATTATGCGAGGGAGAAACAGAGACAGACAAAGAGCAATGGCAAACATGATTTTTCAGAGAGGATGTGAGGTATAAAAGCCACACACCGACAATTCTTCAATGACAAAGGCGATAAAGCGCAACAAAAGTTATGATAATGAGCTTGATTGGTGGTTGATTTGCCCTCGACATTGAAACAATATTAATACCAAAAATATGAAGGTCTCCTGTCAACTGATCCGACCAAGCTTTTCAGCCGGTGGTTGTCCATACCTCCCCGGGCAGATTCATTTCATTAGTAGAGCTGTATTCCCATTCCGGATGTTTGCCTTCAATCAAATACGAAATTCGTCCATCGACGAAGTCTATTTTGCGCGTGTTTGCGCAATTTTCAAAAGAATGGGGATCATTGACTGGAGTTGAGCTGTGTGTCCGGAACACTCCAGTCACTGATCAATCTCCGACTCTCATGCTACCTGGTCTGGGCAGGTGACGTGTCCGTCCGTTCGTCAACATTACAAGTGTGTAAAGTGTTCTTCTCAGCACAGTGAGTCGGCCAGCATTTGTTATAATCATTTAGTAAGTTGTTGTAACGGTCAGTGGTTTTTTTTCAGTTGACTTCGTTTGTTTATTGTGTGAGACCTAAGAAGTGGATTGGAGGGTGGGTTTATGGGTATGTGACATGTGACCACACATACATCACATCTACTGTGTGTAGTATTTAAAACTTTCTTTTTTCTGTTGGTGTGTGTATGTAGACACACAGCCATACCTGTATACATTTGCAAAGGGTTGAAGGAAAAGAAAATGCTTCAGTGACGACAACACTGATAACACCAACGACGAACATTCTCCATCTGGAGAAAGTCGATGTTGAAAAGTCCCCCCGATTGTCTCCCGTCCCCCCTTTGGCACTAATCGTTTGAGTCCTCCTGAAGAAGCCACTCGGCATCTGTCACAGTCTTGTAGTCAGGGGAGATAGCCAAGAAACAGAACCCATCTAGCCACCGGGCTGCTGTCGGCCATCTCTAAAGGCGCCCGCAAGGGAGCAACGTCACGCACCATAAATGGAAAATGTCGGCTAGCCCCTTGTTTGCGGTGTTTCTATTTATAGCACACCATCGCCCAACCACCACCACCCTTTAGTCACCCCCTTACTTTCTCCTCCCTCTCCCGGGTCTCGGAGACAAAAAGTGTGATTTACGTGCGTGGAAAGGAGCATTCAGCATCCAGTTATCGGGGGACAAGAAAAGGCGGAGTTCAAATTAAAAACCTTGATTGCATGTTGCAAAATGCTCGCTGCACACACACACAGCCATGATGAGGCAATGTGCAAGTGGGACTCTGGTCACGATTTGTGTTTTGTTGGCTAAACGAGAATTGAACTGAGCTTGCGTAGAGACAGAGAGTAAGAAAAAAGTAAATGAACGGAGAAATAAATGAAGAAAGTAAAAAAAAAGGGTGGGCAGTAGTGTAGGGAAAGTCGAAAGAACTCACAAGTACAGAAGAGAGGGATGAATTTTAGAAGAAGAAATAGCATACATATGGTTAAATAAAAAGGCTGAGGTGGAAAGGAGGAAGAATTTTGTTTGGTTATACAAACATTTCCTGCCTGCCCGCTGGAGCAGGTTTTCAAACATACACGGTTGAGCGACTTCAGCAAGCATTTTGCACGTGGGCACGCTCACTCTCAAACACTCTCGCTCTTTCTCTCTCTCTCACACTTTCACATTTCAAGCGCGTGCTCGTGCACATACACACACATAAACACTTTAGCACGCGCCTAATGTTTTCATACTAGCGAAACATGTGTCTCCGGACACAACATCTGTTCATCTGTCTGAACATCCTGAGGAAAGGGTGGGGAAGGTGAAATTCAGGAGCTCCACGCCAGACGTGTGAGTGAGTGAAAAAACAGCACATTCAACAACCAGCAGGATTTCAGTCACTGTTTTGCTTTTCTGGCTTTTCTGAGTGTTTTGCTTCATTGGAGCTTGACATTGGCCATCCTGGCTTCACCGGAAGTGGTTCGTCCACACGCCATCATATCCTACGTATGTCTTTGCTCCTGCATTGATTGAAAAAAAGAAGGAAACAGTGGTGTCGGAGATTTATCGCTATATTTATAATACCAGTGTGAAAGTGAAGTGTAAGGTGTGATGTGAAAGGTGTAGGAGTGTATAGTAACATAACTGCCTTGCTGCTCTTGTGTGGTTTCCACACTAGGAGAGCTTCGCTGTGATAATGGTGATCATGCACTTACGGTAGTCATAATTTGCTCTCTGGTTCCTCTAATTGCATTCATCACTTCCTCTATGCCTCTTCTAATTTTATTCATACTTCTCACCCTTCCCTCATCTCAGCTTCTGTCTTCTTTCATCTCCACCATCTCTCTCTCTCGCGCTGTTACTAATAAACTAGACAACACCTAGGACCTACTTGTCTTCCGACTGACCGACCACTAATCAGGTTCCTGCCATTTTTCATTCGCCAGACCCTGCTGTCTCCTGCGGTCGCCTCGCGCCTGAAGACAGTCGACTGGTCATTGACGGAACGGCAATAGTTCACCCGCCATCCCTCCCCGACCAAGATGGACGTGTGCCCCGTGTGCGCGGTCACGGGGTAACGACAGACAAAGCGCCCACGCGCATCTCGCGCAAAAGGTTCAAAGCGGCAAGAACCAGAGACTGTACATACACAGCTGCTTCTGACCAAGAAACATTTCTGCAAAGGGAATACCTGAAGGGAAAAAGGCAGAAAAAAATTTCTGGATGTAATTTTTTTGTTGTGAGACATTTTCGTGTCATTCCACAAATTAATCTGACAGCTAAACGATCGCGTGGTGCATGGTTCATTTTTGAGAATGGAAGCGATGCGGGCATGGATGATCTGGAAGGACAGTGAAGCACACATTAACAAGCTGAACAAGTCATGGCTGGCTGTCAGCTGTTGCCTTGTAGTACCGTGGACACCACACATAAATTATCATTGCTGTCAGAAGATTGACGGGCAAGGGATCGGTTCTTTGCAGTTGACTTTCATCACGCTCGCTAATGATCTACACCCGGCGCTGTGGGCGGGACGACGGGTCGCAGAAGACCGAGACCATTCTTCAGTGTCATCGATGACAGAAGACAGTTCATCAACCAGGTGACACCTGCAGGCGGTCCTTACTGGACCAACATCGTTAGCTTCTGTCAGTGACAAGGAGTAAGAAGCATATCGATTGTCGTTAGGCGAGTCATTCTGTCACTGTCTCCCATCATGTTATGGATGAGATGCAGTCTTGGGTGTGACAGTAGAAAAGCCAAGAACTGAACGAGAGGGACGAGTTACTGCTCTTGTTTGTGAACTAAGACGTTATTTCCGGTCCTGCAAGTCTGCGAACTGCGGTAGATGTGTGCACAGCGGGACGAGAATTATTCGAGGGATTCAGATTGTGAAGTACACATCATCTGTCAGAAATTAGAAGTGATAATTGTGTATCTGTGAGATTTCTGGATTCCAGCTAAATAAACACTGGACTGTACGGCATATGTATTCCTGAAAGCGGGGAAACGATCACTGGTCCATGCCATTCGGCATGTGGAGTAGTCATACATTCGAAGTGACTCGTATACGACCGATTAAAACAAAAACAGAAACAGAGTTGAAGCATCTGTCGTTTCCAGCTCAAACACTCATGTATTCGTGACTAGTGTGAGACAAACTTACTCCTTGCGAAAATACAATCTGAGCTGTCTGCCAAAGTCACAGGTTCAAAAGAGACAAACAGAAATCAGGAGCAAAATGGAGATGAAGGAATCCCTCGGGAAACGATTCCCCAAATCGCTTTCGTCTCTCGTTACGCTCTTGACAATCCACATAATGACAATGGTGGTGGAGCACGCAGGCGCACAGTCGGCTGCCGCTGATCTGATTTTCAACATCATGGAGGAGCAGCAGACGGGCACGTTAATCGGGAGGTTATCGCAGAACGAGATCCTCTTTAGGGGCCTGACACAGTCGCAGCGACAACAGCTGAAATACGGTATCCTGGATCAGAATAATTATCCGGCGTCGCTATTCAGCGTCGAGGAATCCACGGGAGAGATCTTCGTGGCCAGGCGGATTGACCGCGAGAGTGGAAAGTGTTACCGTAGCGCCACCTGCCGGCTGGAGTTTAACGTCGCCATCCGCTCCTCGCGCATTCCTTTCTCCAACGTCGCCACTGTCGTTGTCAACGTCGCTGACGAGAACGATAATCCTCCGTACTTCCCGGCACAGGAGTCCGGGCGAGTCGTGCTGGAGTTGTCGAGCTGGCCACGGTGGGAACGGTGCTGAAGCTCAGCGGCGCTGCCGACCGGGACTACGACAGCAACAACACCGTCCAGCGCTACGCCTTGACTGCATACACCGACGTCTTCGCCATCTCCTCTTCCACCAACCTAGACGGCAGCTCGCTTCTGGACCTGACGCTGCTGCAGCCGCTAGACCGCGAGACGGTCAGTGCATATTCCTTCGCAATCGTGGCTTACGATGGCGGCTCGCCCCCGCTCAGCGCCGCCCTGGAAGTGGAGATTCGCGTTAGCGACGAGAACGACAACGCTCCGGTCTTCCTGAACAGTTCGTACTTTGTGGAGATTAGGGACGAAGTGATTCTTGACCAGCCCTTGCTGCAAGTGTCGGCGCGAGACATGGACGAGGGCGCAAACGGACAAGTGATGTACCGGTTCAGCAGCCTGCAGCGCGAGCAGATGGAGCAGAAGTTTCACGTGGACGAGACGAGTGGCGTCATCACTGCTATGTCCCCGCTGCAGGCCGGCCGGCAGAATTTCATCATAGAGGCCCTGGACGGGGGGAGCCCCCCTCTGAAAAGTCAGACTGTCGTGACCATCAACGTAGTCAGTTCCCGGAACAACCCTCCGTCTGTACAGATCAACACCCTCTCCAATGGCAGCAATGCTTTCGTGGAGATTCCGGAAGATTCTGTCCCTGGCGCTTTCATCGCTTTCATCGTCGCCGACGATCCGGACTATGGGTCCAGTGGAAGTGTGTCATGCTTGCTGGACAACCGCCTCCTGCGGCTAGGGACTATCCAGGGCAAAGGCTACACGCTGACCCTGCAAGGCGGTGTAGATCGCGAGAGGCAGGATCGGTACAACGTGACCGTGACCTGCTCAGACAAAGGGGACCCACCCATGTCCACCTCTAAGTCGCTTCTCCTCATCATCACGGACGTCAACGACAACGCACCAGTTTTCACACGCCTGGTGTATTCACAGACTGTGTCCGAGGGCATCTTCTCAGATCGATTTCTGTTGAAGGTCACTGCCGATGACATCGACTCTGGCAGGAACGCTGACCTCGTCTACAGTCTTGAACCCTCCGTCAGACAGACGTTTAGGGTCGACCCCAGCACGGGACAAATCTCCGCCACGGGGGAGCTGGACAGGGAAACGACGCCGTTCATCAGTTTCAGGGTCTTCGCCAGGGACAACGGAGACCGGCCTTTGACGGGGACTGCGGAGGTAAGGATCACCCTTAGAGGATGTCAACGACCAGTTTCCCACCTTTAACTCTACCGTCTTCGAGTTCCGCATCTCGGAGGACGCGGCTCCCATGACGGTGCTGGGTTCTCTGGCAGCTTTCGACCGGGACGTAGGCCTGAACGGAGTCTTCGAGTTTTTCTGCGCCGGCTCTCAGGATGGCGCAGAGCCGTTTCAGGTGGAGCCCAACGGAACAGTTTGGAGCAGTGGAGGGCTGGACCGAGAACTACGGGACAGCTACACCTTCACTGTCATGGTCCGCGACAAGGGCACGCCACCCAAGACCACCTACGCCAGCGTTGTCGTAACCGTCCTCGACGTTAATGATAACGTACCCATGGTACAGTTCCCGCTGAGCGACAACCACACCGTACTCATCTCCACCCCACCAGAGCCCGGCATGGTCCTCGGCCGCATCGTTGCGTACGACCCTGACCTCGGCCTGAACCGTGAGCTTCGCTTCGCCATCGTGGAAGGCGACGAGGACGGCGCCCTTGACATTGATCCTTTTCGAGGAGAGGTCAGGGTCAAAGACACGACGAGACTAAAGAACAGGAAGACATACATGCTAAAGATCGCCGTCAGAGATCCAAGGCATACCTGTCCTGTCCTCCTACACCAACATCCGGGTCGAGGTTAACTACGACAACACCAGCACGGACTGGTTGCTGCAGGAGCACCAGCGGAAGCGCAAAGCCGACGACTACATCATCATCGTGGCAGGGGTCGCCGGTACAACCGTTGTGCTCTCAGCTATCATCATCGCCGCCATTTGCTTTATCTTTCGTGAGGTGAGTACACAAATACATCGATGTATAAATACATCGACGAGTAAGTAACAAATAACTCGATTACACTGTCCCGCCGCAATGTTACTTCAGAAAGAAAAACTTCGCAAGACATTTATTTCTCGGTTTAGACACGTTAATCACAGGTTAGATAACCCTCCTATCAATCGCTTAATAGTAAAGAGAACTTCGTTTAGGTTCACGTGAACCACTCTCCGACCTCTCCCTCAAATAAAGCCGAAGAAGTTTCTAGAAGTGGTTTCCAGTTTTTTGTTTGTGAAGACTCTAGTCAGGTTAGTTTTCTATCGAGGGTCGAACAGTTGCTCAAATACCTAATAGTAGCTGTCTGGGGCAAGTCTATCATTTTTCAGCCGGGACTGGAATGTTTCTATATTCTCTTTTTCCTGATAAGAAGTAAGAAAACTCGTTAGCAAACAGACTGATATAAATTGTCTAATATACATCCATTTCTTGGTAAAAGCCATCTATTTTTGTAGACGGGATTTTGGAGACTTATGTCTGAAGAATCACGTCTGATAAGTCCGATCATAAATTGGATAATTTACAAATAACCTGCAGTTACTTTTTCTTTAAAGTGTTTGTAGAAGCCGTAGAGGTAATTCGATGTCTGCATTTTCCCTCATAGACATAAACATAAACGGTTTTTGACAAATATTATGATTTTGATGGCGGCAGTTATTTTCAGTAAATCTCTCTAATCACAGCTTAAGCCCGAAGGATTTTTTTCTTTGCAGTAACGGGAAAAAGAACCCCAGTAATTCAAGCCAGACCTGTTCATATAGCTGCGTTTGACCTTTGCTTTTCAGATAAATTACATTAGGTATTATTATCTTTCTAAAATGTCAATATATATATTGCATCTGCTGTCGTTTGACAGTTAGAAAGTACGCTGGAGAGAAACATGTTATGGCAGAAGTTTTGTAAAAAGACTATCAAAGCATCAAGTGGCGCCTTTTTTTTAATACCATAAGCGAGTGCATAACCCTTGACCTATGACGTCTGATGTGTACAAAGCCTTGACCTCACTATGCAAAAGTATTTGGGATTTGAATATACTAACGACTACGAACTCTGGCTCCGTATGTGTGTTATTTTTATTTATTTATTTTTTTTAAGACAGTCGTTTATGTTATCTGCAGGATCGAAGACAGAGAACTAAACACGCCCCTAGCTCCGGTCGAACAGGAAGCAGCGGCAATGGCGGTTTCTTCCGGAATTTGAACGTCCCAGAGAACCTCAGCGACGACGAGAAGCTGAGGCCCAACTACGACGACGACCTAGAGCTGAAGTGCAAGCCGGACACGGTGGAGTTTGAAGACAGGATGTCTTCATCGCAGTGCTCAAGCGGCACGTTCCAGTCTCTGCGTGGCTCCCAGAAGCGGAAGGAGAGCGACTTTGGCGGCAGTGCGCATGTCCATGCGCATGTCCAGAGCAGCGAGGTGACGTACAGAACGGAGAAAGGGTCCCCGAATGGCGCAAGCGTATCGCAGCAGCGGAGGGAATCACTATGGACTTATGGGACCGGGCGACAGAGGAGAGTTCTTGAAGCAGCAGCATTCTTTTCTGGTCAGACAGGTGAAGAGAGAGCGATTGTGTGTGTGTGTCTGTGTGTGTTATGATATTTTCTACTTCTTGTGGAGTATAATTATTTACACTTTTTTTACCCGTTCTTTTCATGTTTGTCTCAGATTCCCTGTTCATTCTCTCAGTGTCAGTCAAAGTCAGCCAAAATATAAGAATGTTACTCAGGGTATCTTGTGTAAGCAAATCTCTTTGTTAAATAGTCAAAAGCGCGTGGTCTTCAATGATGTCAATGATGCGTTTGCAAAATGCAAGGGAAGGAAATTAACAGAAATCCCAAACATATATCTCCTGCAAAATCCAAAGTCCTTGCTCGTCCTCCACAAATTCAAAATCCCACCATCTCGCCTTTCACTGCAAAAGCTGTAGAGGATCAGATGCAGTTCACACCATGCCGCAGAGTTCACGATGATTATGACCTCACTGTGTCATCACATCTTGTGCACCAAAGCTAAAGTTCCAGAACATCCTACAGGCAGCGGAAAAACCATATGTTCAAACATATGCTCATTGATAATGAATTTAGAAAGGAAAAATAATGTAACTCTACTGAGTTTGCCTCTGGCTTGTCGATTACCATAAATGAAAGCATCCTGCTGGATCGTTTGTCGGTAGAACATCCCTCCCATTGATGACATTATGAAGACAGAAGGTACAACTCGCCCCGGAGATACAAAGAGCATTGCTCCGTCAATCTCAATTCGTGACTTAACAGATCCTTCGTCCGGAAGCCAAGACCACAAAAGATGAACCTTGGAAGAAATTACGAAGGCCATCATAACGCAGGGAGATTTTTTCTGTTCTGTTAGCGAGTGACAGTTGGGACTGGATGGCGGGTGTCGATAATCTCCCAGCGAGTGCTGACCAAACTGAGGGAGAGAGAGAAGGAGGAAGGGTGAAAGCGCAAGGCACGCTGGGAAGGGGGATCAAGCAGCGAGAACTGTCAACAGCATGGGCCACTCTTATGAAGCAGGGACAGCACTCATTTCCAGCTGTCACGAAGGACTAATCCGAAGTGTCAATAACATTGCAACTCTTTGCGCCACCCGCCGGGTACGTCTGCTGTAATAATAAAATATCTCTAATCAAAGCTGGCAGCCAGTGCGAACAATATAATTGAAATCGGTCCAAAGAGTTCATTTCCGGTGTGTTTATGACCAACACGAAAATGGACATGGTGGGTTGAATTTCATGTGACTACTTGGTAATGATAAAGTTTCCTTTCTTCCTGTATTTGTGTGATTGTGCTAACGGAAAATGATTGTTTGTTGTTGTTGTTTTTTTTTTGTTTTGATTATTTCTCTGTCTGTATGTGCTTGCGCACGTGCGTGCGTGTTTTGTTTTTTTGTTGTTTTTGTTTGTTTTGTTTTTTTGTTGTTTTTTTTTTTTTTTCGTTTGTTTGTTTTTTGGGGTTGTTGCTCTTTTTTCTTTTTTATTTGTTTTTGTTATTGTTGTTGTTTTTTTTTTGTTTTGTTTCTATCTTTGGAAAATTAGTCCTGGGTGGTGTTCATACGAGTTGTAAATAGAGGCGCTTGCTTCGTTTTAAGAAAAAGGCAAACTCTAGTTAAGGTCAGGGTATATGGATTGTTACATCATGACTAGGATGTAGTAGCCAAGGATGGTCACTTCGCGATCTGTGGAAGTGGATGTACTTTTTTTCTCCGTCAAAAAACATACAGTACTCTGTGTGTGAGAGTGAGAGAGAGAGAAAGTAAATGTCCATTGCGCCACACTCGATGACGATGACTGAGCACAGTGTAAACTCCTCCTTGATTGCATGGATTCTGATGAACCGCCCCCGCCTATAGTGCTGTGATTTGTCCTTTTACTACTTCAGTCTGTAAAGTCGAGAAGGCGGTTGAATTTCATGTTTACTGTTGGCCGTTAGGCGCAATCACAACAGCGCCGTGGAAACCCTCTGTCTAATGTCACACGACATTAATGACGTCTGAGTCATTGATCAGCGGTTTGGTAACACCGCACAAAATAGAAACAAACAACGGGGAGGAACAACAGCCAATGCAATTACACAAAGAAAAGAAAAAAAAAAAAAAACGATCTGTTTTGCTAACCAGTGGATGCAGGACTCAAAAACAACCCAGCTTTAGAAATCAATGAATCTTTTAAAATTGCGATGTTTAAAAAACTCGCTTTTGCATCTGCTACTCAATTCGACAGAATAATTTATATATATGCATGTTTGATTTTCAGTTATTTTTCTGTCCATCTTGCCTTTCTGTCTTTGTTCCATTTGCTTCCAGATTTTTTTCTCCTTCAGTTTATTGGGAATATTTTTCGCTAAATTAAATTGGCAGCAAACAATCAAGAGAATGAGAATGAAAGCTGACCTTAAAGAATCACAGCCACATTTGAAATGTTTTTCAGTTGGATGAGGTCGCCAGTGATGCCAGTGGCGACTCCGGTACAGGTGACAGCGGGCGAGGAGGGAGCGAAGATGATGTCAACCTTGAGCATTTCTTGCATGGTGGGTGTTGGTCTGCCTGGTTGCAGAAGGTGTTAGTTCATGAGTTCACCATCTCTTCCCTCTATTGTCCTTAAACCCTCACAACAGACTGACCTACACGTAGATTTGGAAATAAGTGCCGACTGTTCTTCGGCCATTTGTCTATTATTTATTCCTTTTGTCTATCGTTTACATTATTATATGGATGCTTTGTATCAAACTCTAATTTAAAGAGAATCTTACTTCCTTTTTCTTTCGTTTTTGGTTTATTTCTACCTTTGTTTCATTCATGAATTCTTCCTTTCTCTCTTTGCTGTTTGCATTCTTTATTCCATGTGGAAAGTATTCAAGGTGAGTGGGATAAGTAAGCGCATGTACTGTCATTTGCGGCGATGCTTGATGATCTTAATGATTACTACAGTGATAATGAAAACTTATCTCCATCCACACACGTCATCACTCAGCAGAAGCCACTCGTATGGATGTAGATTACAAAACCCTCGTTACTTTTGCACTATGTGAAGTCTGTGACATACCACGACACGTTTCTGAGATTTATAAAACACATTTCTAACAAATATTTGTATTTTTACAGCGGAGAGTCGCAACACACTGAGCACAGGAATGACCGGATTATCCCCCGCTCCTTCAGCTCCGCCGACAGGTGACATTAGTCGCTTCCCGCCGCCCCGTGCGCCGAAGGGAGAGAAACTCCAAGCCCTACCACGTCCGGTTCGACACTTCCGCCACCGAGGGCAGCCTGCGCTCACCACGTGATGCCACCTTGTCCAATCGCAGAAGTCAGCCGTTTGTGGCATCGTCCGCGGCCAGAGAGAGTCCCGCCATCTTCGCTCGGGATTCAGCGGGCTTCGTGTCACCAAGCTTTCGGCAGGTGTCTCTTTGCTCGGACCACCCGGACAGCCCTCGAGTGCTAAGCACGTTCACCACCCAGAAGCCGGTGTCCTTCACCTTCCAAAAGCCGGGTGGCTCAGCTGCATCGATGGATGAGGACATGAGCACGACCACTTCCGGAAGCTACACGGTCAACCCGGAGGAACTGCGCATGGAAGGCTACGTGGGAGGAGATGTTGTCGTGTAGATTATCAGGCAAACTGACAGGGGACGATGTTTAAAAAGACAAGAATGCTTTTGGCAAAGAATTCTTCATCTTTTTACAGGCATTGTAGTCTTTTGCATAACAAATACCCAAAAGATGATTGAGTGCTTGCACCAAAAGATTGAAAGGAAAAATCCGACCGAAGGTTCAGCAGCATGTGGTCCGAAGATTCAGTGAAACTGGGTGTGACAAAACCAGTGATGGTGTTCAGACTTTGAAAAGGGGGCCTTACCACAGTGACAAGGTCGTCGATGATGTAACATAAATGGAGTCGAGAGTTCTTTCGCCTTTTTTAAAAAAAAATGGATATTGCTAGAACGCATGATTTTCCTGCCAGCGACTTGTTTTGGACACAAGAACCGAAAGAACTTTAACAGGACTGGTTGACGTGGACCAAGGACTGGTTTTCGGAGGATTAATCAAACACGAAATGCCCTAATGGTCAGCGATATTAGAGCGCACCAAGCGGCAAAACCTCTGACTGAAGGATTGGATACGAACGCCAGGGAAAAGGACAAGATCGTTTTAACCAAACCCTCAAACCCTTTCCCCGCATCTCACCTCCCACAGAGAAGCAACAACGTGGAGTACGTTGTGAGTAGGAAGACCACGTCACGAGCCTCGTCTTGACATAATACACTCGAAAGTGCGAGAAGACATAAAGTTATGGCGAGAATTAAACAAAGATATCGACATTTTCTTGTCTTGTGTGGTAGCCTGTGGAAGGTCAGTGGAGTGACTCTGGTTGCAGCCAGACCTGAAAAAGTTCAAGGAGCAGGAGAATATATGGTCGTCGCGTTATTCTGAGAAAAAAATGAAAGGTGTCGTAACCAAGCCTCCCTTTATAAACCCTGCAGTCACATTTTTATTATCATTTTTTTTTTCTCGTCGGCCACTATCGTTTCACCAGGTGTCGCAGTCACAAGACCATTCTGATAGCAGCGCTGGCACCTGTCGGCGGTGCACATGGCGCAACTCTCGTGACAGTGTTTTGACATCATAAAAGACTCAGTTCGACTCTTGGAGGATCTAAAAATATTTCCTGCCAGAGGAGGACGTCAGAAGCGGGAGCGGCAATGATTAGTAGCAGACCGTCAGGAGCTCCGTCATCCATGCCTCTGGTAATGGCGGCTTATTAAATGGTCGAGGCGGTCCGGGCCTCGCAATGACTGGCGACCAAAGAAAGAAAAAAAAAGCTGGGCTTGTTTTATGGACCGCGTTAGGTACAGAAATACATTCTGTGCGCGGATGATGACAGCTGACAGAAGGTAAAGAAGGAAAGTAGGGGAATGAATTAGGTCTCTATAATAGCCCATTAACTGTGCAATCGTTAATTTTGACCTTTACTTGCAGAGCTGACCTTTCGCCTTTCACGAGAAAGAAGGAAAAAAAAAAGAAAAGAAAAGAAGAGAATGTGGAGGAGATGATAAAGGACAGCTGATCTAACGAAAAAAAGGAGAGAAGTGACGGGTTTAGAAACGTGCGTTTTTATGTTGGAGCTAGCTATCGCTTGTTGTGAACAAAAATTCCTCTTCTTTTTCCCTTTTTGCCGAGGTTTAACAAAATGATGTGGCGACAACCAGGACTGTCACTGCAGATTCCCGATTGTTTTATTTAAGCATGCTTTCGAGTTCGGCCAAAGAAGAAACACTTCAACCAATCGTGTTTGACGATTCAAGAAGATCTCGCCAAGTCGCTCACGTGCCTGCGCGCCTCGACACGCACAAACGAGCGAGCGAGACAAAGAAGAACGTTCCAGCAGGCTTGTGACGTCACGGGCACGAGCCCACTGCGCATGCGCCGCCGCACGTGCGTTGACGAGGACGCCTTTACCTGAAGTCTCGCGTCTTAAGCGAGAGACCACGAGAAGAGAGCTCCGCTGTGAAGAGAGTTGTCGAGGACATGCTGTGTTCATCATTTCTAGCTGCAGTATTCGACGTGTTTATCGTCGACATCTTCTTTCACGTCGACAAGATAAATCCGTGGGGTCGTCGCCCCATTTCTCTGCAATATTTCCCCTTGCCCATTCATCTCTCCCTGCGTGAGTGCGTTCGTGTGTATGAATGAATGAATAAATATACGTGTTTCATTTTTTTTTCTGTCCGATATCGTTTGTTCATTTGCCAATCCGCTGTAGACGATGATCGCGGTCAAGGTGAAGGAATTGTTAGCGGTGTTAAAATCTACAGTTAAAGCAAATAATTAACTTTTGTCAGTTAAAGCCAGTTTTTTAATGACATTGCTGTGCTTTGTATTAATATTGTACGCAAATTTCTTTAAGCCTGTTGTCGAAGCAGCAAGAGAAGACTCGCTCTGACCCAACCTGCTGAGTCGAGGTTTTTAAAAAAAAAAAAGTTCTTTTTTTGTTGTTGAAGTATCTTGATGAAGTCTTTGATGTAACAACATATTTTTTAAAATTCAGTTGACTTCTGCTTCTGCATCTTAATAAGGAAGTGAGTGATTGTGTGCAGGTGACTTTCTGCACATTTATGTGTGTGTTTTTATCTCCATCATAAACCTTGTCTTCCTTTTTGCATAATGCCGACAGCGAGCTCCTGTCAGAGAGAGAGAAGGGCGATTGATGTGTGGGTGCGGTCGATGATGTGTGTGATGAGGTCCTCGGTCTGTGCTGCGCACACAGCCGGCTGACCTGTGCTGCCATAAAATGTGACTCTTTGTCTTACATGCTTTTATGACATGCGCGCGCGCAAGGCAGTTAGTGACGTCATCGTCCGCGTGCCGCTCATGTGATCTACCCTGAAACTTCATTGATCTCAGTGGCGGTTTTTTTTTAAAGTAAAACTTGCACGTGCTTATTGATGGCGGCTATTTTTAGTGCGAAGATGCAAATGCCATCTTGCAAGATTCCAAGAAGCCCTGAAAATGATGTGTAGGCAAGGGAAAAAACCGTGTTCTCCTACTTAAGGCAGCAAAACCACATCACCATTTGGTATTGTCGATATCTCATTATCCCCACAACGTCCCCCGTTCTTGATGTTGTCATCGTCTTGAGTTTATCATTGCTTCTGACTTTATCAGAACATTTATTTCGCCAGTGACATGTAACTAGAATGTGGCGCATAAAGCAGAAATAATTGAAACTAAATGTTCCCTGCAAAAGGGGGTTTGTCGGTCTTCGATTTGTCTTTATTATTGCAGTCATGACGCCTCATCATAGAAACATTAATGTGTTTGAACATGGATATGGAGACCACTTTTTGGGGGGGTAATTATATTCTTGTCAAGTGGATTTAATCACGTGGAAAATTGGAAATAAATGTTTTATTGAATCCTTTGGTGCAGCGCGCGCTGCATGTGTGTGTGTGTATAATGTTTCACGACATCCCTCGTCTGAAGTCAGTGTAAAGATTCACTCAGTGAAACCTCAATCTTCCCCGTCACCATATATATATTTTAAAGAATTATCTTCAATTCATCCCCAGACATGTTCACCTTCTCTAAAGACTCTTTCCTGCCTACAAATTTCTATTCCTCCTTCAACTTTGTAAATAAATGTTCCCCAGTTTGCCAGCTCGTTTTAAAGTACCTTATCTATTAAAGAACGACTATTCCCGCCCTTGTTCTCAGTCCGGAGGCCTGCGGTTTCGAACCCATTCTTCAGATCTCTCCAAGGTTTACGACGCATGTTTACAGTGCCATTGAGGGCGACAGCGCCGTGCAGACATAATGTTTAACTCACTACCCCTCCCACCTCACACCCCCTTGTCTCCAGCGTTGGCAAACATTCAGCCCCAGAAATCGTCGACCCCCCCCCTTCTGTCCCCTCCTCCCCCGTCCCCTACCCCCGATTCGTCAGTGGGCACCAGCCTTCATCATGGCGCGTCTTTAATGATTCCAGGGCCTGCCGGCAGCGGGAGGAAAAGTGCCAAGTGCTTGGAGACATTTACGACAAACATGTCGTCAGAGGCTGTTTCTTCCAGGACGAGCTCCTGGAACAAAGACCGATAATATCTCGTCGGCTTCTGCTAGGTTCCCCCGCCTTTTCCGCCTGCATTTTTCCCTCATCACATGATATTGATAGGGACGCGTTCAAGCATTAAATTTTTCTTGTGATATAGATATCAGTCACGAAGAAAGAAGAGAGGTTCTTAACGAGGGGTTTGGGGATAAAGGCTTTTATTTGTGTGTGTGGGGGGGTGTTACTTCCTGAGTAATAAACAAGAATTAACTGAAAAATAAAATAGTGAAGAAAGACGGGAAGGAAGGACAAAAAGAAACCACAAAATCAGGAAAGAATGAGAAAGGACAAGACAGAGAGAGAGAGAGAGAAAAAAACATCAATGGCACATTAATTATCTAATTGATGAGCAAACAGAGCCAGTCCATTTTGTTCAGATGTAATCTGTTTTATAAAACAATGCAGGTATGCATTACCCACAGTTCAAAAGAAGGGAAATATAAAACTTGCTGGTTTGCTGCATAAAAGTGTTAATGAAGAAAATGTCCTTACCTCTTCCACTAGTTCCTTTAAACAAGACGAAGAAATGCTTTGAATGTAGATGTAATGCTTGGAAATTATGTGTAATGTTTAGAATGCTCGTACTGACATTAATGTTGGTAGTTTTAACTTAGTTTGCCTACATCCACTGTAACAAGAGCTTTGTGATTTTTTTAAATTTTTGTTATTTGCTATTTGCAGTACTAAAGTCGGTACTGCTTCTAATTGTAGAAACTGTGTTGATATATTGACTTGTAATTTTTATTGACTATGTAAATAACCTAATCACACACTGACTTCTAAAACAACCTCACACAACAACAACAAAATGATTTTAAAAAGATCATGTGTTTATAGTCAATATCATGATAATGATGTTGTGGGGAGTACTTCAAAACTACAACAAAAGTATGAAAGAAAGAGAAAAGACAGACGAAACAAAAGACTATCGAGAGAAAGAAATGGAGAGAAAAAGAAAAATAAACCAACATCAACAGAGCTGTGGAGGTAAACAAGTGAGACTGGTGAGCTGACAGCACAGCTGTGGTTGCTTGGTGAAAGATGCGTTAGAACACTTCACATCGTGCAACCAATGGACGGACGGACGGACGGACGGTAGTGTTTCTGTCTGAAACAAAAGCCCGGACTTTCATCAACACCCAGGCAGTGGGCCGAGGCCCTCACGAGCGGGCAAGTCTTCAGCAGCTCGGCGATGGGCAAATATTTGCACGACGTTTCTTTATCGCTTTTTGATGCACGTTAATTGCGCGCACATTTCGTCCCACTCCACCCTCTCCACCCTCTCCTCCTTCATCCCCCATCCTCTCCCGACGCCCACTCTCCTCTGTCTTCTTCCTCCCTCGCCTTTTTCCTTTCCTCACCACTCTTCCCCCTTCTCTCTCTCACACATACACGCCGACACACACACATTCTCTCTCACACACACACACACACATATGAAAGACCCTTATTCGTGATCTGGACAATTGCAGTAACCAGGTTTGCTGAGTGGAGGATGAGTAATGTGAACAGTTTGGTGAAATATGTAGCATACGGTTCCTCAAAGAATCCAGTGATCTCTCCTTCATAGACCATGCATTGTGCAAAACGAGAATCAAACTGCAAGCATGCACCCCGACAACAATCGGTCTTTGACTTACTAGAAACTGGCCGGCTCCCTCTACTCCAATCCTTCTGAAAAAAATTTCAGATATGCCAACATTTTACAAGTGGTTCTGGAATTCAAATCGCTTTTATAGCCATATTTATCTCAATAGTGTTTAAAGAAAAGCAGTGCAGAGCATTTCTACCCAAGCGCTCATAAAAACTAAAAACAAATTTAAATGGCCATCATTTTCCTTTGATGGAAAAATCATGCACAAACCCTATTAATTTCCGTTCATTTCCCCTTGAAAAACGAGAAATGCCAGTTTAGTTTTCTTTCTCCTATGGAGTAGGTGAGGGAGGGGGAACCAGATTGATGATCTGGAGGTAAATAGGGAAGGCTGTTTTTATTTTAAATTTTACTTTTACTCAAAAATTTTGTTGTAATAGCCTTCACATATTGGTCTAAATACTTAGACCAAGTTAGTCCACGATTGAACGATTCATTAATTTAGGTACCTTGTGTGGTTTAATGTGACCAAGAGGTTCAAGAGCGGACACTGAGGCAGGAAAGAGAAGTCAGGCTCCTACTCACTCCATCACGACCACGATCGTCTTTTTCCGAGTATCAGTTCTCGCGAGAACACGGCAGGTGGCTCACGTCGTGCTCTCGGGCTAATAAATTTCATTGTTTTCTATTCCAAAAGACTAAAACCTGAAAACGACCTCTTTTACGGAAACAACAATATTTCATGAAATGCTGCAAACAGACTTGAAACGTTTTTAGCTTTTCTTAAATCAAAAAAATCTTTTTGTAACGTGTTTCCGTTTTATTGCCATTGCTACTGTCTCTCTTTCTCTCCGTGTTTCTTCTGTATTTCAATTCTCAGTTGAGATGTAGTAGAACAAAGGTGCAACTATCACCAAAGGGGGTTTCAATCTATGATAGTACTCGCTCTTGGTAAATCTCTCTGGCTTCAGACCGACTATGGCTCTCATCATAGATTCACCCTCCCTTTTTGTACCTCCTTCGCAAATTCAGGCTTGAGAGTGGCTCTCACTTTGGATCGAGTGTGGCTCCACCTTCAGACCGAGCTTAGCTCTAAATTCAGACCGAGTGTGGCTACAAATTTAGTGGAAGAGTGGGCCTCACTTTAGACCAAGAGTGGCCCTCGTCCATGGCACACCCCGTGCGCCGTTTCCCATGTAAAACGACGGAGAATGCCTCAGCAAGCGTCACGTGACTTTTCTTGCCGTGCGGTTCATGATGGAGCTCTCCACTTCCTAGCTTCGCCTCTGTCGGGGTACTCTTCACTACAACAACTCTTCCTTCCCCGCGTCCCCTAACCATCTCCTTGTTTAGCATCTTATAAATATTGTACTTACAGAAGCCAGAGCACTAATACGCAATCAATGCCCACGTGCCGGAGCGGCTGACGGAATAAGAGAATTAATACTCGGGAGCAAATTTGCATAGCGCGCCGGGCTTCCCCGTCAAAGCAGGCACCACATCAAGCGCACGGCAGTAGAAATTTCTAGGGAGTATCTGGTGGCTCATAAATAATCATACCCAGATGGGACACATGCTGCAGAGTTGGTCTCCCTTGCTTCTCACATTATCCCTGCTAATCATTCACTTCCCCGTTGTAACTGCTCTAACCGGTAAACAATACCCAGCGCGGCACCCCCTTCACAAAGCAAAATCCGTTTCGCTTAGTCTGCCTCCAGCGGGAGGTACTCGCGTATCAAAATTCAATGGTTCAATAATGCTTAATAATCGAGGTTCCGTCGGATAATGAGTTCCAAACGAACAGAACAATAAAACTCTTTCGCAATATTACATAATCCCTGAGTATTCGAGGCTTAATGCTCCCACGTGACTCACGCGGGCAACAAATGAATAATTATTTTTTTTATTATTACGTCATACTTTTTTGTCGGAGGGTAAATTTGAATAAAGATCTTGTTATGTATTTTGTCATGTGGGAAATTTGATGAGTTGTGCTCTGACATGTGGATATGATGGATGTTGAGTCAAATGTCTGGCAAGCAGTTAGCGATCTGGGACCGTGAAGACTTCCAGATTAATCCCTTTCTACCATTTACTGACAGCGATGGTCAACTTTATGTCGTGGATCCCCATCAGATGCGCTGTTGCTTATCTGTAACTGTAAATTATAGACAACCTTGCCCCGAGGTTGTCTGCCCGAGGGGTTTGTCTCCCTTGGCCGCCACAAGGCTATCAAACTCGCGTCCGTTTGCGCCTGATGTGCTGTGGAGAGCTCAGTAAGTCGACTCTTCACGAGGTTTCCAGTTATCCGATTACGACAATCATAATAAAACGTCGTTTTCGGTAAAATCTGTTAATGTACCTCGAACCGAGTTGCAAAAATGACCAGAAACAGTGGAAATAGATGAAGGAAGCAGGGCTGTTGTGTCCACAGAAGAACAAATCAGGTTTTGGATGCTCAAGCCTTCGTGTTGGCAAATTTGGATATGAGATGTATCTGAAAGTAAGATATTTTCTCACAGAGCTATCAGCAGGAAAGTAAAATTCTATAACCATGTATGAATATAGACGCATTGTCAAGACAGAGAAATATGAAATGGTAGCGTTTGAGCTCAAGAACGATAATTTTCAATTGTCAAAAGTGATTATAAGAAATAGGTTTCATCAGATCTTCAAAGACAGCAACAAGAATCACAGAGGTTTCATACAAATAAGGGCATCAAGTAACTCGGAAAACAGGTCGAGAAGAGACAGGAGATGAAGGGTCACCGAGAACTTTTTCTTGCTTTTTCTACAAGTTCCCTAAGGGAGAGAAGCGGAATGATCCGCCCAGCAGTTGTTCCACTCTCGTTAACTTCAAGACAGATGACGAAGTCAAAGACTGCAGTAGTCGTAGTGCCAGAAACTCTTTCTGTCTCAAAATAATTCGAGCCTCATCCCCCTCCACCTCTCACCACCGCTATCCTCATTAGTAAAGTTCAAAGTTTAGGGTTGAAATAGAAATAAACAATTTGTAGTCGATTCACTCTCTTCGTTTGTCGCTCTGTCCTTCGACTAGCAACTTTTGTGAGAAGAAAACTGTCAACGGTAAAAGACTTTTCTGACAAGTACTCGTTAGCATTATTTTTTCTCAGGGAAAGGAACCGAACAAACAGGCTGACTTAGAAAACAATAATAACAACATCTATCTTAACATCTAGCCTGAAGAAGACTTTTGCTAGTGTAACAGAAGAAAAGAAATGTGATGTAAAACAGCAAGATGCTGTAAATAAATGTACGTAGGGAGCTCTTGTTTCCTTATGTTGACAGAATGTCTTTTTATGGTTTATGACATTTATTCCATAATGTATTTGTACAGTCAATGCAAATTCTGTTGTCTTGCTTTGGCTGGATGGGACTAGTGAGTAAGTGATTAAACAAAAAAGGAAGAAAAAAAAAGGATGAAGAAAATCGAGGTAGACATAATGCAGCTTTATATTTTTTTTCGTAAACTTTGGTTCTTGAGGAAGTGCCGCAGCCAATGACGTGAGATCGCCTGACAGCCCCAAAAATAACTCCATTGTTCTTCCCTGTCTTCATTTAGTTTTTCCTTTGAGTTTAGCTTTCCTCCTTCAGGCGGGTCTGAGGACATCCTTCGGCTTTAGGTGGAGACCGCTGACCGGTGATAATTAAATGCACAGCCACAAACTTGTCGCCCAGAAACTGGATATTCTTGTCAGGACAGATAACTCGATATTCAAGGAGCAGGAAAGAGATTATGTGTGTATGATCGTGCGTGTGTATGTGTGTACGGGATTTTGTGTGGGTTAAGGTAACGACGGGGAGGATGTTGGGTAGCGAGTAACTAGCTAGACAGGAAGGGAAAGAAGGAGAGGATGTGAAAGATATCTAGGTTGGTGCTATAGCGAAGGATGGGAGGCAGACACGACAAAATTAGTTATGTATGCGCATGTACCTCTGTACGGGACTCAAGATACAACTTTCCTGTCTGGGAAGAACAAGAACAACGGTCTCGTTCCCCAACTCTCCCGATCTCCAAACATTCAATCCCCACTTGACGTCAGAGACTGTCCTTTCTTACATTCTGACAGCCTGGTGCGTTTTCGACTCCAGATCGAGGCAAACAAAATTCCAGTCATCATTAGCTCGCGTGCAACATCTCGAGACCAGCGCTGACGTTAACCTACAGAGAAACGTGGTTTGAGCCCTGACGTGATCTGATGTCCATTTACTACGTGACAAAGATTGTATCCTGGCTCATCCTGGAAAAGCATGTACTCATAAACGTCTCCACAAAAACAAAACCAAAAAAAAAAAGAGAAAATAACAAAGGAATTCTTTAGGCGTGGGCTGTGAAGGTTGAACGTTAAGACTGACACTGAATCTGCTTGAAATTACTTGATGCCTGCTTGGTTTACGTGGCCATCCTTCTTGTGTGACGTGTAGCTGACGGTTGAGTTACACGCCAAGGTATCGCTGTTACCGTCCTGCTCCATCTTCTTTGCTGCGAGAGTAGGAAGCAGAGTGTGAGCCGGGTACAGAGGTGGCGTCACCTGAGTACTTAATTTAGCAACTATAGTCTGCCAGCACCGGCTTTGCCGTATTCTCCCCACGCAGCCTCGGGCTACCGGCTGGTCTGTGAAGACCTCCTGCATCAGCAACAATTTGCTTCATGCTGTGTGGATCCAAACCACGCACGACTTTGCACGGGTGAGGTTCCTGTCCGTGGTTTGCTTGTCCCCGGCAGGGAAATAACAGGAAATGGGCTACTCAGTTTCGTGATTTGGAAGGGTTTATTTTTAGACATAAACATGTACTCCTTCACACTCTGGGGGCAACGGGGACATAGAATAAACAATATATAAATAAAATAAATATGTGAATGCAAGGTGGGAAGTTGTTCGAGCGTCTTTGTGTATATCTGTATCAAGGTGTGTGAGTACTTGTATATATTTGTAATGTGGAAGTTTGTTGGAATTTTACTAAACTTTGTGTGTGCTTGTAGATATTTACGTTTAATGGATAAGCTATGTGTGTGTGTACTTGTTAGGTATTCATGGTGTCTGCTTGTACGTACTTGAGAGTAGGTGCATGAAGGTGTGGGCACGACAGTAAGATGCGAGAGAGAGAGAACTATCGTGCAGGGGCAGAAAGTTGTCTTTCTGTTTTTCCAGATTGTCAAGGTCAGAACCAGTAAACATCATCGAAACAAGCAGCCTTTGAGGCTTACATCTTGACGCAGACGCCTGCAGGACTACCAAACCACTAGTTCCGGTGACACCAGGCTCGGCTAGCGAGGTTCCAAGGAGTCTCGGCTAGCACTCATGACAGAAAGGGAAAGGGGAAACTTGGAAAAAAAAAGTTAAAGGTTACAGGGTGACTATGGGAGGAGGAGTGTCGCCTCTCGTTTACTTAGTGGTCGTCTCCCTTTTATGACCTGTTATTGCTCGTGTGAGGGAACTATAAACCAGACACTTCTGTGATGAAGAGGAAATGGCTGGGAACAGACGGTCCGGATATGTCAAACACGTAATTATGTCCCCTGTTCGCGCACGCCCCAACCCTGTTTGATGGGGAGCGCGATTAGCTGAGATGCCTCTTCGGTTCATATCAGGAGAAGATTACTCTCAAATTTGCCTGCTCACGACAGTGTAGTCGTGAAAATTTAATCTGACTTTACCCGCCAAAATCCAATAGGACAACCGAGATTACACCAAAAGTACAAGACCGTTCACCCACCCCCACCCACACCCACACACGCACAAACAAATCTTGGATAACAGAACAGGCACAACTTTTCTTTTTTGAAGAAAGGCCACACATTTTTGTCCCTTGAAGACTTTGCTTCACTCCCATTCCACGGGTGAGACCTATGCTTGAGGGATAGAGGTGAGAATCTGACAAAGTGGATGATGTGCATGAACGAATTTTTTTTGGACTAATTTCCGTTTGGAAAACCACCGCTGGCAACACAACTTGCTTTTTGTCTTCATCTCTCTCGTCGAGCATGTCGTAGTAACGCTTTAATCACTCCCCTCACGATGAGACACACACTTCACAATGCTCCCGTTTGGTGAAACATTGTTCCCTCGACTCGACATTTCCAATTCACCTCCTACCTCCTCCACAACAGACATGATATCAACTCACGAAATACAAATTCTTTGTACAATTCTTCATCGTCGTACAGATTTAATGGTCCATAAATATCATGCTTCTTCCAAATTTTGCCTTTTTTGTAACAGTAAAGACACTACAGTCCCATTTTATCTGGGGTAATATGCGCTTATCGGGTGTCTCCATGCCCGTTATTTACCGGGCAATAGAGAAGACTTAAGAGCTGATAACTTCGGCGTGAAACCCGAAATATCGCGCTTAACGGCTGGTAAATAAGTCGGTAAGTGGGATAGAGGCACAGCATGAAATCCACTCCAGACCCAAATATAAAGCTAATAAATAGTTAAGTCCGCTCATGCATACCACCGTCGATTCTCTATAAGCAGAAACTTAACAAGCAGAAAATAGATACTACTACACAGTCCCAAGATATTAGGAATCGAAAACACGCTCACACCATTAATCAAAGCTTTCTTATCATCACCATTAATAAGCATGTTTTGCATTATATTTCATGTGGCTCATGTCAAGGAATTTCTTTTTTTATTACTTCAGCAAAATGTCATGTGTTGATGCATTGATAATCCATATACTCTAAACTTAATAATGCTGTTGCTATATATATATATGAACAGGTTGCCGTTAATCAATGTGCTATATCAGCATTCTGCAGCCTTACAGAAAAGGAAATGCAACACAACACACAGTTGTACATGCTCTACAGAGGAAAGAGCAATAGGTATGTGGTTTTACATCAAAGCTTTCAGCAAGTGTTCATGTTGGTCATGTTGATTAACCATACATTTCAGTCTGCATATAATAAAGTCAGACTAGCACACATTTAAACAGTTGTTTTCCTTCATGTGTATACACATTGTAAAACTGAATTGCTTGATATGGAAATAATACTGATTTGGTTGAAATCTGTTTACATGTAATATGTATGCTATTTGTGAATGACAATGCCAGTAATATGTTCAGCTAGTAGTTCATGTAAATCATGAGGAATGTAGTTATTGTAGTGTGGTATAACATTACAGAAGTCAGTATAAATTTGTACAGATGGTTATGTTTGTATTTCAGGCATAGCTAAAAAGAGATATAGAATTATCTCTGGTGTCTGCAGATCGGGCATGTGAAGTGATTGTGGTCTGCTTGTATCACTGAATTGGGTGGTGTTGGGTGTATGCAAGATTATGCGTGCAAACATGCAAACAAGCATGAATGCCAGATAAGATTTCTTTTGCGGACATTGTTGTGCACACAGTAGTGGCCTCTGCAAGTATTTATCGAGAGTAGCTGCCATCACTAAGACAAGACATGTTTTTAGTGCTATCACTCGGCTACTAAAGTCTTATATTCTTCTTGAAGAATATTTTATATGTGCAGCTCTTTGGAACAAGTGCTTGATGTTTCCATTCCCTTTGATGCGAAATTTGGAAGAAGAGTAATGTATCAGAATCAGACATTCTCAGTTGCTAAACAAGCAGAAATTACAATGAAAATGAAATGAAATGAGAAACTATTAATTTCAGCATGCATCTATAACTCTGGATGTGTGCTCAGCCAAAAACAAAAAATACCAGCACAAGTTACAATATTTGATTAAGAGAAGTTGTGCACCACAAAAACATGTATTCTTAGATTGTACACCATTCTTAAGACATATTGCATACAAACACACATGAATGGATTCTACTGAAAATTCATTTGAGGTTGGACAGTTCTGCAGAGGGTACAAACTATTAAAAGTGCCTGTTATTTCTGCATACAACATCAGACATAGCGTTACATTGACCTTAACTTAAATTCTGCTTGGAACTAATTTTCTCACAATGTAAATTGAAAGTTCAGCTTAAACTATCTGTATCATGGACACATTCACTACAGAACACTTCCTTTGTCAGGCCAGCATGAGGGACAAGTGCAAATGAAGGCAAGTTGAAGAAGTGATTTTCGCACAGCAAAAGTATCCATGATTGTATACGTATCTTTGCTTTGGCATTTAATCTACAGCTTTCTAAGTACAAATACATTTTCTTTGAGTGCAAAATTTTCTGCCAACCTGTTGAATTCAATATGTCTTCTAAGATTTCAATATCTGAAGGCTTCTATGGTGATGATATACCTGAAAGAAGAAATCAGATATGAGAATGCTGCAGCCCTCATATGTTATTACAAAAACAATTAACAGTCTTTACACCAGTCTAACATAAATTCTTATGAGAAATTCACTGACTCAACTAATGTGGTACATCCATACACTACAAACTGTTTCTAACTGAACCAGGTGTGCGAATCAACTGTATGTTATTAACACTGACATTTAGACATGAAGATCTCACATCATGCTAGTGACTGATAAATCCTTTTTTTTCTTGGCAGAATGAGGTTTTCATAGAGCACTACATTCATCTTCCCCTCTCTTCAAATGGAAAAAACAGAAACCATATTGAAAGAAAGTGCAAACCCTCTGGTGATAATTGATTTGAGGCCAGAGCACTGCATGCAGCATCCGTTGGTGCTGAAGACAAAGCTGTAAAAACAGAGTTAACATACTCAGCAATTCATGCCCGAAGGAAACTTTCACTGCAGTTTTGAATGATGGTGACCATTTTTTCAAAAAATACTCTTAAAAAACATTTTCAAGTTACATTTTTGACTCTTTTTACACTTGACATTCTATAGGATAATGAGATAACAAAATATCAACTGAAAAGAGATATCTACATGATAAGAAAATTACACAATACTAAAGTAAAATATAAAATGGACCTATAAGAACTACACATGAGCCTTCTAATTCAAGGAGACCTGAGGGTGAAGGTATTTATTCAGGTAAAGAATCTTTTGGTATCAAAGTGAACTCATTATCTTGCACATAAAAAGACAAAGGGCTTGAGGTTCTTGTGTCAAACCACAATGTATGGCTACATAATGGCAAACCAGACAACCTACAAAAGACATTCGACATGTACATGAAATTCTCAGCCATTCTCGCTACCCATCATTTGCAATACCCTCATAGTTCAGTCATGTTTGTTAATGCTTGATAAACCATACCTTGGCAACTGCTGACTAACGTTATCTCAAAAGACCTTGTCTCTTCAACTGAAAGAAAATATTAACTCTATATGCAGTATTGCTTTCAAACAAAGTGTAACTAACAAAGATAAAAGAATTAAAGAGATGTTTATTTTGCCTCCTCAAACCACCCACTCACCCCACACACTGAACAGCAAAGTCTGGGACGATACCACATCATACCTTCATGGTGACTTTGAAGCTCCAAAATACTAACATTGTCCCATATGGCATAGGAAAAAAAGAGAAATAGTTTAAAATAAGTACTGTAACACAATAAAGTATACAACTATTTTTAAATGAAATCAGGAAAAGGTAGTGTTTTACATCACTTAATTACAATTACCGAAGTCGGATATATAATAATAGAACAAACCTCTAATAACGCCCATACTTCTGTCTGGAACAAGTTTTCTCTTTTATTGTTATAAAAAGTAGCCTGACAATTTTTTCCCCGCGAATAGAGCACACTTTTTTGTTTTTTCCGGATGGTTTTCTGGTCATGCGCACTAATAGGATCAGAGAATTAACTCGCATTTCTACATCGCCAGTTAGCTTTTGTCGGCTAAAGTCGTGAACATGAAATCCGCGGGACGCGCTAACTTTACCGGCGGATAGCTAATGTGGCCTGCGGCTTTTATTGGGAGCTAAGTTAAACGGTCGACATGACATCCACCCCGGGAAAGTAGCCTGTTTTGTATTTCTGGAATTGGCGGGGATTCCCTCCTGTGACTGGTGTGGTACAGATAAACAGCTAATCGAAATCGTTTCGTTCGTAAGCCAGGGATGTTTTCGTGTTCCTTTCTAGTCACTTCTGATTTCAAAGACTAGAAGATTCCACAGCCCTTGGGAAAATTCTCTCGACTGTGTGCAATGATGAAAGCGTATGCTACCTTATGTGTATTGTTTTTTTCTGTAAATCTGCCAGTCAAAGGGTGGCATCAATGTAATAAAACTCAATTATTTTAACCCCTCTGATATATATATATATGTTTTCTCTAAATATTCAGGAGTCATGAACAGATCATGGCCAGTTCGCATGAAGCCCTGGGTATATAAACTTTATGCCCTGAGTGCATGCTATGGCTCTTCCGTGGTCGCGAATGATTGATGCTACTGATACATGGTGCGTTTCGCCTGAATCGAAACCCAGTGTACAACTCAACATCATCGTACAAGTTGAATGTATTCTGCCTCTCTGGAAAAAAATATGTTCCATCCTCAAACTATTTCTGAACATCCGCTTCCAAAACAGACTTCTCGCCAACATCATCTTCCACTCTTGAGTCTAAGGAGTTTTAAAATTGCTAAATTAAATTGTCCAATTCTGCTCAGGGGTTCTAGGTGGGACTGGGGCGCTGTAGCTGTCTTAAAGTTAAGCAAGAAGCTGAGTACTCTGATAATTTAAATAACCTTTCACACACTTTTGCATATTCTGCGCTTGAAGTTAGCAAACATACACTAGGATCTGTAGCACCGAGTTTCTGCGTCTGAGCTTGTATTTATATCTCTCCGTGACCGTGTCTGTCTGTCGGTCTGTTTTACTTGCCTGTTGTTGCTTTTAATTGTTGATTCACCTCTTGCGAAGTTCTCCGCTGTTAGTCTCGGCGAGCCTAAACAAAAAATGTGACTAAACCGGAAGCTTTGTAGTCTCATGCCTCGTTTTAGTAGTTGGAAAAAAAATCGCCTGCCAGCAGTCCAGTTATACAAGTTCCTGTGTGTATGTGAGAGAGAGGGAGTGTGAGTGTGTATCAGTTTGTTGATAACAATTAAAGCATTACAAATGGCAACGTTCTTCTTTCAGGCCATTAAACAATCATTCCTCTCTCTATCTCTCACTCAATCTCGCTGCCTCTCTCAAGCCAGCTCTCGACTGTGAGACCCAAGCTCATGTGACTGGTAAACAACACTCGCGCCGCCACCTTTGGAACATCCTCGCCTGACTCATCAGGTACGATAACGAGGCCTGCTTGCTCGGCGCCTTTACGTGAGTTTTTCATTAGCGCTTTCTTCTGCTGTAAGCAGCTTGATTTATTTATAGCTTGACGCCAACGGGTCTGCGAGGACAATGGGTGCGGCCGCGGATGACTGAACATGCACCGAAAAATGCCTTGAGGCGGGGACAAGAATGCACGCGCACAGGAATGGTTTTGTTTGAATTCCTCTGGGACCTCATGGCGCGTGCGGGCGAGCTAATCTCTCTACTGTTGGGACGTCTCCGCCTTTCAGTCCCTCGAGGACCCTTTCCGCCCCCTGATTCGACGATCATCGATCGACGACGGATCGCCGATAAGTGAAAGTTTCTGGACTTCGCCTAGAGCCATCACCGCCCGCAGACAAGACCCACTACTCGAGTATCCTCGAGGGCTGGAGGAAGGTCTAGCTCATCCTTTGTTGGGCGAGTTATCTAACCTGCGCCATCGTCCACAGTGTTTGAGCGAGCTAACAGTTTGCTCGATCTCCTGGTTGACACAATCTGAGACACCTTAGTAAAAAATAATGATAAAAGTTAGCGAACACGTCCAGTTGTGTGTCTGTGGGGTAAGAAAAGAAATATGAGCAATGCGGACAATGAAATGCAATCTTCCTGAAATCAGTCCACCTCGGAAAGAAAAAACAAAAGATAAAAATCTTGAAAGCGTGCTTTTGACAGATAAGAATAAACAGCTGCAATCTTTAGATGGGTTTTGGAATCAGCTAGTTTGAAAAGATGCTCAAATAAATCGAACTGTCTGAATCATGAATGTATGAGTCTGTTTGGCGGATATGAATATGTTGTGGTAACATGCTGCAGTATTTTTTGTGCTGTCTTATCGAGCAGCCTCGAATCTCTTCTGAGATAAATAACGTGTTATCTTATCATATCGATTCAAAAAATGAGAGATACATGATGATTGAATATGTTTACTGTTGTTTTTTAAACAATTACAATTCTGTATATCTGTACAAAGTAAAGCGGTCAGAAAGCAAGGTTAGGACTAGAATTTCATTACAGAATAAAAATTGTCTAGTAGTTCAAAATCAGGCATCAGTTGTCTGGATCAGCTACAGCATACTCGTTGTTCGTGGAAGCAAATATGTGACTGTTTCCAAATTTTATGTCATTGTCTGACTGTCACACACATACATAAACAAAAGTATCACGAAGCCTTGGTCAAAGTTTGTGCGTTCACTCCGTCAGCTATTCTCTTTCCACCCAAGGCAGTTCTTTATTCCTGAGTGGTCTCCTTAAAACACCATTGTCTTATGCAAGAAAAGATCTTTCCGGTATTGCGCTACTCGGATTCAACCTGACAGAACCATCGGGATGTGATGGGAAAAAATCTTGAAAATAATGGAAGAAAAAAATCAATACTCTTCTGGTTTCTTCATCCAACTTCTAAAACATAAAAGCAGTCTGAACATGTAACCTGCGACATCTCAAGAGCTCAGGTGCCTAGGAGATGGAACAGGTAGCGCACTTGACACCGGAACGCACTTACGGGGCGACTCTTGCGAGGAGACAAACATCAGAAGCACCAAGCTGACTCCTGTTCTCGGAAAACCTCGTCGGGTTTTATCCTTCTTTATGATTCTTGAATATCTTATTCCATCAGCAGGCTTAAATAACTGGAAAATTTTACCGCGGAGGTGTTAAGCCGTATCGCCGACGTCGTCATCATGATGTATGTATGAATGTATCTGATGCTATATCTATGCACCCAAGGAAAAGGTCGCGCAGGCGCACTACAGCCTGGCGTCGCAGATTAATGCGTTGAGTCAAGTAAATACCTTGACACTCAGACACAAAGTGTCGATGATGACATCGAGGAGGAGAAGGAGGAGGAGGATAGGAGTGCGTCGCACAGCAGTGAGCAGAAAGCATGTGCCTGTCGAGCGGCCTGTAGAGGCGCCAGAGACTCTTGCCATTTCCTCCCCCGGCACTGGAGAACATGGAGGTGATAAGTCACTCCGGCTCCGTGAAAGGATGTTTTATGTGCAAGATTGAACGCTGTAGACGGCTTACTACCCTTTTTTCGACGGTGTTGACCTATCGGCAACATTGTCTCACACTGTACTAGAGCGATGCCATAAAGTCTGGTCCCACCTCTCACAGCACTTCACACACACACATTCCCATGCAACTGGAAAACACTTCTTTTTTAACATTCGTAAAATAAAGTTAACTGCATATATAGCAATAAAGTATCTTGAACTTGAATATTCCCAAATGGGAGGTGGGAATGAAAGACATTAAACTACAAATGTTAGTCGATTCTGTCTATTTTTTTAAAGTGTTATTATACAAACAGGTGGACATAAATAAGCTCTTGGTCTTAGAGAGTTCTGGAAATTTTTGAATGTCTGACAGAGTTTCAAAATAAATGACAGCTCATCCTTTGAAACCCCGAATGATGGATTTCTTTCGACAAGGCTACGCACCAGTAATAGCTTTGAACCGACAAATCTTAATAAATTTCAGGGGAAGGGGTGGGATGATGCGAATATTTTGCCTTCCCCCCATTGCACCACCACTACTTCTGTGTGTGCAGCGGGAGGTACAGGCCTCTTTTATCGCGAGGGTCAATCTTGGCGAAATTCTGATTGCACTGGCTTCGGCGCTCTCGCCCTTTGACCCTTACGATGCGTTCGCTGCTTCTAATTTCTGATCGGATGTTCAAATGATACTCTTATCTTTTCCCTGCAAAGACAGCACTAATCGAAAAGTAGCTAGCTCTTCGTTTGATGGGAGCGATTATGGTGCGGAAGCCAGCCCTCTAGCTGAAAGGTTAACGACATCTGCAAGAAATTCCTCACAGGAATACTATTATTTTACATCGTCTCCGCAATCCGTCGCAGAAGGTACAGCAGCCTCTGCTTTGCTTAAAGACGCCATGATCTGGCATCGTCTTCGAGGCTTAGGGTCTCGCTGTTCAATGGGAGAAATGGTTTTGGTAAAGGCAGTGTAGGAGTGTGATAGAGCAACCTCAGGAATCGTGCGAGAAAACTCGAGACTCGCAATTAACTCCTTCATCTCCCTCGCAACCCACCATCCTCACCCGGTATCGATGAGAAGTCGGGACGCTTTGGTGTACCCGTAAAGAGTGCTTCTTCCCTGCACAAGGGCGAGAACAAAAACCACGATCGCTGGAGGGAAAAAAATACTATGAACATGTAAAGGAAATTTGAGCGCCCCGCATCCCACCCCACCGAGGCCCAGAAATTTGAGTGCCCCTCCCACCTGCCGGCAGTTGACGCGTAAGGTGAACGTGAGGCCATTTCATCGATTCCAGCATCACAGAAATTGGCATTTCATGTTTGTTCATCGCCCAGGTATCCTTTATCTGCGGGAGGTCCCGAGCAAACAGCACGGCTAATGTTGGACTGTCAACAGACAGGGGCACCGGCACTCAGGGGAATTTAATGAATTTTCTTAGTGTCAAAGTTCTGTCAGCATCGACTGCGAACTCTGCCCTTCTCCAGAACCTGTTTCAACCTTCATCTTCATGCGTTGTAACATTTTGCGACTTTCATGTTTTTGTTTTTGAAGTTGTTTGTTGTGCTTTGGGAGGAAATGCTATTCTTACTGATTTAGATCAGTCTTAGGGCAGTCATGTGACTGACACATGCTGTCTCATAGGCCAAAGACCACAGTAGACCACGAGTCTAATGTCATTGTTGAAAAGACATCCTTAGAAATGTTTTGTGAAAAAATATTGATAAAGCTTCATGCCGACTTCTTTAATAGTGAAGGTTACAAATAATTCTGAGCATGCATAATGTAATGTTGCTACGTAATAGAAGTATCAAAGATGCTAGCGAGGGTTCTGATTCGCCGGAAGAGGTAGGTTAGGCAGGTAACGGTTTCCCAAGGAAACAGTAGAAGTTAGAAATTTGATTGTACGCCGTTAGGAGTCAGCTACCCGTGGGTAGAGGCGAGGTCAAGGCATCAACCGATACAAAAGGGTTGGGTGAGGCCTGTTCTTGTTCTTGTTCTTCTTTCATCCCTATCTCTTCTGTTGATTCAGTTATTCATATCCGCATCATCGGTTCAAACAAAAACTGCAAGTTTAAGTCATCATTGAATCCGAAGTGCAATCAATCGTTGGATATCAGCCTCAATGACCCTGCCTCTGCAAATGAGACATCAACGGACTCATCCACTCATTCGTGCCGTCGACAAAGACTCGCAAACTCTGTAAACATGTCAAAGATTGACTGTGATTACCTCGACTGAGATGAACCTCTTTGTCACGTATTATTATATTCATTTTATGGATATATATTTATATCCTCTTTGGCTGAGTCTACGGTCGTTGTTTAAATGGTTTCTGGATTAGACCAGTCGACAACACATGTGTGTGTGTGTTTGCACGCCAAGTTGTGGAAATGCTACAAATGAGTATCTCCATCTTTATTCTAAATTTATAACTGTTTATGTTTTTATTTCAATCATTGATAATGAAACTGCGTTTCATCCTTCTTTGAGGATGATTACACTGTTAAACTACCAACGATGAGCTGTTCTTCAAACTCCAGATTCCTGACAAGGAATAAGCGGTCACAATTCCCTCGCACCCCAGGAGTCACAACCCCGACGTCAGCAGCCTCTGCGACCCCGCACGTCACGAGGTCACCAGAAGCCATCGCCGTTCCTCCTTCCTCCTCCTTCCAGACGTTGCAGCCCTTGGGGTCGGGCGGTCAACGTCGCCGCAAACCACCAAGCGTGCCGACGTTGTCACGCAAAGCCATTGGTGATAATGCCGCACCTAACTGTCGAAAGCGGTTCTGGGCTCCGCGCGACAGGCAGGCAGGGCCCGGGCGATGTGCGGAGCGCACGCGAGGCGGCACGTGCGGCGGCTAATGGAACGTGTTTAGGACAAGGCGGGCGCTGATTTAGCCTGACTAAAGTAGTTTCTTTTGACGGAGCGCCCACCGGACAACGTGCTAACAACCAAGATGAGTTTTCCGCCGCGATAAAGAGTAGCCTTTCCGTCGCGACTCACGCCGCGCGGCAGTCCGCTCCGCAACTCGCCGCTTGATACTCCGCAAGCAGTCCTTTGCTCCGTGTGTCGTCGTTGGAAAACACCTCACCCAGAGTCTGCTCCGCGCCTCGCCGCGCGGCAAAGTCGGCAGCACTTCCGTTTTCTCTATACAAATCACGGCAGCAGCCTCCTCTTCCGGTTCCAAAGCAACTCGGACTGGCGGCGCGATTCATCAAGAGACAATTCCACGAGAGAGCAGTGCTCGGGCTTTATTGCTTGGCAAGATCAAAACAGCGATCGCATGCTAGAAAGTTCCGTGTTCTGTCTTTTCCAAAGCAAAGCCTATTCCTGAAATTCGAAACAAGAAGTGCGGTGAGGAGGGCTGCAGAGGAGGGTCTCGTTAGTGCAGCTCTTCTGGCTGAAAACAATGAATGCATACAGGGCACTTGAAGGATTTTTTTTTTTCTTTTGTGTGTGTAACCTCTTGGGATTGATGAGTTTTTTTGGAGGGGGTGGGATGGAAGGGTGGTGGAACAAATTGGAGATTGATGGCTTTGTGAGCACGTTAAAGACCTTGATGTCGCTTAATCTAACTTGAAGTCGTTCACGCGTAGATGATTCACAGGCGTAAAAGGAGAGGGGTAGGGGCTAGGGGCAGGGCCTGTGTCTCTCCATCTGTGATTAGTGAGATAGTTTGCCAGGACAAAATGCTTTATAACACATTAACACACGAACACACCCTCCCCTACACACACACACACAGACTCTCTCTCTCTCTCAACACAGCACCCTCAGCAACAACAACAAATATCAACAGCACCCACCATCATCATACCCTTTGTCTGGCACCTGCCTCTTCAATTCTCTCACCCTTTCCCACTCGTGTCCTTTCTGCTACAGCAGCGGATTTCTCACATGCCTCATCTTTCGCCGAGCGCTGCAGTGAAGTTTCATTACTTCAAAAGCCTTTCAAGTCGCCAGCACAACTTTGACGCCATTGAAATTCTGGCCAACGTGCTCCGGGAGGAAACGGCGATCGATGACGTAATCAGGGGCGTGCGGCCGGCGATTTTGCGCTACAGTTACAGGGATGCTGAAACAAATCAATCGACGACTAGCCTTGTAACCGCGGCTTTCTCTTAATTTATCGCCATGTTAGCCCTGTATGGACGGCTTTGTCTCGCTCCCAGCCCGCCGTTTGCCCAGCAGTCAAAGCCCCCCGAGTAAATGTTCTTCTTTTCGTGGACATTTTTTTTTTTAAATTTTAGTTGGTTTTCTTTTCTTTATCGGATCTCGAACCTCATGTGCATGTAATGCTGAGTTCAGCTGCCATTTCGCGGAAGCCGTTTTGTAATTGACTTCATTTTGGTGAATTCCAAGCGCTGTCCATGTTTGCCTCCTACGAAACATTTAATACAGGCGCACCTGACAAAGCCAACATGTTTGGTAACTACACGTCTCCCCTTGTCGCAGTCTGTTTAATGTTTTCTCTCTAAAGGAGGAGGAGGATACAAAGAAAGAAAGAAGCCAAGAAGGCTGAGAGAAAAGGAGAAGAAGAATGAATGAAAGCGTGAAAAGAAAACGGTAAAAGACGAAAAGTTGTTTACAACCTTTTAACGGGGTTAGCTAGAGGGAAGGTCAGAATTTTTATATCAGTAATTTTTTTGTACCTGACTTCGAGGCAACAGTTTCCTGTTATTTAAAACCGTCCGGTAAAGTTACATTGCTTTTACACACTGATGTTATTGTGGTAGCTGCTGTTGTGTCGCTGGGGTTTTTTTTTCTTTTTTTCTCGTGAGGGGTTCAGCATAAGATGTTTTTCACGTTGAGAACTTTTTTAATGAAAAAAAAAAATATGTCTGTCAATACAATCACATGTCAGCTGAACAAAGTGTATACTATACTTCATTTACCATACTTCCTTGAGTATACTAGTGGATCATAAACATAGGCAATCATAATCTCTAGAATAAATAGGAAAAAGGAAGTCAAAATTTTTAAGACAAAAAGTTAGCATCTCTGGTAAGGATTTTTTACAAATATTCCTTGATAGTCATCCGGCATGTAAAGATTATGTAAACTTTTAAGTATCAAACAGTGTAGTGCGCCATGCTGCACACAGTGACTTCACTGTACAAGAGATCAGATCATCGCTGCTTGCTGCAGTATCCCCAAATTACATGCAAATAAATCATAGTTCAATTGAAAGAAAAATAGTTTGTTTTAAGTAAAGCTTGAGGGTGCAGCAGAAGCTGGTGACATGCGAACTGACTTTCATCAGGCTGCTGCAGCACGAGCTGACGTTTCCGCCGTCGTCAAGCATCTGACGTCCACCACACGTCTGGGTCCTGAGTGGAATCTTCTGGCGATTTCTTCTTTTTATTTCATTCGGCTTGTTTCCTAATTTATTTATTTTGTTGTTTTGTTTCAGTTTGGTGTAGTTCTTGCTGTTATTTTGTTTATTTATTATTTTTATAGCTTTGTTGTTATTTTGCTGTAGTTTGGTTAATATTATTTTATGGTAATATTATTGTTGTGGTAGCTCTTGTTTTCCTTTGTGGTTTTGCTTATTAGTTTTGCTGTGGCACTTGTTATTTTTTCCTGTAGTTCTTATTTTTAATGTTTTCGTTATTCTTTTGTTGCAGTTATTATTTTTACTTTGTTGGTGCTTTGGTTTTTGTTTGTTTGTTTTTTTTTTTTTAGCTGCTTTGTTCCTATTATTTTGTTGTAGTTTTGACATTAATTTTGTTGTGTGTCACGTTATTTTGTTTTTATTTGCTTTTGACATTTTTTTGTTGTTTTAAATTTTACTGTACCTGTTGTTGCTATTTTTGTTGTGTTGACTTTTGGTGCAATTGTTTGCTACGTTTTGATGGGTAGCTCTTATTATTTTTTGCTGGTTGTTTTGATTGTTTCCTTTTTGTTATTGTTTGCAGTTTTTTTAATTTTGTTGATGCTATTTGATAATATTTTAATTGTAATTTTTGTGGGGTTTTTTTTTGTTTTGTTTTGTTTTTGTTTTTGTTTTTTGCTTTTTGCTGAAGCTCTTGTTTTAATAGTTCGTATTTTTGTTCTTGTTGCTGATCTTTTTTTCTTCCTCCCCCTTTTCCAAGTCTCTACTCTTCTTGTTCGTCTTCTCCTACTCCTGTTTCTATCTTCACTTTATCTCAAAGAAATCAGAAGGAAAGATTAAGCCAGGTGTTTACAGCGAACACGCTATTCGACTGCGCTGCTTCTAGTTCATTAATTAGCTTTTAAGGTCTGAGCAATAACTAAAACTATAGATTGCTTTTTAGCTAGCTCATATTTCCAATAATAATAGCACGAAGCAGTTTTTTTTAATACTCCGCCATCTGCAGTGGAGTCGCGATGTGACGAGCGTTTGTTTGCATGCGTGTACGCGCGGCGATCTCACACAAACAAGAAAACCTGATGGCTTTGTTTTTGTTTTGTTCTGCTTTCTTTTAACTTATTTATGTTTAGTTTGCTCCTATATTTGAGTAATCCTTGACCAGCATTCTCTTGGCCTGTTTGCATCACTAGGGAGACTCGCACTTGAGTCGGCCTCAGCTGCAGACATAAAAGACCAGCAATCAATTCCATACTTTCCCTCTTTCCTAGATTGTGCTTTCCTTTCCTATGCCTCTCCTGTTTGTAAAGCTTACTTAATCCTTTTCGCACATTTCTGTTCTTTCAAAGAATTTGGTTTTTCTATATTTTTCTTGTTTCCTGAGTTTGTTTAGTCAGACTTGTTTGCGTGTCTCGTAGCCCTAATTGCTCGCTAGTTTCCGTGAGATTTTTATTTTGTAATTTTTTTTAGTCTCGTATGTTTACATTTTTCTGAATCCCATGCTTATGTGTTGCTAAGTTGTTTTCCTACATGTTTCTAGCGTGTATCTTCTTATTGCTGAGCTGTATCTTTACTCGTTGAGTAGCTGTTGTTGTGTGCTTACTGGGAGCTCACTTGTGTGGTTCGTTTATCTTGGCCTCGGCAGACGTGTGACCTGTCTGTATCACTGACAGGGACTTTGATCTTTTGTGCAAGGAACTAGTAAAGGCCCACCAGTGAAACCTTGGCGATGAATTAACCTTTGCGACTGGGCGCCAGAACCAATCAGAAGATCGGTCAGCAGACACGGGCAGTGGCCACCCTCTAATTACTGCACGTCCAGACGAGGCGACCTGCTTTCACCTTACAGCGTCTTGTTTCTTCTTTTTTGTCGCTTCTAGGCCTCGTCCCTCAGAACCCACCGATGGATCACCCTCCTCCCCATCTGGTCGTGGTCAGGAGACGAGTATTTCGATGGTATTTAGCATGCCCAATGGAACGTTAGCTCCTTCCAGGGTCAAAGGACAAAGACCAGAAAAGGTGTGATCCACCGGTTCTTCAGGTCACAAGGAGGTTGGGCAATGAATTAACAATTAAATACTGTAAAACAGAAACTGTTACGGAAATGGAGACCAGAGATAATCAGACAAAAAATGGACATTGAAGAGGCTGATCAGATAGCTAAAGTTACGATGACGGCTGGAAACCAGAACTGCAAGGACGCTCCCATCCTGACAGCTGACCTGCCATCTTAAATAAACTCATTGCCATTGGTTGCTGGAATAGAGAACACTGAACAAAACAGAAAATGCCACAGACCCTTTAAGAATTGCATCTTTACAGACTTTATCTTCTTGGAGATACAGAAGCTTCTTTGTGCAGGCAAAGGAAAGATAACTCGTGTAAATAGTGACAGTACACCTGTGGTCTTGAAGAAACGATGACCATCACGGAGAAGGGGTTCAAATGATTATCCCAATACGACACAAGAACTCCCTACTAGAATGAAAGCCAATCAGAGAACGCCTGTTGTATACCATGCACAACTTCAGATTCATTGAACTTTCCTTCCTGACCTAAGATGCACTGAGCGATGAGGCAGAGGACAAAGAGGATTTCAAAACAGCTTACAGACAGGAAGGGAGAGCATTACTAGCCCTGAAGTAATAATAAAACAGGGAGATTTTACTGAATTGTAGGCAACAAAAAAAGAAGAGAAAGAAATGTGGGAAAGGAAGGTATAGGGAATGTAACACAATAGGAACATCCTGTATGATGTTTGTGAAGAAAATGGCCTTGTAATAGGAGGGACAACTTTTAAACATTCCCGGTGGCAAGAACAAAGGGTCAGATAGACCACTTTGTCATTGTTCGTAAATAGAGATCCCACTTCAAGATGAGCAAGTTAAAAGGAGAACGGCGAGAACTCATTACTTTTCATTGAGGAACTTACCCTTAAACTCAGCAAAGCTAATGTGTGAGAACAAAGTAATCCAAGCTGTGACACAGATCACCTTAAAGACTGAGCATTCCACAGGAAATTAGTCATGGCATTGACAACGAAGCTCAGTGTCCTAACCGACGACTTCTAACTGACAATCGCCATTTTAACCATGCAATGACAGAAGCGGTCAAGGAGGACACCGACTATTTAAAAAATGCAGTAAAAGAGAGCTGGGTTTCCATGGAAACAGAAATCTAGCAGAGGAAAGAGATAAAACATCAGGTGCTTAACACAAAGTTTCATTGCATAAAAGATAGAATGGCGAACGCAAAACACTGCCGGAAAGACAAGAAACGAAAGAGGAGTGCTAGAAAGAAATATGACTGCCAAAGATCTACCTTTTTAAAAAATCTCAGAATGGGAATATTATCAAAGAAGTAACAATGAAAGTTGAGAGATGGAGGAGCATCTTGTGCAGCTGCTTAATCGACCAGACCTTCCCAACTTGCTAATGTTCCAGAAAGTGAAGAAGTCCTGGACATAAATCTGGGCCCAATCACCGGGACAGAGGTAAAGGAAGTCATCCAACTGCAAAAAGTGTTAAAGCTCCCGGTTTTGATGGGTTCTGTCCTGAAATGTTAAAACTGGAGGTAGGAAAAATCTCCAAGCTGCTCTGCAAAAATCTTCCAGAAAATGTAGGATACTGAACAAATAACAGAAAAATTGAAGAAGGGTATAGTCTTCAAGCTGCCAAAGAAGGGCGACTTGGAGATTGCAATAACAGAGAGATAGCCCTGTTATGGCAGACGAGCGAAAAAGCGCTGGGTCAAGTCTTGTCTTTGCTCATTCTTTATTTCATAAACTTATTTGGCTCATGTGTCTATGGTAGTCCATTCTTCTGTGATTTGTCCAGTTACTTCTCCCCGTGCTCTTGCGCATTCCTTCCCGCTTGAACATCTTGTCCAAACGGTATTCTTCTTGACTGTGTCTGTGACATCTTGACTATGTCTGTGACTTCTTGACTGTGTCTTGGACATCTTGACTGTGTCTTGGACATCTTGGTTGTGTCTGGACTACTATGACTACCTCTGGAATCTCTTGTCTGTCGCTTGTTTTGGCTGTCTCTGGGCTAGTCTGTCAATGTCTGCGGTTGTCATGGGATATCTTGTCTGCCTCTACGGTATCTTGGCCATGTCTTGGATAATTGGACGAGTTCGATATCTTAAACTTTCTGCGCAGACTTTTTTCCCCAACTTCGGGGGGTAGTGTTGTTGTGATTATGCCAAGCTGCGGCTATCTTTGCTTGTGACAGAGGATCGGTTCAACCCCAGATGACCGTTTTCCTCTCCTCGTGCACCGTCAAGAAGATTCCCCTCCCATCATCCCGAGTGCCTGGCCACGAGGATCGATAGAAGGCTAAAGTAGACGTCATCTTGCTGGGACTCAGCCTTCTCCTTGCTTCGGATGTTATGTCCATTGATCAAGCTTTCATTAGCCAGAGGAGACCGGTAGTTACTTTCATAAAAGTGTTACGTTGACTGAGGTAGCCAAATGGGCAAAACTTGTCCCTATAAAGAATCGCCAGCAAAATTATCGCTCAGGATCCATGGAAACAAAGTGGAGGCTGAATGGGAGGAAACGGTGCAGGGGCGAGAGCGGGGTGAGAGTGGAGGTGGGAGCAGGTTGTGGAGTGTTGGCCAGAAGACCTCTTTGGGAGCTAAATGAAATCATTCTTATGGGTGTGGGAGGTGGGTGCCCAGGACGGGAGGGTGCTTGGTTGGGGCTTTAATTGATTTTTTTTCATGACTTTGCTGATAGCCCGTCGTTAAAATGTTGCTGTTTGCATGGTGGCTTACGTCCAGCTCTTGCTGCTTGGCCCGAGAAGCTGGCTTTAGTTAGCAAGGAAGCGAGCAGGCAGGCTGCAGAGGAGTTACAACACACACAGGAACCATAGAGAGAGAAATACCAACAGCTGTGGTCATAAATCGAACCCTGACATTTCAGATGTAAAATTAGTGGTACATGTTGTGTGCCGGAGTTCTCTCCTGTGACGGGGCACCACTGACACAATGGCAACACACGGGATTGAAGTACTTAGCGGCGCTTGGGAGGGGATGGGTAGAGAAGAAAAAATCCTAGACTAGCTTTATCTTCAGTTTCTATTTTTACCTTTCCTCTTGGGGTAACAAGGTGCTATGTGTTTGGATGAGATAAAATGGCAACTTTCTAAATGGGTCCTTCTTTTTTTTTTTTCTTCCTTTCTTAAATGAACAGAGAGGCAATCTGTTGGAAATTAGGTCTGACGCCACAGGCAATCACCCTGGCCTGTTAAAAAAATGTAAACAGGTAAGAGATCTTTCAGCGCTTTTGATAAGAATGATAACCGCATCGCGTGGTGACAGGACTCGGGAGGTTCTAACAACGATATCCACAGCTGAATCCACGACTGTTCAAGTCAGCCTCCCAGCCATGCAGCCACAGTCAACCTACCTACCGACCAGACGAGGATCAGGAAGCCATCAATTAAATTCGATTTAAAAGGAATAATACTAAAAAAAAGTGAGAGAAGTTAGATAGAAGTGGTAGTGAAAGAGAGAAGAAAACAGCTGGAGCAGATGGAGGGATTCCGACTGAGAGCTGTTAGGTTTTTAATCACGTGATCAGTCTAAGCCAAGTAAGCTGTCTCAGATACAAGAACAGGTTAATGATCATTAAGAACGAAAAACATATCAGATGAAGATACAAAGTGTGAATGGATGCAGATGTGGTCTCTACGAGAGTGGTACCATTAAATGTCATCGGTCAGGGGGACATAACCTCTAAAGCTACTCATTGAGGACAACCAACGAAGACGAGGAAGGGTGGCTGGAGGATGGAAGCGAAAAAACCGAAGAAAGATGTCTGTGGACGGATGGAGGAAGAAACAGTAAATGTGATAGTCGAGATGAGGGTGTCGGAGCTGTGACTAAAATATTTGCAGGAGGTGTGAAAAGATCTCTCTGCGAGCAGTAAGCAAGGTTCAAACGACTCTCGAAGTCCCGAGTGTCCCCGCCTCTAAGCAAATAATCTGCAGACAAAATCTGCTTTAATCGCGTCCCTCCCATGGCGGGGCGTCGGGGCCGCTTTTCTTTATTGTTTCCCTGGACCGACGGTCGAGTTGCGACTGTGGACTTGGGTCCATGAAGCCTCAGCTGCGAGTGAAGCATTATGGGACCTGCCGCACAACCTCATCGTGCTTGTCTGCTTGAGTTACAGTCCGAGCGGAGAGGCGATGAGATGAGCTGCAACCACGCAATGACCAGGGAGGATTCCGTTTGGATTGAAACGGGGCTCTTTTGTTTCATCCCTCACTTTCTTTCTTTTTTTTTTTTTTTTTTTTTTTGTATCTGTTGTCTTTCTCTTGGCTTTTTTTCCCCTTTCTGTTGATTAGTTGCCTGTGAGAGTATCTTTGATGTTTGGATGTCGTCATGCTGGAATGTTTTAGGAATGAGAGATGGAGGAAAAGAAAGTGAGTGAAAGATCAAAAGAGAAAGAGAAGGGAGAGTTGGCTGAATAGACTCGAATGAACAAGACAAAACTAAATGTGAGATGGATGGTTAAAAATGAAAAAGCTAAATGTTCATAAAGGTAGACAGGGTCTGGCTGACCCGCTCTCTAACCATCAGGCCAGCACACGGTCCCTAGACGCAATGAAGTGGTGCAAAGGCAGAGAACAAATAATCATATTTTTCAGAGAAGAGGGAAAAAAATTACAGCAAAATATACACTTCTTTTCGTCAGGGTATGATTGAGTGTTGCACCAGGGAAGATTATTGCCTTTTGAACACCACACACTTAAACGGAGCTGGAGGGATGGTGGGTCTCGTCCCGCTGGTGACTGCTCTGCTGACATGCTACATGTGTTTGGAGGCAAAAAAACTGTCGGCTGAATGTCGTAAACCAATAGTTTGATGGACGTCGGAAGATTATTACAGGCTCTTGTTGGGGGTAATTCGATATGCAACGGGTGAAAAGAGGTGAAAAGAAACTATTTCTTTGGTCATTGCAGATAAGCAGGCACTCAGTGCGAATGTTTGTGGTGGAAAAAGAAACAAAAGAAACATGCTCTGAAGCATTTTAAGCGAAAAAGCAAACAGTTGTTGTCCTTGTTGATGTCAGTACCCTGATGTGACAAAGAGTTTAGTTTGTATGCGCGCGCGCTCAAGAACGGAAGCTGAGGTCTGCAATGTTGTGGAGAGTCAGGAGGCAGAAGGTCAGAGGTTTCAGATTTCCATGGAATATCTTTTGTAGTGGTTTTGCTACGTGTCAGTGCTTTACATTATGACTTTCGGTGATGCTGTGTGGTGTCAACAGGCGAGAACAGAACAGCAAAGTAGAAAAAGTAAGGAAGGTACAAATAATAAAATATTTATGCCAGTGCTTGGTGTGTTTCATCTACCGATGGTCCATTGCATGGATTTCTACTACATAGTTTCCGTCCTTACTTTAGAAAGCATGAAAACGAGACATTGATAACGAAGCTCTCTAGTCTGCAAAGGAAAGGATAGAAAGTGCACACACACATGGAGGGAGTGAGAGAGAGGAAGAAATGGATTCCACCAGCCAGGTAGGACGACTCCAGTTCATGAAACAGTGCAAAAGATTTGCTCACCTCAATCCTCGTCATCAGGAGCTCACGTGGATCACAAGGTGACATCACATCAAGATGGCGAATCGGTTATGTTTGTCACCTCTATCCCCGGTGTTTCATCATAAACTGCGTCCATACAATTCGACACAGAAACAGAAACTCGACTTTCGCTCTGTAGTTAAATACAAGTGTTTGTCTCCAAACTGTTTCTAAGTATTTGAAATAGCTTAAGATCAGAAAGCGATGTGTGACTTAGTTTACCGGTATTGTTTACCTCTCCAATATTTCCAAACAATGGCCGTCGCATTTGAAAAAAAAAAAAAGACATGAGCAAACAGATGAGACGTGGAATATTTTGTGAGGAGAAAAACGCTTCTCGCGTCTCTCTTTATATTTACACGATTTTTTATTCTCCAGTAATCTGGAGTGAGCTCTCAGGTTGTACGAAATTTGGGTTCTTTCGTGCACACACACACACACACACAACACAATACATACATAAGTGTGAACATAACACATACAGGCACATACACACTAACTCATCCAACAATCAACATAATTCCAGCTCTTCATTGTGTCAATTTCGTTGTAATATTTCTTTCTAGTATTTAGTTTTAATATTTAGTTTCCAAAATATTCCATTGGAGCATTTTATTCAACTTGGGTTAGCTGTCAATTTTGTGTGATTAATGATGGGCTGTATATTCGCAAGACTGATGATCCTTACTTCTAACTTGTTTTTTTTTTTTTCTTCTTTTTTAGGCCATCAGTGCCTTCGACGTAGTGTTGACGCCCCTGATCCGCTTGCTCCTTGGTTTATCTTCCCCATCCCTTCTTCGTTAATGCCTTTCATTTCAGGAGTTCCATGCTCTAGACACCACAAGACTGGTGTCTTCTACCCAACTTATTTACCCGTTCCCCTGAAGCACTATGTTAGTACCCTCCTGTTTATTAGGTTCAAGCAGTTGTTCATCCTAATCTCTCGATCTCAGCCGCCATTTTAATTCCCCCAACTGTGGTTACACGGCCTCTCTAATCTAGTCTTCCTCGCCCATCATCCGCCTGATTAAACATGACTTTAAAACTAGAACTTGATTACCTTCCAGTGGAAAAGACACAAAAAAGAGATGTGGGTGGGAGAGAGTTGGACGGACTGTAGGATCAGAAGACTGTTCCAAGCTTTGCCCAAGTTCACCCGAGCGCCATCTGAACCACCAGTCGATAACATGAGACATCGCCTTGTCGCCTCACATTATCAACACCAGCCCCACATACAAAAGACACGTTTCCTTAACTCGAAGTGGGGGTAGCTTTAGGTCTAGATGACTTTACTGTCCCTCTTTTGTATCAATACCTAGTCAGATAAACATTACTACTTCATGAAAACAGAGAAAAAAATAAAAGAATGGATAAATGAATAAAGCGAAAGGAAGAAATTTTTTTAATAAACCCATGAAACACAATGTCGGACATGTCAGACCTGATAAGGACAGAAAATTCTAATGACACACAGTTCAGCTCAGACCTGTCTACAGTGTGGGTTACAAAAGGACAAGAAGGTTTGTGAACAAACGTGTCCCCCACCACACTAACTTCCACGCTCTTGTGAAGACCACCCATTCCATTTCCTCTGCCAACATGGCCCCAGGTCACGAGACTTGTCCCCGAGAACAAAGCGGGGTCTCGTAGCTTCCAGTCAGCCTCGCTCTTGTCCCTCCATCGTCCGACTGCTGGTGGAACCTCTGTCCACTTGTTGTCCCTCCGGTGTCCAGTTGCCACCATGTTTGCCCAGCAAACCGACAATCGTCGCTTCATCTCGCAGAGTCCTCTAAAGTCTGGTCTCGTCTATTCTCTCCCGGACACAAGAAGGTCCGTGTCGATTCTCTGAAACTCTTGGACACAGGCCAGCGGGGTGATGGCGGGTAGAACGGGTGGGGTGAGAGGGGAACTTGCTAGTTTGATCGTTTAGGTATTAAATCAGTTTTCGTCTTTTCTTTTTCAGTTCATGTGTCCAGCGCCTAGAGGGTGTGGTGGATCCATCAGAACATCCGAGATGAGCACTTGAGGGAATAACACCACGCTGTTGTACCACTGATCATATGGAATCCGTTGATGAAGTAGGAGAAAAGTGAGACACCAACGCATTGCAGAAAGTCTTTTCATGTGTTTCTATAAATAAAAAATTAATTTAATTAAGAACTAAATATGTAATCTCACTCTAACAGCCCTTTTCTCCCTCGCACACCCCACACACCCCATACACCGCTTCTGCATTAGGTTAGGTGTTTGCAACACGTGATGTAGAGAAACGTGAGAAGAGTGTCAGTCCTCACAAATGTCGCTGACTGTGGTTCGCAGCCAGTAAAATCACCTCCATTGCAACATGAAGGTCTGTCGCCATGTCACGTGATCCCGCTGTCGCCGTCTCCAGGGACGCTCCGACTACAGCAACTCACTCACCAGACACGCCCTCTGTGGCAAGGGGACGCAAGCCTGTTCGGATGTCAGGGAACATCATTTCTCAATGCCGGCATTTGGTCCATTCGTGAGAATATACATCTTTGGTTGTTATTTTTTTTTTTTTTTATTTTTTAGTATTTGTTGCTAATCGCAGAACCGTGTATTTTTCCATCTGACTGAACAAGAGCAACATGTCGATTGAAGCTCATCTACAGTAAGCAACTGGTGGCATACTGAGAGAATACCAACCTGTGAGTAAAATTGATCCTGGTTGGGTTAATATCATTTCCGATCATCTTCACTACGCTCGCACTAAAATAAATAAATAAAATCTCAGCCCACGAAGATGAGATGCAACAGGAAGATCGTGTTTCTTGCAAGAACAAATCAAGAATAAAAAGAAGAATTAAGTAAACGACTGGGTCCTATAAAGGCCTGGCTACTAAAAGACACAAGGTAAAATGGCAGAGGTCTCAAACTAACATGGCAGGGATACATTTCAAAGTAAAATGGTAGCATATCTCAAGATCATCATACACCCTCAAGGTAAATTTTGCGGGGGAGCAGTAATATGAGGAAGAGAGAGAACGAGACTAACGACGAGATGGGAGGACAACATCCAATAGTGGACAGAGCTGATGTTTCAAAAAATGACTGAGAGGAGAGAAAGAATTGATAAGATCGTGATGGTGCCGACAGCCAGAACCTCTTCCCAGACCCAGTGACGAGTGGTGATGATAACCGACATCAGAACTTACCAGAATCCCCAGTCTCTATTGTTGCTACGACTGTCATAACCACAACCGCCACCACAACACCAACAAGAGCATCTATCTCTACCACAGCATCCTCTTAGTAGACGTGGTCAGGTCTGTACTACCGTGCTAATGCGTGTGTGCGTGAGTGAGTGCGTGCGTCTGCCGGTCTGTCGATTCAAGAGTTTCTCAGATTCTGCGACTCAAAGCGAGCGACGCACGCGATGATGCAGCACCCTCGTGGTCACTTGACAGGGTCCCGATGTCGCAGGGTCTCTGTCGTACAACGCCCCGCCACTCCCCACATGCCACTTCCTCCCCAGGGAGGGGCGAGGCGGGCGCAAGTGGGACTGTCTGTCGGGCGATGGTTATGGCGGACGTCACGCAAGGAGGCAACTCTAAATTTTGCCCCGGCAAATTGCAACGCTTGTTGTTCCTCCAACAGCCTACCAACACTCATTTACATAAAAGAACAAAGGTGACCTTTCCAGCAAGATGTCTGCTCGGATGAACATCTGAAATGCGCATCTTGCCAGCGGCGCCACCAGAACAATGGCAACAATTCTCCGCCATTGCCGCCCACTGATGGCCGCGAGAGAAATGCCGGTGTGTTAATGAACACGGGGAGAGCAGCCACAGGGCAGAAAACTGCTATCTCTCAGCCTTCCTCCCTTCCCCTCCCCCACCCTCTGTCTCGCTGTCGGTCTCTCTCTCTGTATGTTAATATTAAGTGTTTTCCAGTGTTTTCTTGTTGAACGCTGGTAGCAATTTCTCTCAAGAGAAAGAAATAAAGACAAACTGTGTCTGAACGTGTTTGCATTATTAATATCGTAAAGGCATTTCACCGCCTAAATGTAAGTTCAAAGAGCGGTAATAACAATGAAAATCAAAATTAAGTACAGAAGTATGTCAAATACAGACTCAAAATTATTTGTCATGGTGAGTTGTTTCTTTGTTAGCTCCCTTCATTGTCAGGGCCTGGAACCTACACTGAGTGAGAATCGGAGTATTGTGATATTTTGAGCTGTTTACAAAATAAAGGTTCACCAAAATATCAGGCATTCCCATTACCTTTTGGTTTAACATTGCCACAGTCATCAACCTCATCATCGTCTTCATCTCAATAGCCAGTGTGTTCTTCTTCCTCTTTACTTCTTTGCTATCTTCCTCCAGCTCGTCTTGATCATGTGATCCGTGGCATCAGCTTACCGTGCCAACCCATCCAGGATATACTGTTACACAAAGGCAACTGCAATAAGAACTTTTGCAAGTCTGTTTGCATGCCATTATATTCTGCGGGCTGTATTTCCTGTCTTGTTGGACTGCTTCCGGTATGTTGCGAACGTGTTCTGAAGGCGGCGGAAGTCACGTGACTGTCTCTGCAATGGCTTTATGTTCAGCCACGTCTGTCTAATCAGCCAAGCAGGGGAGAACACCGGTGTGAGTGCACTCTTGCGTGCGACACTGTCAATCAAGGTTAGAATGTTATCAAAAACTTTACAGTAAATGGAGTTCTGAGCTGAGACATAAAAATAAAAGGAAGGAGAGAGAGAGGAGGAAATGTGTTATTAAAGTGAATTTAGTTACTGATAATACATCTACTCATTATTTATCTCCTGATTAGATATCCACAGATTCTTTCTGTGCTGCTTATATAATTACTGACTTGAAAAAAGAATTTATGGTTTTCAACCCTGAAAAGAACTGAGTGCTGGAATCGACCAGCCGATGGAGAAGAAGTAAAACTGCTGCTTCCTTCAACTCACCCAGAGTCTCTAACCTCGATTGTCTCATGACAGACATTTGGGTGACTCTCTGTTCTGTTTTGTCTGTCTCTGTCTCTTCACTTACTTATACGATTACAAAATGAAAACAGATTTATAACTAAGGCTATGGTGGCTTACTTATTCGCAGAAGAAAGTATGATCTCAACAAAGTGTGGAAGTAGGTAAACTTTACAGGACGCAACAAGAGACGGGTGATAACAAATGTGACTGTAGACAAACATGGATTTGAAGACAGTAGACTTTGCGACCAAGTGATGTGGTCTAAAAACAGTTTGGAAATAAACTTTATACTCAATGACGAGATCTGAGACAGGATTTACCCCATACAGGGCCCCAGTGTCAAAAGAGCCAATCAAATTCTTGAAAACGTAAATGACAAATGAAAGAATGCAGAAAAGGCTAATTATTGAATCGAAACTAGAGTAGACTACATAAAGAAATAAAATTATTCAAAAGTCAATACGTCGTGAATGATAATTCAATAATTAAGCTTTGTCTTTTTTGAAGAAAGGCTCTAAATTATTATAGTTAAAAGGTCATCCCCTACCCTTTTCAGTCGGGGTGGTGGGTGGTGGTGGTGGTTGCGGTGTGTAGGAGGTGTTTTTCTCGGGGTCAGCTTTACGTGAGGTCGGTACCCATCCCTCCCTCGCTGTCTCCTTCCCCAACCATCTATGGAGTCAGGTACCTTTCCTGCTGGTTCTACTAGGGGACACTTGCTGCGCTAATAGGGCATCGAACCAGCTCGCTGTCAGTCCGGACGCCAGCGCTCCAACCACTCGCCTATCGTCTTCCCCATTATTAAACAATAACAACGATAGGCTAAAAAGTCTTGGGGCCTGTATGGGGTGAATTCCCCTCTTTGCACCCAATACACATTTCATATCAAGAGGCCAGCAACGGAGGGCGTATTCGGCCTACAAGGAGCTGTGGGAGGATAATACAAAGTCGTCTGCTATTTTAGAAATAGTTGGAATCGATAGAAGTTGTTATGCGGTTGAAGGGAAAAAATGAACTGTTTGCGTGGATTGTATCCTGCGGAAGAATTTATTTTGGGTGAAAGTGCTACAGGACCATTTATTCTTGCTACTATAAGCTTTCTGAAGTATTTGGGGAGTTTTTACTTAAGTGCTCGCTGATGAAGAGCAGTCAGACGTGTGAGTTATGTAAGGATGGCGGTTATATCTTCTGGATGTTGTAGGTTGAACTGAGTGGATGGAGGGAGGAATCATTTACACAGATTTTCTCTATGTTGGCTACAACAGACGATCGACAGTTGTCACAATTAATTAATTTGTTTTATTATGTTTTCAAACAGAGATATCAGGTACTATGGCACTGAACACAGGGAAGTGAAGTTGAGCAGACTGAAGATAACTGAGTGGCGCGTGGAGTTGTGTGCCGCTAGTACCTTTAATAAACTAGAAATAACTGATACGTATATCTAAAGTTTTGTTGTTTTGTTTTTTTTTTGTTTTTTTTGTTGGTTTTTTTTTTTTTTTGATTGAAATGAAGTCGGGGAAATTCAGGACTTTTCCTAACGGCCTTTGGCTCACATGTGATTTATCATGGCGAACACTGCGACAAAATTCGTTTTGGTTAGGAACACGAGCTAAATGGATTGTCCATAACCGACTCCCTGATATCAAATGTGTTCTGAAAAAGTATATCATGGAAGTGGGAAGACTTTACATTGATGATTACATTTAATATTCTTGACATGCAGTGTTGTCAACAACACCAGAAGGCGTTGCCAACTCTACCAACGATTTTATATACCATGATGGGACACTCACCCTCGCATCAGTAGTTTTGTCTTGAAGTCCCTTGGTTTATACGGGACTAATCACAACACCTGGACAAGTGAAATAAAGATAGCCGGGGGCGAAAACTTGTTCTGTACACTTTTCTCTACATCTTGCAGAGGAATGTAGATTTTCAGAATTTCGAAAGACCAGCCACAGTATTTGCATGCTATTTTTTCAAAATTTATGTTTACACCGTGCAAATGATATCCGTTATAGTGACGCTTTTTCAAAAATGTTGTGTATGACAGAGACGGTTACAAAAGAGTGTGTAATTATGGAAACCAAATGACATCCGCTTAGTTTGAATCCATACCTGATCACAAGCCCTCAGCTAAATCCTAAGTGACTGACTTTACAAGTCCTCAAACTAATTTTAATTTTAATCGATGCACACTCACAAAAAAAAACAAAAACAACTCAAATATCACTTGTTTCATTAAAGGCAGTTCATTAATGTCACCAACTCCACGCCTTGCTCCCATTTGCTCAGTCTCCTCATCTCCACTCCCTTCTGTACAAAGGGATCGAACCTGATACTTCTGATCAAGCATCTAATTTCTACAGCTCACCTTTTTTGCAATGTCTCCTTAGTATTTCATAGATCATACGTACGACTGCTGGTAATCAAGGAGCAAGTGTAGCCAGAAACTCAAAAATACACGAGAAAGCTCAAAATTCAAAGTGACTGATTGGATAGCTTCCACCACATCGCCCATCTCTGTCATGTGCACCTTACTTTTACACTGAAGTAACTTTGTATCGCAAACATAATATCGTCAACAACATTTACAAAATAGTTTCGTCTGCCTCATGTTTCACTCTCTTTGTACTCTATACTACTGTGTCAATATTGCTTGAAGTTTTATTTCAAAAAAAAATGATTACAAAGAAAGAACATTATTTCGCGGGTAGAAATTAGGTTGACCAGGCTTGCAAAGACTCTACCTTCTTCGCAAGCTAAACAGAAAAACAATCTTCAGCCGTTTTTATTAGTCGTTCATTGAAAATCTTTTATCGGTTTCTTTTGTGTGCTGGCTCTGCAGCCAGTCTGTCCATGATAATAACAATTTGAACGGTATTGTCAATATATGTTCAGCAGTAATTGCTGTCAAGCAGAGAAACTGAAAGATTTATTTCATTTTATGATCAGCAAATTGTGAGAAAGAAGTAGAGCGTTGTGTCCATACCAGAACATGTACAGGACAATTTGTTTTATTGAGTTCAGGTAAAAAGTATGTTATACCTGTAGCAGAAGTGATATTTACTTGAAGTTGTTTGTACCCAGTGCAGTCTAGTTGTCCAACCCCCAGATGAAGTGTTTTAAAATGGACTAGATGTAAGATTGCATGTTTGCGTTTTTTGTGATACATTACTTGCCTTATCTTTATCATTTAACTAGCAGTTGTTTTGAATTTTATACCTGTAGCAGTGGACAGGCCGACCAGATATCTAGAGTTAAGACGGCCAGGGACCAAAGCTGAAGGAGCATTCCTAATCTGACAGACGACCTGCTATCACCAAAATCAAATTATTATTATTATTCTTGGTTGCTGGAATGTGAGAACACTAAACCACACAGAAAAGTTATCACAGGCCCTCCTAGAACTGCGTCTACACCGACTTTATCGGGAAATTACAAAGGTTTCATGGACACGCAAGGGAATTAGAATTCTTTTAAATGGCAACACTATTCTGTAGTCTGGAAAAAAACGATGACCATCACGGAGATGAGGTTTCAATGATTATCCCCAAAACACAAGAAGTCCTTAATAGACTGAAAACCAGTCAGCAAACACCTGCTCTGTATCACACAGCTTCACATTCATCAAACACTACTTCCTGACCTACGGACATGGAAGGGGAAGAGACCAACAGAGATTTCTAAAAGCCCACAGGCAGCAATGAAAAAGATTCCTAGCCATGAGGCAGTAATAGTACAGGAATATTTTCACGCTAGAATAGAAGTAAAGAACGAAGGAAGACAAAGAACTCTGGGAAAGGAATGTATTGGAAGTAGACAAGGGCCGCAGGCTGTGTGACTTTTGTGAAGAAAATTACCTTGAAATGCGAGGAACAATTTCTTAAACTGAAGATCCATACAATGACATTGGAGCTACCTGATGGCAAAACAAATATTCAAGTCGACCATATTATCATTAATGGCAAATGCAAAAGCTCTCAGAGTGGGGTGTGCGTGTCAGACATAGATAGAGACCATAGCTTGCTCATTGGCAAACTTGTTCAAAAACAAAGACATCCGAGCTTTGACATGTATTAACTTAGTCCTATTGTTTCAGCAGAAATTTTCAAGGTGTGGAAAATGTAGCTCAGTGTCCTAACAGACGACAGCCAAATGACAATCGCCATTTTTGACCAAGCAATGAAAAAAGTGGTGGAAGGGGAATTAGGTTTGAAATAAAGAAGGGCAAGATTGAGTCTGTTCTCTTGGCAGTGAGCAATATTCAGCAACCTGAAAAGCATTGCACTATGGGTAATTATAAACAAAGCTTCAATCATTTTATATGAGGTCGTTTTGATAGGAAATATTATAAGTAATAATCTTGTCTTGCCGATGAATGAGATACACAGACTGTAAAACAGTCCCCTTGTCAGACCTTGCCTCCAGGAATGATGTCTGCGAGAGAAGGAAGAGCAATGGAAAGGACAACCAAGAGAAGAAAGAATGGCAGTCGTGATTGCGATTGAGAGAGAGAATGACGAGAAATGGGGAAGGGGATGCAGGTTGCGCTGAAATCAGAGGAATTCTAAAACGATCGAGTGTGAGAGACTGTCGGCAGCCTACAGATTGATCTGGCTAAACCCTTTCCCCCCAAACCAGAACTACCCTACCTCAATGGAATGACCTCCACTTGATCCATCCCCTTCATTTTTGCATCATCACGTGACACATCCCCGAGAGCTCTCGAGATTGACGAGAGATGCGGCAAGAACGCTGAGCCATTTTTGACGTCGGTCGAAGAGTCGTCACCGCCACCATCGGCCACCCGAGGACGTCCAAGCTTGCGTACAGGACAGTGCCGCAAATGAAGAAGATTTTCTCCTTCTCTCACTCTACTGAGTTTTCATGTCAGAGAATCGCAACGCTGATTAAACTCAAGGCGGATGCTTGTGATTAATTAGCGTTACTGGACCAGAGATGCTACACAGCAAAGTAATTATATTGGAAGATTGGCACTTGCTGTTGGCAGTAAATCTTGACTTCGATCTGGGAGTCTTTGCAGTTGGCGAAAAGCAGGAACCTGCCAAACGTTAAATGAAGTGTCACGTGCGAAGTGAATGAGTAAGTGAAACGATACTAACATTACAGCAAAAGAGAAAGCAAGAACAGCAGAACAAGGGCTCTTCTTCCTTCAAGAACGTGAGCTCGCAAAAGAACACCAGCACGAACACCAACATTCACGTGAAACTGGTGAACGTGACTTCTCCGAGGGCGGTGTTGCAGATTAAACTTTGGGCTTTACAGCTCCCCGCTGATGTGACAGCTGTTTAATCAGCTGTACATCCTCCGGCCGCTCCTTTTTTTTTTCTCTCACTCCCTCTAATCCCGAGAAGAGATTGCCTTCCAATGCACTTCAACCTGACGCCATGTGAACAATTTATTGAAGGGAGTGAAGAAATAAATGGTTTGCATTTGAGGCTAATCAAAACCTTATTTCTCTTCCAGCCGACATGCGCACGCATCTCGGGGCGTAGACATATGACAGAGCGAGGCAAAGCAGCAAAAAAGAATGAAACTTTTATCGTTGTCATAATTGCTTATCGATTGGTGTCCCTTGTTTCTTACTTGTATGAAATGAAACAACCACTTTTATGAAAAAAATTGTTTTGGGTTATTTTTCATTCTGCTCAGTGGCAAGAGGGAAACTCACAAAGAAGTTTGTAAGTAGAAATAAAGTCAAGGAAATGAATATGGAATAAATATTTAGTTTGCATTTAGTTTGAAAGATTCACTGGTGTAATTTTTGTGCTCTGTAGATGATGATGATGATGATGATGATGATGATGATGATGATGATGATGATGATGATGATGATGATGATGATGATGATGATGATGAAGAAGAACAGCAGTCATCAACCTTTTCGCCATGCTCATTATCTTCACTAGTAAACCTCTCCTTCTGCTTCCTTCAACTTGAGCGGCGCCTCGGGCGGTCAATTGCCACAACTATTGCTAGGGGAGCTAACCTGGTATTTAGACATTCGTTCACTTCTTTCCCATCAGACAAGAAATAGTGAATCTGTTTAACCCCTTTACCGTTCTGTGTGTTGCATAATAATTTTTTGTGTGTAGTTGACCTTTTAAAACAGTCAGCACCATCTTGCCATGGCTGCGAAAAAAAACAAATTATAGTCAGTGGAGCCAAGAGAGTGAGCAATGTTCTGCATGTAGTTACTTCCCCTGACTGCTGGCCAAGGGGAGGGAAGAATCACGTGACGCGTGTGTCAATAAAACAAATCTTTGACAGGCTGGGAAAGGACCAAGTCTGGAGTGTCCCCTATAACTCTCGCTTGCTTGGTCTCTTTAAATTCATTGACTTTGCATCAAGATTTAAACCCATGAAAGATTTGAGATACTGTCCTATTCCAGGCCTCCCTGTAAATATGTTTTAATAATTACTACTTCTGTACGTATTCTTTCAAATACCACACACTTTCAAATTTTTTGTATTATCTGAATCTCGGGTCACGGAAAAAGTCTCAGATAATGACATCTCCATCCCCGGATATACACTTGAAAGACGGATTTCACAAAGAAAACTTGAAACAGGACTGATTACTTACATTAGCACGAACTTGAAACTGGACAGATTACTTACACTAGCACATCAGTCAATGCCAAATACCTGCATCACTTTGAACATTATAATATAGAATCCATTTTGCTTAGAACTCAAGCTGAAACACGCGGCTGCCATTCCTGTTGGCTTTATTTACAGAAATCCTGATGAGAGCGGTAGGGACAGACAATTAATTTCAACTCTATGATGGATGCTGTGCTGCTTAAAGACAGGAATACATGATGCTAAGAGATTTCAACTTCGACCTCTTGAAACAGAATAAACATTGGCTAGAAAAAAAAAACTACCCTCTTCAACCTCACACAGTTTTTTACCTCCACAACAATAATCACCAATACATCCCAAACATTATGACCACATCTACATCAGCAACTGAAGCAGCATTATCGAAGTATGTGTACCACTTACTGGCTGCAGCCACCATTTCCCCGTGTGCTTAACTCGGCGCAAACGAGGCATTAAAATTCCTACAACCACACAAAAAACAATTACTTATCGTTGCTTCAGAAACTTTGTGGAATCGGAGTTTCTTGCGACCTCTACAGCTCTCCACTAAATAATGTATACAGCATTACAGAGGGAAGAAGCCTTTGCTCGCTGGCACAACCAGTTCCTATATATACATATAAATAACAAACAAGCTCCGCTGTTCAGCAAGCGAGTTAAATACTTCTGTAAGTCCGCATCGCTCGACCAAGAACTCCCAAACGCCATTAACTTAAGAGATTCACCAAAAAAAATGGCCAAGAAACAAACAAAAAGCAAAGAAACTTAGTCACACCAATGAAAAGAGCTAAAAAGAAAATATACTTCACTAAACTCATAGAATGCCGAAGTAACACCAAGAACATCTGAAAAACCATTAATACCCTATCAAATATCCCCACTCTAATAAAAAATAGTCCCAAGATTTGAATTTCTCCTAATGCAATAAACTGTCACTTTGCATCCATTGCGAGCAGAGCTGCTTCAAAAAGTAAGTAAAGACATAACCTGTACACATTACAAGATTTCTGCAGCTCCAAGAATATTAACACCATCCTCAGCATTTCCCTAGGGAATGTATAAAAAGCTCGTACACAGCTAAAACAAACAAACACTAGAGGACCTGACAACATTGACAACAAAATACTAAAACTCTGGGCACCAATCACTACAGAAATGCTCGCCTACCTATAAAACCTCTGCTTTTGCTAAAGTCCACTTCCCATCCTTTCCCATAGTTTCCCGCTAATTGCATTTGTTTCTTCCAAAGACAATTTACATTTGTTAGTATGATGTTCACGGTGCTGGGCTGTACACAATGGTGTAGTTTGTTCCCCGTAAGTACATAAGGAGAAAGTACAACCCTGTCTGTGAGCGAGCTCGGTGAACTCAGTGGTCAGACAGGAACACGATACATCCCAATGTACTTTCAGTAATTCAGGACAAGTTCAACCAACAAGAGGCAAGCATAAAGTTTAGTATTGCCAAAAAATGACTACTTTTAAACCAGGAGTGGAAGTGTAAGCTGAGATGTGATGAAGCGACACGACTGTTGTCAATAGACACTCATCGACTCTCGATGAAATGTGTCAGAGATTTGACATCTTGGAGACATCAGTGCATCAGAAAGGAGAGAAGCTCAAAACTTACTCATGCAGAGACTAAGTATATCTGTTCGATATTCCCGAATCTGACCAAGATAATTATGAAACATGTTGTCATCGACCTCTTCAACTCGTACAACGTCTTGCCTTGACATGGCACAGACGTGGGATGTTTGGAGCCCGCAGACTGGGTAAGCACCATCTCAACAGTGCAACACATAGTCTGCACAGGGAGCAGACCCATGACCATAAAGCTCACTCACTTGGTAGATAAAATTGACATTATAGGCAAAGGAGACAAATTAAGACCAAAGAGGGCCACCATTGCAGAAGAGCTAACGGACAGGAACCGTTAAATTCTAAGGACGTACAGAGAAAGAGGTGGACACGCTTTTTATGGGGTAATGCACTCGTCCCGTAGCATCGCAAAGGGGAAGAAATGGTATCCAACTCCGTAGTGCACGGAGAATACAGTTGAAACATCAGCGACAAGAAGCGACAGTGGAAGAATGTGTAAGGACATCGGCAGTCCTCTCGGAAACTGCTGGCTACCGGCATTGTCGATACATGCTGCAATGGCAGATATGGCAGAAGGCTTCCTAGTACCACCCTTATAAGGTTAGACACGCTTTATGACAGGTCGACGATGAGTGAGGAGGACAGAAAGGGATCTGCTGTTGATATCAAAGAGGATCTCTGCGACAACGACACATTGGATCACATCTCTTGCACACTGGTCGATGCTTTGGCCTGTGGAAGTCCATTTCATCCACCTTTAGTGAAGCATAAGGGACTATCATCTATATACTATCTTCACCTTCCCCAGTCTAACAATTCGTCCTTTGCCAGTAATTTCCATCCGCAGACCCTGGCTCCATTCGGCAAAAATAATGCTGCACCGGCTGTGGTTGGTTCATCGCAGAACAAAACGACAGTGATGGCGGCTGCCATGGAGTGCAGTGTCTTTCTAGGGACGCAGCAGTGCCAATCAACTCTTGAAAACATTATATCAGTGGACTTGCACTGCTTCCCTTTTGACAGCTTGTGAACTCATTATTTTTGTAAAGAGGCATTGTGAAGGCAACCTTATAGGCATCACCCTAAGACTTCTACCTATTAGATCCGTTTAGTGACTGGAACTGAGGTGTGCAAAGAGGCATTTGCAGCATGGATTAAAAAAACACATGTTTCAAATAAATTGAGCAAGTTTGGAACAATTTTTCTGTGTGTGTGCTGGCGAGTTTTGGTTTTTGTCTCCTTTTATAAAGTACCATAGGGACAAGATATGGTATTATGTAAGTTTAATTCATAATAATTATAAGGTAAAAAGAAATGGAGATATCGTCGACTAGCTAGTTTAAATGCTGGAATATTGATGGTATATAGAGTGAGAAAGGCAATGCTGACTTTATCAGGTGCGTGACACCACTTGTCTACTAGAGACCTTTGTAGACTGTGACAATCAAATGACAGCATCTCTGCTGCAATTCAGAATGTACACTCTCCAGCGGTCAAGCTTTCACATCGTAGTCGTAGGTCTGTTGGTCTGACTACATTAATAAAGAGCGAGCTTGGCGACATGATTTAAAGCTGCAGAAGTAACCTAAAATCATTTGTTGGTGTTTTAGCTCATAGTTACTCAAAGAACGTGAGAGGTGGATGTTTAGTGGATGAACCTTTGATGCTCCGGCAGTTTCTTCGTCTGTATAGGATCAAATGGTACACTGGCCTGCAGTTCAAACCCAACTCTGACTGCTTGCTCCACGCGCCACGTCCTGCCACTCTGTCTCAGCTGACACACTAAGCCCGGTGAGCGGGTGATGCTGATACATCACTCTGGCGAAAGTCTTCCCTAAAAAAAAAGAAAAGAACGGCCAGGCCTCAGGTTTCCCAAGAGGACCAAAGAGTCAGCATGTCCATGACTGAGGAAGAGCCACATCCTAACTGTGTTTCTCGGTTGCCAGCTATCCAGCGAAGACCGAGTGATGCAATCCCAGACCATGCCTCATAGTCAGAAATCATAGCATGGTATTATCCCAGCGTCCTGCCAGGTAGGTCGGTGCCAGGCCCTCCACCTCTTGAGGATCCATCTCAGCGACTGATGGCTCTGGGAAACTCAGCAACAGGGGAAAAGAGGAGCACATTATCTACAGCGATTGTCCTGAGGATTATGCACAGGAATTATGAAGGCGTCCAGCAGAAAAAAAAACAGAGCTACAGGCAACAAAAGACAACAAAACTAATAGTCATTTGCATTTAAGAATCCTTCTCACAGACGTCTGCCGGTTCTTCATTCTTTCAGGTGAGACACACCAGCATCTTCCGCCTACTCACTGGACACTGCCAATGCATGCACACATGTACCGCCTGCAGCTGTCAGACACTCTGTCCCTTCACTGCTACCGGGGGAAGTTAGACTTGATGAGATGAAGCACTGTTAAAGGCACTCCAGTGGAGCCTATTCTGTGCCCCTTTCATACATTGATAACTGCCAATGCGAGACAGGGCCACAAACCCCTAAGCATATCCTGCAGCTCTGTCCACTACACAGACAGCCTTATGGAGCCACAATGGAAGAAAAACTCTGGGGTATCAAAGAAAATGTGGAATAGTCCTTGTCATAACCACAGAAAACATTTTTTTTAAGTCTGAAAGACAAGTCCATAAAAAAAAAACATTAAACAAGTAAAAGCAGTAAAAATCTTTGAGCAACCTAAGACAGACATAATGATGTCCTTCGACAATCTGGATGTCTTGTGTGAAAATATGAATGCTAAGCCCTCCAATCTTCAAATAAATACAAAGAATAAGGGACCTAATTACTGAAACTTTTAACATTAGGGGTGGCTTTGTGGACAGCATGGTGTATCATGTAAAATATAGAACTTAATGGTTTGGGCAAAATGTGACATATTTAATTTACCTTTGTACTTGAAATGGTTCAAATAACAGTTACCTTCATGGCTGATCAAGGAAACAGCATAATAAGTTACTTAACATGCCTTATAGGATTTCCAAAAGAAGATTACAAACCTGTCCATTGGGATCAGAGTAGAATTCTCCCACATGCCACTAGAATTTAAAATTCAAGAAAAAAAAACTACAAGAAATCACAAAGGAAACAGAAGTAATTAAAAAGTTTGTGCAAGATGAGAGAATGTTGCTAAGTTTCAAAATAATGTTACATACGAATCATTCAGGGAATGGTTTCCATTTACAGCATTTCTAACTAATGTTATAAAGTTTAGGGCAACTTTAAAGAAGGTTTCAGATTGCATGACCAAAAATATTAGCCTTAGCACCAGATAAGAAACCAATAACAAAACAAAAATGAAACAGGAAAGCACTTGGATGGTTTGATGAAGACTGTAAACTAAAGAAAAGGCAGGTAATAAAAATTGTGAGAATAAAGAAGAAAAAAGAGAAATGAAATTCTATCTTAAAGGAATGCTACCAGCATTTCCAAGGTCTTTTGGGAAGCAAAGAAAGAAATACAAGAGGAGGCAATTTATAATGAGAAAGATCGAGCACATAAACCATTTGAAAACAGTATCGAACAGTGGATGGGTAGAAAATGACATTATAAGTGACACCTGAGAATACAGGGATGTATGCTGAGCCCATAAATGAAAAGATGACAAAAGAAATCAGCAAGACACTAAGTCAAATAAAAAATGATAAAGTAGTCGAACAAATTGCATTGTGAGCAAAATGTTACCAACATTTGCTACAACCTTATACTTTCCTTGCAAAATTATTTAATAATATATATGACTAGGGAATATAATCAGAGGAGTCAACAAAACCAATTAATTATCTCTCTGTAAGAAGGATGACCTAAATAACCCAGACAGCTGTAGTGGCATTTCACTTGTGACCATAGTAAGTAAAGTTTTTGCAAGCATTATACGTGAAAGGCTAGCAGTGGGCAGCAGACAAGCAATTGTTAGAGAAGCACAAGCTGGTGCTGCTTTCTCTTGGCTTTGGTTATGTCTGGCTGTTTCACCAAGCTGGTAATGGCAAATTTTTTCTGAAGAAATTTAAAGATGTATTAAGGGAAATCTATTGTCTGGTATGCTGGTCTTAAGAATAGCTTGCAGTTTGATTATGTATAGTAGTATCTATATAAGCAATCACAGGAAATCACAATGCACAATAGCTCTGCCCAGGTATGATAGAGGATGAAGTGCATGCTTTATGTACACATCCTGTCTGTGCAAATTTTAGAGTAAAATATCGCAATAAGTTGAAACAAAACTTCATTAATTATACTCTAGCACTAGTAAGTAATTAGGCAGTTTGGACCTTTTTCTACATGCTTCTTGTTTTGTTGGAAAAACCTTATTTGCCAATGAGTGATTAATTTTTTCAGTTTTCCCTTTTTTCCTATCCAAGTTTCATTGGTAATATTGTCAAACCACAACATATTTATATAATGATAATAAGGATGTTACTGTAGCTAATGTGTTTAAAACAATAAGATAAAACAATAAGAGATATGTCATGTCAACTAAGCTACTGAATTCTGAAAGCACTTTCATGTCTGGTAATCATGTCTATCATCTTAACAGGCTTAATCTGTTATGACACCTGTCAAGATTAAATTGACAAAAACTGAAACAATGTATGAAATGAAATGAAAATCATCCCGATTTAATCTGACTTCACAATTTAATCAACTTTGCAAAACAAGAGGAAAAAAAAATCACCTGATAATTATTTCTACAGACATCTACATGGTGAAAACGACCGTACTTGTCTGTTCTAGTACTTGGTGTTCCATGGTGAAAAGCCGTTTGCTGGTGGCATGAAGGAAAATCGTATTTCATGGAGTTCAAAGTTCTCAAACCAAACTGTCGGATGAAGATATTTTTTTTTCTTCAATTGATTATTTCTTCCTTCTTTTGGTCTATTAATACCACAGCATTTATTCTTTCATATTGAATACGTGTTTCACTCAGTGTTGGTTCTTATCTCTCTCTGCATATTTGTGAGTTTGTTTCCCTTTGTTCCTTTTTATTTTCTGTTGTTGCTGTTGATACTGTGGCTACTGCTGTTGGTTTGTTTTTTTTTAAATTATCTACCATAAACCAACCAGTGAGTATGTGAATAATGGATGCTATTTATAAAGATAGGAATTGTGGTAACATGTAGGGATATATTTTTGATATCTCAATACCCCTTAGAAGGTGACAGAATAAAGAATCTTGAACCTTGTTAAAAGCTTACTGATTAAGTCTTTTGAAATAAGGATAGAAAAATCATTGACTTTAAGCGTCGCATATGGTTACCAAAAGAAATATACTGATCTTCCATCATAAATGACAATTTTTAATGACATATTTCAAAGAATTCATTTTCTGAAATTACACCAGTACGAGACACGGCTTTTTTATTTTTTATTTATTTTATTTATTTTATTTTATTTTTAGAGGGGGGTACAAGGGGAGATAAGAGCTATTAGAGATGGAAATGTTTATTAGTGTTCTTTCCCCTTAACTATGTGACAAACGATCTGGCGTTCAAAAATATGAAAGCTTCAGGCGTAGAAAACAAGTCAAGAAACGCAGGCAAAATAAAGAAGAAAAATCTAAACATATCAGCACTTCTGAGAAAGTGCGTTGACCATCTTGCGATAACGTAAACATGGTAATTATTATTTATTATAGGTGACAGCCTGCCGTACAAGCGAATCATTCCAGGGGAAGTTACCCTTTTGCTCGTCGTTGTCAAAATTGTACGTGTTATCTCCCGTTCTTCAGTGTGTTCGAGTTAACCACTACTATAGGACTACTCAGGATTTCCTCAAATTCCTTTTGGCATTCCATTAGCACTCATACCACCTTCGCTCCCATAACATGGCAGTTATCTCCTATATTCAAAGGATGACCTGTATTCTGCTTACCTTCTCGACTCTTCTCTCGATTGTTGCTTTGTGATCGTGTAAATGAGTTCGTGTTTACTTTTCTAATATTTCTCCAGTTGCAGAAGTAAATGGTAAAACGTGGTACCGGATATAGCTTGAAATATTAAGTATTGACATAAGACTTTGGCGGTGTTTCTTTCATGGGAAAGATGAAATCCTGAGTGAAGGCGCGCAAGTGTGAAGGATGTGAGATGCAAATTTGAATGACACTTTTTCTACTCTGCGACATAAAAAGTCTTCTCCACGCTGGGGCTTCCTTCTGTCGACCATCGAAAACTATAAACAATGACTTGCATGGAAAAAGCGCAAGGAATCAATGCCAAGGATCCTTTATACTTACTGACTCCACGTACATAAACTCTTGTAAATATGTGGAAATACTTAACCCTTTGAGCATTTTCACAGCTCGTTTGTCTTATCATTGTACTAGTCTATTAGCATCGTAAACTTTTTTTTCATTAGGACAAGGGCTAGATACGAAGGCAGCATAATATTTCTCTTCCTCTATTACCTTCGTAAGTAAGTAATTATCGCTGTCATTGTCAATCTCTTCTTTTTTTTTTTTTCTTTCTTCCCTTTAATTTAATTTCTATCCTGTTTTTCTTCGTTCTTTTTATCCTATGTTTCTCTCTCATAGAATTAATTATCTCATTATCTTTCTACACGTTCTTTGGTACTTTTGGCGAAGTATTGTTTCCTCGCACGTGTGTGCGTGTATGGGTGCTGTCCATGTGCGTGTGTGCGTATATGGGTGTTGTTCATGTGCGTGTGTGCGTGGTTGTGTGCGTAGTCCCTTTGTCCGTTCCCTCTTTATCAAGCGGCGGCTTGGTTACGGTTACTGTTTGTGAAGCTCTCAATCGTGTAAACATACCGTGGCGCCTAATGAACTGTTTATATTGTAGTCGGCTAGAAACTGTGTCAACACGGCGCTGGCCTTTGAGTCAACCAGCAGACGAGAAAGAACGAAGAAAGAATGAGGAACATCCCGATACAATGAAAGACATTAGGCGAGGTCTCGACTGTGTATCGAAAATACCCGGGTTAGGGGGTCAACATGGTGGAATACCTCGTCGTGCCCCTCGAGACCAACTCACTGAGGTAGCGGATGAGTGAGAGTGAGTGTGAGTGAGTATATTTCCTTTCTAACTTTCAAAAGTGAACTGTCGAGGGTTGATTATTTTTATTTTGTGTTGGCATGGATTTGGTTCTTTCGCCCACCGAGGGACAATAAGACTCCTACAAAATATGGATAACAGAGTTCAAAAGTATAAAATGATCATAATTTTTTTAAAGCATGTGCTACAATACAACCGTAAATGTGAGATACAGTTCGACACACGCATCGTATGGTGCATGATTTTCAAACATAAAATCTCATTTTTTACACTTGTGGGCTTCATTATAATTTATAATTCATGTGATCTAGAGCGAATTCATGCGCTGCGCTTTGCGACTTTTAAATGTTCTGACTTAAATTTCAGTGATGAGGAAGATCCCACCCATCAATACTTTTATTATTAATTTATCATTTTAAGCTCTCGGTTTCCATTCAGTGCTGCAGCCTCCACTGGGCGTAACCTGCTCCGACTCCATCATGGTGGTTCTGTTTATGTGGTGCATTAAGTTTTGTCCAAAACCGCTTCGTACATGACACCTATAAAATTTAAGAGCTGGTAAGCAGGATTTTTAAAATCTCCAGCTAGGTGAGAGCTTTGGTTTTAACCCGAAAAATTATCGTTCCACCTTCGACTAAGTCAGGCGCTCGCGCGCACACACACACAAGTACTCAAAGTCCACATCTGTTCATACACTACCTGCAAGGCGTAGCATCTCTGACAAAACCACTTGATATACTCGGAGGACCTGCCATTACTGAGGGACACGGCCAGCCCTCAACCCGTAACTTAGCCCAGAAGGCTTCTATCGGCTGCTTCTTCACAGAGAGCTCCAGGTGATGGGGAGAGGGAGGAGGGGCGACAGGTAACACGAGAACATGATGTATGGACAGTCTACCTGTGCGTCACGCAGAGCATCCTACAGTATCTCTTCTTTATTGTCTCTCTTGACAAGCTAATTTGCTGCTGAAGTACCTCTGACTATTCCTCTCTTTCTCTCCCTCCCCCCACCTTCTCTTGTCCCCTCTCTCCCCACGAATTCATGAAAAGTCTCAACGTCAGGAAAGCATCACGTGCAAATCCCGTGCGGGTGGCTAAAGAGCACGTGCATGTGATCAGATTACCTACTCTGTGATTTGTCTGCACGGTGACAACCATGTACCTGTTTAGCCACAGGTTGCAATGCAGCGCGACGAGCAGTTATGATGTGAGGGTGAAATTTGCTGAAACTCGCCAAACGACCGATCATCGTGACTGTCACGACCACAATGGCTGAAATAACCTTGCTTAGCAATGAAGGATGTGGGGTAGGATGGGATGTGGCTGCACTTCCGCTAATTCTTGTCCTCTCCTAGTTGTCATCTATCTGTTTCTTTTTGCCTACCTTCCCCTGTTACCTATTAGCGCCTGTTATCAATACAGTAAAAGTTGGCTGTCCTGGGTTCAGCTCTCCTCTAGGACACGCCGTTTTTTTGTTTGTTTTTGTTTTTTGTTTTGTTTGTTTTTTTTTGTTTTTGTTTTTTTGTTTTGTTTTGTTTTGTTTTTTTACAAGGCTGGCTGTCTTGGCGTGATATAGCCTTAGTTGCTGGCTCTTCGTAAAACAGCAATCTGCCCCTCCGTATGAAATTATGAAAAGGTCAGATGAGCGGTTATGGGATACCCTGGGGAGAGTAGAGATCATTATATTCCAGCCGCTTTGTCGGGACGAAAAACAAACGTTTTCTTACCCTATCCCCCACCAACACACGCGCAAGCTTGTCATTTTTCCTGCCTGGATGCCAACCGATGCTCCTGTCTATTCTATCCCCGTCATAGAGTCTCGTCGCCAACACATTGCTAAACACACTTTTCCACAGACATACTCGCACAAACTTCGGTACCTGTTGTGTCTTACAAAGTTCGACTGACAGCGTAGTTTCCATGGAGTCATACACCATTGTCTCCATTCTGGCTGGAGGTTCTTATACAAATAAAGATTTCGTTGAGAGTTCATGACCAGAAGACAGGAAAGGTCATAATGCAGCATCCGAGTCATTAGCACAAAAAGCTTTGAAACACTTTAAAGCTGTTCTTAATTGCAAATTAATTTTTTTTTATAATCACGGTGATTTTTCTACTAAACGTGTTCAAGTAAAGTTGTTCTAGCGTTTCCTGTCCACAATGAAGTAAAATTACCGGCATTCTTCAGATCCCTTTAAGACGAGACTCCCCCCTTTTTTCTATTGTCAGTTTTGTCGGAATCGACACCCCGGTCAAAGTGATTGGGACTCCCCACGGAACAACCACAGATTCTGACTGCGATATGGAGGAGAACTGCCCATCCCCGGTATCTTTATCCACCTAAGTGCCGCTCTCCCCGCGTGCCATCCCGCCATAAACTGTCCACGAGGCGACTCGAGGCACGCCTTGCCATGGGCCGCCATGCTTTATGTCGCAATCCTCCCGCGGACAGACAGTCCACCAGGCAAGATAATAACATACTTGCTGGAGGAATGGTCCTTTGCATTTAAACAGTGATTCCTGCTAATGCCTCGGCTCTGTTAACAACAGTCCCTCCAGTTTTATATAGACATTGGGAATTCGGGGTATCCGGGGTCTTGTTTCAGGACAGACTGCAAGAGACTGTGCTAAAAGTCGTGTAAAGGGTTTAGTAATTTGAGTGTGTATGTCACATTGCCTTCACTGATACCCGGGTGACTTTATCCTTTGTTAATATGTTGAAATGCTGCTGGACTTGTCGGTGTGTTTAACCTACTATGTTCACAGCAAAATCAAAGCACGCATTTCTTCATGAGACAATTGCCAGCTTGCGCGCTCGAGGCTTTTGTGTTTTCCATAGCGTTGCTGGGTTCTCGAGATTCATCATCATCATCATGCACAGAAAGAGTGCCAGACTGTGGTGTCACCAATGTCCACGCCTACAACTGTTTACATATGATCCCAGCTGTCGCATTGGTTGTCCCGTAAACGTACTATGTACAGTCTTGACCTCTGTGTTGCTGACTTCTTTCTGTGCTTGTTGATATTTGCAGGTGTGCATCTCATGAATGGAAACGGGGGAGGGGTCATTCATCCAGAGTTCGGGATTATTTTCTAGCCAGTCCATCCATTTAAGCCGAAGAAAGAGCAACAACCAGCTGGACCTTAAAATGTCTGTATAGAGAGGAAAAAATCGTGGAAGGATTCAGTACGTGTAAGAAATATTCAACCCTGGACATAAGAGAGGATCTGTGTATGTCTAGAATATCCAGTGCATTACAGTTACACACACTCCGAAAGTATTAAGTAATCAACAACAAAGCTTATGGATTTAAAAAAAACCGTAATGGACAAACACAACTTCTGGGAAAGGTGTATCCCGCAAATCTTGATTTATATACATCATCCCATCCCCCAAACACCAACACAAAGAAACAGCAAGAGCAAGGAGAGCTGCTGACATTACTCTGGCCATTCTTCTGTCACCGATGTGCTTTTTCTTTCCCTTGAAGTGACATGCTCTAGATGCCAAGCAGCTGAAGGGGGAGGGGAGAAGAAATGGAAAAAAAAGAGATAAAGGATCACAGTAGGCAGGAGGAACTGAGGATAAGATAAAGGGAGTTAACAGCATGGGGGTAGAATAGGCAGGTTTGGGGGAGGGACGGACACGATATGCGCTGCGGACAGAAAAGAAAAAATATTTTCATCCGGTGCATCCCGCTGTCAAGAGAAGATCACTGCCAGGTGACTGCGCCAAGCCGTTCACACATTGTTGTTATCTATGACAACAGTTTAGACTGAGTTTCTGAATACCTGGCGTCGTGATCAACAGTCTCTCCGTCCTTCGCGCCATCGCGAGTAGATAAATCGTCGCTTTTTTTTTCCCCTGAGCCAATATTTCTTGAAAATTTTCTGTGTCTGTGTTTCAGCTCCCACACTGCATCAACTAGAAATGTTCTCCCCTGTATCGGCATTACCACCGCGTGCTGATTGACAATGAAGCGGAGAAGTGCAGTGGGGTGTGGAGTGCGGGTGGGTGTGTGGCTGCACTGACGCCATCTTTACATAAAAGGCGCCATGAGCCCATGAATGTCTGCAAAAATCGCAGGACGGACTCCGACTGCGGCTGACATTTTTCATCTTGTATCCATGACTTACCCACCTCCCAAAAAAGTCATCAACTAAATATTTAGTAGATGTGATTCTTTCTGACATTATATGATTAGTGGCATTAGATTACTGATTACTGGATGATGAACTATGAAGAGCTTTCTGGGTGGCAGTAAGGCTTGAAGATACCCGGAACTGTATGTACAATTCGGGTATCAAACTGTTTGTGGGGGTAGTAAACCAGCCAGCCAGCCAGCCAACCAGCCAACCAGCCACCCATTACTGAGGAAAGATATTGGGGTGAAGAAGAGAGCATGTGGCTTAGCGGAATGTTTTGCACCTTAACACTGTTTTAAATATTTTTGAAATCGCTTTAAGAGATTAAAATGCTCTCTGATGTACTTTCACCCTCAGCATTTCTAACCTTTTACTCTCGGCAGCTGAAACATTTATTGGGCGGTTGGGTAGGGGGAGGGAGTTATCTCGCATGTCGAGGCTGCAGCCAAGAACTGGAGGCTGAAGCAACATGTCCGCCTGTGGCCACGATCCATGGGCAAGAAATTCATCATGGGAGCATCAAAGCCTCAGCTGGCAAGACTGGGTGCACAGTCCGAGGGGAAAACAGCGCTGATGACAGCGCCGTCTGTGGCAAGTCAGAACTGGCCATTTGGATGGCAACTCGTCTTGTCATCGCCTGCAGCTGCTCAAACATCGACAGGCCACCGCAATGGGCCAGACAGAACAAACCTGAAGAGACATGGACTGGTGGATTATTGCCTTCAATCTGACGGTCTGATGGATAGCAGGGCAGATCGGGCTCCATGTTGGTCTCTGGGCAATGCAAACTTTGAGCGAAGAGGGAGAGAGAGAGCATTGGAGCAGCATGCAAAAAAAAATATGCAGAGTACGATCTGTACGGAGACAACGTGATCGTAGTAATAAACTATGTAGAGGACTGATGCAGCATGATAAAAGAGGTAAGATGTGTAATGGGACATATCTATAGGAGCGATATATATATATGTGTGTTTTGTGTTACAATCAATGTTGAATCATTTGTTTGGTATTATTGTTGGATTGTTATTATCGGACAACACCAGTTGAATATTAAATCAGTGTGGACACCAGCAGTCTAGTGTTACATCAGTTTGGATACAATGGGTCGAGGGTTACGTCCAGCTGGGCAGTGGTGGACAAAGGGTCTAGTGTAGCAATCATTTATGACACTACAGAAATGAAAACACCTTCAAATTTGGACACAGGATACCGCTCAGAACAACAGACTACTTTTCCTCTGCCCACCCTGCAAAGTAATCATTCAGCACTCTGTTACACGACTCCCATCGTTTTGTCCCCTCCAGTCCTCCCCACACCCTCCCGTCCTCTCCCCCGACCCCCATCGGTGTTCGCCTCACTCTCAGCTTAATTTGTTTCCCGCCTGGAAACCCTCCCCACTCCAACCTTTTACAAAAAAAAAACTCCACGCGCTTCCACAATAACATCCACGTCAACCTTCTCCTCCTTCCCATACTCCTCATCTTGCACCCGACCAGCAGACACCACACCGAGGCTGCTGTCACCGGCAGCGATGTGGCGAGGCGATGCCAAGGTCTTGAGTTTCCGCCAGCCTGAAGGTGACTCACGGTGCACCACCGCCTGCTTGCGTTTCCATGGAGATGTGAAGACCTGCGCGTGGCCAGACATGCAGCGTCAGGTACATTCACTCAACGCGGACAAAAGAGGAATGCTGGAAACGAGAGCGAGGCTGATGACAAGACGCAAACGAGGCAGAAGCTGCGCGCGCTGTTCACGTCTGGGACGTCACTGTTAGCGATCCTCGTTAGGGCTGCGCAGGCGGAAGTGATGACAACGGATGTCATCGACGAGTGTTGTTTTGTTTAGTTTTTTCAGTTTTGAGCCAAGTTCTAGGCACCACTTGACTAGACCCATGGATGGAGAAGACATTCAACGGCTGGCATTTTTTTTTAAAGAAAGTGTGGAGGGTGGGAAAAGTTTGGGCTCATAAAAAGGTGGAAAATAAAGGTATAGTTGTTTTGTTTTTGTTTTTGGTCCAACGACGTGGTTGTGCAAAATAATTATTTTAAATAATTGCAAAAGACCACGAAAATGCAGCATTATTCAGCACATCACTACACTACTTATGACAGACATGTTAAGATTTAACTCAGCGTGTGACCAACTTTCCAGTCCCCGGAACGTTTGTCCCTCCACTCCAAAAAAAACAAAAACAAAAACAAAAACAAAAAACAACTGACTTTGGTTTCCTGTAATCTTGACAAACAATTTTACCAGTATTTGCTTGCATTGAAATGACTATAAATTCTAATTTATAACTGTTGAGGATTTCGTAAACAGTTATAAATTAGAAAATTTCAGAATCTACTGCGATTCATAGCAAACACACACACACAAACCACAAAGATAACAATTTTTTTTTTTATGCACAGAACTCTTTCTTCAACTACGAAGAAGGCGCCATCTGCGTCACGTGACCCTGTGAGGTCTCTCATGGAGTGGGAGTAGCGCTAAGCCTGGAGAGACTGTGCGGCTGTTCCATTGTCAACAGAAATGTGTGGCTGGCTGAAAAAACACTCTTCCTGATTTTTTTCTTGGATTTTTTTCTTGAACTACAAAATTTTCTAGAAAAAAACTAGGCTGTCACATTAACCTGCCTGTTAGCAAACTAACAGTGGAAGCTCCAACGAAACATAAGTATTTGACTGTAACACTTCAGGAATTATCTGTGGTAAGGGAATTGGAGGGTTGTGGCGGGTTTGAATCGTTTTTCATAAAATGTGTCCAATTCAGAAATGATACATTCCTCAGGCTTAAAAAAAAAAATCCCTCATTGTGCAGCACAGCTTCTTCGCGACTTTTCCTCCCTCTACCCACATTCCCCTTCCCCGAACAGTCACCAGTTTAATAAGATAACTCGCTCTTCGTGAGTAAATAACAAGACACGAACGTGGGCGCTCGACTGTCGCCACAGTACATGGAAAACAAGAGGCGAGGGTGGCTGCGGTCCCTCTCCTCTAACGATGCAAGCCGAGTCTGTGAATGCCAGGTGTCGATGAAAGAGTCGGCATACACGAGGCCGCTGGTGTTTCTGGTGGCCATCCACAATATTTGGCTTGCTATCTACAATCGCTCAGTGAGTAGGGTCTGTATAAACACGGACGGCGGATACACGTGGGCTATCTCCCTTTGAGCAGGAAGAGATAATGAGAAAAGAAGACTCGTGGGTGGCGTATTCCGGGTAGGCCCCAGTCTCTGCTTCTGCCCCTACCACCCTTCCTCCGTCACTACCATACGTACATGCTTGGTTGATCAACTCCCTCTTCCGTCTGGCTGTCAGCTGAGCTGATGTAAACCAACTGGTCATCTGACCCTAACCCTTGCTTCTCGCTTCTTGCTGAATGTTCTCTTCGACACTTAGGTGGAGTTAGCTCCTACAGATACTGGTACAACGGTCAGTGGATTAACTTTGTCCAGAGATCTACAATTATGCTTTGTGTAAACATCCCCACATCATACTCAAGAATTCGCTCAAAACATTTCAAAGCAATTATTATCCAGTCATTTATACAGTACAGACAAGTCTTGGACTTTCAGTAAAACAATGAGATCTTCCTACATCAGTGTCAACTACACAAAAGCACGGGCTGTTAAAACCATCTACTGTTGCTGGTAAAAAGCTAAAACAAAGATCAAGCACCAAATATACAACACCAACTTCTTTCTACACCGTTAGGTCTACAAGTGACCTCGTGACACAAACACATCAGTCGCATCCTGATCCAGCACAATACTAAACACAACTGACAGTGTGAGGGCACCATTGATGTGCTCAAAACAACTTTTAAAAAAGAAAAAATTGGAAGTGACAAATTTACAAGAAGCTTAAACGGGGACACGAACGAGAAAGTAAACAGTAAAATTTGGCATACAGCTGAGTGAGGACAAACATCAATAAATGTTTATAAAAACTGGATCAAACAAATTTTGATACTTACTGTGGAGTGAACTCCGTTTGGACCTATTTATTTTTTTAATTTTAGTCAAAGCTTCTAACTAAAATTCAAATCTGAAGGGATGTTTTCCCAAATCAGAAGTTTCATTTATCGGGCAAAAAATCGCTTCTTGAACGATGTTTGATCATCTGACTAGAAGACATGTCTAAATTTACTGGACTCGCTGTTACAAACACTACTTATAAGCAAGGACCCTCTCAAGCACACGGGAGCTATTTTCTCATCTTTTCCCAGTGGCAGGTGAGAATGCCGATGTTTCAAGGCTTATATCTTGATAATTAAAGATAATTATGTACTCATATTTTAGGAATTACTTAATTACTTCACCAGATCCTGAAGAAAAAACATCGTACTCTTGTTGCCCTTTAAGGATGTAACAAAGGAAAACTCAATCACAGCTGTGGGTCTTAAATAAGGAAGATATTAAGAGAAAAGGAATGCACACTACAGTAACACTTGAAAACGAACCTTGCAAGCAAACTTTGTTTCCAAAGCATCAAGTGAGCGACCCAAATAACACATACTTGCAGACATGAGATGACATGATAAGTTAGAGATGTAATTCACAGTCTGACACTTGATGAGATACGATGACACGATATGTCACAGATGTAAATCACTGAGACATATTTGCTGGTGTGTGCGATGACATGACAAGAGAGAAAGGCGATTCTCGGACTGATATTTGCTGTCAAGATTAAATGATAAGTAAGAGATAAATGCACACAAAATAACGGTTTTGGATATGAGATGGAATGATAAATCCAGTAATAATTGTTTTCCATCGTCACTCTGTATCAGTCTCAGATACTAATCAGCAACACATCCCTGGCTCTTTGAGTGGTGTCTACAAGCATCATTAAAATGTGTGTGAAGTTTCAGCTCTCTCTCTCTCTATACATATTATGGGGTTCTGTGTTTGAGGGGAATGTGTCTATATAAGTTTCCAGAAGGCTGCAGACGCTCCCTGACTTCCATACGTCCATCGAAAGAACGATGCGTATCGACAATTCTGTTGCTATCTTGTCACCCTTTCCTCTTTTTTTCTTCTTTGTAAAGTCAAGAGTGTGGGGAAGGGAGGGAAGTAGCCATCATCTTCTTGACCAGCGGGTCATCAGCCAATGCTCTAAACGCTGTCGGTGGGCGAACATGTTCACGTCCATCAAGACTGTCGTTAGCAGACGAGACCAACTATCAAAGTTTTCTTTTTTGTTTTGTGGTTGTTCTTTTTTTGTAAGTTTTTTTTTAATTTTTTTGCTCACGTTGCGTGGAGTGTGAAACTAACAACCCTCTCGACCTTTCACCTTGTTAGGGAGGGGAGCTGGTCTGAAAACTTACACGACAGCTCAAGAAAAGAGTCCCTGGATTCCAGTCTCAAGCTCTTCAGCTTGCAGTCCTCGCGGGTTGCCTTCAGCCAGCTATTTGCAGTAATGACAGCTCACGCTCCCAGCAGGGGAAATTTTAAGGGGCACGGAGGAATGAGGTGTGTGGGGAGGGAGGTTGAGGGGTTTGGGGGGGCTAAAGAAGTCCATTGACGCGAACCGGGCGGTGAAGTCCACGACGCTTGTGTTGAGTGAGAGCAAGTCGGTTTAATTAACGGCTGGTCTTTAGTAGGGTGGTCGTCCAATTATTCAGGTTCCATTTCAATGATTGAGTCTTCCGGTTGGTCAAAACTCTGAAGCTTATTGCGTCTCCTTCCTGAAGGACTGACTTCTCATCAATTTTATCCTGGCCAGTTCTTCGTCTGACAGAAGAAACCGTCCTTATCAGTTGGTCCCACATCGCTTCAAACCTCGTGCAGCACCGCAGTTTTCAATAACCCTGGTTCCAGCAGGCCTCGTCTGCATCCTCCTTGTGGTAGGAGGATATCATATGGAGTCTTCCCTTAATCTGAAGATCTGTAAAGATGAGTTACTGAGACATAGCTCCGCACCGAGCGTTCTCACAAGGGCAGCCAGGTAATCACAAAACCATTTCCCTTCGCTTAACAAACAATGTGGTGCACAACACACACTTTAATTTAACTAAGTTATCAGATGATTGTTCTACCTGATTCCACTCAAAGAAAGGAGGCGGGCCAGGAAGGAGGGAGGGTTGTAATCAATCTGTTTGCCGCCAAATAGTTGCTCGGTCCACGGAACACGAGAGAAATCTCCGAAACGTTATTTTCTCTGGCTCTGTTTGCCGCCAGGGAATGCTTTAATCAAGGTTCAGACCGTGCGGACTGCCAGGGTCAGAAGTCAGCGCACTTTCACGGGTCAAGGCCAACATTCTTCCGCTAAGAAAAAAAAAGAGAGACAAGGTCTGCTTATCTCCTCCTCCTGGGACATTGCGGACAGGCAAAGCGGGGAAGGGAGAGAGTAAAGTGGTGGGACTGATCGGGATCAAGGTAGGGGGCTAAAAGAAGGGTCCTCGAGGAAAAAACATTTGTTTTCATAAGGCCAGTTTAAAGTACAATACAACCATTGAAGTCAGGACAAAGGTATAAACGGCCTTGACTGAGTGAAGGTGAGTGTGGATACGACGACTACTTGTATACTTAAAATTAATCAACGGGAAGCTGTGTTTCTATCTTCTACCCAGAGGTATAAATTTTAAAGAAATTTACATTAGAGGTAGTCAAGAAGGAATATATAGTATAAACGTGGAAGTAGTAAAATTATAAGAAGTATTGGAAAATACTAGAATAGTGTAAGGAGGTAGTAGAGAAAGTAGTGGAAAAGTAGAGGAGTAAGTAGCAGTCAGGGAAGAAGTAACAGAAGACAATGTAGTAGTCATGGAAGTAGAGATTTTAAGAAAAGGAATAGGGGCGAAGTAGTCTCAGGAAGTGTTTAGCAAACAACTGTTTACTTAACTTTTGTCATGGTCTTGTTTATAGCCATTGTGTAACTTGCATAACTTTTGGATTGCCTGCATTGAGCTTTAAGTTTGTTTGGAGAAATATCATTACCATGCTCTGAGCTCACTTCCACACAAGAAAACTGTGCTTAATGAATTCAATTAATATAAATAGTATTGATGGCGGTATTACTTTTAGCAGTAGTAACATTGTTATCATCAACAGCATTGATATCACTGACAACGACAACACCAGTGCCCAAACCTGTGATTACCAGATGAAACTTCAGCTCCCGAGTTGTGGGACAAAGGCATAAAAAAGCTGCTAATAAACAGCACATCTGTCAGAGTAGCCAACCCTCGCAGGCCGCGCACTTCACAGAAGATAAAATGCGTACTTGGAGCAATTTTCTGCCCATGTAAACACATCGCGCCTCTCTGCCAGCGGCCTGCCCCATTAAACTTCATGCTTTGAATGGTGTTGTGCATGACTTCCGCTGGATGTTATGCTTTCCAGATGTAAATAGCATGGCGGACAGGCAAGCAACGTGTGAGCTAATTACCCCTGTGGATCCTTCTGCCTCTCACATGCACGCAGACAAAAGTTTGGAGAGAAAAAAAAGTAAACCGAGACATGTGCGGGTAGAGTCCCCGAGCCCAGCTTTAGGAGGTGTGTGTGGGAGCTCATGAGGTGGGATTAATGTACGGGGAGATTATCACGACAAAGACGAACAAACACAGGTAGAGGAAAAGCTGTTTGAATGGAATAATCTCCCATCAGTTGGATGGTGAGCATCAGTGGCTCGCCTATCTCTGTCCTTTTGGAGGATGGACTGTAAGTATCTGCCTAAGCTTTTCGATGAGCAGTGGAGATTGAAAAACAACAATCCTCGAAATGTTTGCTAAACGTAATCTGCCTTCTTTTTAAAACATTGAGAAACTTTTGAATACATATATATATACACTATTTAGCAGTGGGGAAGACGAGACCGAGTTACAGAAAAAAATGACATGGTAGAATAAATCTTGTATTTATCTGATTATGTGTGTCCTCAAATTAATGAGTCTTTCAGTAACTTTACAAAAAGCCCAGTTTTCTGTTTACGAATATATGAATTCTGTGTGTGAACATAATTCTTCTCAATAAACGAATTTAAGAATTAATTTTTGAATGTGTTGAGAATTATTTTAGTGCTTTTTTTTTTTTTTTTACTTTAGTTTAACAAGGTTTTACTCTTGAGACACACACTCCTGGTCATTTCACGCCTCGGGTATGTTTTAAACTCAGTGGACCATATGTCTCGTGAGAAAAACGGGTTTACAGACAAGTAACGGTCTTCCTACCTCGTTGCACCCAGCAGAGCATCAGTGATGTGTCTAGCAGTTCACACAATCTCTACAACATAACTTACAATCATTTTCTAGCAAAGCTTGTAACTTCTAAACAAGCATGTGCACCTGCTACGGACAAAAATATGTTTCAGCATTCTTCTCGTCTTGACAGAGATATGCACACACGTGTTGTGTGTGTGTGAATGTTTGGGGTTGAGGAGTCGGCTTTCCAATTCGTCGTCTAATTCTTCTTCCTTAGTAATCTGTAAGATCAACACAGCAATCATATCTGCTTCAGCAGCAGCAAATTTACAACAAAAAAAAAACACACACACACAAGAGTGACAGAAGAGAATTAAGCGAAAAATAAAATAATTTTTTTGTGGGGTGGATGCTGTTTTGACGGCATCAGACGATATAATTAAACTGAAAAATATTTCTTTTCCTTATTGGCCGACATCACAATCCTCTCTGCAGCCGATCGTCGTCTGCAACATTTTTGACCGAGGTTGTTTTTTTTTTTTCTCTCTCTCTGGGATTATTGTGTTCATTTCTCTGAACTTTTTTGTTTCTACAGATCCCTCAATCTTATTTCCTTCTCTACATGCCTCGAGCTTCGTCACTTCATTTTGAATGTTTATTGTGTACACAGCTTTCACTGCACTTCTGATGAGAAGTGTATTTATTGCTGGTTCTTGTCCCTTGGATTTAGTCGACTACTTTGTAATAACTCAAACTTCCTCGGTTTAATTGCAGACCCTGTATAGCTGGCAATATCATGTGTTTGGAAACACTTTACACCCACCTGGATAATGCAGAAAAGTGCTGTAGGAATCATATATGCATCTGTAACTGCGAATCTCATTTTTAATTTTCGTTCTAATTTAACCATAATTATCTTTAACGAATCCTTTGGTATTAAAGACATGATGAAGAGACCAGGGAAGGGGAAAATCTTCGCCATACAGGTAACCAAACAACACAGTCAAGAGACAGGATATCCAGATGTAATTGAAAGTACCAGAATGAGATCAACTGGCATGGATGTCCAAAACTAAAATGTACGACACTGACTAACATTAAATAAGCAATGTTTATTTTAGTATTATACACACAAACAAAGCCACACACACACACACACAGTCAGTCTCGTCATACACTGGAAACTCCGTTCTCTGTTCAAGAGTTTTCGAAAGTTATTCTAGTCGTGTCCACACGTAGCACCTAGGATGAGATAAGTGTTTATGTTACACAAGCTGTCATGTGTCTCCCACCTCCTTCAGTAGTCCTGTCACACAAACAGTCATAGACCACACGCAGTGACCAGAGTCACGCACAGAGACCGTGACTAATCCTGTCACAAACAGTTTAGTCGAGGTTCAAACCGAGGTTCATCTTGGGATGAGCCAAGTGGTAAGTCACACAAGATGTCAGACCACAGTCTGTCCAGGGCTGCGGTGCATAGGCGGTCTTAACTCGAGTTAAGACCGCAGTTAAGCCAAGCACGCTGTCTTAACCTAAGACGCCTGTTAAGCGCGGTGCATGGGCGGTCTCAACTCGCTAAGCAAGCGGTCTTAGTCTTAAAATTTGAGACTGGTCCCCCCCAGGCTTAACTCCTTGCTTAACCGCGACACGCTGCTTACGCATGACCGTACGGCGGCTTTCGTAGTAACAGTGGCGCTTGATCGTGTTGTTTACTGAGTTGCCCTGCGTATACCATTGACAGATACAGATTTTTGACTACTTCAGGGATCCATCAAATCCATTTGATATGTATGACGTCGATTTGTTTCATCGTTTTTGATTCCGTCGAGCGAACATAACAGTGGAAAATGATTTCGACCATCATTTTCAACGAAAAGACTCTATTCCGCCTTTGTTGCAGGTAAGACTACAGTCACCACCACTATATAAATATATAATTAATAAGTGTAATTGACAGCATTACGTTAAAATATTTAATAATGTTAGAATGACATCAAAATATAGTTACACAATAAAACAATGGCGTAGAACTTAAGACGGTGTTGACGACAGTGGGTGATGTTTGTTGTTATTATTGCTGCTCTCAGGTAAACATGAGACCACAAAACTTATACATATTTGGAAAGGAAAAAACTTGAACTTTGCAATAAAAGTAATAAAATTTCTACTTTCACTCTGGTGACAGCAATAATCCAAAAAATTTCAGTTTGCTGTACTTGGGTTATATGAGCAGACGCACAATTCTGGCCCATCCACTGTGCTCCGAGTGTTGTTTTAGAGTATGTAAACATTATTAAAAAATTGATGGCATTGTATTTAAGTAAAACAACACAGAATAAAGTAGCAGAGCACCCAGAATCTCTTATATAGTTTGATTTAATACATGTTTATCAATTTGACAGGCAGTTCCTTGCAGTATGTCTCAAGTTGTAAGCATGTGGCTCAAGAGATAGATAATCATAATAGGTTAATGTTATCATCGTCCTTTTTAACTAAAATGGACAGTTTTGTTTAGATGTGAATACTAAAATATATAAATCCTTGAGGTCAATAATATTTCCTATGTCTTTTGCAGGTGATGGTGGCATTACAATTTTATGCTACAAGCATAATGCAAGTTGTAGTGGCTGACGGCATTGACATGGGATGAATATGGGAGACAGTGGCTACCCGCTGAGGGACTGGCTTAGTTTCCCTTTTTTTAAATGCAGACAAGGAAAAGAACTCCTCCCCTTTAATATCATATGCTTCAGAATATATTTGTGACTTCAGATACATCCCTGCCAAAACAGCAAAAATCATCATGTGTTCCATTGTGCTGTCATAATTTCTAACTGAATAGTCACATTATTATTCAATTTGACTTTGGCTGAATAGCAACATCCACCCCAATCAGTTGGTGAACACTTTCAGCAGCTGGCATTACCAATCCATTTCCATCTGTTTTTCCGTCTAGTATTTGTTACTCAGCCTGTGCCAGATTTATTTTGATTTCCATGAATTGCAATTCTTTTTTAACAAGATTCAAGTTCACTGTCCAGGAGCTACAAAGTTTTTCGTTCTCTTATCTTTGTTGTGCATTCTTTTTGTATCATCAGGTATTTTGCTTTCTTCGGGTGACCCAGTTGACGGATGGAATTCTGGCTGCTTGGTACATCACCTTGTGTGTTTTATCTGACAGTCAAAAAGATTTTTTCAGAAATGTGCAGCTGTCTAGGCCTAAGCCGCTTTGATGGCTTTGAATATTGCTGTGTGGCTCTCTGTGTGGTCTTGATGCTGCGCGAAAGAAATGTTTCTTAGAACAATTGATTCATGACACTTCTACTTGGAGCACTGAGTACTTACCATCGCATTAGGTTATGTAAAGGTATTGTTTGAATTACTCTTCTGTGTAAGGTTTCTATATAAATAGATTATTGTGTTGCTTGTTATTCTTTGTGATGCCAAGTAACTAGTAAAAAGCAGTTATGTTGATATTTACTACATGCTGCTAGTAGGATTGTGAAGGACATGTTTCTCTCTTTAGAGTTAATATTTAGCACTTTTCACTGGACTCAGGTGTAGCCATTTCAGAACTTCATAACATCTTATTTGCAACTGTTTAAGAATGTAGACACTGCAAATCTGTCATTCAGAAGCTGATCAGTGTCTACTGGAATCTAAACTGTAGAACACTGGTACTGTAACATGCATTAGACTTGAACATTAAAACTTGTTAAATGTCCAAACTGACTGTGGATGTCAAGACAAACCTGCTGTGTACATCTCCAAATTATGTCATAGTCTGTGTTTGGCACTTGAATTAAACAATTTATAATTTTAAGCCAGCTGTGGAAAATTATATGTAGCTGCCCTCTCTAAAGTACAAAACCTTGGTGGCTTTTCCTTAATATTTCATGTTTTGTTCAAAAATACCATCAGGAATATCTGATATAAAGTACATTTTTAAAATTTCCCATTTGAAAAACATCATCATCTGAAATGTTCAATTCATTGTTGTTTGTTATGCATGAAAATAATAAATCTGCATATACTTCTAGCAAAAGCATCTCCATTGTTGAATTAGAAGATTGAACTGGAGTGTTCTATATTGCACCTCCTATATATGTCAATATTATTATTTATTACTCTCCCCTATCATGAAAAACTTCTGGAGGAACCAGCATATTAAATGATTCACCACCTGTAACAAAAACTAAATCAGAAATGTATCTAGTTATTTTAAATAAATGTATTTCGGATGGAAATACTTATTTTCAAACCGGCTGTTGTGTGCTGACTATAGGCTTTGCATTTGCATTCTCTCGGTATCTAGAGCTTTTTCTGCGGATGACACAGACGTAAAAAAAAAAGTCTACACAGGTAAACAAAAAGACCAACCTTCGATGTTTATGCCTTCCATCAGTTCTCTGAAATCATCTACCAAAATATTTATCACTTTCTCCTTTCATCACGGGTGTTTCTGGTGGCACCCTGTCCGCTGATGGATGTTTCTGACGACATCGAAATGAAATTATGGAAGATCTTAAATCCGCTCATATCTTTCTTATTTCATCTTTTTCTTTTTTCTGGTAAAGCCTCTTCTTCTCCCTGGTAACCTCCTCGATTAAGACTAATATTTCGCTGTCGCACATCCCTACTTCGTTTCAGTAATGGTGCGCAGACGAATTTCGCGGCTCGGCACCATCGCTGTAGCGCAGTTTTCATTGGTGGAATATACGGTTGGCAAGGCCGCTCCCAAACGAATTTATTTATATCGCCGACCTCGACCGCCGCGCTGACCTGACCCGGTTCTCAGCTAAGCAAGGGGCTGAGCTCGCTCATGCAACAGGCTTGAGACCGCGAACTTAGCCAAGACGAAAAGCGAGTTAAGCAAGACGAAAAGTTAAGACCGCCTATGCACCGCAGCCCTGAAGTATTAAAACACACGACAGCTGTCACGAACAGCGAATCTGTTGACTCTTTGTGTCACGCCTCACCACAGAAATCTCGTGACGAATCGACGAACACCATACATCACACTCGATATACCTCGCGCAAGATGCGCACGCATCGTCTGATGAAAGTCACGACACCTCATCATCCTTCACACGATGACATCATGGCTCATGGCGCCCTCTAGACGAAACTCCTCCGGGGTGACGGTGTAGCTACCGGAAGTGGTCGTGCTGACGTCATCGTCGAGCGCCGTGCTGGAGCCCTGCCTCTGGTAGGACATGGAGGACGCCGACCTGGGGCAGACGACTCACCACGTTGTCCATCAGGTCCAGGCTGTGCCTGCTACCCGACGGGTGGCTGGACAGGCCCTCGGCGTACCCGCTCGCCTGAGCCGGGTGGCAATATGGCGGGCCGTAGTTCCGACGGTAGGGGTGCGCCGCCTTGACCTGCGGCCTGCGACTCTCGTGGTAGCTGCCCGAGTACAGACCTCGCGGCTTCGAGGACGACCTCTGACTCGGAGGGTTACTCTCAGGATGACCATGACCCTGGCGGTAGCTGCCTACAGTGAGAGTCGCAGAGTTGTATTGTCCTTGCCTCTCCGGGCTTGCTCGAAAACTAGTCAGGGTGGGGTTACCCCTGGTACCGGCGTCTAATCATTCATAAGGGGAAAAAAACTTTCATTAGAACAAAATAAAAATTATCAGAATTATTCTCCTTCATCTGTAAATATTTACAAAAAATATTAAAAGCTAAATATAATGCTGTAATTTTTTTTTAACAAAAGTGAGAATGAAAATAAAAGCTTAAGTAGTGGAAACACTAAATCATTTACGCCTGCAATAAACAATTGATGCAAAAACAATCGTCCTCCTCGCCTCTTTATTACCTACGTGAACTATTTTTAAGCTTTGAGAGGCAGTCCTTTTTCTTCTCTCTGACTTGGCCAAACAAATTCTGCTGTCAGTTTGACTGACAACCAATTTTTATACAGGAGCTTGTCTGCTTCTGGCTTCCTTCCACTCAGACAATAACCCCGACAAGAAAAGCGTCGATAACTCCCAACAAGCACACGTGACAATGATGGAGACGTGGGAGGCGAAAGCGAAAAGGCGGGCGAGTGCGTCATGCGCTGCGAACATTTTTTTTTAAAGCACTGGCCATGCGCACACAGCACTTCGGGTCATAAAGAATAATTTGTAACATGATGTTGACATTTTGGTGCAAACACTTACCCCTCCCCCCTACACCGTGTCTACAAACACATAGCTCACCCCACCACCATCACCAGCTACCCTCCCACTTTCCCCCGCTCAAGCATCTGTGCATGCGCGGGTTGAAGAGAGAGCAGGAGGAGAGGTGGTGGTGGTTGAGTTGGGGGTGGGACTTCAGTCGCTATCTCTCGAAAGACATTTATTTCTGGGAGGATAAGATCGAGGTTGAGCTGAGGGTCGGCATCTGCGTGTTGTACATGACAGCCACGCTCTTTGTCCCTCCCGTACCTATCAGCCCCTTCGATGGGTAAATGTTTTGGCATCTATTTTGTAAGGTGTGTAGCTTCGCTGGTTATTGCATTTTTCTGTCTGCATGCACACGTGAAGTTCGTGGGAAAGCGAGCTCAACTCTTTTTTTTTTTTTATTTGCACGTGGAGCAGTGAGAAATATGGAAGAGAGGAACTTTCTCTTTGTGCGTGCGCGCGGGCATGTGTGTGTGGTTGCTTTCTAATGTGATCGTTCAGACTTTCTTTCTTATGTTTGGTCAAGAGATAAAATCCAGTAAACCCACTGACAAAGTACGCAAAAAATAAATAAATCGAAGCTATATATATACATCGCCATGGATACGCAGCTTTAATCTCAAAACAATTGCTGATTGGAGTGAAAGGCATCCACCTCTTGGCCAGGATCTCTGATTGCCACAATCTCACTTATAATCCACGTGACACTTTTCATCTTCTTTTCTTTTCCATTCACGCTTTTTCGTAAATTTTAGAAAACTTAACTGAGTCAGCGTTATCTGTAGTAAAAACAAAATTAGATGTAAATCTGAGAATTTTTTAAATAAAGAAATTATATTTTAAAAAGTAAAAATTATGTCTGTACCTCCCTCTTGTGTTAAGAATAGCTGTGCATTTATTTCCATATCAAAATTTTTAAAAACTCATTATTTTTCAGTAGCAGGATTGATCTCTTCTGCCAGACGGTTATTTATGTTGAGGAAGAGGATTGTGGGATGACATCAAATGTTGAACAGGCAGTGGGAGTTAACGCTCTGTTAACGCTACTTGTGAAGTCTCGCTTTAATATGCAGATGCTGTTGTCATGAAGATTTTATTTATTTTTGGTCGATTCAAGATAGGCAGCATAGCCCGAAGAACTGAGTTATTGTTCCGCTTACCGTAGATAATATACCCAACCGCTGCTTCCCCTGCCTAACCGCACTTAGCAACCAGTCGATCTCATTTACTCAAGTGAAAAAAAAAAAAAAAAAAAAAAAAGAGAAAAAAAACCCATTAAAATCTCACAACTGTACAACCCTCCGCCCCTCCCACACCAACCACCCCTGCCACGTGACCTCTCACTACTCTAGTGACGTAAGCATACTGACGCTTGTCCAAGGAGATGTCAAGGTGAGTGTCGTCATCACTGGCGCCCTTGCCGCTGTCACTGGTCCCCGACTCGCCGGAAGCGTCACTGTTGACGTCATCAGGCTGAAATGGATGACAAGGATGTACACTGAGATCACTTCATCAACAATCCTGTCACCGGCGTCGCTCCTGCTTCCTCACCTACCCGCCACCCGCCGCCCTCCCTAGTCTTTGACAATTCTTTTTTTAGCCTGCGTTAGAGACCAGTGGCGTGTTAGTAATAAAAATATTAGTGATAATTAATATCAGTAAAATTATGTAGCTCGATACCCAGTTAGGGTTGCAGCGCTTTACACAGCATAAACAGATTAATATTTTTACACAAATAAAAAATTTTCCCGTGCAAATACCAGCAAACAAACAAGTCAACATTTATGCAAATATAAATATTTTTCTCTACATCGTCTCACATGATAACTCACAGAACATACGTGCGTGTGTGTGTGTGTGAATACAGGAGAGAGCGGGGTAAGCAAGAAAAAGTAAGAAGGAAAAATTAATAGCAGAAGTAAAGATATCTGGCTAAGCAACAAAAGTTTTACTGAGCAAGACAGAGAGGGTAAAATCAGATTGTCGAGTGAAATATTTCAGTAGCTACCCGGTAAGTCTCTAAGGCGTCTAAGCTGAGGGCTTTGGAAAAAGGAGGTACATGTCCTCATTTGTGAAGACAAGGAGTGTGTTTCAAATCTACCCTTAGGGGTGTTGTGTTTGTATTTATGGGCTTTTAGGTCGGAGATTCCCATTCTAATCAGGACATTTTTATAAAGCCTTGTTATTTACACAGATAAAACTCGCAGGGCTTTGTGTAACACGACAGTGTCAGTTTAGTTTACGGAGATTTTATTTAAATACAGACAGAAATTCGTCAACATTTTGAGCCTCTTTGTTTTCCCCAAACATCTCCAAAGCCGTACATGTGCTTTAGACACATAGCAAGCTTTCTGTCTGTTATGGGGCTCAAGCAGGATATTATAAGCTTTAGGTGGAAGTCTGTGTCCATCTTTGTAAGACGTAAGAAGCATCGTATGTATAAGGCGTTGGAGTACACAAAGAGAGAGCAGACCGCTGAAATGACTTCTAGCGAAGGTCTCTACTACATAATGAAAACGCTTCTTGAAGTAGAAATTAAGAACTAAAGGCATTGGTAGTCCACCTAGCCACCCACACCCCTGTCTTGTCTACATACAGCATGGAGCCGTCAGACGGAGGTGCATGCCGCTTGCTACTTGACGCACGCGCCCCCTTGTGTGCCCCAGCGTCTCCCGTCAGCAAGACGTCAGGAGAGAATGCTCAGGGGTTCATTAATCTTCTTGGCTGGCATGTTTAGTTTGCAGCGACCTCTGCTGGGACACGGTCCTATACTTTTACTTGACTGTGAGCAATAAAATATTTTGCTCTTTGATGGCGTGGTGAGAAAATCGTTTATCCCCCTTTACAAATCATTTCCTCCACATGGAAGGTCGCGTGTGCATGACGCAGCTGACTCCTTGTTGTCTTCTGGTGCACGTCAGATGCTTAACTGACTTCTGAAGGTATGTCAGATTTAAACTCTGCTGAACAGCTAACGCGAGATAAGACTTTTTTTTTCCCCTCAACGTGTCATCGTTGGGTGTGGGGAAAAGGAAAAGATTAAAAAATGATATATGAATGAATGAGGGAAAGAACAAAGGAACGAATGAGATAGCTAGCAGGTCTTAATAGTGTGTACGTGTGTGAGAGGTTTTGGGGTTGGGAGGGAGATATCATGTCGACATTATTCGAATGGAAGCTGAACTATTTAGCAGAAATCTTGTTAAACAGGCGAGTTCATCTCAGCATCGAGATCCCGCTCACTGACAGTCCTCTTGAGCACACGTCTCCCTTTCATACCTCTCAAATATGAGGTCAGCCCTTTTACTCGACACCACCAATCATATCCAGTCACCTACGTCACATCCGTCTATAAACAATGACTTGCTAAGACTACACCACAATAAGCTATGATTGAGTGCTGCAATACATAACATGTTTCAATGCTGCACGGTCTGTCTATGATGTATATTCCTATGGGTTCCTCTAAAACATTGATTTCCATTTCTTTTTTCTTGAAGCGCATGCGCATAGATAGCCGAGACCAGAAGCGCCCGATATCATAGTGTGCGCAAGGTCTGGATAACCGAGACCACAGGCGCTCGATACCCAAGTTCAGCGCACTCTCCCCAGCTGACCCACAAGTCCAGTGGGAAACTGGGTATTGTGGAGGTCAAGCTGCGAGAGAAATGAAATGAACTTTCCCCCCCCACACACACACACACACACAATCTCTAACCCCTCCCTCCCCTGCGAAGACATCAATCCCCAACGACCGAAATCGCACAAGACTACCTTTACTTTTTTTTAAGTAAGTGCTTAGCACAAATAATTTGTTAGCTTTAAGTGACTTCTTAACCTTAAGCCCTAGTCTCAGGAATTTCTTTTTTTTTATTTCTCTCTTCATCTCTTAAAAGCTCTAGAACTTCAAAAAACAATTACTATCCTTTCCCCGCACTGAGGAGGAGGATAGTGAGGCACCTACGTGCACATGTACTCAAACGACATGAGTGAGACTCAGAAATTACTACTGTCATGTCTTCCCCTGTGCCGGCAACCAGTGTTCAGAGCTCTTTCATTATTAATTCTGCCCCTCGTCATCTATAATGGTGTAAGAATAATACAATCACTTATTATTATTATTTCACTCGGCAGGGTCATTATTCTGTCACAGGTCAGGCTCATAATTCGGAGACTGTCTCTAGGATTGTGGGATTGCTGCAGAACAAAAGACGAAGTTATATTTCATGACAGGTAAAGTAGCTATGGGGATTACTAATCGCAAAGGTACAAAGTATTTTTTAAGTCCTTCCTATTTCTATAATCTGTAGTTGCGCATCCTCTTAGTTTGCCTCCCCTTCCAACCCCGCCTTACTTCCCTTTTCCGCCTAACAACCTCAAATTAAGCATTAAATCGGACTACCGCAAAGGAGGTGAAAAAGAGGGTAGATGAAATATCGTTCCACGTTTCCATTTTCATATGCCAAGGAAACGATTCGTGCTACCTCACAAGAAGAGACTAGAAAATAAAACCATTTTTTTCTTTACCCCTGTAGAAGACTTTCTAGAGATTAATTTTATCCTCCTGTATCTTGGCATCGTGGACGCTAGATAATGCCAATGTACACCCTACCCCTGCATCCCATCAACAAAACTTCCTCCCATCCTTTCTGGGGGCAAGGGGGGTTTGAGGGCTTGGGAGATATGCACGTGTAAGGAAACTCCAGTGTGTGAAAAAAAAATGTAGCGATAAAGCCAGGTTACGTTACATTACATTACACTGAGTGTCACATGTGCCAGAAAAGGGACTTAATTTGGCGATAAAAACTAATCGCAACCCTTAGTTTGAGAAGGTGCAGGTAAGGGAACTAAAGAACTTATCTAGATGTACCACGCGTATATCAACAGCGAAAAAATCGGCGGTGAAACGGTCGTCGTGAGCGAGGTGAGCGATTTTTCATCACCGTCTGCTTACTCCGGTCTTATCTAGCACTCGAACACGCATCTCTTGAAGGTCCACAGTTCGGAAACGGTCCTTGTGAACCACAGTTTTCCAAGTTCACTATCTGACTACTTACCCCGTTTATTCGTTTCCACAAGCACCCGTCTGCTGCTACGTCGTGCACGGACGGCGGTGGAGGTAGTGGAGGAGGTGGAGGGGAGGAGAGCCCTCGAGTCTGGATCTGAGGGGTCTCGGCAGCGGGTGGGTCCAGGCTGAAGCTAACCTTCTTCTGCACGTCAGGTCTTTGAGGCAAACCTTTCGGGGACAGAATAACTGGAGGGGAAGAAGAAGAAAGGTCCTCTTGCGATGGTGGTCGTGGTGAGCCGTTCCCACGCTGTGGGTCGCTCTTTCTTGGGGACGACTCTGCTTTGGGGGTGACGTAGTCGTTCTTGAAGACTGGACAGCTGCTTCTCGGGGGGGAATGCTTGGAGGGGGGCTTGCGGTGTCGCTCCGAACGCAAGACAAACAGTATGGCGCCGATGATGATCCCCGACAACACGAGCGTGACGCCCCCTATGACCCCCACGATCACCACGTAGCTGTCGTGGGAGCCCTCGCCGTCCACGTTGCTTGCGTCCCCTAGCGCGGCGCTGAGGTTCTGGAAGCTGACCTCCACCAGGAGGCTGGTGGTGGCGGACAGAGGGGGGACGCCCATGTCGCTCACGCGCAGGTGAAGCTGATACACGTGCGGGTTCTTCAGTCTCTGCACGCCCGTCAGAGAGAGTTCTCCGCTCCTGGGGTCCACCTGAAAAACTCCGTCTTCGTTGCCGCTGGAGATGGAGAACACCAGCGATGACGCGTTGCTGTCGTCAACGTCGTAGGCGATTATGCGCGCCAGCACGGTCCCTGCCTCGGGTTGACGCGAGATGACGACAGAGTGGTTGACGTTGGTGGGGAACAGGATGACAGGAGGGTTGTCGTTCACGTCGCTGATGCTGACTGTCACCTGCAAACGATGTGGACAAGGGATTTAAAAGACTTGCAAGCTGTTTACATTAATAATAATAATGTGTATTTATACAGCGTTTTCCAAAAACTATTTTGTCAGAGCGCTTCACAAATAAAAGAAAACTACAGAATTATTCTAAATAAACTTTCACGCTGACATCTATTCACATATGTACTCATACATCAGACACACCCAGAGTGAATACACACATTTCTCCAGCCCACGATCTGCACATGGAAGTGTGAAGTCATTGATTTTAAAAAATTGTAAGCTTGGACTTAAAGGTAGTCAAAGAATGAGCGTGACGACGGCTGGTGGATAATTTGTTGCAAGTTTTTAGACCTTGGTGGGGAAAAGACTTCATGAAGGCTGGACATCAATAACACAATTATCTCATATCGAATTTAGCAAAGACTTCTCGTACATGAGTGGTGTTCGAGAGCGGGATGTTCCCTCTGTCCCTGGCCAACACTGTGAACCCGTATATCGGGTCAGTCTCTCTGTCCAGCGCCCTGGACACGGTGATGGAGCCGTTGGGGTGGACTGTGAACGGCACCTCGCCACTGACCGAGCCAGCAAAGAACAACTCGACCTGCAAGATTAGGTCAACACATTTATTCATATTGTTACTAAAGGAAGGAAATTGCCAAGTCAAAATCTTATTTTAGTAACAAATTATTATCGACCTTATCCTGGTGGTTAAAAAATGAAAATTCTCCTCATAACAATAATTTAAGTTTACAGACAAAATTATCTGAACAATGTACAGTACCTCTCCGTTTCTTCCTACATCTGCGTCGGTTGCCAGGATGTGACCGACAAGATAACCCGGTCAGCCCGCTCGGACACGGTGAAAACATACGGAAGCCCTTGAAACTGCGGTGCGTTGTCGTTGAGGTCGCCCGTGGTGATGGTCAGACTGGTCGTCGCCATCATCGGGGGGCTGCCGCTGTCTGTCGCAGTGAGCGTGAACCTCAGCTCGGGAGTGACCTCCCTGTCCAGAGACGCTGCGGCGCTGATGATGCCAGTTTGAGGGTCCACGTGCAGGTAGCGTGCGGCTTCTGGTTCCAAAAGGTTGTAGGCGATGAGTGCGTTTGTACCTGCATCCGCGTCTGTGGCAGTCACCTGCAGCAGGTACTGAGCCACCCCGTTGTTTTCGTCAACAGTGACACGGTAGTCTGACTTGTCAAACCTGTAGACAGGAACGCACATAAAAGTTTACATCGGAAGGGTGGGGTAGGGAGGGATCTGGGCAACTTTCAGACTATTTTTAGAGACAACAAAGAAAGTCGCCTCCTGCATTGTGCCATCCTACAGGGAATTTACACACTGACAGTTGTAATCATGGAGTAGGCTTTATTCAATTTAACAAAAATTAAACAATGCTTATGTTCCCCATATTTTTTCATTTCAGTGATAAATTACTGTCATTGCACGACAAATTATTTTCTTTTAATCAAATTTGTTCTGTGAGCCCGGTCAGGGTGTTTGTTACTAAACAGAAATTAATCAAATTACTGAAATGAATGAATGCATAAGACAATATAAAAGATAATGGAAAAGATCAGCAAAATAAGAGAAGAACAAGGAGAAGGGAGATTATCTTTTTCACGTACATGGGAGGGTTGTCGTTGACATCTGTAATAAAGATGTTGCACGTTACAGTTGTGGTGAGGGGTGGCGAACCCATGTCCGCGCAACTAATGGCAAGGGTATACGCAGGTGTGGTCTCCCTGTCCATAGTCCTGTTCAGCACAATCTTGTAGCCCTTGTTGACGAGCTTCTCCAGGCGAAACTCCGGCATTAAGTTCATAGAACAGCTAACATTACCGTTTTGACTCGCGTCACTGTCCTCAACATTGACGAAAGCAACGAACGAGTCCACCATGGCGGATTCCAGGATCTGAACTTCGGTGGTGTCGCCGGTCTGCACCGTGACGATCCTCACTACCGGCGGGTTGTTGCCCGTGTTTTGCACCTTGATCGTGACGACCGCCTGCACGACGAATGGAGGAGTCCCACCGTCAAAGGCCTCCACGATGAGATTGTACTCCGAGATGCCGGTCTTGTGTTCCAGCTGCGCTTTCAGGGTGATGTCTCCTGTCGAGGAGTTCATCGCGAAGAAGCGGTCCACAACATCGGAACGAAGACTGCTAAAACGGTACTGGACAGTTCCGTACACCCCGCTGTCTTTGTCCGTGGCTCGCACCTGCAGAATCTTGGAGCCCACCTGCGCATCTTCTTTGACCTCCACCGCATAGGACTCCTGCTGGAACATTGGTGGGTTGTCATTCTCGTCCTCGACCTGGATATTCACCTGGAGGGTGTCGTTGAGCGCTGGGTCGCCGCCGTCGACAGCGATGACGTTGAAGTTGTACTCGCGGGTGGTCTCGCGGTCCAGTCCTTGCTCCAGACGAAGGTTAATGAAGCTGCTGACGCCCAGAGACTTCGTGGCCGAGATGGAGAAGGCGCTGGTCTTCGGGGTCATCTCGTAACGTTGGACGACGAAGTTGGAGGCGCAGTCAAGGTCCTGGGCTCCTCTGAGCTGCAGGACCGTGCCCACCTTGGCGCCCTCCGACACTTTGAGGTAAACTTGGCTGGAGGGAAAGGACGGGGGGTTGTCGTTGACGTCCAGAACCGTCACCTTGACACTGGCGATGTTGGTGAAGGATCCGCCCTCGATAGCGACGTTAAACTCCTGCGCGCATGAACACGAAGATCCGCACACCTGTTCTCTGTCCAGCCGAGTCGCCATGGAGATGACGCCTGAACTCGCATCTATTTTGAAGAAGGATGCAGGGATGCTGGACTTGTCCAGAATATTGAAGACAAGAGGACGGTTGGCATTCGAAACTCCCAGAAACAGTGCGGGGTAGTTGTTGACGTTAACAACAGGAGTATCCTCCCTTTCCTCTTCTTTGATGCTGACATCGATATCCGCACCTCGAGCGAAGTCTGCCACGGCAACGAGAGCCAGAATGAGTGATAGAACATGTTCTCGCTTGTTGGCCATCTTCCAGGTGTCCTTGCTGTTCAAAGCAGTTCCCCTCAGAAACCGTTGCAAGAATTCCCAGCCAAAGGATCAGTTCATCTCGTTAGACAGACAGCTGCAAAAGACAGAAAGGAGAAATGTTGCAAAAGCAGGTTTGCAGCCAAGCACGGTTTTGGTGTTCTCGCGAAAAGATTAGAAGTAGATAAGATTTTTAGTGCTATCGTCAACAAGTTAAAAAAAGTGTAGCTTTCGCTAGGAGGAGTATCAAATGTGGAAGAAGGGAGGAAGGGACCAGAGAAGAAGAACATGGCGGGGAAGGGGGTACAGCTGTTTTGCGGAAGCTGGAAAGCGCCGTCAGCTGACAGTTTAAATGGCTCGACAGGAGACACATAGCATATGTTCGCCCCGACTTTTTCCCCCAAAATGTGTCTGTGTAGTCTATCACGGCATAGGTGCTCTTCCCACTCTTTGTGAAAAGTAAGAAAAAGTAGTCTTGCTTATCCACCCTCACCCCTCCCCAATTTAACCGTTTCATCTTGCAGTTATAAATATCGTGAAGGGGAGTAAAAGCCAACGAAATATCGCGGGGAGGGGTGGGGTGTGGGAGTTCGTGATGATACTTCTTATCCGATGCTTTCATCTCGGCCATTACTCAGACGCAGGCCAAAAAAGCAAGGAACTCCGTGCAAACTTCTCGTACAGGAAGACCCTTGGCCCCGCAGCCAGGGCTGATAACTCTGAGAGAGAAGTAAAAAGCTGGACTCAAAACATACCGGCGAGGGGTGGGGGGAATGGATTGGGTGAGGTGGGGGAAATTCCTTTGGCAAATCTTCTCTCACGCTACCGCTCGCATGTGGCCACTCCCAGTCTTCAAACAAACTGTCGTTTCCAAGATTCTCCACAGTCGTCTCTCCTGTCGTCTGGGATACCATTCCATCAGTTAGTGCACACACACACATACTACAGATATCAAGTTGGTATGGGAGAATGATAAAATTTACTATAATCATAAGGACAACCCTCATCCAGCATATTGAGACACTTGAATAATTCTCTCGCACGCACTGACGCAGAGAGAGAGAAGGGAAGACAAAGGCAAGATGGTTTGGGTCGGGCACTTTAAAAAAAAAAAGCATTTTACCCAACATTCAAAGGAGTGTCGTGAAAGAAAAAGAGAGGAGATTCCGTTCGTTTGTGCAAACAAACTGGTGGACCGCCTTTAATCAGTGTAACGAGAAGCATGGGACGGCCGATGGGATGTCATCAACTGCCCATGATGCACCGCGTTCTTTGAGCGGGTCGTCAATGCCAAGAGCAAACTACTCCACAAACAAAGGAGACCGAAGCGTGGAGGAGGGACAGATTCCTGTCTCCCGGTTGCTTAAGTAACTGTCCACAGGTTTAGTCGCATCGTCTTGCAAGGGCCGCCTTGTTCCGCAGGCTGAAGTGAAGAGACCCTTGTTCTCAGGTGTACTTTGTGGTGGTGGGAGCGGGAGGGGGACGTTTGCAACGGCCAATGACGTCAGTGACAGTAGTTTCAAGCAGTCGCATCCCAAGGTCGAGAAGATGCTCCTATGGGTCCTGTAACTGGGGTATATAGTCTAGTAAAGACTAAAAAGTTATTGGAAAGAAAGCAAACTCAAATAAGACAGGTCATTATTAAAGTTGAAAGCCTAGTAGTGTGGAGAGAATTTCTTTCTCTCTTCCACACATTACACTTAACTCGGTGTGTGTTTGTTTGTTAATGAATAAGACAGAGAAAAACGTGGGAATTTCGAAGATATTTTCCATTGCCCAGTATGCTTTGAACATCCATTTTCTTTGAAAAGTCTGTCGGTTTGTCAGACATCAAGGATGGTCCACTTTTCGCATATCGCTTTGAAATCTTCCAGACATATACGAAACTTTGGCGATAAACGACATGTATACGGTCTGCCGATAGCGCTGATGAGGGAGGAAATGCATAAATGAAAGCTGGAAACTTCTGCAACAGATTATTATCAGCGGCGAGGTTTATGCTTGGCAGATATGCTCTTTCCTCAGAAGAGGAGACCAACGCTTTGCAGCTGGAGCCCACCCTGATTACGTCATGTTATCTCCACAGATACACGATATCTCGAGGCGTATACTTCACGGTTTAAGCCCCTCGGCCACTTTATGCGGGGTGGGGCCCCTTTACCCCCAAAATACCCACCACCACCCCTAATCTTAATAAAAGTGATGTTTCGTAGATTTCTGATGCGATGGGAAAAGTTGTTCATGAAAGGTGATTCATACATCTGCAACTAATGAGAGGTAAAGTACTTTTTGAGAGATTGATTATGGGAAGTTGAAATGGCCGAATACCTGTCTCTTCACACAATCTGTCTAAAATATAAAAACGAGACAGTGTGTACCGGTGATTACTGATGTTGGCGACATTTCTATGGTAAGATTTTTACTTTTTGTCAACAGCTAGGACTTTGCTTACCTACCTTACTCCCATGCGGATCACTAATACACCAGAACACCTCCATGCACACTCTCACACACGCAAGTAAACACAACTATAAAAGACAACATCAACAACATGAACAATAAAACAAACACACAAACGTACATATCTCACTAGCACACACTCAGTGACAGTTGAACAGGCAGGACAAGTGGACAAGGACAAACATGTGATTATCAGAGAGAAGAAAGGATGAGAAACCGGAATATCGAAAAGATGAGTCAGTTCTATTTTAATTAATTAATAAAAAAAAAAAACTTGGCAGATAAGAGCTCTCAATCAACGTCACCCATCAACAGCAATCATATCGCAGTGACAAACGATATCATCGATTTCTGCATTACTGTTCCCTAGATAAACAAACACGCAGGATCGTAATGAAAGCAACTTTACCTTCCGCATGATGGGGTGAGAGAAAGAAGAAAAAAAACAACTCCGATGTTCTTCTCCTCTTTCTGAGATGCTAGTCAATGAAGACAGGAGCACAAACCCACAGACAGCAAACACCGAGACAGTTACTCCCAGGAGTAGATTCACTGACTGGCTACACAGGAAGGGGATGAGAAGTTCACTCAGGTAAGCAGACGACGGGTAACACACAGGTACTCGTAATGTACCCGCGTTACAACTGCTGTCCGACGTCAGGCGCTCCTTGCGGGCTGCGCTAGGCCACGCCCACTGGCGGGTGATTGACAGGCCGGGCTGTGCCATCAAGACGGAGGGCGCCCCACGAGGCACGCGCCGCTGTTGAGCTTCGTTTACCGGGGCCCTGCCTCTCGCACGCCCATACCTCACCGCACGTGTGTGTGCGTGTGTTCAGCGGTATTCATGTGTTTGTTAGTGTGTATGTGTGTGTGAGAAGCATAATTCGTGAGATACATGGAGTGCTATTACATGTTATTACACTTTACAGAAAACTTTCTTTCTACTTCTTGATTATCTTTTTTTTATGTTTATATTTACTATGGAGAATCTGTTTTTCTTATATACGCTCTCTCTCAATATTTCTATATGAAACTACATTTGTACATACAAGCATTCATGCACGCACATGCTCGAATACCGATGCAGCCACCACTCCCACCCGCCCACACATCTGTGCACCCAGATGACGACCGACATGTGAAACATGAGAGCATGCTCCAGCACCCGAAAATCAGCTCCTACCTACTGGACATCTGTTTAACTTCTAGGTGTTTAAAGACACTTTTCATCGTCCTGTCCAGCCTTCTATAGGGTTCCTTCGGGCTGTGTGAAGGACCCGGAGGTAAAGCAACCTTCGAGGCAGCCCTTGTCTCCACTTGATAGCTTTGCCCTCTAGAGAGGTTCGTAGTCCTGCAACCAGCTGTTGCCTTCCAGCTCATCCACTTATATTTTTGCTGGAGGGGGCTTAAACTGCACTGTAAATAAACTAAGACCGGTCTCTTCACAGACGTATATCTCAGAGAGAAAGAAGGGGAGGAGAGAGAGTGACTGAGGTCCAAGTATTAAGTTTTACACCGCTGTCCCTGTAGCCAGGCAAGACGCTCGACAAAGCCAAGTGCTTCCTGTTGCCCGGTCACTCCAGAGCTCTTGGAAATAATGAACAGTCGGGCTTTTAACGCGTGACGACACAAGATGGTGTCTGTCTCTACTGTTCCATGTCTCCTGGGAAACATCACAGACGTTCAGGTAGACGATTGTCGAGATGAAATTCCTCTCACGAGTACCGTTCATCTTCGAGAAAAAATAAAGTGCTTTTTTTTCCTCGGAGTGCTTTGTTTATGAAGTGTGCCACCTTGCGGGAAAATGTTCCTCCGGGTCAGAAAAACTCCAGGATCAGTGGCGAAAGTTTACTTTCTTTGGAACCGATGTGGTGTGGTGTGAAGGGGAGAGTTTGCACACGGAGAGAGCTTGTGGCTGACAGTTTTGGTCTTATCTTCAGCGATTTGTCAAAGTGCGTGGCATTTTGCGAGTGTCAGTGGAGGATATTCTTCCCCCCTACTCTTAATGTGTGTAGGTTGGCTGGCGCTAAAGGTATCTCGGTAACTACGGGCATCCCTTTCCCCCTAGAATAATTCATTCTCCAAAGCTGTGGTTGAAAATTCATTGACTGCAAACTCAAGAACTTGCAAAATAAAAATGTAAATTGAGACTGCGGATATTAAAGTACTGCATGGTTAACTGTGGGCGGTTAATGAGGATGGCTTGCTGATCACATGTGCAACATCTACCTGCAAACATGACGTCACGCCGTGTCTTTCTCTCTGGCACCGGAAGTCCGCGCCTCCTCCCTCCACTTCCAGTAAAACTTCTGACTGCGGAATACGTCTGCAAAAGTTGTGCCAAGTCCTCCCTCAAGGCCCAATCTGACTAATTTCAAGAGAAACCTGACCGCTGTTTGGAAGAAGGGAGACGGGTTCAACTGGCATCAACTGTCTGTTGATCCTCTCGGATCATCCCTTGCTTGCTGTCTCGACAGAACTCACAGACGGCTAGGAGGAGAGGAAAAAAGAGGAGATACCCTTCGTGAACTGAAAGTGCATCCACGATGGACCTGAAAATTGAAGCGGTTTGCATTTAATTCCACCCGACTAGACAGCCGACAGCAGGCATTTCTTGTCACACCGTAAAGAAGGCCACCTTGCCGCCCTCCAGGGATTAGTCACCGACCACGAGACTTTGCAACAAGTGATGGTCTCACAAGTTGTCTCTCTGTCGACCTCTGTCTTCTATCTATCCCACGCTTGATATATCATACACAGACACGTGACATCAAAATACCATCAGCAGGACTAAGACTTTCCCACAGTCCATCCTGTAATGTTCAGAAAACTTGAAAGGCCGAGTTGATTAATTGACTGATTGGTTGGAAATTTCAAACTTTTTTTTGTTTTGTTTTTTTGACTTCTTTGTCTACTTCCGAAGCTTTCAAGTCCATTTTCAAAACTCATTTCCTTAAAGGAATATCTAATCCCGTAAACTCGCTCCGTTCCCTTGTCAGTCCTTCATCTTCATCCAAGCACTTCATTTCTGTCTGCCACGGTTTCAACCTTTGTTGTATGGGTTCATTCTCTCGGTTTGTAGTTCTTAGTGCAAAGCGTATTGAGCTTAAAATCAGGGGCTTTACAAATTCTACAATTGATTAATTAGTTGATTGATTAATGGGATAACATTAATGTGGGATTGATTGATTGATTGATTACCCACTCGATAATATCAAATGGGAGTGAGTGATTGAAAAACTAAACTAGAGCTTAGACTCGATGTCATGTAATGGTCGCGCGGGTTATAGGTGGAACGAACCACAGTGTTCTTCTTCATCATCCACTCCGCAACCGTTTATGTAAGCCGACCCACATCCGACCTTTAATCTCAAACCGAAATGTTGACCATAAAGATCCCACCAACAGTTTTATTTACTCTTTCTCTCTCTCTCTCTCACACACACACACGTTTTCCCCTCCCAGGCATTTTCCGAGCACGCTGGCAAAGCAACACTGTGCTGTGGCCGCCATTGTGTACCCGACCGTTGACCATTGACTGCCTCGCCAATGACTACCCTCGGGGCAGAATTAACACGTTGGAGAGCTTCAGAGGGCGGGCTGGGCAGTGAGGACTTTGGCGCTGAAATCACACAGTGTGTGAAATGGGCCCCCCGATGCTGTCTAGACAGAAAATCACAAAGGTCAAGCCCCACAACGAAGACATGAGTAGAAGGTAGAAGTCTTGTCTCCACCACACGTAACAGGCATAAAGCTCCTTCCTTCCGGTCCTAGAAAATATGTCTTACAGGGACCGGCACTTTTATGTACCTGTTGGGAGCGTGAGTGTAGTACATATGGGATAAATTATTTCTTGTATAAATGTACTTTCTCAATGTCCCTAGAATATAAAAGAATAATGCGAAAGTACGAGGTTCGTTTATTTTCAATCTTGCATGTATAATTTTTGATTTCTTTGCTTTCGATATTTCACAGGTAAAGTTTTTATTTTTACGCACACTCTCTCTCTCCTTCCCAGCGGCACAAAGCTGTCTACAAATAAAACATCAGCAAAGAGAAGACAAATATGAAGCAGTAGCTCAGCACGCTTGTCTTCTCTCATCACAACATCACCCAAATCTGGAGGTCATGTTGTCAAGATAATAAATTGTCTTCCCGCTGCAGCCTGTTATGAATACATTGGTCTTGTCACGCGACAAAGAAGCCGTTGTGTGAGAGACAACCCCGCAGACTCAAGGGACACAATGATGTACGGCGGGTGTCAGAAGGAGGTGATTGATGTCGTATGAACATCGCAAACAGTGACAGTTACACCACACGTGGCAACAGTTACCAACGGCATGAAACACGGACATAAAATAGTAGGAGGAATTTGGTGAGAAGGAGGGCAGTCTCACTCTGGTCAGTGCATTGTACTCCATTGTCTCAATCGTCCAGGCAATAACATCTAATGCGAGAAAGTTGCTTCAAATGCCAACTGAATAATATCAGACACAAGAACCTTATTGTTAAATATAATTTGTTATGAAGGGAGGAGCTGACCGATCACGTGAAAGAAGGGAGGGCCGACATGACTGCTCCGTGTCTCATCGTTCTTCATTACACTTCATCTCACAGTTTTTAAAAATATTATTTTAAAATATATATCCGTAAATTTACTGTTTCGATCCATTTACATTTTGCATCACTGTTTTCTTTTTTCTTGACACTGTGGTGTCACGTGATTTCTTACAAAATCGTTCTTTGCACGTCTTTCTTTATTTCTCTGTCAAAGACTGCCTTTGTCATCCTCTCTCTCTTATCCCGAGAGCAAAGAGAGTTAGTGAGTTTTCTAGAGTTCTGTGAATTCCATTAAGTTCTTTAAGTCCCGAGAAAAATTCGCACTAACCCACGTGATGTCATCTTCAAATCGGATCGTGAAGAGGGCATGCGCGGGGAAGTCCATTTCCGGCTTGAAGCGTAACCTTGACGACCGCACGGCACTGACCACGTCAAGGGAGCAGACGGAAGGCCTGCGATCGAAGTCTGGTCAGTGCATATCACGGTCATCGATCTATTGCTACGGGCTGATTGTTTCCGGACAGGAGGAAATGAGCAAACCATGATTTCCAAATCTTCAGTCAGCATCAGGCTGAAGGCAGGCAGGATAATGGGAGGAAAAGCGGAGAAGACAGAAGAATTTGATTAAAACAGTATTTTCTTGTTGACACCAAATTCTCCACCAGCGACATCGAACCCTTTCCTTGGGAGTGTTTGTGTCTGTGGGTTTTCCACAAGTTCTTTACAAGTTGTGTAACTCGGGTTGTGTTGTTTCGGTTTGAGGTCTGCAAACATCTCACCCGCTCCTGTGCACACACTGCCGAGCTCAGACCAACTGCTTCCATTGACAAAAATTAACTGCAACTGTAACTGTTTTAAGTTTTTAAACCGATTAAAACTTCATTTCCAGTGGCTGTTGGTAAAACACAAAGCTTCTCCAAGGATAGGGATTAACAAAATTGAATTTTAACTAGAAATTAGTTGACACGATTTGAAAATTATGTTATCAAGGACTACTTGTTACTTTATTTCACCCAGAACAATTTTATATTGGGAAGGAAAGGATAATATTAATTTTCATTAAACGTACAGCAAAAAGTAGTAATAAATAGCGAGGATGAACAAAGAAATCAGATAATTCACTGAAAGACGTATTGTATATTAATGTCTGCGGTGAGTTTATTGCAACTATTTCTATGTTCACTGTCTCTGTTTTTGCTAGTAGTTGTTAAACTTCTATTTATATATATGACAGATGTATCTGAGCTACATGTCATTGTGTCTATTTATTGGTTGTAGGCATGAGGAGGGGAGGTAGTTATTGTTTTACAGAAAGAGAAAAAGAACTCATTCTTCTAACCTTGCATTAGTCGTATAATCAATTTCTGATCGCGAGACGGGATGGTTACCCCCACACACACACATATGCACTTATTCCCCAAGCGCACACACACAGATGCACGCATCCCCACACACGAGACAAAGAGGAAGAAAGAGAGAAGAAGGGTACAGGGTGTTTCCTGGCCAATGGATTAGATTGAGTGAGGGGCGCTTCAAACACCAAAGGGCAATCATGGTGTCGGCGGGTGTCTGACCGGTTCCTCTTGTTATGATTGGACAGCTTTGGACAACCACAGATTCTTCGTCTTCAGCCCCCATGCTAGCCGTCAAGGTGCGAGACGGAGAGACAAGACTACAGTTGGTCCCGTGGTTCAAAGTCGCACCTACGTCCAGGGGCGAGAACCGTTGGCGTAGTTCCGCTCCAGAGGTATGGCCGCCAGGTGTTTGCACAGACCAACGCCCTGCTAGTCATCGGTATGAGCCTGTGTACACGCCCACACAATTACTTTCTTCGGCATCCCGTAAGAACAAAGTGGCTGGGTAGCCAAGTAAGGATGCTGACAGTCGGGTAGGGGAACTCCACTGGTCGTGCTGACATCTTATTGTTCAAAGTAATTACCGTGGGTAGAGTTCGGGAATGGGTAGGGTGAACTGTCTGCGTTTGTTTGGTTCCTCAACTGTGTCTGATTTCTAACCCTTACACTAAAATATTTTCTTAAAAAATTCTCTCTATTCTTATTTATATATGTATCCTTCTAATGCTAGAGACCAGACTGGATTCCCTGTGTGGACATCAGTTGGTGTAATGTTCAACAGTGTCTACCAAAGCAGGTGTGTGTATGCGTGCATGAAGAGGACGGGTGTCTGTGTGGGTGTGTGGGTGTGTGGTTATTGGGGGTGGGGGATGGGGAACTGAGAGATCGGGGTGTGGGTTTGGATGAGGAGAAAAAGCTGAAGGCCACAGCGCGGTGCTTGATGGGAAAGCACTCAGCAGCCCGCGGTTCTCGCTCTAATTGTGTCTGGCGGCGTCCTTTCAAAGCAACTCCGGATCTTCCGCAACTACCTCAACATTTTGTTTCTCTGCCCTGAGCAGTAGTCAGCCTAACATAACAAGCGCGGCCTTTGAGTGGAGGCTGGTGGCTAGTGTCATCAGTCGATCTCAATCATTTTCTTTTTCTTTTATTCCTTCTCCCTTTCTATTTTGTCCTTTCTTATTACTTTTTTTATGAACGTCATTTCTCAAACATATTTCCTTCCGATAATCAAGTAATTTTCATCTGTCTTCATCAGAGAAAATAAAATGTTTATAAAATTTCTGAGAAAATATAAAAGAATAAGAACTCAATCTTCTGTATTTGTATGATTTATGTTTTGCTGTGCTTTCATGGTACAGTGAAGACGGTGCGAATTGTAATTGTTGGTGTTTGGATGATTGAACCAGCACTATCACACACGCATGTGCGCCCACGTACACGCGCACAGGTCGTTGTTGTAAGAATGTTTGCATTGTTTCTATGACAACCGTGACGTCTTCACGTGGATTTAAATGAAAGGCCGAAGCCACTTAAATAGATTCTCTGAAGAAAACAAGATGCACATCAGATAAAAAAAAAGTTGCACACACGGTAAACATCCATAAAAACCAAAAATTTTGATAGATAACTCAGACTGGTAATGTAAATATCTGTCACATCTACCTCATTAATGTGCCGAATGCTGACACCATAGATTTCTCTTGCCTTTGCCCTTTTGGGTTTGTAGTCGAGTCAGAATTCAGATTGCGCGCGCGCACCAAGCACGTTCTTTCGTTCTTTCTTTTTTTTCACTTGTTTGTTCCTCGTCCACACCCCAGATAAATTAAGTAAGCATTTCCTGTAGCTGACAGGGACTCGAAGGTTTTCACCTGACAACACCTGACGGAGGCGCCGACAGACAGGTGCCAACAAAGATCGCTTCTTGGTGATGAGCTGACTAGGCTCACCTGGCTGTCCCTCTTCTTTCGCTGCTTTCACTGTGTACCCGGATGTTTGGGTGTGACTGCTGCTGACTAGGCAAATCAATTAGAGGTATATTTATAATCGGGTAGGTAGGAGGAGTATTTACCGCCTGTTTCCACTCACTCATCCCACTAGGGTGATCAAGGGTTTTTCGACAAAAATAATAAACATTTTCGAACCAGTCTTCTCCGGGTACCTAGGCTTCCTACATCCCCCACCCCATCCATTGCTGTTTACGCCCAGTGTAAAGTAAGTGATTGACCAGCAATGTTCCGTCTTTATATTTTTATAATTATATAATAATTGTTGCCATTTTTGAATGAGTGATGAATCGTTATAGACTCTGAACTGGAAGTCCATAGGCCATAGTAAAAAGCAATAAAATCAACAAAATATGTGAAGACAGCATAACAAAAGCTGTATTGTTTCTTGTAAGAAGTTCGAACAGAGTGTTTGTACAGGTGTATTTCACCTGTGGGTACCTGGACATGTTGAAGGGTATAGCAGACAGGTGACAACAGGCCCTACACGCCAACTCGCCGGATGAAGACAAAGGACTTTGCTACCTGAAAGAGCCTGACCATACCATCATGGAAACGCCACCTTGAACATTATGTCTTGCCATCAAGCAAATAAGGTTGACAGGAGTGGAGAAAGCTCACAGTTGGTTGAGAAGAGAGGAAAGCTTGACAAGGGTGACTCTGATCACAGACCGTATCTGAGTGCTTGGTCCTTGCTCTCACTTGAGTGCCGGAGGCTGTGGCACCTCCCTCTCTCCCCCAGCTTATCCCCCTTGGACCAGAAACTCTCACTCTCGCTCCATCAGTCACCACCCAGGTGAGGCTCAGAGGATCGAGGTAATAGTTTTTCCCAGTTATTCCACATGACCTCCTTGAGCCTGTCGTTAAAGGACCGACCGGTAACAAAGTCCGGTCCCATTACTCAATCAACACTTGCCGCACAAGTGAGAACCCCCTCAACTAGTCCCACATCACCTGTGCCGACTGAACAAGTGTTGTGAAGCACGAACATTAAGTTAGCCACCTGCACTAAGTCTCGACTACCATGGCAACAGGATTCTTGAGAGGGTAGTTGTTGCTGCTCCGCAGGTCAGTGGTTGTGATGTTTGAGGTCTGAGAGGCGGGAGTTAGTATGATTCGAACATACTGACCCTTCTGCTGTTAAAGCCGTTTTATTACATTTTTCATTGTTTTTAATAGGAAAGAACTCAAAGGAAAGATGACCACAAGTAATGACTGTAATGAGATGAATGAAACGACGACGAGCAAAAAAAAAAAGTTAACAAAGTGTACATTGTGATTTGGGAGATGATATTCTTTTGTCATCGTCATTTTTGCAATATATATATATCCTTGGTGGTGGGTGGAGAGGGAACTTACCGGTTGCTCACGAATTAGTTGCCGGTCTCCTCTTCCATGTTCCTACGCCGACAACGAAGTACATTCTCATCTCAACTGGCCGGTGGCGCCGCTCCTCAAGGGACGCTACCCGCCTGAAGACGTGTTTTCAAGAGGCAAGGTGTCTCTGAAGATTGTTTCGTCTATCCGGGTTTTTGTAAAAGCAAACGGTTTAGACTTTAAGTGAGCTTTTGTTCTTTTAGACCAATGTCCGCATTATGGTGTCACTGTTGTTAAAATTGAAATTCATCTACTTTGTTTCTAATGCACGAAAAAAAAAAACCACCCAACATTTGTTGCCTTTGTTTTGTTTTGTTTTTTTGTTTTTTTTTTTTAACTTTCAAGCTCCCATTAGCTTCTCTGACAATACCCGCTGCACCCCGTGTGACTCCTTGCAAGCGAAACGCGGAGCACACCCTCGCACAGGGGTGGATGGATGATGGTGGTATTAGGAAGGAATAAACAGGGGTGGAACACGCACGTGATAAACTCAAAATGGCGCGAGCAAACGCACGTCAGGTTTTTGTTTTTAGCGTGCAAAGCCAAGGTGAAGTGGAGGGAGAGAAAATGTTACCGTGTGCCACATACGTCGAGGGCGTATTATCAGACTCAGGATAGCAAGTTTCACGAACCTGACAGAATGCGACACTTCATATCTGTCAAGACCCGCCCCCCTGCCGTGCCTTCAGATTCTAACGACTTTTCGCAGTTGAATCGCGGCGTGATGCAGATATCACCAGCTCAGCACCATATGGCAAGGTGTTATGTAACGTCACCCAGGCAAACTGTGGCCAATCAATGCACCCTGGTGGCGCGTTCACGCCTTACGGAAGAAAGTGTTTGACAACAAATAACAAGAGCATGTAGTCTGGAGTTTGGAAATGTGAACAAATACTCCCCCTCTCTCACACACCACGAACTTGTATAACTGGACTGCCAACAGACGATTTTTTTTCCAGTTAAACTGCTAAAACGAGGCAGGAGACTACAAAGCTTCCGGTTTAGTCACATTCATTGTTTAGGCTCGCCGAGACTAACAGCGGAGAACTTCCCAACAGGCTAAGCGTTGTGGGTATACACATCCTTGCTCACTCAGCTTTTCTTACATTCACTTCCCGTGTTTCCCTTCTGTCTCTCCCCATCTCTGTCGACGCAGAACCTCATTCGAATGCAGTAGCGACACATGTTAAAGGGGCACTAGCAGGATGGCATCGATCCTGCCTGTCGCTGGTCAAACTGTGCCAAGAACCAAAGGCCGCTGCCCCGCCGCCTCCGCCCCTGGGTAAATTTGAAGACCCCAGAGGCAATAGAGCCTCGTTTTGAGAACGTGCGTCTGTCGGGGCGGCGCGTGAAGGTGCACGCGGGATCAAGCACGTCTGCAGCATCCGCGGCAGGGCTTAATCCGGCTGAAGATTGACACTTCCTCCCGGCGACACGCACAGATTCCTCCCTCCCAAAATAAGAGTGCATGTCTGTTTATTTTCCGTTTAAAAACAAATATTGTTACTGGTTTCAAAATAGAGTTCGTTCCTTATTTGCAGATGCAAGACGTAGTGTTTTCCGGTTTTGCGAAGCTGATTATGTATGTATCAAGTTAATAAAGATGTACATGTAAGAAAAGTTTAATTGGGGCGCGTTTTATATGAAATCAGGGACTTTTTCGAGGACTAATTCGATTTGAAAGATTAGATTCTGTAAACTTATCAAAATTGCATTTTTTAATAAACAATTTTTTGGCTTTCCATTATCTAGATTATCATCGCTGCCTCAGATTCGGCAGTTGGCGTCTGGTTCTATAATAACAATAATACGTGAGCTTATATAGCGTGGTTTCCCGCCAAACCTCTGAGAAGTGAACGAGCGGGAGGAAAAAGCAGGGTTTGTCATGTCTGGCAAAAGAAATATTCTATTTAAAGAGTAACCCGAGTAAACATGAGGATCACACTCACGAGCTGACAGATCTCACTCTGTCTACATACTTCCATAAAATATCTTTCGATTTTGCTTCCTTTATTCAGAGAAAAGTGCCAGGACACAAAAGTTGAAATTTGGAATTAAATACAGGGCTGGATGACTATACCAACGAAAGTTATTATACACCTAGTGAATAAAGCTTCTTTTCTCCTTCTGCATTCCCTTACTCCGGTATTTTTTTGTCACATTTTATAGACGGAAGGGAGTGTTACGGTCGAGAGAGGGAGGAGAGCAGGTCGCCATTGACAGACTCACCCCGGTTATAAATGTCTCCACTGAGTTCATCAGACCGCCGTTACCACAATGAAGTTAATTGTAACTTTGGTGTATAACCATGCTTTGTCCCAGGACTCCGCTTGTACCTCTCAATGGAATAGAAGTGTCACAGTTTGTTTCGTTTCTCACCTGCTTGAAACGATCAGAACTGACAGTAAAGTGTTTTATGCTAATCTCTAATCTTTCTTTCATTTTTCCCTCTCCCTTATTATTTTTTTAAAAACTTTTTTGCCCAAATAATTCCAGCGGCGATCGTGGATAAAGGGGATGAGATAGATACACAGCAGTTCAAACACCAGGGCACATTCTTGTTACTCGTCAGACACATTTAAAGGTGTAGTGGAGTTCAAATTTTTTTTTCTTCTAATGATGACTATTTCCTCAAATCTTTGTTCTCGAGATAGAAAAATAACCATCATACACAGAAGGATGTTTACGTTTGTACACAGATAGACACTGGTAATCTCAGCTCTCCTCCCACTGAGAGCCTTGACAACTGAAACATATCCGTGTATAACCCTGACATCTGTGTTATCATTGATGTGTATAGGTGGATGGCTGTCTGTCTGCCAGGACCAACACTTAGCCTCTTGCGATGTTCTCCGCTGTTAGTCTCGGCGAGCCTAAACAATGAATGTGACTAAACCGGAAGCTTTGTAGTAGCATGCCTCGTTTTAGTAGTTAATCTGAAATGTGAATAAACCGGAAGCTTTGTCGTCTAATGCCTCGCTTTAGCAAGAAAAAAAATCGTCTGCCAGCAGTCCATGGATATTAGTTCGTGTTGTTATTGACCTCTGTGGCTTCTCTGGGGAAATAGTATCTTGCTCTCACCTTTACTTACTCGTTAGGCTATTTTTATTAATCCACACCTTTTGCAGCCTACTAGACCTTTAACTCCGTGTATGCAGTTCTATTAGTGTCACAAAGCGAACGTTGCTCGAACACTCTCTACTCCACAAAATGACCGTCCCTGTACTCACAATGGCTGGTTCTTTCTTCCTCGTGGGAAATAAAAAACAAACCCTGCAACAGGTGTGAAAAATTAAAGGTTAAGGCGAGAACATTTACACCGCAGCCCAAGCCGCTATCTTGTACCAAGTAGTGGCGCCAGTCCTATCGTCACCCGCGTCGGACTAAAGGGCTCTTCTCTTTTGTCGAGAGTTGTAATTTACTCGTCTGCTGTGCGGTTTGTTCCCCTCTCCCGGCCCCAACCCCACTCCCCGAGGGATCCTGCGAAAAAATGTCCGAGGAGAGATTGATTTTGTTCTGTAGGGATAATTTATGTTTCGACAAAAGCTAGGGGCGTGATGAGGAATAGTCAGGTAACAGATGGCGCCGTGACGACGCACGTGCAAGTGCATACCAGCCGTCCCATACAGAGGCACGCACCCGAGCGAGACTGAGTCACAGGGTACAGATGCGTGTCAGAGTTCAAACAGCCGCAGATGTCGTTAAGCTGTCCCAGGCGCATTTCTTGTAGCTGCCAACGAAGTCAAAATAAATTTCAATACAGAAACGAGTGGGCCTCTTCATCTTTATTTTTCAGTCAGACGACTTTCATATTTTGCACTTCACTCGGCAGAAAACATAAAATCTAGTCCATCTTATCATCACCGAGCAGGCTAAGAAATACATCGAGAACCTGGCCATCTTTGATCACGCAGTGGCTTGTTGAGCATTGGCACTGACACTTGTGGTCAAATTTTTTACTGGGTTTTTTCCCCCTTCCAGAGCCAATCAGCGGCAAGGGTGACCCGGATCAAAAGTCAGGGTGGCAAGTCGATGGCATGCGTGATGGTGCATGTGCACATCCGTCTAATGAAGCGACCAGTGCACCGTGCTGCCGGCTTCCTTGATCATTGAAAAAGGCCGTGAAGGACGAGTCAGACATCTTGGGGCAAAGGTAGCGTGGACACTGATGTGGAAACATCCTCGCCACGAGGCGTATGTCGGCCACTCAATCGCCCTGACAACGCCAGCTAGGAGGGAAGTCTTTTCTCCTCCCATGGAAAGCAAGGGATATAAACTTATTTATCGAGGAGAGAGGGTTAAGAGAGGAGGCGAAGTACGACAACAGGAAGCGATGACAGCTTCCTGTAGCCGAGACTCGCAGCGACCCCTACCTTGTTTATACATGCAAGGACGTCGCCACGGTCTGTTGTGTGGGAGGAGAACGATTCAGCGATGAACTGTAGTGTGTCCGAGGTGGAAGAAAGTTACCATGACAACAGTGACCCCAGTCCTTGACTCCTCGTCACAGTCTGGCGAGGAAAACTGGTCAAAGCAAAGGGGTGAGGGTGTAACGAAACCAAATATCAGGGTATATCTGCGCATGCGCATGAAGCCAAAGTTCATTGTCACTTGGAAAGGTCATTTCCTGCTTGCCGAATCGACCAGTCAACGTTAGATGTCAAATTTTATGATGGTCAGTCTATATAAAACTTCTCTTCACTGCCATCTGCACTTAATCTTCATGAGCACTTGAATTGTTGGGTTTGGGGGTAAAAATTTCGCCTACAATAGCCTTTCGCGGCTCGTTTCCATATCACTAGTGCGCATGCGTCACTTAAATCCCACGCATGCGCAGACTATACCTGGAGATTTAGGTACGCGGAGATTTGTTTTCGTTACAAAGGGCAGAGTGAGGAGGACACGAGGTGCGACCAATTCTCTCGTTTGGTTGTTATCTGCTTTTGTTGCTCGGGGCAACCTCGGCTAGATGGCATTCTGTGTGTGTGTGTGGCGCGCATGCGCTTTTGTGTGTGAGTGTGAGTGAGGGTGTATACGTATATGTGTATAAATATAGATATAATTATGTTCAACCACATATCAAGGAGACGCAGAAATACAGAAACTTCAAACACACGGAGACAGCCCGCTGGGGAGATTTGTTGATCTCTCGTACCGATATGATTTTTTAATATCCTGGGAAATCTATGCGTGTTTTTCACAGAAGCCCTATAGAGCCTCGTTCTTGTCAAAGTCGTGAAATATTAATTCAGCGTATAAATTAATGAAGAAAAACCCAGTCCCGTGGAATCTTCTGCTTCAAAAATTATTTCCTAGCTCGATGATTGCCACGTCTATTCATGCAGGCCTGGAGGCCAGGAAATGGCGCAGCTTCCCCTCTCTCCCAGCGGCCATCGCGCTTTTCTCCACCACGCATGCGCATGGCGAAGTCCGCAAACGGAAATGAAGGAACTGAGAGCAGGCAGCCGCGTAACGACGAGGATCGAAGACGAGGGAGACAATCTGGATTCAGTCTAATTTGTTTTGCGACTTAATCTCGGAGAATCTCGGGAAGCTCGGCGGAGCTGAATAGGACGTCTTGGAGGGCCTGACGAGGAGGTTGTGGAGCGTTCATAGTTGATAACCTGCTGGAGGTGTATTAGATGAAACCATAAGCGCCCGGGGACGGCTGTGGCACGAGAAAAGGTTTTCGCCGAGAGCCTGCCGTTTGAGAGCCTCTTGAGGAGAGGATATAACAACGAAAAGGCACAACGGGATAGGAAAGGTTGAGGAATAGGATGTATACAGACAGCCCGGGGCTGAGCCATTATTGCTGATCAATAAGTGATGCTCAGCTTCAGACATGGTGTGTGTGAGCATGTGAGAGAGAGAGAGGGAGAGAGAGAGAGGGAGGGAGAGAGAGATGGAGAAAGACGGCTCATGCGTGAGCTTTAAACATTTTGTGTGCATCAGAACACGTGCAGCCTGTGCACATGTTACAACCTTGTTCTCTGAAGGGCATATCCCTTTACAATCCGACTCAATCGCTGTGATCAGAAACCTCTTCACAAAGAATCAATACTTGTGAACGAAAATTTATTCCCTCCCTGACTCAACCCGAATAAAATTTCACCGAATCTTTTGTGTTTGCCCACACGAACGAGAAGCGTTCATCTTACGGGTGGATCCCGTACCCGATACCCCGAGCTACCAGTGACAGCAGCAGTTACTCGGCTACACTGAGAGCAGACAGTCTCCAAGCTCGAGCAACCGTGGATTCACGTGAAGAACACTCGTGCGTGCAAAGGTGTCACCGAGAGCCACGGTGTAATGGTGATCCCCTTGGTCGAAGTCCCCCGGGTGCGGTTGTCAGCCGGAGGATTAGTTGGTTTCTACTGAGATAGTGTGAGGTACCCTGCCGACAACCAATTCTATGAACTCAGATTTTTTTTCTTTTTTTTTTTTTTCTCCTTTTTAGAGTTGCAAAATTTTAAACCTCTTAAGTGCTCACGACTTTAGACACTTCTAGAAAGTTCACCTTTTCATCCTACATAATAAAGCACGACACCCGCTTCCCGTGTCCCCCACCCTCATCCCTGTTAGAAGGCGCTTTCGATGTCTGTAACAAAATATGGCGGTTGATCTTTACTGTAAAATATGAGTTTCAAGGGACGCATCGTGCGGTTGAAATTTTCCCTCGAGCATTTTGTCCTCAAAGAAGGGAGGGTGGATACAGTTTCAAGCTGGAAGATTGCCTGTCGTAGTTTGCTTGTTTTATAACCGTCAGCAACAGTATCGGGCTCTTCTAACACATTATAAAGCAGTCGGCAGCTTCACCCACGGGGTCGGCTATCCACGTTTTATGTACGAGCTTGTTGCAGGGCTGGGTAGAGTACCCGAGACTACCAACCTTACTTGTCATACAGCTGCACTAGACGAGCAGCCAAACTTGTCAAACATTGTCAAGATAATACCAAACAAACTTGTGAAACACGATCAAGATACTGCCAACCAAACTTGCCAAACATGCTCCAGAGACTGCCAACCAAATTTGTCAAACATTCTGAAGATACTGCCAACATGACTTGCCAAACATTCTCAAGATACTGCCAACCATACCCTCCAAACATTCTGAAGATACTGCCAACCATACCCTCCAAACATTGCTTTGTATTCTGCATGTCATGTCTGCATGAACTACAGAGGCTGAGTTAAACGAATGCCAACTTTCAGTCTCTAATTTAATTTAAGGTTGATTGATTCATAAAATGTAATGTCCTTCTCTGACTTGTCGTGGAAATAAGCTTCTTATTTGAACTTTATGTGGGTAGATGCTAATTAAGGGTACCTGCCTCACGCGAGCTTTGTTATTTTCGCGAAGCGGGTGGGAATGTAATCCACTGAAGACGAAGGAATGAAATTATTTTCAGAATTTGGAAACTAATAAATTTTATTAAAATAGACCCAGCAATGTTTCAACAATATTGCATCCTGATATAACTTTAAGTATTTGTTGGATGTTAAATGCATCTGCCCAAGAAATGAAAAGCTGAGAGAATCTGTAAACATGGACTTAGAGGAAATGAGACTGGACTAGAGGTGAGATGGTCAACATGACTTCGCGAAGGACGAACAAGCAAGCTGAAAAACACACACACACAAAGAGCCGCACGGAGGAAAGCTGGGTGAGATGAGGGCCAAAAGACAAAAGTGTATTAGGTGCACTCCACAGAGTCAGTCGGTGAACTGTAAACAGCGGAGGCACTTAACAAATTGCGGGTAATGGCAGGACTCGGGTACTGCCATGCGCACTCATTCAAACAAGCGGTAATTGAAGGGAAGCTTTTCCAGGAAACTTTTGCGAAAATTAATCTGCAAAAAAGACGGAAAATGTCAAAACCTTTCACTGAACATTCGTTTGATTGGGTCTCTCTCTCTTTCTCTCTCTCGTGGAATTCAGAATTTTTTTATCAGCAACTTTCATTCCAATTTGCACCGAGAGATAAACAAATGTCAGTCATGGGTGAAAGGGGTAGGCGGGTGTAGGTTCTTGTTGTTAATTAAATAAAGATGGTCTTAATACCATATTATCCACATACCAGTGTATCTAGTGGGTGCTATACGTTTCTTTTCTGCAAAATTAAATATTTTGTATTTAAAGGAAAGAGATTCACTTTTCAATTGATTCCCTTTTGTTTGCTTACTCATTTTGTCTCTTCTTTCTTTCGATGTTCTTGTCTGTCTTCTAGTCCTTCTCTGATTTGTTTTCCCCCTGTCTGCCTGTCTGTATTTTGTCTATAAAACTGAGATGTAATAAAGGGGTATTAGAGCGTACTGTAGACCTGGTCCACCGAGTTTCTGAGAAGCAGCTGACCGCCTCCCGCCGTCTCGTGCACGTATGTCCAGGTCAAGTATCACATACTAATCGTTCCTAAAGCGCCGCTACTCACGGAAACATCAGAATAAAGAAAACGAATGAAAGACCATAAGCAAAGGCTGCACAAATATTGACTCAGCTGCCCGGGTGCCTTCATCTCCAGCGACTGTTGTTCCACGTTAGAGAGGGGAAGACAACCCGCCATCCCAGCTGCAACCAGCAGCCAGCTTCTGAGAGTCAAAGGTCGGCTCGATGGAGTGTCTGGAGCGCGGTGCTGAAGAAAATGAATGGAAACGTACGGACTAGTCTCTTAGCACAGCGCCCCCGCGTGTTGGAGCAGTGTTCAGGGCACGCAACTCTCCATCTTGGCATCGAATGTGATTTTTCAATTGCAGAGGACCGCAGTGAGGGAAGCAGAAGGGCACTTCGACCTGTTGGTTAGACGCTGGACGTATTTGTCATCTTTTTCTCCTCTAAGGTTCGATTTCTGAAATTTGTTTTGTGGCTGGGTGGGGTCCATACACGAAAAGCGTTTCTTTATTCTGTTTTATGCTCGTTGGATAATTTATTTTTTAATACGTCCACAGCTATCTCTCCAAACACTCCAACCTTTGCCTATTCTTGCAAAGTCCTCTCGTGTTCTCGTGTTTTCAATGTAAGTCTTCTCGCAACTTTTTCGCAGGGCTCTCGCATGTTATTGGAGTGTGCTCGGAGAAGTATCAAACATTATACTGCCAACTTCAGTTGAATTCAACAAATTGATGGGCTTGGACTGAGGATCGACTGCATGATTACGTTCTATATAGTAAATCAAAAAGTTTTAATCGTAATACTTTAGGATCACTTTCATGGATAAAGTTACACTCGCAGCACCATGGCTAAGATGACAAGATAGCTTTTGAGGAGTTGTTTCTCAAAGTTTAAAGGAAAATGCAAGCTAATCCTATAAGGCTATAATGTACTTTTTATATCCATGAAGATAAGTACCCAAGTCTGACAACAAAGAGTCATGCGTCGTTGAGCCAAACTTTTACATTTTCTGTAATTGTTGGTACAGTATTGCCTCTGACATACCCTGCTCACGATGCGACGAAGAAAAGCTAAAAAAAATTGAACTGTGACCTCTCAGGATCCACTTTCAACAGATAACAAACGAGCGCTACTCACGGCGTCCGCCTGACTGAGAATCTGAAAGATGAACACTCCGCTGCCCCTCCATCTGTCTCCTGATATATTTTACTCTCACCCTTCTGGGTCCGCGTGCCTTTACAAGCTTTCATATAGCTAATATTTTTAATGCTGTCGTGGCTTGTATCCAGCGAGTGAAAAGTCACTTAGAGGCCAGCATTGAACATTTGCCAAATGCCAATAACAAAAATACAGTTTCTCCAAGATTACCAGATCATTGTCGAGAGTTTGCTGCCTGCTCGGAGTATATCTCGATTCGTCATTTTGTTTGTTCGTTCGTCTTACATCTTATCTTGGTATGGCACGCTACATTCCATGGAGGGCGAGGGTTAGGGAGGGGGTAGGAAGGATAGATGTCTGTCAGGGGTCAGGTCTTGCGCATCCCGATCACCGCCTAACTGCCCCTTGTCACGTGAAGTCACGTAAAGCCGGGCGTGCGACAAGCCGGGATACTGTTGCAGTCGACACACTTGCTTGAGCCTCTGTTTGTAGGAGATCCCCCGCAAGCTTCTCTATCCACTAACTATCCCTCCACCAACCCCACCTTCATCCACCCCACCTTCATCCACCCCCTCTCTCTCTCTCAGCTCCTCTTCATCTCTGGAGTTGGGTGCCACGCGAAGCAAGTCTGCAACATTCCGTCTCTACAGTCAATTCCTTTCTACGGTGTGAGAGTGCTCTCTTGTTTATTCGGGGGAGGGGTGGGGTGGGGGTGGGAGTAAGAGTTTTCTGAGGAGTACATCTCTCGATGTCTGTTTTGTCAGGAAGAGTACATCCGCCTGCAGCCAGGTGCCAGAGCCGGTACACGAAAATACTTTGAATTATTCAGAAAACCTGTTTTCTCTGACTGGTTGGTCTCTAATCCATTTAATGCTGGAAAACAGAGATTTCATTCCACATCTGTATTTTTTTTTTTTTTTAAGGGGAGGGTTGTTATGTAAGGCTCAGCCTGTCGATTGATTTTGCTTATCCTTCCGTTGCTTCATTTTGATTCTGCTTCTGGTGCAAACATTTGTACATGCTAATGATTTCTATATGCAGTTCTTGTGTGCACTATATCTTCTACATATTTCAGAAGAACAGTTCAAGTTTAATCTTCTTCACAGAAAAAATAAAATTTATTTACAACGAAGACTTGTGTTCGTTTTTCGACATTGTGAATTTGAGGATCACTGAAGACAGACTAGATACTCCTACCTGCCTACCAAACGAACTTTGTCACCTGATGTTTCAGGAAAGGTGAAAGGAGAGGCTTGAACGCTACTTTCCACATCACGGTAGACACAGTGAGCCGCCTAGCCCTATGATCTATTTTTATTTGTTGTTTAACCTCCTTGTTTAGACAAATCACCACAATTTAAACACAATATCAGTATTTGTTGCAGGCTGGAGATGATTAGCACGCCATGACACATGACACGATGGTAACTGGATGGGTGGGTTACAAAATAGCAGATAATTCGATATCAGATATTCAAAGCAGGTTCATTTGTAAGTCAACGAAAGCAATGAGATAAAAAAAAAAAAAAAAATAATCCAGTGACATTTTCAAAGAAATAAAAAAAAATCTTGATTTAATGTGATGTAGAAAAATGCGATTTTAACGGGTTCGTGTATCGCGGATGTGAAGCAGATTTCTGGCGGAGGAAGAACCAGTTGACAGCAAAGTCTGCTTCTTGTCACGTGACCAAAAAATTAAACTCCGGGACGGAGCAAATGAGCGCCGCCTGGTGTTTCTAGATATGACCTCTCGCAAAATCTCGCCACGCGCTTTCCACGCCAGGGCGCATGCGCGGGACGTGCCGTTGTCAGAATGCTTGGCATTGACAGCCCATCCAGCGATGCGGGCTTTTTTTTTTTTTTTCCAAACATATTAAAGGTCCAGATTGACTAGTCATCTGCGTGAGTCAGCCTCCTCGATATACGACAGGCCGTGAAGTTTGAGAGGCGACCGCGGTGTCTACTCCCAGACGGATCCTCAGCATCATTAAAGCAGAAGGAGTGAGGCCGATGGTGACTGAACGATGTTTGACGATCATCGAGGCTTGGAGATGAGGAAGGGGTAGGTTAACACTGCAACACCGATCACATGTTAGCGAGGTTGAAAGGATGCTCGAGAAAGAGTGCAGCAGCTGTCATTTTACATGAAACAGGGCCAAAGCACGAGGTTGTGACAAAAATCTTGTCTGATAAGTGAAGTTCGTCTTTTTTTTATATTTCTTTTTTTTTTCTTTTTAGCAGTTTCCAGGCTACCTCCTACTTTGGGAGTGGAATCAAAATAGAACCTGGGTGTTAAAAAAGTTTTCTAAACCGCCAGACATATCAGCGAATACGAGATTAAAACTTTTCACATGAAGACCATAAAAATGTCAGATTCAGTTACATATTCGGATGATCTGTCTTTGATGAAGAAGGTCCTGAGGTATAATTTTTAAGCAGAGTGTCTGTCCGTGAGTTCGCACCACCTCGGTTCTTTGTAAAGAGCGACTCTAAACCTCTTACAGTTAGCTCCGGGGATGATGATGAAGCATCAGATGTTACAAGTTTGTAATCAACCATAACTCAACAGATAATACCCCATTATTCCAGACACCTGAAGGGACTGGCGAAGACATGCCGAGAAGAGGGATGTAGTCATGACCAGCAGAAGCACTTATTACGAAAAGTTAAATACAGAAGAAGAATTACATTTCAGAAATAATAAAAATGATGTAAGATACTAATATACTGTATTAAGGGAATTAAACTGAATATTTAGATGAGAAATATTTTAGAAGTGCAATGAAAATTTATCCAGCTGATGCCTGCGTGCTGCATGTCTTTCTTTCTCACTTTCCCACATCCTTTTTCACCCATTCACTCACTCGTCTGTCTTTCGTTAATATCTATTAACTGTCATTGTTTTTTGTTTGTTTGTTTTTTGATGTTGTTGCTTTTTGTTTTGTTTGGTTTTTTGTTGTTGTTGTTGTTTTTTTTTTTTTTTTTTGTTGTTCTTGTTTTGATTATTTTTTTTTCATGGGTTAAGACTCTTGCTGTTAAGGAGTGATCCCGGCTTCTGAAAATGCTTTAGTTTTGTTTCTTACTTCCTACATCTTTGTATATCAATGTTATCATTGAGACACCTTTCTAGAGACCAGACTCTTGCTCTTAGTTTTCCTGAGTTTATCTCCATTTTTCCTCTGGGGCAGCGACTTACCCTGGCTTCATACCCAGTGATACCTGTAGGCCGGAGGCCGGGTGTTCAGCTAAATCACGGCCGATAAGTGACACCGCTCCACTGATCCATTATTCATGCCAAGTCCTCATCTCTCGGCGACTCCGGGGTTGACTCTACATAATTATTCAAACACGTGCAGCTGAGTCCACTCGAGCTGACAGCGAGCTTGGCGGAGCCGAGAGCTCTTAACGACGGAATGCGCGCCAGGGGTCGTCTGGATACTCGGGGGTCGTGTTTGTGGCCGGTCGCCCTCCCAGTGCCACGACAAACATTCATGTCGCCGGGTCTGACAGTTCTCGCTGTCACCTTGCCGGGTGTGGGAGCCATCTTCTTCGATCTTTCTGTCCCCCTCCCTTCATGGTTCCACTGTTGCAGTGTTAGAGAGAAGCGGTGATCACTATCATTATCTTTGTCATCAGCATCAGCAGCAGCAGCAGCAGCAGCATCTTCATCTTTTTCTCTTCCTCCGCTGACGTAGCCTTAAACTCCGACAACTAGTATTATTCTTGTCAAGCTTCTACAATTACTATAGAAGTACGACTACTTTTTCTGGTACAAATTAAAAAATATTGCAGATAGATAGTCCTAAGATTTATGATGCGGCAAACCGAATTTTCAGCGTCTTTTCCTCCTGTCCCAATCCCCACTACCTGCCACGGCTAGTTAATCACCTCTCGGTCTACCTGCGTGACCCACAAACTAACACAGGTACGTGACTCCAGGTCGCTAAGGTAACTTTTCTGCTCTCCCAGGTCAAAGCGATGTTGGCCAATCTTCTTAGTCTGAATGGAGGGTATCAAAAGACACTAGGCCTGTTGCTGCGACGGCCGCGCGGTCGTAGTGAGACCAGGTGAAAATAAGGAGAAAATGAAGTAAACTGTGCTTGCCTCCGTCGCCGTGATGAACCAGAGACGACCCGCCTTTGTATGCGATCAAAGGACAAGGACGGCGACTGGTCAACTTTGAGAAGAACGAAGCAAGATTAAAGGGCAGAGAGAGAGAGAGAGCGCGCAAGACGAACATATTACAATTTGCAGCTCCAAGTGACACGCACCTACAAAGACTGACAGACGCTAGGCAAGAAAAAAAAATCCACAAAGAAAAGAAAGCCAACGAAGAAAAGAAAGAAATGAACACAGAGAAATGACGAACAATTAAAAAAAAAAAGAAGAGCGAAGAAAAAATGGAAAGGAAAGAAAGTCGCACCAAGCAAGCACTAGAGAGAAGATGATGATGATGATGATGGAGTCTTGTAAAAAGGAGTTTATTAACAGCAAATGATTAATTGGAAGAAAAACATCATTTTTGATGTATGTCATTACTTTTCTGATCTCATACCTGTTCAGAAAATCAAAGAGCTGGGAAAAGCAACACTCAAGAGATGTGCGCTTGATGTTTAGTCCAAACGACAAAGCTCATTGCTGAATCGAGCAATCCCATCAGGCTTTTCAACAACGAACACTTTAAGTATTATAATAAAAGTGGAGAGTAAAGAAATTCCAATGATCCTTGAAACTAAAATTCAGAGATCGTTGCGGGTGCGTTCACGCGTGCGGGTGCCTGTTCTCTGCGTGTATACATTTCCTCCTATCGATACCCACCCGCATCTCACCCGGTCCAAGTAGCTCCACCTATCCACCCACTATCGATCTACAGGAGTAGTTAACGGATATGTGTCAATCTACGCTCGGGTGACTCAGGCGGAAGTCGGAGAAGTTGCCAAGTAAAGATGAAGCTGGGCAGGAATAAAAGCCCAGTGAGGACGGCGGCAGCTTCCAGCCACTTCACACCACAGAAAAACGCATTTGCACACGTCTAATGTTTCCGCGCTCCCCCCTGTAATGACTCCTCCTGCCTTCCATGAGAGGTCCATTCTTTGTTGAGCTTTGGTCCCTTTGACAGCGGCCCCAAAAGGATTCCATATAGCTTGATGGCGAACGACCATATTGCGCTTTTGGTCTGCCACGGACGTCACAGCTCAAGTGGCCCGGATAATGTCACGTGACAAGATTCGTGGCCGCTCGTTTGCCGGCCAGCAGCAAGAACTGTTAGCGAGTGCTGTAAATGTCGGCAGCGTCCTGGAGGTGAGGGAGGAGGGGGACATAGAGCTTTCCCGATGTCCATCGGGTTTTAAACAGTTTCTGGAGAGTTATTCAACACTGGTGCACGACAGCGAGTGTTCCTCTCCGCTGTCGTCGGTCGTCGTGAAGGACTAGCCTCGCTGTCACTTGATCTGTGGATACCAAAGGCCTGTCACATCACACCACGCCACATTATCAATGCGCAGTGCTCACGACACAGTTGCCTTTTTTCAAAGGAGTAGTTTTCCTTCAAGAAATGCATCTGACATGAAGCACTTGGAAAGGTCGTTTTGTGAGCTGCCGGAATGTCCTTTTCTCTTCATCTCCCTTTTTTCTTTCACGTTATTATTTTTTTTTTTTTCATCGTCACTGTCCATCTAGCCCTATCGTTTGCTAAGAATGGGAGAAAATGGAGGGTACTGACTTCCGTTGAAAAAATGACTACTAGGTTTCTGCAACAGACGGAAGTGATAACAGCAGCTCCATAACTGTTTGAACTAAGAGAGAGAGACTGATTGGTTCTTTATCGCGTGAATAAGTCCAGCACGGTTGTGAGTAACTGCCAATGTATCTACACAACATCTTTAAACTACTGTAAACATAATCCAGTTGTAAGCAAATCGAGTTATAATTGAATTCTATAAACGCATATACCTAGAACTACACATAAATATACAAACACTTCAAAACACAGTATTTGGGAACATACCAACTCACACATACACAAGAACCTACTCTACACCATTACCACAAACCCGACGAAGAATAAATGAAGAATTATTACATCTTAAAAAAAGAAAACACGTTCTCACGGTCATTGGTCATCAAAGCTAGACTTAAGGTGGTTTGTACCACTGAGGAAGAGACACGTTCCCCATAAAACAAACAAACAAACAAAAAACCCATAAACACCCCAAAATCTTTGTCTTACTCAAACAGGCCAGAGAACTTAATTTTTTCAAAAGTAGCCCAGCTCATTTTAGTTATTTCTCATAAATGGTTCAGATCTTGCTTTTAACATATTTATTTAACCGAAGGGTCGTTTTAAATTACTTTTTTAAAATCCTTACTCCCACCCCTCCATTCTTCATCAATATATTTTTTTTTTTGTCTAATTCAATAAACAACTCAAAATACCAAACTATCGGTATATTTTAAAGTGTCCGCAAATATCCAGGCCCTTCCATAATCTACACACTACTTTTCTGTCCTCGGTGTCAGCGAGGGCATTTAAAGCCACCCATAGATTCTGAAAGTATGGGAAAGCTCGAGATACGAGGCCAGGCCGCCATCATGCCAGCTCCAGAAGGAAGCAGCCGAGCCTGGCTTTCTTGCCTCCCCATCCACCATCCTGGCAACGGTGGACTGGCCGGAGTGCGCAGCCAAGTGGCCTGCGGCGTTGTTAGGTCCACGAGAGATGTGGAAGCTGGTGAGGTGGCGAGCTCTCACGGCGGATCGCGTTCACGCGCCAAATCGCGCCAAATTGACACCGTGGCAGAGTGGTCGTACATTCTGATCGAGACATTCCCGGAAGAGGAAACTACTCTGGTGGAACACGGTGATTGCATCCGCGCCATTAAATGGCACTCATCTAGCAGATCCTCCTAGAGCACTGCCGTTCCCTACTCCATCCTCCCTCCAACCCAAATGGCTCTCAAAATAGCATTTACCACTTTCGACATGAGCTGCAAGCCAACTTTTGTTGATAAAATATACAGAATATTGAGTACGTGTATATTTGTATGCCATGGACACTTATGGGACCCCACTGAGGCCATTGATTTTACCTCGACGTCAGCAGTTGATGAACTCTTGAGAAGACAGACTCTTTTTGCTTACTTGAAACAGCCGCCCATTAAACTGTATTTTTCACAGGACTGGAAATTTAAACACGTGTTTAAGATAAAACTGTATTTTTACAATTATACAAACAGCTAAAAAAAGCGTTTGAATAAAATCAGTAATAATTCTTAAAATGAAAAACATCTGATTTAAGTACTTTTAAATGAATTAATCTGCATTTTAAATAGGAATATTTTGCTTCCACTGTGTGCCAAGACCTTTGCTGTGACTTTTTTAAAAAAGTGTTTGGTACTAAGACTGTGTACTATTCTGTATAAGATACACTGGAGAAACGAAAAAAAAAAAAAAAAAAAAAAAGGCAGGATACCCTCGGTTTTTCTAGCACTGGTAGCGAGGCTAGTAGTTCGGTAGTTCATGATCGTTTTGTTTTTTTTTTTTATGATTACCCCTAGGGACGTAATGATCGGAAACTGTCAGATAATTTCGGATTTTTTTTTTCTTGAAATGACTAGGTCTTGGTCAAAGACTAACTATCGTGACCCGAGGGAACAGCACAAAGGCACTCTCATGACAGGATCAGTTCACGCTGACGCGTCTTCCGCACCACCACAGCCTTCAACTCCACATGAAGATCCAGCGAGGCGGCATCTGCCTTTGTCTCCAGCACTGGGGTTTGGTTCACGGTCGACCTGCAGGTGAAGTCAGGTCAAGGGTGACGGGGCCCTCGAGAGACGAGGCATTTTTTTTTTTTTTTCGCATGGAGATACCTGAGAGGTTCCCTCTTCATTGCGATCCTCACTCTCTCAACACCCCTCACCCTTCTTAGCCGCTGCATCAAAATATTTTAAAATAGCTGGGTAATAGTTTTTGATGGCAGTCCCTTAGATTTACGGTGATGTGGGGATGCCACCAAACCCACACGCGCGTGCGCGTGCGTGACAGTAGGGAGGAGAGAAAGAACAAGAAAATTTATTGACAGACATACCGACCAGGAGTCAGGAAGGCGCGCACCCACATTCTCTCTCTCTCTGTCTCTCTTACACATGCACAGAGTGAGAGAGAGATAAAGAGACTGCTCATGTGAGCTCTGATGCAATAAGAAGGTTCGTTTAACTAGCAATAACTACGCCTCGGGTAAAGCCCATCGGCTTTGGTAGCGCCACTGCGCAAAGCTCGGACAACAAAGGCATCATTGTTGAACTTGTACATTTTTTTCCCGCTCTCGGTAATGTTCGCGCCTCCAGAAGAGATCAATACGACATTAAAATGTCTAGTAGCGCGTGGCGCCATTATCCCAGACAGTGGGCGGTGTCGTGTTCATTAGGGAGCCAGTATATTCACGGATAAGTCCACATCGTTCATGTCTTTGGGAAGCGAAACCGTGGAGAGCCCTGATTCTCGAGTAAACAGTTCTCTGGAATGTGCATTTGACGAGTTATGCATACAACGGGTAATCATAAAAAACGATAATGAGATTTCATTTTATATCGCTCACTAGCAAAGGTATTCGATGCTTGTATGATGTCCTTCGCCTGACAGGCTGTCAGCGCACAGAGCGATTGCGGACCAGATCAAAAAGCATCGTAAAAGGGGAGGAAAGTCTACCGTGAAGGGGAGACAAATATTGTAGTGCTTTTGGCTACTATGCTGTCTCGCTCACTCAGCTGCACAGAGAGAGAGAGGGGGGGAAGGGAAGGCATTTAAAATTACGTCTCTGTCAAAATTTATTCCACATTAATTTTTTATTTCTTTTATGTGTAGCCATTTAGAACATCTTAAATAAAAAAAGAAACATGAAGAAATATGCTAAGGAACAAAATATACAAATAGTAGGACAGCAGTACCAAAATCCAATTAGTCCGAGCATAACAGAAGGATACAGCAACTACATGAAATAATAAGACTCGAATGTTCAATTATACTTATGAGCTTTTTCTTATAGGTCTTAAGTGACTGCATACAGATCGTCGAATATTTGAAATATCTCTTTCTCCTGTTACAGCACGCCTGAACATGTCTGCATGCATCAATTGTGGCTGCAGTATCATTCCCGCCATGCCAAGCGTCTCAGAGCCTGCGACATTATCTTGGTCACGGGTCGTCTGCAAGTCGCCGCGTGACAGACGGCACTGCTCTCTGTAGGTCTCTGGTTACCGTCTACCTTTACTTACTGCATGACCTTTTGTCTATTTCTTTACACATCTTGATGGAGCCACACAGACTGAAGACCACTTTGCAAAATGCAACAATGTTCAGGGTTTTGTGCACTGCGCATGCGCAAAGCTTAACAAAACCAGCCTGTCGGTGAGTGAACTGCCTTGAGTTTAACGCCGACGTTCTGCAGTCAGGTCACACGAAGACGAACTATGTATATATAACTTACAGACATCAACTTCCTCATGGAAATGAATCTAATAGCAACGCAACTTTTTTAGAAGAAAAAAATTAAATAAAGTGGTGTACATGAAGACTAAATCAAATGAAAACGAACACGAATGAGACAAATAATAAATATATTAATAAATAGCTCTGTTTAAAACATGCATTTGTTATTAGATACAGTTAATATACACTGTGAAGTTCAAATTAGATTTAATTGGTAAAACAGAGGGCTAATGTTGATACGTTGTAGTCTGAGTATTAAAAAAGTACTGAGGTGTAATTTTTTTCTATTTATTGAGTAAACCAAAGTACAAAATATTATTTCTACAAAGCTGGGTGAAGAACATTCTTCCATTCTCAAGACACGCCTAGAAACATTTCTTTGCATATAAACAGCGGAGCAAGACAGACATCAGTATATAGACATAGATATGTTGTGAAGACCTCAGCCAATGGGAGATTTTGTATACTTTAATTAAGTGATATCACGATGCTAACCTTTTTCAGTCCACAGGGACGTTTTGAAGTGTATATCTCGAGACTAGAAGAGGAATAGGGGGAAAGCAATTTACTGCACTGAACTTTACCCAATCATTAAAAAAAACTGTTTCTCCCCACTAGTCCTTTAAATCTTTTAAATTCTACTGTAAACAAAGACTTATTTTTTTTTACATTTGTAGTGAAATTTGAATATTCAAAATCTGTTAATAACAAGATTGAATATTAAGTCCAGAACCATCCATTTACCAGTCCTCGAAGAGGCTTTAATGAACAAGAAGAGCCAATCAGCGCCAGGACCCTTTACTTGGTACCGGAGGACCGGAAGCCCTCATTGGCCGCTGCCATCTCCCGCGGAAAATGGCGAGGCCCGCAGAGAGGCCGGCGAAGGCTAAACACCACTGCTCTCAGCTGGAGCTGGAAATGACAACTCCATTCGTCTTCCTGACAAATTTTCGGGCGTGACAGCCAGCGAGAAAGAGGAATCGACTGTTGCCTCGTGATCAATTGTTTCCTCGATGGGTTTGGGATACAACTGGGCGAGAAAGCGGATCCCACTCCACCTTGCAGGAGATCATTCCATGCCATCGATCAGTGTGTGATGTCACACACAAGACTTTTTATGCCGATGACCTTTCATCGCCATCTTTTGTGTAGAGGGTCTTTCGCTGTATTTTTGCTTGTTTGTTTGCCCGCTCGAAAAAGATTTTTGTAAAAGAGAGAAAGAGAGTATGTCACATGAAAAGATTCTTATGAAGGGACTGTTTGTTGAACTTTAATGAGAAAGGAGCTTTTTTTCTTGAGCGCCAGCAGATAAAACGTAAAAATCATAAAACAGACAGAGACCTATACATAAGTCTGTTGAAGGATGGTCCGTGGCGAAAGCTGGGGTAGTTACATACGGGTCTTGAGAAAATCAGGACCTCAAGACCATGGAGAAGAAAATAAAAAAGATGAAAAAATGAGAAAAAAAGGGTCCAGGTCTGGACGAGCCTGCGCTTCAACTTCTTTCTATTCTCTCTTTTTTTTTCTTTCTCGCAAATAGAGAGCGTGGGTAAGGCGATAAAGTGTGGAAGTGAAGGATGGAGAATTAAAGAAGAAAGGAGGAAAGAAGAGTTCTGAGGTACATTAGACTGACTCTAGTCATTTCATACGAGTCTCTTAATAACTTTGCTTTCAACAGACATTGTCTATCTTGCACAAAGCAAAACTAAAAAAAAAAAAACACATAAAAAACGATGTTTTGTAATTAGCCCCCGGATGCGAAAGTGAAAGGAACTCAGGCTGCTAACACGAAGGACTGGACAAAGCATCAGATTTTCTTGACCCCGTGGGGAAATTTACAAACACGACTGGACAGATGAAAGATTGTTTCTATAGAGTCATATGCTTTAATAACTTCAGACTTTGTATTTAGTTATTAAAAAGGTGAGGGTAGTCGTGACACAGCTTGCCCGCTGTCAGGGTAGAAAATTTCACCCAAACGAATTACTCGACCTACTCATCTATCAGTTCTCAGCGTAGGAGTCGATCTGGTTAGAAAAAAAAAAAAAAACAGGTCACGTGTCTAGCTATATCTGGCTAATAGGAATGTCTCACCTGGACTAGTCCAGCTAGGTTTTTTTTTAGGTTTCATCATTGAGTTACTAAACAATCCAAGATGGTGACATTGAGTGCTCAGGCTAAGGCTATCTCTCTCTCTCTCTCGCTCTCTCCAGCAACTCTTCATTTTTTCTCCTTTTTTTTTTTCTCGCTTATTCCTTTTTTTCCTAACCCCACTCCTCCCCATTAGAAAAATGGTTTATTCGAGAAACATAATCCACAGGAGATCGAACACAACGATGCAAAGAATGTAAATATACAAAGACTAATTACAATCAAAATGTGTGTGTGTGTGTGAGAGAGAGAGAGAGAGAGGGTTACTTCCCTCAAATGAACTGTATCGGGGGATCCGCAACATGAAGATAATTATGTTTACCGAAACGACAATCAGCCGATGACAGTCAGACACGCAACCCTAGTTTGGTTTCCACTAATGTCTTGTTTGTTAGACGATCCCTGGGTGGAACCGTGTCCGCGCTGTGTTTGTAATCGCTCCGTTTCCTGCTACTACAACCACCAAAGCAAATTTGAGTCCATAATTGCTGTGTTACCTGTTAATAGTACATAACGGGGGCAAACAGAAGTCTGATGGAGGCTGGAATACAAAATGTCAACATTTTTACACTTTGATTAACTTCTCAGTGTCGGTTAAATTGAGCTGTAATAGACAATGCATGTGATAAAAGTAAAAATAATTGTCAGAGTGGAAGGATGTCAGACAACTTGCCCGAGCAGGCGGACGAACTGACAAACGAGTATTATTATCACAGATTCAAAGAGAAGGATACTTCGGATGCATATAATAAAAAAGTAGATTAGATCACAGTATCAAAAAGCTTTAAAAAGCTCTGTTTAATTATATCGTGACTATATCGAAAGTGGTATTTTCCCTTGGCCTCCAACTGCTTAGCACCTTGAAACGAACTCATGGTTGTCGTAAATGTAAGAGCTAGGTATACGTAGCTGTTGACTACTTCTATGGCCATTTCTCCTCTAAACCACTTCTCCCGTCTTCCCCCAAATCTCACTTTCCTAAAGACAACTACTTTAGTTTTTCTACAATTGATTTTGGATCCAAGCTTCTGGCATGAGCGAGGCAGTTAATCATTTATGATAACAGAGAATAGCGTTGGGCTAGCAACACATCCTTGTCAAAGACCGCGGGGACAGTGAAAAAACTTTGTAAGTTTAGTTTTTGTCCGGATGCGTGTCTTCAGGCCGTTAGAGATGTGATAAAACGTCTGGATGCTTCGGATTTACTTCATGTTTCAAGAGGGTTGCGTGTTGGACTGAATCGTAGGCCATCTTAAATCCACAAAGCATGAATAAAGTTTAGCGGGATTACCGAGTCACTTCAGGACAATGGCATACAATGAGAATACGTGGTCAGTTGTTGAGCATCCCTTTCTAAATCTTCCTTGTAATTCTGGTATAATCTTGTTTTCTTCCAGTCAATCATACAATATAGTGTTCAGTAGAGAGATTCCTTTATAAATACTTGGGGACTCTCAGTTTCCTTTTTGAAGACTGGTACAATGACAAAGTAGAAGAGCCAGAAGTAGAAAGACAGCACAGGACTCCTTCGTGAATAAAGCAAGCTATGTCACGCTTTGCTTTGCTTTGTTTCTGCTACCAGCCATCAAAACTTGGTAAATGACCGTGAAACTGTGAAGCAGCCAACTGTGAAAGTGACTTTGTCAGAACTAGAACTTCTCTTTGATTAAAACTGCTCTTTATCCATGTCGATGAAGCTGGAATCTCGTAGCTTGTAGAAGATGTTCACTTAAAGAATGTATAGGCTAAGCCAGGCATACATCTCGACTCCCTTTTCCGATTTGCGCACGATACTAAGAGAACTTCTAAATGGTGATTGGCTGTTGCCAGAGGACACTGATCTTAACAAAAGACCTTCATTGTTCATTCCTGCTTGTCCATTAGTTGGATGATTACAGCTGCTGGGGAAAAAAAAGTTATACAGTGGCCAGAGAGAATGTTAATAGTGGTTATCTGGCCAGTGGAGTATTTCCTAGCTGTGGCGATTTGTTGATGTGCAGAGCTTACCATAATGGAATACAGTCCCTTTCAATGCTACTGTTATGGCCGGCTTCTTCCGCAGGAGAGGGTGGGAGTCAGCTTGAAAGTACCCAGCTTTCTCTGACAAAAAACCTGTTTTTTAAGATGTCCGGTTTACCATCTTTTTTTGCTTCCTATGCGAAGCCATTTGCTTCGTTGTCAGGTCTGCGGCGATTCTAATGCCAGCCTCTCTCAGAGCTGAGTGTGCATGGGTATCAGTAAAATCAGTAAAATCATTCTGTGCAACCATCGATAGAATCCAACGACCAGATGCCAAGGCTGACTGCTCTTCTGGTCTTTCAAACCGAGTGGGTGGGCGCTGTCTATGTCGTCGATGTTCAAGAGTTTTCAGTAAAGACTGAACTAAAGACAACTTTTTCAGCATGATCGGAAATTCATCCCGAAAAAATTTGATTTGTTTCTCTTAGAGATAACCTCTAGAGGGTGAGTCTAGCCTGTCTAGTTCAACATTCATTTCAGCTAATTTATTTTATAGTTGTTTGCTAACAACTTCAAATCTGCCCAACAGAGAGAGAATGAGAGAGGGTTAATAAGGCATAAACACACATTTTATTCGCAAAACCCACACGTAGCGTTAGTTCCATTCATAGATATATCTAGGTAATGAAACAAAAACTTTATCTCGTTTACACGAGGTTACAAGAAGCGTAATTCAGAGGCCGCGGCGATGCACGTCTCTCAAGGGCGACAATCGATCTTTCAATGCCCGCCAGTCCATGGATTTTTCCATTCCCGCGTTCCGTGGATACACGGTTATTGAGAACTCGAAAATTTTTTTTAACCCTTTGTTTTAACCCTATGGTAGACAGTCCTTCTCTTCTTATTTTAGAACACCATATAACATGTCAAGTTTAGGTCCGTGAAGGAGAAAAAATAAGGAGAAAAAAAAACCAGAAAGAGACTGGAAAGGAGAGAGAAATTTGCATCTAAAATGAAAGAAACGGAAAGCTGCAGAACACGGTGTTCGACACACCATCTGGTCCAAAGTGCAAGAATGATTATCAGCCGAGCGAGTTCAGGCTGGTGATTTGGGTTGATTGATCATCTTGGCCACGCCCATGATTGAATTTGCACCGCCATTGCAGGCAGGGTGGGATGTGCCGCCATCTATATCACTAACATCATCAGTCAGGTCACGCCTGTTAGCGATCGAGGGAGGAGTTGTTTCCCTTAGGATATTTCCATTCCGACCAGCACTCCTAAAGCTGGTCTCACACAGTAGGATCTAGTCGAGCGTGATATGTTTCACTGAACTAATATATTGAAAGAGGATTTTTAAACTCTCAATTAAGTCAAACGTTTTGTACTAATTACCACGGAGAGAAGCAGTTGTTGAGGAAGGAAAAACTCAGAAGGAAGGTCAGAGAAACTGGAGAAAGGGGTTTTCCCCTGATCGCCAGTGTCATTTGGATCGTTTTGACCATGTAATGTGAGCTGAATTCAACCTGAGGAACAGTGACTTCAGAAGCTTTAGGTTTTCCACTAACGTGTATTAATGGACTGCTGGCAGACGATTTTTTCAGTTACTACTAAAACGAAGCATGCTACTGCAAAGCTTCCGGCTTATTCACATTTCAGATTAACTGCTCTCAGATTAATCGTGCACATCGGTCGTACTGCCTCTTCTTTTCCAGTGAGCCCCTGAACTGGAGTTTCTTACATCCACCAGTCGCAGGGGAACAGTCTAACGGAGCGTAGCAAACGTGAACTCACGCCAGCGGGTCCGGTCATCTACCCGCCTAAGAAGATCCCTAGTGAACAGCCTGTCCACTCCTTCATGTTAGTCACCCAGCATTTCCTCTGCTTTCCGCGGAATTTGAACGCTTTTAACACAACCCTGTAGAAATGTTTTTAAGGTGTCATGTCGGGCGACATGTCCAAACCACTTGAGCTTTCCTCACTCGAACAGGGATTCCAGGGGACCCATAAGGCCTCCAACTGGGTTGCGTCGTTCGTTTTGCGCTCTCTGTAGGATATATGTAGCAGTATCCTGAAACACTTCATTTCTACTACCTCTACCATTAGCCTGCTGTTCGCTAAGACCATCTGATGAAGAAGTACAGCAACAAAGAAGCTGTTTTTTACTGTCCATCGACGCTTGCTTTGCTGTTGGAGTCTCATTGTGAGTTATTCCTTCCTCACCTTCAACATGCATCCACGTTCAAACTCGTTTGTTCTACGCGCATTGCCGCGTGTAAAGGTCGATGCCTTGATTAAATTATCCCAGCTTCTTGTAACGAGACGGTTACTGAGCAGAGCAGCCTCCAAAACGTGCGAAATGCCCCCAATTTTTCTCTCACCCCCAGTGACCCTAGCATGAGCCTTCGCGTGTTCAGAGCGGAAGTCATCAGCTGTCTGCAAACAGTTGTATAGAAAGAATTATTTTCTACAGTTGGTTAAGCGCCTGCAACCCTTTTCCCTCTTCACCCCCGTTTACCCCTCCTCCAAAAAAAGAATGCTAATGTTGAAAACTAGCCGTGTCACTAACCCACCAAATGGAATTAAGGTCACATCACCTTTATAAAAGATTCATTGGCACGCAGGTTCTTGACAAATTGCCGTTTCTGTGTTTGAACATGGAAGCCCGCCCGGCAGTGCAAGACTCTCCTCCCAATATTTTCCACCTCACCGACCTTTTGACCCCCGTGGCAGAGGACACCATGCATCACAAGGGGACCTTTCCCCTCTGTCTTGTAGAGCTGCAGTCGCCAGTTCCGTTGCCCCTGGGGAGACCGAGGAGGCCTCGGGTGAAATTGCGTGGCTCGGGCACAAAGACCCCAGCGGAGTAAACCTCGTTAATCGAACGAGAGGCCAATAAGGGGCGGGTAATACAACGGTTTCCGTGTCTGATCTGCCCGCTGATTAGAGTTACGCCTCTTTAGCTGTGCTGTTCTTTCGTTTCGGAGAAACTGCCGACTTTGGTTGCCGCGATCTTCACATTTCCTGCAGAAAATTTCATCTCAAACTAGCAAGATATCTTCAGCTTCGCATTGTACTTTTTTTTTCTCCATTTTTTTCCCAACCCTGTTCCTTCACATCACAATGTTTCATTACTGCTTCGCCATGACATTTCTATTTGTTCTAAGCGGCGGGTTGCCCTGGAGAACCAACAGTTACACACCTAATGTAGCAGAGAGACTTCCAGAGAGACATTTGTGTGGCTGTTATCAGGTTAGACAATATTCGGATTGGAATTTCTTCGCAACCTGTTCCATTTGCAAATCCCAATTTGCCTTTCACTTTTCATTCGAACCAAGTTTCCTTTCCTTGTCAGCTGCTGCGTCTCTCCATGTTCCTCCCTTCCCCCCAACGACAGGAACCAATTAAGGGACGACTGGCTGAATGAATGATCTTCGCACACGTTGGTGTCGATGCTATCTGTTATAAAATCCAGAAGAAAAACAAAAAGGAAATAACTCAACACCCAGCTAACGTTTATACAATCGCAAAAGGGAGAGTGTTAGTTCTCAACCACTCAAGAATTACGAAATATCCAGTAGCAGCTATTAAGTTTTTACATATTAAAAGTTAACATATTTATTCGTCTGTTAAAGATTGATCCTTGTAAGATGTAAATGAAGCTTACATTTGCATGGATGTTAATAAAACATACCACTGCCATTTCTCTTGTAGCGTTTCTCTCTCACTCCTCCTTGTTTCTCACCACTCTGTGAGACTTGCTAGCGAAGGAGTAATAAAAACATTTTATTAATTTGAATGCATCTAATGATTATACTTTCAATGAGTCCTTCCAGTGAAAAACATGCTAAAATACAACGAATGCATCTCCATTATTAAATACTAAAAAGAGAAACTGTCCTCTGGACTCTCTTCCCCTTTTTTTTTTTTTTTTTACAAAAACCATCGAAGGTCTCTTAAACTGAATATCTCATTCCAAGAAATGGTCTGTTGAAGTCAAGCCTGATATATTCAAGTAGAGTCCTGTGGAATTTCCTTGCTCTTCATTTCCACCAGATGAACTCTCTACTGCTTCCGACAAGAATTACTAAAATACTTAGCCAAAACCTGTAATCACGTGCTGAGACCTCATATCTAACCCTGAGCCTGACACCCGGATGTGCTCTGAACTCAACTAAAGATTAAAAGCCAAAAAGAGTTTTTTAGGTACTTCTCATACTCCAAGATTCCATGACCCATGTAAAATAGAAGGCAATAACTACACATTTCCCTCTCCACTCTATGTCATACCTTGTTATTATAATAGTCTAGTGCTTTAGTATCTTCTGCTCCGGAGAAGGATAAAGATAAACCGCATGCTTTGCTTATTCTTCCACCCTCGATAATAACTGTTAAGGTCATTGTCCCACCTCTCCTTGTATATAAATGAGTGTGTGTGTGGAGAGAGAGAGAGAATGATAGGAAGTCGTGTTGATGCAGACACCATTGTAGGCTGCAACCAACTGTAGAATTCTGGACAAGTATTAACTGCCAGCCTGTCTTTTCAGACGCCCCAGGAAACGAGATTCTTACTTCCTCTTTTCAAAACACAGAGGATAATTTCAAAGGACTGTATCTCACGAACTTATTCACTCAGATATTAAGAAGAAGTATCTTGAAGTCAATCTACAAATGTCTTTTATCCGGTCGTCTGCGTGTATTCAAGGACCAAATATGGTTCCCAAGCACGAGAGCACATCAAAAGTTATATGACTGTAGTAGTAGTATTTTTTTTTCAATGTTTTATCAGAGTATTTTATGTGAGTAAGTGTGTGGTAGTAGGGGAATGGTGAAGTATGTGTATTATTTTATGCCCCTGTTGTGGACAAATTTTATTTCCGCTGAGGATTATAATAAACTTGTCTTGTCTTGTCTTGCTAGCATGTCTGTCTCAGATTACATGCTCCAACAGGTTTTTATTGACTTCGTTTGATAGTGTAAGTTTAACGGTCATTCTTCTTTTATCTACATTTATCCACACTTACTCTGTGCTCTGACAGACTACATACTGCGAGGACAAACGTGTCTTCATGGCGTTTGACTGTAAAAGTAATAACTGTCGCTGCTTCTCAGTAATGAATAACCTTTGTTATAGTGTTGTTAGAAAGCTATTTGTTTCTAACAAAATGTTAGTAAAATTTGGTGCTCGTAAGTCATTGCAAGAAGTTTTTTTAAATTTCCTGGAAAATTCATCCTAAACGTTGTCCATAAAGGAAGTGAACATAGTTTTTTGTTTCGGTTTTTGTAATTCATGCTGGCACATGCGGTGTTTATGTTAAAGGTGAAAGCTTCCTTGAGTTGGGATTCCACATTAACGTTGTAATAATTTTCTGCAATTTTTGAAGCCCAGCTTTATTAACTTATTGAGTATATCATGCAATGACAAGGCTGTAACTGCATCTGTTCTGATGGAATTCATCTTTTTCTCAACAGTAGTAACTACACTACTGGGGCACGCAATGAACTATTTGCTTTGAGACCAGCTTCCAATGATAATAATTTTTTTCTTTCATCCTTTTTTAGCCCTTTGGGTCTGCCTTTGGAGTAAAGAGCTGTATAAATCATCTTTACTACTAAAGCAGCTCATCAAGAAAAATTGTGGTTGCCAGGGGACTATTTCGAAAAGATTTTGTCGATTAGCCGACTGGACATTCTATTGCCCCTTGGCAGCTGACCTTTACCAGATGTCAAACAGTTTGAGGAGGCAGCTTTGGTGCTTAGGCCGGTCTGAAGAGGTCTGAGAATACATATTTAATATCACCGTAGGCGCCCATAGGAACGAGCTACTCGGCCGACAATAGCTCTAGATATGAACCTCCCTGACACATGGTGAGAGTCGTTGTTTACCTCGTGTGCAATAACTGGCTACAAACATTGCAAGCATCTGTGTAAATAGAGAATAAAAAAAATTGTCGGGAACATGAAGATGAATCAGTTAAACCTGTTAATTAATTTATGAAAAGAAGAAGACAAATACACAAAAGAGCAGTCCCTGTCTCTTTTATACATATATTTCTGATGCACAGTTTAACCACCAAAACAAATAAATAAACACTTGCGTGCGCACACAGCTTTAAGCACGAAAATAGGAAGATAAATATATGAAGCAGAATGAGGATTATTATTGAAGAGCATGGAGGACACGGTTGAAGGAAAGTTATATGGTCGTGAATGCGGAATGTGTATAAGAATGTCTTGTGGACAAAAGATTCGGAGAGCGTGCGTGTGTGAGCGAATGAGTGCAGTTCGCATGAGTGGTTGCATTGAGGAAGGCGGATTGTGGTCGAGTACTAGCGCCACCCCTTTCACACAGTAAGGGTGACCCCCAGTCCCGCGGACTCACGGACAAAAGCTCTCGCGAAGTGACCAGACCACGGACCGCCGACAGGTGGCGCAGTGCGAGACACGAGAAGTCACACGGCCATTGGATTAGCGCCGTGACGTGTTCGTTGTCCTAAAGACTCCATTAGCTTGTAGCGCCCTCCGCCTCGCCTCCACACACAGCGGGCTGTGTGACAAGGCCACACTTCCCAAGGATTAGGTAGGGCTTGATTCCCATGTTTGCTAAAAATTGGAGGTTGTTATAAGTTTTTAGCAGCAAACAAAGTTGTGACTCTCCCTTCGGATTTTAGATCAAAGGTTTACGAAGCTTTGACATGACTTTTTCTTTTTTATCTTCTTGTTCCCTCGGGCGTCTGTGTGTGAGGACAGGCCTCAAGGAGAAAGAGGAAGTTGTAAACAAAGGCATGAAATAAAAGGCGTATTGGCTACATGGTAAAGCCTTTCGCAGAAGACAGGGTAAAAAAAAAGACAACCCTACTTTGATCTACACTACCAGAAGGCGGCTTCCGTTTCATCCAAGACTGCTACCAATGGAACATTCCAGCATGCTAGAGACATGATGCTTCTGCCGTGCAAAAAGCAGCTTCAGTGGCTCAACTACCTTCACCTCGCTTGAACACAGGCTTTAGTTCAAAAGGTCAGCTCTTCAAGTCAAACAGGCATATGTCCACTCCAGCTACCGAGGACGAGATAATGGATGAGAGACACGTCTTCAGGAGTCATTATGTATGTGCTTGGGGAAGAAAGGAGAGATTAAAAATGTCTCTCGAGGCTTTACGTCTGTTTAAAGGGTGTTCTTTTATCTGCGCTAAATTGAGACTAAGTTCGTTTTAAAGCGACAAGCACAACTTAATACGAACAGCTTGATGAGCAGCTCACCTACAGCAAGGCCACGTCAACAGTAGATTGTAAGAGGATATCAAAGCATCGCCCCATTTTCCCTGTTCCCTGTCCCACCTGCTAGTAAATATGTCTTGTACGTGTGCAGATCGCAGACAGGTGAATGGCATCCTAAGTGCTCGAGGAGTTAGAGGGCTGAGGGTAAAGGTGCCACGAGAGTCCGAGAGAAGCATTTATAATGCAGGTAAGCCCTTGTGTCTCCGCACGCACGACACTGGCTTGTATAATGGGGTAGACAGGGGCAGGAGAAGGCCGGAACAGGATGTGACACGCCGAAGGCAGGTATTACCCAGCATCCTCTCGCCTCTTTCCACTTCCTCTCCCCCACTCTCTCTCTCCCCATACTTAAATCCATAAATCAAAAGCTGACGTGGAATTCCCCAGCAGACGTAGCCATTGCTGTCGAGGTTTTACTGTAAGAGTTTGACCTTTGAAAGGTATCTTTCCACGAGAATGTCATTCTCACTACAGTTTATCAGGAGTAGCTATGCGTGGAAATAGTTCAGATCGCAGACTGAACAGTCTCTGAGACTGCTCATTTCCTAACTCTGTATGCGAAAAGGCAGCCGTGTACACATCTCCAGCTGGACACACCGACAGTATTAAAAAATCATCAATTGTCGAGGTCTCTCCTCTGTCCCCCAGCATCTACAGACGAAATTATTGCCTAAAATTACCTTCGTTACTGATAGCTTAGTGAATGCAAATTACTGTATATTACCGCAAGAAATAGTCTCCATGCCGGGAAAAGGTCCATGACGGACTCCCACCATCGTAACCATAGTGATAGTTCATGGTGCTAATCCATTATTTGCAGAAGTTTTACTGCAGTTCGATTGCTAGAGTAAATCACAGCCAGGTGCTAATCCTTTGTTTGTTGGTGTTTAGGCCGAGTCCATGGTGGCGGCGAGGAGACCTGGAGCTGCGAACATTCCACACCAGACCAGTGGAGGACAGGACAGAGTGGAGAAGGTGCAGCATGGAAACAGGACCACCAAGCAGTACGGTGACAAGGTGTATACTGCTAGGAAAGGAAAAGAAAGCAATATAGTTATAAAGGATAACTCGACAGAAGGGCATGATAACTATGTAGAGACAAAGTATTTTTTAATGCAGGACAGGTCATGACTGTAACAACCTAGCGTCCACTCTAAATTATTTCGGCTTGGTTCGATCAGGAAAATCTGCAGCTCAATTTTTATTAAGAAAAGTTTTACTCGATCTTTATACACATTTATGGTTTTCTAAACAAGAAAGTGTAATAAAAGAATGCATAAAAGGATTTGGCTTGCAGAAAGCATATTTCTGTTCTGTCGTTCAAAACTGTAGTGTCTTTCAGAAGTTAGAATAACAAATAAAACCTACCTGTACATAAAAGCAATATAATAATGTGCCAAATGACTGAGAATGAGAAATAAATGCAATGATATTGTGACGAAACCTCGATTTCTGTTGGTGTGAGTTTTTTCTTTCCTTCAAAATAGAAGGAAGTAAACTAGTTCTCAAAGTCTGCTTCAGAAATAAAAATTCATACTCTTAATATTCTTCTTGGTAGCGCTATTGAGGATGGGTTGATGACCCGGATCAAATTTATAAAAATTATAATTGCCAGCATCATAGCGAAAAGAATAAGAATTAAGATTCGTATTGCTATTATTTATTTAGAGACATTTAATTATTTATGATTCTGCATTAATTTTCTGTTATAAATTTGTGAAAATAGAGCTATCTTTTATTTATAGTTCTCAAGATATTCTCCGCATTTCTTTATTGTGCATTGAATTATTTTATATAATACATTTTGTTCTACATGTCCCCTGAGGGTTTATGAATAAACTTTAAGACTTGGACTTGTTCACACTTTTTCCTTTTTTCTTTAACTTCACAGAAGAGGGAAGAGGTTGGTACTCTCTGGAAGATCAATGCAATAAACGGGCAACAAAAATGAAGCTGTCACTTAACACTGTCATGGCTGCCCTCCGGGAGAGCATGCACCTTGCAGGATGTCTTTCCATTACGAACCGCTGTCCACTTGAAGAAAAAAGGGGGAAGGGTGGTGCCTGAAGCTATAATCATTTGCATTAACCCACCAACACGATTCTTCCATAACATCTTTTCCAGCCATGAAGGCTCCTACTTAAAAAAAAAAAAAATAGTGGGAGGGGGATGAAGGAGCCTCTACGACCCGCCTCGTGTCCAAAATGCAGTTTAGAAGCCAGCACAATCGGGGGCTAGCGAAGACTTGTGTCGCTCTGACGCCATGAATACGGACCAGCTGATTAAGACCTGGCAAGGACTATCAGCCTTTCGCTCAGAGTTACGTCCCTTGGGAGCGAGTTCTCCTGCGTCCAGCACGTTTCTTCGCCACGCCTCATTCTGGAATTGGACCGGGCGAGTCCTCTGTTGGAAGCGGGAGCTGTTGATTAATAGGTTTTAGTCTGATGAGACTATTGTGGTCACTATTCACACCCGGCGGGGAAACACTCATTTTAAAGTGGACACTCATCGCCACGTTCTAGGACTAACCGTTAGATTAATAACTGCCCTGACGTCACTTCCGTCTTTGAGCAAGGGATTTACACTCTCGATACACGTCTCACGCACAGGCTTGCCATTTTTAAGACGGATGCCGAAATCGCTGATATTTGTGGCCAAGACAGAGCAAAGGAGAAGTGCGAAAAATATAGTAATGCAAAGAGGAAAAAATAACGTAAAGATAAAAAAGTAACGTTGAATAATCTGGAACAAACACCAATAGAAGGCACAGCACGTCCTCTCTATACCTTCCACTCTCTCCCGCTATAGTACTCTCGTGTACTTTAAATGTGCAAGAAAGCTAGTCCCTTGTGATATGTGATTTGTTGTATGATACATAGCTAAAAATATGGTTGAGTTTCTTTTACCTCCCTTGGTGAAAACAAGCCATCAAAATGAATTTCATTTCTTTAAAAATAATCCTAGGCATTTCATCTATTGACTTTCCCATACAAACCCATGTAAAAAAAATTCCTTACACAATGTATCCATGTAACCTTCGATCATTATTCAAATTAAGCGGTTTTTCATAAACTCTTCTTTGTAATGTTTCTTTGGTAGCTGCCATGTTTTGAACTAATTTACTTCTTACATGTGTATTGCTAGTTACTGGATAACGCCCACCTGACCATACTTCAGAGCATCAGGTAACATTCTGGCATGTAAGAATCTTTTTCATTCCAAACAAACGACATTTTCAAATATACTATTTTCTCTAGGTCTCCGTGCCATCGAACAGTGTAGTATGGATCTGAGCATCAAACATTGATAGAGTACGGTCATTAAAAGACCAAAGTACCTTAAGTATTCATACGTATATATAATAAGGGATAGAGAGAGGAGGGTAAAACTCTGGATACATCATTTAGACAGAGGTGTGATGTGTGCGTTAGTCATCACGTGTCCAAGAAGTGACCATAGCAACACGATCCTGCCAGACCTATGAATATGAAATTACGCTGGGGGTAGCTGGGGAGGAACAAAGTGACCAGCTGCAGACCGTCCAGGGAAAGAGAATCCTTGCAAGGGCAATCACTCACATGAGGTCAGGTTAGACTAATGACAGGGGCTGATGGATATTCAGGCTCGTGGTCAGTAGCTGGACTCTCGCTCCGTTACCTCTGACCTCTGGTAGCGCAGAAGACGAGGTCACCATATTGATCACACGAAGAAGAAAGACACAAGAGGTAGAAACAAATAAATATAGAACTAAAACAAAAAGAAAATCTCATTGAGGTTAAAAAGAAAAGAAGAAAAGAAACGGAAAGAAAAAGGAAAGAACAAGAAAAAATGACGAAAAGAACGAAAGATGAAGGATGTAGACAAAGAAAGATGGGCGCAGAGAAGAAAAAGACTTGCCTGTTTCTTTGTCCAGCGATTGTTTTAAGCTGTTTGCATAATTAATGAATGTTGTGAACTGTGTACACAATTTATGAAGTGCCTTAGAAAAAATCTCCCCCGCTTTCAAACAAACGAATTGTGAGGAAAGTGGGTGACAACCGCTCGTTTTACAGGGGTGTGCTAGCAAGGCCCTGAATAATGAACAGCGGAAAAATATATTAAAAAGCCTAATAATTTTTCCCTAAACTCTAATATAAAATGTAACAAAACCTAGCCTTCTAATTCTCTTTCGCACAGTGTCTTCTTGGTTTTCTAGAGAACATGTTTCCATAAAGCAATGAGTTCGAACTAGGAGAGGGTTAGAGGTGTGGGAATCGCTTTACTGTGTTCAGCGAGGAGGTAGGCGATGAATATTACTGCTGCTGCCTTTCCGTCCGTTAGTAACGCCCTTGAGTTCGAAGGGTCCGTCAATTCCGCAGTGGATACAAGCTACATTGATTAGTTCATGCAAATGCACTTTCTAGGCTGATGACCTGTGGCTTTAGTCTACAATCTTTTCCACATTTTCCACACATTGATTTAATTATTAGCTATATACAGTGTAGGGCCATTAAGCCGTGCTGATTGGGGTCCAAACTGCTTAACCGTGGCTGTCGTGGTCCGTGGCTTAAATATTTTTTGATAATGCATAAGTTACAATAAATAATGAAATAAATACATTTTTTTATCACAGTCCTTTCCCACGTGTTAACCTGTCAGTCGCCATTTTGAAATTAGCGCCGTAATCTCACGATCGCGATATTGCGTGTTGCATATTAAATCGTGATTAACGGTCTTGAAATTAATAATAAATTATTATTTATTTAAGAATAGCAAAACATATCAAATACATTTAAAAGTGTTGAAATTGTTATTTCTCATCTTTTCATAGCATGTCAATCAAGAACATTCGAAATGCGAAAAATGACTGCAGTCAACACCTTTCTTGAGTGTTTGAGAGGCCATGTCCAGGTCCGTACGATCCACAGTGTAAAAAAAAAAAAAAGGCATTTTGCGTGGCACGCCCTACACTTATATTATTTTTAATTGAAATAATTGCATTAATTTAAAGAAATTTTTATAACTGGTAACAAAAATTCAATTATTGTTATTTTTAATTTATTGTTCTCTAAACATATTAATCGTACATTTTTTTAATAGACAAAATTAGTACTTTTTATATTTGTATGCTTCATAGTCAAAGAATGCCATATTTTTTCTCTTTTGTCCACATTGTGGGAAATAATAGCAAGATGAAAGTAAAAAGTAAGCATATTATCATCCAAACACCAAACTAAAAAGGTGCTTGCGTAAGATACACGTGTAACTATGTACGTGTTTTTGGCAAGATGAACTAAGGGCAATAACCTTTGCTTTTGCTTAGTAATGCTTGGATTGCTCCCCTTACTTGCGTCTCGTGTCTTTCCGCAGGCCTCAGTTGATCAATAGTTTAAAATTAAGCAATCGTTTTAGTCCTTAAATTACTACTTTTTAAATGCTAAGCCAGGTGTAGAAAAGCTAAATTTAGAATACATGTTATTAAATGAGTAAGTCTGCCTTAGTTAAAGTGACAATAAGGTGTTATACAATAACCCAGTACGGCTTCTCTCACGGAAGATCACAAACTACCAAGAAACACTTCTGTCTATATTTTTTACTTTCCTGGTGTTTTATATATTTGTTCACTTTATTTTTTTTTCTTCTTTTGTTTTTTTTCTGCGCAATGAGCATTCTTCTGAATGGATACCTGCGCATTATAAATTGACATCATTATCATTATCATTATCATTATCATTATCATACAAATCCCACAAAATTACAGACATTGAAGACTAACAAGTCCTTGTATAAAATTCAACACTTAATGTATAATCAGCATTTGATTGGGTAGGTCTTCCAGATATTTGATTTTTAAAAAATCTTTCTTGGACTAGGATAATAGCTGACTATAAAACAGCAGCATCTGATTTGAAAATGAGGCAGCATCTGATTTGAAAGTCACTGTGCTTTTGTCACAGACCAGACCTTTGATTATCCCATTTACATTGTGCCACAGCTCTTTGATCGCCCCAATCGTTAATCTCCTGGTTCCCATTTCTTTTATGAGCATGCTTTCTTATATTTAGAAACGTATATTTTATGAACAGCTAACTTATTTTTATTAAATTATATTTCACAACTAAATGAAATACTATAGTATACGCCATTGAGTATACAATATTTTTCAAGCATTTTTATATGGTCAATAAACATATTTCAGTTTTATATTAAGTGTCTTTTACTGAAAGAAAATTAAAAAAAAGCGGGACATGAGTATTGATTCAAGGCATCTTTGTCGTTTGTTGGCCGTCTGACGCTCTGTCTGATATGTGGGCGGCTTCCTGTTTTCCCGATGAGCTCCAGTATTGTCTTGATAGCAGACACGAGGAACGCCTTTAACGGCGGCAAACAGATTTCCACAAAAAAAGAGTACGGAGGGAAAAATGGAAAGAAAACAAAGTTTTGGGAGGAGTGAGGGATAGTACAGCTGGTGGATTGGGAGGGGTGGTGACGCACGTGAGCACCCGGATGCATGCACGCACTTATTCACAACATTGAAACAAACACAAACGCATCTCAGTACGCAAAATGTTCAAGCACAAATACACACACATGCACACACAATACCATGTGAGCATGTGCCCACGTACATGTATATATATATATATCAATCTGGAAGTATAAAAATCGCGTGCTCCTAATGAGTATTAATAATTTTTACAAAATAATACGAAATAATTTATAAAACGCAGTTTCTTGTGTGGATGCTTTTACAAAGAAACAGCAATAAATTTCAGGCAGACAAAAAAAGCCCTTTCAGATGTACCAGTCAACAAGCTGTGTGTGTGAGAGAGAGAGAGAAGTGGGGAGAGAATCATTTGCACGACTGTGGCGAAGGAAGGCAAGTATATTTATTTTAATGAGAAGCTTTAGAAGTAACTTGTTTAAACACTCTGTGTAAGCCACTGACCTATTACATCCGTACGTTTTTAAAGTCTTTGTCCTCCCGCAGGGTTCGGTTCAAATGATCCATACCTATAAGCAAACTCTTTTGTCTTTTTATACATTATGGGAGTGTGTGCATGAGATAAGCTCAGTATGGATATGGCAGCAAAAAGCATGTAATGATCATGTGTGATCAGAAACAAAATGAGAATAGTACTAACGGTTATCAGAGGCACGAGGACGAATGCAGGGTAGTAACCAATGTGTCAGTGTACATCATGTCACGTGACTTCATCTATGGACTAACATAAAATTGGGCACATCGATTGAACTATCAGCTTATTTCCTCTGTAATTTGTAATTGTGAGTGAGTAGATTTAAGTAAACTTGTACATCTGTGTGTGAGTTTGGTGTTGTGTGTAAATGTGTTGTGTGTAAACGTGAGTGTTTTGTGTATGCTTATATGTGTGTTATGTGCTGACGGTGTCGATGGTCACGTGGGTGATCGCGAGAATTGTGTTGTGTCGAGAGAGCATACATACATCAGAGTCTTCTCAAAAGTCAAAAAACATTGCGCAAATTTTATGAGTCAGAAACGTGAGGTTGACATTGTAATAAATGTGAAACGCCTCATTTTTTCCAAACAGAACAACCTTCATAAAAAAAATTCTAAACAAATATACAAATAAGTTAATTTTACCAAATCATTACATTTCGTGGCCAAGTGTTGTAAACTAAAATTGCTCGGTCTGTAGTGAAAACCTTGACTGGAACGCCACCTACGTGCGGCGGCTGAGAATAGACTGTCCACAAAATCGGCTGAAAAGGTTGGCCATTGGCAGCTCTCGAAAGCGGAGAAAGTAAACACCTGACACAAGGAAGAAAAACAGCGAGACGAATAAGGACACAGGCTGCAGACCATCACGCGCGAAAGCGATGTTTGGAGAGCACAGTCCTGCCAAGTGTCAAACAGGGACACGGTAACCCCTAACGATGCAGGATGCACGTTTAAAGGAATATAGAAGGCGTGAGGGAAGCTAGCGCAAAGTGACTAGGGAAGCTAGAGCAAATTGCGCAATCGCTAGTCAAAGCCCTTCCAAAACTACAGAACCTTTGATCAACCCCCAAATCCTGTTTAAAGACATTCAAAATCGTTGAGGAACTGCTAGCAGAAGAGCATGCAGGCTTTGGACAAGGCAGAAATTTGAGTAAGCAGAACTCCAACTGTCACATAGACAAAAAAACATATACAACATCTTTGGCATCTCTTGTACAACTTCATTGATTTCACAAAGGCCACTGACAGAATCTTGCATGTTGAGCTGTGGCATGTGATACGAGAATTTAACATCAGAGAGAGTGAAGTCATGAAGGATCTGTACAAAGGTCAATGAGTGCAGTGCTGCTTAATTTACTGTATCGACTGTGCTCTTCAAATTTTATTTGGAGAACGGTATTGCGAGAAACACTTTACGGCCACGGTCAGTGGGCGGCCAGTATAGTTCAAGTCTTCTTTATGACATTTGACCTCATGCCAGGAAGCAGCGAACTGCAAGACCTTAACAACAGACTGAAGGGCAGCGCGAATGCTTATGGGATAGAGAACTTCACTGGTATGAAAAAAAAAAAAAGCCGTGGTTAACAGCAAAGGCGACATAAAAACAGAATTCCACATAAGGTGTGGGAGTGGGTGAGTAACAGTTCGAGAAGGTGAAAGCCTTCAAGTACTTGAGAGAACTCTCCGAAGATTGCAGCTACACTATGCCGCAAAATATAAAAAAAATCCGATGAAAGGATTGCAACGACGATAGCAGCAATGGCATCAGGTTTGCAGTCAAGTACACACTGCGCAAATCACTTATACTTTCTCTCCGTAGGTGCACAAAAAAGAATCCAGGCATTCGAGACCTAAGTACCTAAGAAAACTGCTATTAACCTTCTACAGGGAGTGCACGACTGACGACTTTGTACGGAGCTTACAATGATTTTTTTGTAAATCCTCCACGGGAATCACCAGCAGCCGCAGAAATCTTTGGGTGCTCAAAGGTATTGCGCAGAACTGGCGAAGATCCACACAGCTGCCTGACAACACGCGCAGAAAACACCAATGGGCGGGTCAGAATCATACATAATCAAAATGTCGCGGTTGCCAGGGCTGATGGGTCTGCTAGTGGAGGGGATTCTCAAGAAGGAGGACGGGAGGGACGGGGAGTAATGTTTAAGTTTCTAAAAGCGGTTGAAAAAAAAACCTTGGCTCTTCAGCTCGTATTATCCTGCCAAGGTTCAAGAAAAAAAGCCGAGAGTAAGCCGGAAAGAAGGAATATTCTATCTGCTTCCGAGCAGCCCCAGTCCTACTCGATTCCATCGATCGAACACTTCGAGATCGCGCTCTCTATGGAGGTGTTGGATCAAAAAGCGGCTGAAGTAAGCCAGGTGAGAGTGGGTTTACAGGTGAGGCGGCCCACACGTCCGTCAGACTGGACCAGATCATCTGGTGGCGAGGTAAGGAGTGTGTTGTGTCTGAGGGTAAACCGTGTAAACAAGAGAAAGGCATCATACTCACTCGCTGTCTGTCGTTCAGATGTTCGTCTTCCTGTCCATCTTTCCACTGTCTTTCTACCACTGTCTCTGAATAGCTGTGTGTTATTTTATTTTATTTTTGGTCTGACATATGCCATTAATCAAGGTTTTCAACAGGACGCTTAATATGCTCAATCGCAATGAATATATTGACTGGAAACTAAAGACAATATGAAGGTCTTGTCAGACTTTGATTAAACAATCAATTAGGGGATATTGCAATAAAATATCTTATTTAAAATTCTTACCTCGCGAACACTTCAATTAAACGTAGTATAAATTGTATGCAATAATTGATAAATCGATATAATAGTGTCATAAATTTTGAGGATCATTGTGAAAAGTCGGTCATCAATGTTTATGTCCTTATGCTTTGAAATTGTTTCATTTAAAGTTATTAAATACATTCTTCATTTTTGACCTGGCATGACCTATTTTATTTGCAGCCATTTCCTTTCAGCGCAACCTACTTTCTGATAAAAAAAAATATTGTGGGCAGATCGATATGAGATTGCTTTTAACTGTTCACACTTTAGATATACTTATGTGGTACTGACAAATTGTACATACTTTAGATATACATATGTGGTGCTGACAGACGAAGAAAATCAGAATCACTCATGAAATCTACAGCATATGCTTTTGGTATTTTTATTGACGGATGTTTTGTTTACAGGTGTAAAACTTATTTCTCGATAAATCTGATAAGGTAATGATTTTATCTTTCTCAAAGGTTACACAACAGGAAACCGCACACTGAGTTTCCTCTCTTCTTTTATTATGATTATGATTATTATGATTATTATTATTTCTTCTTAAAATTCCCTTTCACATTTCTATCACTCCCACGTATGTCCTTGGAAGAAAGCGATGCCCGTTGTTTGTCATAAAGCTAAATAACAACACTGTTGCAAACAGCTGAGATTTATACAATAGCCATTGTACAATTCACATTGCACATCATTTTAAAAATGTTGGAGTTTATTCTTCGAGTTTGTTCCTTTGTGTTATAATAATGCACCTGAGCTCTCTATTGGGAAAGTGGGAGAGAAAGTTTTCAAAACAAGCGCTCATCATGCAAGATAATGTATATCCTGGGAAGGTAAAGGGGTGTGATGGAATCGGTTTTGTGTCAAACAAAGAAATAAAAGCTCTCAAAGACATGTCTTTGGTCGGTCTCCATTGGACCCAAATAGCAAACATATCCTGGAGCAGCTTGTGATGAAAAAGAAAACTTTAAAAAATGTTTCATAAAATCTTACAAGTTTTATGCATTTACACGGTCGAGGTAGGTGCACTTGGGAGGTAAATATTAAAGTTATAAAGCTGCAACGGCAGGTAATTCAAAGCGGTTTTTTTTCTTCTTTTATTTAAAAAAAAAAAAAATTCGACGATGAAATGTGAGGCTTTTAACCTGTGTTGGAGAAAGACCATAAAGGCTTTTGTTCTCCACTTTCTGTGCACGCTCCTGGTTTTCGAATTTAACAGGGCATGTCAGTCAGAAGAAGAAAGAAAAAGAAAATCCTCCAACGACGCGAAATATCCATCGTCCTTCACTCCAGGATCCAGGATCTAGGCTCCAGCAAAGATTAAACTAGTCCAGTGAATGCTGCACTGCTTGCTCTGTAAAGATTTCAGCTTTGTGCTCCTTGATGCGGGTTAATGTCAGGTCGATTGGAAAAGTTGATTTGCTGAATGCCACCCATCAAATCAGAGCTGTGCAGTCGCTTGGGTAGCTCAATAGCAAGTTCATTCGTTCTGTGCAAGCAGTCTGGGTAACTAAACACTCGTAACTAGACCTCCTCCTCCTCCTCCTCCTCCTCCTCCTCCTCCTCCTCCTCCTCCTCCTCCTCTTCTTCTTCTTCTCATCATCATCATTTCTTCCTGCGTTATTTTCTCTCCCTCCACATTCTCATTTTCTCCTGCAGGGGATGACTCCGGCAGAGGTGTTCGTGGTGTCAGGCCTGTTTCTCTCCCTTCTGGAGGTCAGCGCCGGGGTCCTCCAGAGCTCCAGGTGGGCGCGGGACACCAGCGTTGCAGTGGACAGTTCCCGCAGCGTCGTGACGGTGAAGACGAGGTCCTCCCTGGACTGTGCCATCACATGTGGTCACAGTCCATCATGTTTGCTGTATGCCTGGGACACTGGGGTCTCCGTCTGCTACCTGGACCCTGCCCTGCACCTCGACACCACGTCGCCCACTTCACAAAGAATCTACCGAAAACTATGCAAGACGATTTTTTAAATAAATCACATATAAATCACAGAATATAAAGGCGGTTCTTAACCAGGCAAAGTGCCCATTATGTTGGGCATTGTAGTGGTCATTGTAGTCACCAGCATATTGATAACGTATTGGCAAACGCGTCTGCAGTTAGCAAGATGTCCAAAGTTCCAATGTCCTAACCGCTCGCTCTAAAACCGTTGGTTCTGTTGATCTTCACACTCAATTTTGATCAAACATTCGATGATATTTGCCTGGTTGAGGAACCTTTATTCAGTGATATTTCTTCTTAGCATTTGCAAAGGTCGTTCTGATAAGAGCTTCATTATTTACATATAGAATTCAGAATCCGTGTGTGTGTGTGTCTGAGAGAGAGAGAACTGAATTATTTATTTGATGGGTCAAAGACCCTTTCAAAGCAGGGCGTGATATACATTTCGTCATCGGCCGTAGAACAGACACAGGCAGAAGATGTAATTTACATGAATTACATAAATATCGTTTCAACCATTCATTACCTAACCTCACTTACACTCATGCTAATCATTCTTCGTTTGCCCTCTCTCTCTTACTTCCATATACAGCTGGCGCGCCTACACACACGCGCGCACTCTCTCACAGTCCATTCACGTAGAAACCATTTTTTATTTGCCCTCTCTCTCATTTTCCACACCTACACTCCTATCGCCGGCTCCCTCTCCTTCTTGCTATTGTCGATGGTTTTGCTAATTGCTAGGCTCTTTCATTGTTGTCTTCTGCAGGCAGTTCTTCCATTTGTAATTATCACACTTTGCATGCTTTTGTGTCCTTCCTGATATTTTATAAATGGAATACTCATTCTTGCTGTGTTCCTCATTCTTATCATGGACGTAGATAGGTTCATGATTCTTATTACGGTTACTGACCTTAAAAATAATCGCTTTTCATCTCCTTCCTAATATTTTTAACGTTTGAACGCCTTCTTTCTTCTTCCTCTCCTCACAAAATGCGAAAAACAAATCTATGCTCCTCAAGGCCAGCACAAAAGTGAGTTTGCAGACGTTTATCGTGAAGACATTATTTGTTTTTGTCTCATTCAGCGCTTTGTCGATATTCTTAATGGACAGATCAGGTCAAGGGAAATGAAACAGCCACAGGTACGTGGACTTCACAAGGCTCGACGCTGGAGACTACTGAGGTCACAAACATGATGACAACACCAGGCACTGCTACGGAAACTACAACTTCAACTTCCGTTTTTCCGCAAGTAACTACCACAGCCACTACACAAAGCACAGCGCCAACCACTAGACAGTTGACGATGAACTCAGTCACCACATACGTCACACAAACGTCAACTTCAACCAAACAACGGTAGCTGGCACTTCAACAGTCGCAACTACCACCACCGCCGCCAGCACCACCATCACCACCACCACCACCACCAAGATGGAGTGCCCGGTCCTAGTTATCGCCAACGGAAGTGTGACGTGGGCAGACCTGTCGCAGCGGCAAGGCAGCATCGTGTGCAATGACGACTACATGCTGTCTACAGATGATGTCAGCGTGCTGTGTCTGTCTAACCTCACCTGGCACGTGGGGGGCGAGTGCAGGCTGAGGATCGTGAGAACGTGGTGAGACAGTCGTTACTCAGGTCTCAACGTCTCTGTCATTGTAGGTGTCTGTATGTGTTCACTAAGATAGGCTATCTGTTTATATGTATTTACATGTTTTGTATGCCTGTTGAATATGTAGCTGTATCTATGTAATTATGTGGATATGTGATCGTCTTTGATGAGTTTGTTTATATTTTTGAATATGTATTTGCATGCATTTGTTTCATTACGCATTTGTAGATGTATGATTTTTGTTTGTTTGTGCTTGATACTCTGTTTCTGTATGACTGTTATTACTCGACTTCTAACTTCTGCTTGTATGCATCTTGTGAAGGTACAGAATGCAAAAGAGGTATAGAATATAGAAATAAGTATCAACATGCTGCACAGTTATGGAGTTATCTAAACATGTAAACAAATGTCGATTGAGGGACCAAGATTTCAGACCAAGATTTCAGCCATTCGGTGAAATCCCTGTTAGAGCTTGACACATCAACTTATTGTCATAACAGTTACTCACAGGTTTCCCACCATCCACCCTCTTGAGCTTAGCATAAAATATTTAACACAAAATCTGATAGAATAATCTCTTTCGTTCTCAAAATACCGATGTATCCTCCTTCATGATACGGCCCCTAAAGGATTTCTGTTGGTACTTATTTCACTTCTTCGTGCAGACGCTGAATGCCTACTACCCGATACCCAGAGCAGTTGCCACAGGCTGGTCCACCTGCCTTAGAGGGACACTATTTTATGTGGGGACCGACTCACGGTGAGACCTGCAGTTTGTTTTACACTTCATCCCCCTTCCGAGATGTTTGAACCATCTCAAAGCTTATCTCTTTGCCTTATTCTAGAAGTAAAACTTCTGATGCTTAAAATAAAATAGTTTCTTAATTTTAAAAGAAGATTTTTCCTATGTACTAAAAAAAAAATTCATTTTTATACTACTTTGCCCACTTTGTTTCGTTATTATGGTGGCGGTGGGTGCTGGTGGTATTAATGATGATGAGGGAAGGTGAAGACTAATTTACTAAATAGGAGGGGGTCACACTAGGAATTCTGTTCATTTAGTCTTGGATCTTCACCCACTCGCTCTTTCAAAGTGTGCGCAAATGAACGAAAAATCAGGCGTAGTCTCAATTAGTCGCTCGCTGACAAGCATCATCTGTTAAGGAACTTTCTTTTACCATCAGTGATGATGACTGCACAGCAGCTGCTGCCAAAATAATTGCATCTTCCGTTCTAAGAATAGGCTTCTGTGGAGCGCAGAGAGGGGAGAAATGAACCGCTTACAAGGCCAGGCAGCTTTTGAAAACTCGGAATTACCTATTACTTTAACTTTGACACCAGTACGTGAAAAAAATCTTCTCACCGCCATATTTTTCATCCTAAGTGCTTTGATTTTGATAGCAACACTATCAATAGTATTATTCATCCGCTCGTATTGTGAGTCTCACGGCAGACGCCCAGCTCGAACAAATAATTTTCTCATTTTCCCAGACTGGTTACAGCCATTTCAGGCCACTGACCTCTATCAATATGCCTTTTATACCAGACACAGTGTTGTCATGAGAGCTTCTCAAGTGCTTGATGTCACTGACCTCTGCCAATATGCTATGTATACCAGCAAGTGGTTCATGTCACTGACCTCTATCTATATCCTGTTTATACCAGAAACAAAGTTGTCACGAGAACTGCTCAAGCACAAATGACTTGTTCAACCATACTGTCTTGGCAAATCCAGCAGAGTTGAAGTCCGCTGTTCTGTCGGAATGTGTCCTGTTAAAGAAAGAGGATAACTTTGTTTCAGGGTATCTGTGAAACTGGCTGAAGATAACACATCAATTAATCTGCTGCTGATGGATTTCCGTTTCAATTACTCGAGCATCACCCGCCAGCTTGCTTATAATACAAAAAATAACAACTCATTGGACGCCACCAAGTTCATCGGCTGGACACCTTTCCTTGCTGTAGGCCAGAACTTTACTTTGAAGCTGACAATCAAGACTACTACAAACCTAGACGTAAGTTTTGCTATTGTTGTTGTGTTGTTTTCTATGAATTGTGCATATCCTCATAATTTCTTTGGGATGGCTGCACTGACGGTTATATTTTCGGACTAAGTGAAATGAAAAGAAAGTAGAGATCTGTCTTCAAACCGGTGTTACTTCTAGTAGAAAACAAAACTAGGACCGACGATGATCCCTGTGACATTTGACATGCAGCTTCAGTTCTCATGAGATTAAAATCTTTAACCACTTCTGCTCTCGGGGGGAAATATGCATTAAACATTTAAAATCTGTCCATCTCTTTGTTATTTTATGTAAACCCATTATTTAGCAGACTAAGACACTCTGTAATGCCCCCTTAGGCGTAACAAAGCAGTATCCAAAGTAACTAGATACCTCTGTGGCATTAGCTAAGGAGAAGAGGTACCTCGCTGTTTTGAGGCTGCATTGCTTCCGCTCCATAGCCACAACATCGTGGTTAGCACTAAGGGTGTAACTATAGTTCGACACGTAAGACATCAATCCACAGGGTATTTGGTGACAATAAAATCCACATCACTTCTAGTCGATTGCTACTTCCCATCCAGCTTAACAATCCGTAGTACGGTCATGTTTCATAGTTACAGTCCTTGGTGGGTGTTTGTAACTATGATGATCCACAATTACTATTTTCTGCTATGTTCAGATTTTTGTAGACGGAACTTTCAGGACTGCCATCACTTACGGCCGGAATCTTCTGAACACTCTGTACGTCTCTGCTGCGCAGACAGTCACCATGGACACAATAGATCTCTGGTGCTGACCAACGGAAGCACGAGGACATCAAGAGTATAAAAGCTGAGACATCTGGACGGCAATGCTTCACACAAGGAGCACATTAGCTTATGAGGTATCGTAAAGCCACGCAGAAGCATCGCACGTGATGAGGCTTCACACAGCCAAAGACAAGTCACATTATGAGGCATCCCAATCACATCATCAGGTATTACGCAGACAAAGAGAAGTATCTATCACACACCGTGAGGTAATATACAACCGACAAAGGCGTCGTATGTGATGTCAGCACACAGGTAGGTCAAGACATTATGTGCCACGATGAATCACACCACCGAAATTTCTTGAAAAATCAACTTTGTTGCCTTATTTCTGGACAGAAGTGAGAGGAGTTTCTTTGGTCTATATTTATTTCTTTATTTTATTTAAATATGTTCCTCAACTACATGGATATAAGAGTGTTGTAGAATCAGTTTGTCACAAACCATGCTTATTTTCGTTTAATATTTGTCATGTAACACTTACATATCGTATTAGAGTTGCTTTAGAAACTGCTAGAGACAATCCACGCCTTGGACAAATACGTTGATTTCTTCCTTGTTTTCATTTTATTGTTCAGTAAAGATGATGTGTACGTCTTTTAAAAATGGCTTTATAAAGTAAAAATGTGTCATCGTTCATTTGTTTTTCTGCTTTAAATAGTGACAGCGAGAGGTATAGTAGATGATGATGAGGAGGAGGAGGAGGACGAGGAGGAGGAGAATGGGTTTAAATAGCACATTTACTTGCCTGGCAATGAGCTCAATGGGCTTGAACACAAGATCAACACGAAAAAGAAACACAGACGCGCAGATTTCAAAGAAAGGTTGAGAGGGAGGGAAGTTTAGGAGCATCAGCCACAGGTATTCACGAATGAGGTCAGTCTAGGGCAGGGGTGGGCAATTAATTTTCCCAAGGGGCCGCATGAGAAATTGGGATGGTTTTAGAGGGCCGAACTAATATAGTTAACTCAGTTTTACCCAATACTGTATATATAGTACATATACTAGCGGGCGGGCCGGTCTAGGGGGACAGCGTTTACAGTCCTCACTGTGCTCAAAAGAATCGCTATTATCGCTTTGTTTAGACAACGCACTCGGCTACGCACGTGTCCCCCTCGTTCACTGAGTGGACAACACTTTGAGAGTTTTCTCCAAAATAACAATGCACTCGAGGCTGACACGGTGTTCAAGTACTCTGAGCAGGCGGTTTTCACACCAAACGTCACGTGACCATATAGCGGCTACTGTAATAACAAAAGTCAGCTAGGAACTTTCTTGAGCGAAAGTATACATTCAAATAAGAAACTGAAATGTAATGTGTAATTTTTCAATGTTTTGTTTTAGCTGCATCCATTGTCGATATCCTTTCTTTTACTGTATCTGTGTTTACGATGTGTTCATCGCCTCTTCACAGACACCAGGAGCTAAAATAACCAAAAGCAGAAACAAATTTCACCAATCAGACAAGAGGTAGCATGTGTGTATCTGTGATACATCAGAATCAATATCAGAATGCCGATTAGGTTTTTTTTGTTTTTTTGTTTTTTTTTAAGAACAGAAGTATCCATCTAACTTCTTTCTGTTATGAAAAATCGAGGAAACATTTCTCGTTTCTTTAATCTTGACGCTAGTATCCACCGAGTCATCCAGCACAAAACAAGTCTGTTTTTCTTTCTTATTTTTGTCTCTAAGACTAAAAAAAATAATCTTACACTTCAAAAGGATGTAGTGCTACACAGCGCAATTTTGCTCAAAGAAAATTTCAGGAAGAAATAAAAAAATGTCAAAACAGTTGAGAATCGTTCAGGTATTAAATGTTTTGCAAAAACTATAGCCCTTTAATCAAGATTTCTAGTGGAACAAATGTTGATAAAAACGTTTTATACAACAAATCTCCAATGCCGCACCTAGGTGACCCCCAACTGCCGTTTGACGATATACAAAAGCCCGACACACTGAAACCCATTTTCCACAGACTGCGAGCAGAAACGAAGAAAGGCTCTTCATGTACTGTGCCTGCGCCGTGAAAATGCTCCTGTGACCGGCTTTGCTTGTCCGTACAGAGAGGTTCATGAAAGCTGGGTGGTCCAGAAGGTCTTTATTGGCAATCCCTGGGTGGGAGCACACTTTCCAGCGTGGGGTCCCTCTCAGCATCGACGCCCGACAATGCAACTATAGACTATTCGCATTACTGACATTTTTCTTTTATGAACTAGCATTTTCAATACTAAGAAATATTGTTCGCATAAAATAGAATCAACAGAAATGTGTTTTACGATTTCCCGTAGAAACATGACTAAATTCGCGACCTAGTGTTTTATTTTTATTATAGCAGCTAGCCCTTAAAATGCAAGCTCCATTCATAAGGTTTTATCCCCTATACTAATATTCCCGTTTGTTTACATTTAATGTAATATTTAAAAGAACAAAATCACAAATGTTTTCGTTCAGAAGAAAACTAATAAACTGAAAACGTTGACAAAGCAAATCCCTCTATTTGGATTACTCTCTATCACCATATTTCCATCACTTATGTGACATGTTAGCCGAGAAAGGTGAAAGCTCAACACAACCAAAAGTATTCTCTTCAGATCCATATTTACTTTAATAGGTATTGATACTATACCGACTGTTCTTTAATTACAACGGTTTTGTACGGCGAAGGTTCTAGGGTAGAGCAGTGCTAACCCATACAGCTGTCACCAATCACATCAAGTAATGGATTGGTGCGCCTGGTCGGGTGGCTCTGTGGCCGTAGAGAAACACGAAAGTCCTTTTTGTAGCATTAATAGCCGCATAGCTCCTTACTAAACATGAAAGTCCTCTTGCACATCACGCTCCGCGGGACTCGACTTCCACTCAACATGAAAGCATAGAAAAACTCATAAAAGGTTTTGGCAACATTCTCATGCTACTAGTTTATATCGATTCGTAAAATCAAGGATTATTTAGGGTTGCTGCAGTCAGAAAACGCAGACACTCTTTGCATGATTAACCAAGTGATGTGTTTGATGGCCTTTTGTGGTGCTCTGTTTATAAACACGTACATGGATTAACCATGTTTTAATAGGATTGCCCGTCTGTGCTCAAATTTCATTGAAACATAGTTTTTCTGATCTATTTTATTTTTTCATCGTTTGTTAATTTTAAAACTACCTTCGCTTGGTGATCTTGTCAGTTGTAGGTTTGCGATGTCAGCTGAAATTACTCCCCCACTTTGAGCCTGTTTGAGAAATATAGGTCATGGTAAAGTGTAGATGTGAACATATATTACTCATCATCGCTCTTTTCACTGGCTGCCAGTCGTAGAATGTATATAGCCTACAAACTTTCCACTTTGACTTACTCTGTTGTTTCTGACATTGGCTCTCAGTACCTCTCCGAACTCACTGCCATCTATTTTTCCGCATGACTTCTTCGCTCAGCTTCCGACACAAAGCTTCTTCCAGCCCCACTGACTAGGCCAAAGAATATGACCAGAGGTTTTCTCATCAAACCACATCAACTTGGAACAGATTAGCCATCAGCCTTCGCCACTCTGATTCTATTACCATATTTAAGTCTAAACTTTTTATTATTATTATTATTATTATTATTATTATTATTATTATTATTATTATTATTATTATTATTATTATTATTATTATTATTATTATTATTATTATTATTATTATTATTATTCAGAGTGACGTCTATAAAGATCGCTCAATCAGAAGCCCCCCAAGTTTGCTCCTGAAGACGAGCACTGTATACCATGTGTGTTGGTCTCACTGCCCATGCAGAAGGTGCAAATAAATGCTTACGCAAACTTGGAAACCATCCCTGGGCCAGGTCCGAAGACAAAAGCCAGTTCAAGTGTGACTGTCAATCATCTCACAAAAAAAGTTTTCAGACTGTGAAAGCATGTTGCTGAGAGATGTGTGAAGGACGACGGTGAGGGAGAAAAAAAAGAGAAAGACTTCGTCTTCTTCCGGGATTTACTGTATGAGCACCTGAATAGATTCTCCTTTGATCGCACGAGTCTTGTATTGTCCGTCACTGCGCTCGGTAGATTTTCATGATAAAAGAGAACTTGACTGAAAGGAAAGAGGAGAAGAAAGATGAGGAAAAGGGCTATCCATTTCCTGTTGCTACGCATGAAAAACCAAATAGGTCTTTACTGCTGGCCTCATCCTATTGTTGTCCACCAAAGACCCCACACACAGAGAGGAAGGGAAGAGTGAGAGAGAGAGACGGACACACAGGCTGCAAACAAACATCTAATTGCACGACAGATAATAATAGCTCATGTACAACACTGATTTATTGTATTAAATACCACTGTCTAGTCATGATAGACCTCTACCTGAAGTGTGCTCTACCTGTAAAAGCTAAAACTCTCCGGAATGTTTCAATACTGTATGGCCTGATATTTTTTGCCATTCCTTACCGTCCTTTTCCACCCTTGTTCAACTTTCACCAAAGTCTATATCGTATCTCACTTACTATTGTTTTCTTTCAAAATGCTGAGTCGAAAAAAACATACTTAAAGACCCACGTACTATGGGAGCATTGATAATTTCGTTTATTTCTTTATAATAACCTAAATACAAAAGAAAAAAAAATCATTCAAAGCCTAAATTGTGGAATTGATTATCGATTTAAATAAATTAAGCACAACTCAAAATATTCATAGGCATGAGTAATATTTTAAAGGACTCTAAAGACAAAAAATGAGATATTTCCGTGTGCAGCTGTTAGAAAAACTCTTTTCAAGGTTTACAGGAGCTGAAGCAGTTTTTCAAGGCACCCTCTGGAAAGTGGAACCTGAAACAAATAAAGAACTCAGTATTTTTAGTGAAAACATTTCGTGAGAAAATACCTGAAAAAATGTCTTCAATTGACAAAACAGTAAAAGAAAAAGACTTTCCAAGTGAATTTCGTTTCTTTTGATGAAATCTTCCAAACTGTTTGATTACTTGCTTTCTGATTACCCTACCTATTTTTTTTTGTACCCTTTAAAATAGCCTCTGGATCTCAAAATATCATTCTTGTAAATTTATTACATACTTTTATTTCCTGCGCCAAGTTACTCAGGACCTCCAAATCCAAGCTGCTGAAGACGATGTCTTTGATTAGTCTCAGGTCCTCAATGGGCAGATCACAAAGGCCCGGAGCTTGGGCACTGGGCGACATACAGCATGAGACAAAAGTTGTAACACTCCTCACTCTCAAGACACGGCAAGATGGCGTTTGTTGAAGCGTGGGAACCAGTCTTTCCTGCAGAAGGACGAGTGACTCGTTTGTCATGTGATAGTTCTCGTTCTCGGCTATGTCCTTACAAAGACTTACTGGTTGTTAGCCACTATGTCACTGCAAAGCATCACTATGATAATACAATCTATCTATACCGTGAGCAATATGATATGACATGACATTCCTGCTAATGACTTCGGAACAGTGTGCTGCTAGGAATGCATCCAAATAAGATAAACCACACATACAGGCAAAACATGTAGATGACAACTATCTATACACCTAGCAACAAATAATACACCAACAATAGTGTCAACGGATGGGTGAAAGAGCTGGTGTCATACCTGTGAGCATTTCAGCATTGTGTTGACCCAGTCCTTGCCTCTGGAAGAAAAGCGAGTGTAACTCTGTCTGGAAGAGCTGCATAGCTTCTCGACTTTGGCCGTGATGTTGCCGCCAGACTCCACATCGCACGACACTGGAATCCTCAAGCATCTACTGTACCACGAGCAGTCCGTGCCACTTGGGCTGCCATAGAGAGAAGGTAATGTCAACGGAAAGAAGGTCTCCCATCTCCATGTTAGTCTGCCACAAAGCAGGCCGTCAGCTACTAAACACTAATTGAAATATAGTCGTCCCCTTTTGCGCTTATAACTATTTTCAAAGGAATGATCTTTGTTGTTTGCTAAAAGTTTTCTAAAAATTTCACTCATGGTCCCAAAGTTTTATGTCTACTGCCCAAGATGATGTTCAAACTATCGGTCATTTTAATAATCCCATAAAATCTTGTTGATAAGCACAAGAATAGACTATTGACCAGTAAGTGTCCTATCGTTTACTGAATTACTTACTTCTGACAATCAGAGCTCCCACTGGAGGCTCTGTCACTGTGCTTGGTAAGGCATGGCATTGAGAGACAGCAGAAGAATGCCTGCAGTCAAGGTAACCATTTTCCAAGCGCAAGTGGGAAAGTGAAACATTCTGTTTTCTCTCCTTTCCTCTACCTCTAAACCTTGCAATCGCTGAGAGCGAAATACTGACCGTGTCCTCAGAAGACGTTTAAATATTTAAACAACAGGATGTTTAACTTGCTCACAGAAAAAAGTTCATTCTATTTTTAAGCATCTTCTCACTGTAACGATTGCAACAGGTTACCCTGACATGTCAACTAGCCCAATTAACGCTTGCAATGTGTCCACAACGTTAACTGCTTAAAGGATTAATGGAGTGCAAAATATTTGTAAGGACTGGTACTATTTCCACATACTGTTTCCCCAAATCTGGATGAATGCCTTCCCCTTCCGTTTTGGAGCAACACGCTTACAAACATCATCATGCACAGAAAGAGGTAAAGTCGTGATGAAATGTTTGCACACGCGTACTCCTGTTTAGCATATGTCCACAGCTCTCCTGGCAGAGGTTTTTCAGAGTAAAGGTGTCCACATACAACCCTAATGTCTGTGCTGATGACCTTCTGTGGATGATGATGTTTGTAGGCGTGTATAATGAATAGAGAAGGGTATCAATATATTTGAAAAATACTATCGTGCACTGAGTTTTATCCAGTCATTAGAAAAAAAGTGTGCCTGATTGGACCTTTGAACACACCAACCGACAGAATGATGAAACAGCGAGAACCTAAGAAAGTACATTCTTGTTATAAAATGGTTTGTCACCAATATTTTGACAAAAACGTTTATGAAAAACGGGAAACCTGTTAAAATATTGAAAAAATGTAAATAACAAGTAAGAGACGTCTATGTTTAGTGGAGTCGGATAGCATATTAGCTCCTCCCACCTCAGTTGCTCTTGTTATTTCTCATTTCCCGTTTATCCATCTATCTAGTTGATTGATAGCCCAGCTCATGTTTACAAAAAATAAAGAAACATATTCTCTTTAGCTTCATTTGGGCAGTTTTGTTTGTTTGGTTTTTTTCCTGGTGTTTGTACAGCGTATTCGAAATAAACAACGTGGTATCGTCAACACCCATCAAAGTTTTATAAGCTAATTGCAGTGGGTCAAATTTGCTCTCTACAGATGTTAGGATAAGATTTTTGACAATTTTCTCAATAGTTTTCATTACGAGGGAGGTTAGTGCTATTGACCGAAAATCATTGTTGATTAGGATTAGCTTTTTTGGGGGGAGTGGGGATTTTGTTAAAAAGTTTCTAGAGGGCCGGGATGTGTCCTGTTTCGAGAGAGAGAGAGTTGGAAGAGGCGTTGAAACACTCCACCTACCCGAACAGCATAGCAATGCAAGACACGCCCTCAGATCCCATCGGGCCCCTGCTCCTTATTAACCCACTTCAATTCCTCCTCACAGACTTCAGAAATTACTGTCATGAGAATTATTATGTAATTATTTTGCTGTTTTCTGATTAATATTGATTCATATGAATATCCGAAAGAAAGAAAGAAAGAAAAGTTTAACCGGTGTGCGGTATTGCCAGTTAAGGATAGCTTGGTATTGCATCACTGGGAATGACAACTAGAGCTGGAGTAGTTTTGTAAGTTGTCTCATTGTGGGGGCCATGATTAGGTGACTTGTATGTATCGGATTCTCTTTGGGCAGGTGTGTCTATTGAGGCACTATAGCTGTCTGGATGTCTGTTTATGGTCTGCAGTCTGCCCTGTGTAATCACAGTGGTCTGCTGACATCTGGGAGTCTGAGGGGAGGGTGACCTGTGAGGGACTCTTCAGGCGTATGTGTTGGGGATGGATGCAAGTGGGAGGTGGGGGTGGTGTTTATTGTAGGAGGGCAAGGGAGATGGGCCGGATCTGAATGGTCTTGGGAGCAGGCTATGACAAGGTAGTGTCGTTTGATATTTACAGCCCGGTCTACTGCTTCCTCTGTTTTTGGGTGAACGGCGTTTCTCATCCAACTACTTTTTAACTGCCATTGTTGATGAAGTATGCCACCATTTTAGGGTGCGTCGAATTCCAGGTTTTGTTTTTACTGGAAACTGCGATGCAAGGCAGAGATATGCGAATATCCAGTGAGGCAGGGTAGACAATAGCATGATCCTTACCATAGGGAAGCAGCGTGGTTGCTAGCGAGGAGAGTATCCTGGCTGTTAAAGAATTTACCGCTTTTGCGGTCGTTGATGCATCTGTGTTGGCGGTGGTGTGTCATGTATGGCTGCAAATATCTCGGCTCTTGTCTGGCCTGACAATGACAGAACTGGACAGCGTTCTCTGTCGACTGCTGGTGGAGACCAACAATCACCGAATCACGTAGCGGTACTGGGATCCAGTTTTAAGCATTGGCTAACTTGGAGTGTTTTGGTTATCGTCGCTTCGTTTTCAGGTATGATGGATGAAAGGGAGAGGCTGACTCACAAAGTTCGGGTGGAAGGAGCTGACGTTACAACCGAAAGAAGGGCGCAAAGCAGCAATTTCCTCACGGAGGTTCGCTGTGAGTCGTTCAAATAATTGTAGAGGGACACAGTCTACACGGCAACTTTCCCCCGCGGTGCAGGTGGAGAATTTGGTTCTTCTATCAGAGCGACTTTCCTCAAGGTTTGTGGGATTGGCTTGAGTGTTATTTCATTGGTCCCAGCTCCTCCGTGTGGTGTTGGTAGCAGGTGGAGGGAAATCCCCATTTGCGAAATAGGGGTATGCCTTTACCAGTTTCCAGATTAACGGCGAATCAGGTCCGGAACTGATGGCTTAAATAAATAAAAAATTCATTCTTTTGAATCGTCAAACATCTTTGTTTCCCACAAAAGTGTTTGTCACGGATGAGTTACATGGATGTGATATCTCTTCTATCCGTTCCTTTCTTTTGCTGTGAATCCCACGGTGTCCAGCATTTGTATGAGTAAGTGTTGGTGTTTTTGTTTAATTTGTTTTTGAGAACACAAATCCGCTGTCGACTTAATACAAACACTAACCACTCAGCAAACTCAGCAGACAGACATAAGAGCCAAGTCTCTCAAAACAGGTAAACAAATCACACTGCAGTTGTAACATACTCGTAGCACAGTACTCGTCTACTTACTGGGCTATGAAGGATCAGCAGGGCCCGCACATTAGACTAAGTACTAGCATAATCTCTGAACATTATGTCAGGATACAAAAAGGAAACTCGTCCCGAATAATCGCAGTACGACTTGTTTCTTCGCTGCCCTCCTAGATGCTTTACTGATAAGAAAAGCTCTTCATAATAACATAAGAAAGAGAGGTGAATTTCTATGATCCATATCTTCATGTGGAAAATGCTTTCACGCTGACAGGGGCTGCAGGATAATGGATTACTAGTAATAGAAAATAACGTATTGAAAAGTTAGCGACCAGCTGAAAATAAAAGTAAAAACTGTGTTTTATGCGTTAGTAAAAAGAAGATATTCAGCATGAAGCTGAGACTAGTGGCAGTGACCAAGTGAAAGTATGATCAATAAGTTAGAACACACAATTTTATATATATATAGTCTGGTTTCTCAACATGTAGGCTGGACATGAGCAATGATGTTACAAGAGTTACAGGACGACTTGTATTCTGTCCAGTAAAGCCTGATTTGTCCTGTGCACAAAAACTTTGCATGCACATACATGAAAGGCAATATCTCTGATTCTGACCACTTGTAATCATCTTGGCTTATATATTAATGTTCTTCAATTAAACAAGTAAAAGTTTCCATTACAAAAATAATTCAGTAACTGTAAAAATAGTGTTATAACTAAGTACTTCAATAAGTGATAAGTGATAATCTCAACATTCTTTTGAAAATAAACCTACACGCAGTGCCTTAACAATCCGAACTTCAAGTATAAAGTAACTAGTAGCATACGGGTTTGTCATTTCTGAACTTGTGTGGGGTTATTGTTTTAGTTGTGTTATGAATGAATTATACACAAGCTGCTTTCAGAAGAAAAATATTGCAGAAACGGGGAGGAGGAGTTGCCATTTCATTCTTCGTTGCTAACCACTATCCGGGTGTTGTTGGCCGAAAAGTTGAGAAGACGCGCATGAAACTTTCTTAAAGTGGACTCCTGAAAAAGACACATAAAGCTTTCATTTGCCACTCGCTAACTGCACTCACCTACGCACACACATAAAAACCCAATGCGAACATCTTTCTTTCTCCATCTTCCTCACTCTTTGCCATCCTGTCTTTACCCCTCGTTCATTCATTCGTAAAAGAAAGAAAGATAGATAGGATAATTTTTTTAAGAAGCTCAACAAATTTGACCTCCTAAATGTTAGCTACGAGCGGAATGTAAAAATGGTTCAATCCGAATGTTACGTGTGCTTAGCACAGCAGTTAGGAAACCCATAGTGATGCTTGTTTTTAACATAAAGTTACAAGTCCTAGCAGCTCTCGAGGTTAGCAAAAGAAAGTTAAGAACATCTACTTTCACAAGTGAAAAAAATAATACCCATTTATATAACAACAATCCAGACATCCATGCAAATTATAAATACATAAAAAGTGGAAACTACTGCCTAGCGCACACAAACAATGTAACATGCAAAAATATGCACGGGCACAATCAAGCGAGTGTACACACAGTTCAGCATACCTGTTCAGCTAGGTAATCCTTGGCTAAATTTGCAGATAAGTGAGGAAAGGGGATGACATTCAGTGGTGATATACCTTCACAAACAAGCGATAGTGATAAATATAAAGGCTTTAAGCATACTTCATTGATACTGTCGTGCAACTTTTAAACTAGTAAGATGGTTGCCAGATGCACGTGCACGTTCGCACGCCACACACACACACACACAGACCACCGTCTCAACTTACCATTTCTAGAGGCAAGCATCTCTTCATACAGCATGGCTGACATGAGTGCATCAACCTCCAGCACCTCCTGACGGAGATTCAGACGGCACCACCCGTGTGACATGGCTCTTCTGTTTTTACATTTTAAAAAGTGTATGCAAATCCATTTTTGATCTTTATGAATTAGCAAAATGTCATTTGTGAATCGATTATTAAATAGCCAGTGTATGGAATAGATGTAGCTACAATCCAATACATTCCTCTCTCTCCCGCCTTCCCTTCTCTGCCTCTCTTGTTCACACAAAAAAATGTTTACTTAACCTGGGTTTTCACATATTTTTGCCCCTTGCTTACTAAACGGCATTAACTTTCCCGATCACAAATAACTCGGTATAATCAGTTTAATAACAGCGTATGAACAGAACATCCAACGCGCACGAACGAACGAACACGCACGCACACACACTTCAATATATGTTCATCGAAAATATGTTACTGTTTCACAATAATCCTTGTTACAGCTATGTAGCTATTTTTCAGTTCTGTCCCTCGTCGACCACAGAAAATAAATGACAATACATTCTGCGTGGATTCTGTTGCTGGTCCTACAGACTACAATAAAATCATAACCCTTAAAAGTAAACCTCACAGTGTTTGCCATGCGTTTGCAGGGACGCGTGTTCCAGTGATGGGTGCAGAACTAGAACGAGTGCGGCGCACAGCGTTCAGATACGCCATCAATAACCGCTCGGCCTCGACGGTCAGCGTCGACTTTTGACCTCGGGCTACGTGTATATACTGAGAGATCGTTTTTGAATAAGAAAAACACGACAAATGGCAAATATTAAAGATACATACGTATAATTTAATATTATTAGTATTTACGCAAGCACACGCACATACATAGACCCTTTCTCTGTGTTTTTGTGCGTGCGTGTGTATACATGTAGACACAAGCTATAGAAGCTACAGAAACAAGCCCATTATGCTCAAAGATTATGAAGTGATGCTCTAAACACTGATGAATGTTCTTCCCTAAAGACTCCATCTTGGACTTGAAACCGTTTTTACCTTGAGCGAAATCATCAGTGGAGATGTTCGCTGATTCATGAACTGTACAAAGGCCTGGTGCTATCGATGCTACTCCTTCGGACACTTCCATGGCCCCTGTCCTCGCTGTTCATATTCGTAGCTATGAGATGGTCTACCAGTTCGCAATCCACTTTATCTGATGAGTCCCAGCCAACGCTTTCTCCGATGGAAATCACGCTAAAGGCTCTGAGAATTTCAAAGCAACAGAAAAATGACACCACATGTTTTAGTGTGAAAATTACTTTCATTTAGGTTTTGAGTAAATTAATGGCGGATTGCACGTAAAAAGCATACATGATCAAAAAGAAAACAAGAGTATTGTTTCTCAGACAACTATGAAGATGACCCTGATCCAAAATTAAAGAGATAGTATGTGTGGAGCAAATTCTATGGCCATATACGTATGTCTACGTATTTTATAGAGGTGTAGACATAAATCGTTAGTTTAGAGTTCCTAGAGTTAAAACCAATCTGCAAACTAGAAATACAATCAGCTCCTGGATAGGACACACAGAGAGGAATTTAGATGGCCACACTGATTGCCCCCCTTCCGGAGTGTCCATATATATATATTACTAATGTTACATTTTTTTCTATTTTGAGTGGTTACATGGATGTGTATACTGTTAATAATTTTTTTTTTAGCTCGTGTTAATGTTTTATGTTGGCAGACAAAGCTATCTCATGAAGAGGATTAATATAGTTTGTACTGCATTGTAAAATATTTAGCCGAATGAGAGCCATTAATTTACAAAACGCATTATTGTTGGATCACCTTCTTCCTGTTAGGTTACCCTTTTCTACACTCACTCGAGCTCATTTAACTACATATGAAATACATCTCATATGTATGCATAAGCTAATCTTACTCTGATAGAGACGTGGGAATGTCAGGAATGGCGCATGCACCAAGAAATGATGAACTATTCGGCACTGAGTCACTCCCGGCAGTGTGAGCCCACACTTGACACGCCAGCGGAATCTGCAGCACGCACGGAAGGCTTCCAGTGTGGCGAGATTCTAGAGCTACCTGTACACGGTTTTCGCTCATAGCTGCAAGTAGTACAGTTCTGGGAAATAGTTGTAGACTGTAGACTTTGCAGTATATTTCATTTTCTCATGCTTGTGTAAGGCTGACGCCAAAAATGTTTCCACAAAAGACAAAGAAACATATACAACAAATGTAAACATTAGGTTCCCATAAAGCCTCAACATTGTGACTTTCAACCCGTAAAACATTTGCAAGGTTTTTAATATTACCTGTTTGGAGTTCTTGTTTATCCGCTCTTTTCAATGCACGAATATCCCCACAAATACGACACACTCCTTCTCTTGCCAGTACAAGACTGCCTGCTATAGATTGAGAGCAAGTAGAATGACACAGGGCTTCAGGTTAGGGGCAGGCAAGAGTTAGGGGATTAATTAGACGAAGCAGATGACACTAATTCTGCCCCTGCTCTGCCATTTCAAACACATTACGAATAGGCCCTTTGCTGCTGGCCCCAGTAAGTCAAATTTGTTCCAAACATTTAAAATACAGTACATTAAATAAGGTAAGGTGGTAAACGATGTGAGTCACCTTGCACAAAGTACGGCGACCACTGATAACGATTAGAGGAAATTTTGGCACCAAGAATATTGAGGGAGGAGTGGCAGATCGCACGTGCGGCCAGCCGACAGCAGTATACCATGAGACGTTGCACAATGTCAGTCTCTCTGGACACGGACAGCACGTGCAGTGGAGGCAGCTAGAACGACAGATAACCTCCATCACTCGGTAAGAACCTCAGTACTTGTAAGAGGTATAGGAAATTTGCAACTCACTGCCCATTGTTTAGACAGGATGCACAACCTACGGCCAAACTTCTGCCCACAGTGCGGCATGGTAGTAATAAGAAGACCTTAAAAAACGAAAAAAAAAAGGCCCCACTTAGGCTCTCACATTTCAATTCAGCTTGCTTTCAAACAAAATCAGCTCTCTCTAGATTTTGCGTGAACATTTTAGCACTCCTTTTAGCATGAAACAAATCAGCGCTACTTTAGAGCGCTCGTTTAAATTTAATTTTAAACTTTTTTCGAAACAGCAAGACTAAAATAAAGCGTTAGCTTACCTCCGGTGTGAGAACAAGGCTGACCAGCAACATCAGTTTGAGCTTCAAACAGAGTCCCGGTGGGCAAACGTGCACTTTAGAAAAGAAAAACAAATCAACATTTTTGCCAAAAGAATGTACACCTCCGCCGACACAAAGTATGCACACTTACAAAAAGGATCAAGAGAGATTTTTTTTTACTAATCTGTTATTTATATTTTTAACTAATATGACTACTCCAGATACTAATTTTTAAAGGTTTTCACTGAAACAATGAGGGAGTATTCATACAGTATGGGAATGCATAATTAAACGAGTTTATAGTACCGATGAGAAAAAATTACACGTGCTTATATGTAATTATCTGCCAGCGTTACGTGTACTATAAACTCGTTTAATTATGCATTCCCATACTTATGAATATCAGTAAATAAAATTATTAAATATAAAAATAACATACACGTAACAGTAATGGTTTTTAACAACGAGCTGAGTAACAAATATCTGGAAAAAAATATTCTTGACTTTATTCAATGTTTTCATTTTTCTTTTCAATTTTCTCACCGCCGAGTTTTGTAGCCATGGCTTGAGGAAAAATACAAGGCGATGACTGCCATTCTGTGAGAAATGTAATATGCGCAGTAAAATTAATAAATATCACAAATGGTAGATGGTAAAATGTGATCCTACCTCCATCTTCTTCAGTCTGTAGACCATTAAAGATATTACACTTTTAAAAGATTGTGGCTTTCGCAAATTATACATTTGCAGATTCGTCCGGTTTTGTCAGCACCAACTGCTTCTAATACACTATCTGCAGCATTTTAATTTGTTTTTCCCCTCCCCGTCCTTCTAACTCACTTCTTTCATTGAAATTGGGAAAAAACACCTTTCTTTGTTTTCTTCGTTTTATCTTTTATCATTTTTAATGTTACATTTTAAAAACTTTTAAAGCCTGTTTCGTTACTAGTAGACATTGATTATAGCAAGACTGTCTCTACTTCAAATTCTCACATCTCATACAAACGTCAAAATGCAACAGATCCACATAATTAAAACTGAAAGGATATTGATCGCACTATTTTTAGTGCGTCCTATACAAAATATCGTCAAAAATGAACATCGTACTTTTAGTGAAATTTTGTTCTTGCAAAGTATTTCTAAAATTTAATTCACAAAAAGAAGACGTCCTCACTAGCAAATACACGTTGTACGCTGGCTGGGAGTGCACCGATCAAACATGCGGGATCCTTCTGCTGCGAATTGAATATGTTTAAAAAAAAATTGTGTTTAAACAAATATTAAAATGCAACGAAAATCATTATAGACACTGCAGACGTCTACTATCTACCATGTATGTAGCCTCACAGAACTCTTCATTACAAACTCTTAGCTAACACTATATTAACATTGCAAACCTAAGAAGAGAACAATGACAAAGAGAGGTCAAACACTCTTAATAGTATACACCTAGAGGAGAAAATAGTTAGGCGTGTAAGTATGCGTGCATATGTGTGAATGAGCTCTTTTATTTATTTAAATAGCAAAGACATAAAGCAGCCTACTTCTGATATCGCTGGTCGAACAGTCACCTCCAATAAAGAAGAAAATAAACTACCTAAAACATCTCAAACAAAGGGAGTCATTGCAGACAATGAATATGGGAAAGCTAATACAAAATAATAATCGCAGTAGTACCATTTTTATGAAGAATTATTGACCTTTATACTCACTCGAATAAAGTTGTTGACCTGCACATATAATGCAAAAACAGAGTTGTCAGTTTAGATACACACAGCAAAAGTAATTTTTTGATTTTGTTTAATGACAGTCTCTACCACTATTTCTCTCTCTCTCTCTCACACACACACACACACACAGACAAACATACATGAAATGGCATTCGCCTTTTAGTCATATTATAAAACGTAATATTTTCGATTTAAAGGTTTAAGAATCTTTACTTCTTCTACGAACTCATTTATCTTATTTTTTAAAGATACTGCAATATCTGTGTTTACACGCGTGCACACAAAAAGGTAGATCATTATAAGATATTATGCTCAGTATATTTTAAATATATTCTCCACACCACCACCAACCCAGAAAGTGAACCCTGCATTTATGCCAATGGTTCGCTGTCTGGTGTTATGACGACGCCCATACAATACAATTAAAAGCATTTTTAATCTTTAATTTTTTCAGAAAATTGTTGTGTTTGCCAATGGAAACATTACATAAAACGTCAACACAGGTTAAAATAGTGCAGATAACGCGTGGGTCTATCACTAGGAACTTTAAATCGATCACTTTTGTCTATGCATCTGATATTAATTTCCTGTCGAAGTGGCTTCGAGTGGTCGGCTAAAATAAAGTTGAACTTCGTCGTACTACATTATGTCTATATCTATATAGTGCATTGTGCTGGTTTTAATACTGCAAGCAGGCTTACTCAAAGATGCAAAGAAGTCAAAATTTTCCAATCAGTTCGATAAGAAGAAGTGAATTTATAAACTTACCTCAAACATATACGTTATGTTTTCGTCTTTGTGGACTGCTCTCTGTGTTCCTACCAGCTCACAATACTGTCCCAAAGTTACCTCTGAGCACAAGTCATCTGTGGGTAACGATGAGGATGAAAAATAAATTTGCAATTCTTTGCTCATGATTGTGGGCGTGTCTTTAACTTGGTTCGGACAGGTTAACCTACATGAAATACCGTCCGTGTGTGTGTTTCGTCAAAAGGTCCTGTATTTGTGTGCTGTGTGTGTGTGTGTTTTATCACAAGGTCCTGTATTTGTGTGTGTGGGGGGGTGCTGTCGAGAGGTCCTGTGTAGAAAGCCATGCCTTGTAATCCGAGTGTCACAAAACTTTGCTGAGAGACCATGTTTTACTTGAGAGTTGACAAGGATACGAGAGAACAAATCCGCATTCGCGAAAATCTTGCTTGTTTGGTTGGGTCGAAAGATCCCGCAAATCCTTGGCACGTATCCAAGTCAGATTTAGAGAAGAAAGTCACATTCCTCCTTCCTCCCATTTTTGTGTTTGAGCAACGATGTAGCAAGTGAACGAATGTGCCTAATTACAACACCCTAAGCATGTTCCCATTAGCTGCATTCATAGTATTTTGTTGTCATCCACTAGCCGTTCGTGTTCTTGTAAAGGCTAAGACGAAAGGACAAAAAAAAAACAAAAACAAACAAACAAAACAAACAAAAACAAAAAAAAAAAAACAACAAAAACTAAAAACATAACTGTTGTGACAGCCTTGTGATTCAATCCATTACTCAATGATAATCTTGGGTGATTGTTTTTGTTTCGACTACTCCCCTGCGCAAAATCAGTGCATGTGAATTAAACGCTTTCAACAAAGTACAATTATATTGCTATGCTAAATGAGTTTTTGTGCTTAACTGTTAGTGCAGCCTGAACATTTTTATTCCTCTCTGTAATATTACCCTGCATTACAGGATAGATACAGTCTGAGCTTCGACTTAAAAGTTATTACATGTTTAGTTTCTCCTATTATCACCTGAACGCTTTTCTCTCTCTAATGCCCACAGACGCTTTATCAGATAAAGTTTATCTGTACAGCGGGTTTTTGCGAAACAAACAGTTGGATTAATTAGCTGTCACTGATTTTACCTCGTATGATTATGCTGATAGCCTGTTGCCTGCAGCCTGTCTGAAGATAATTCGTGTTTCCCTTCAGTAGATTGAGTGGAACGATTTCAGCCATTAGCTTTTCTAATGAACAATAAGGAAAATTATAACTTAAACGACATAAATTGATTCGTCTGCAGATATCAAAGGTAGTTTATCTATTTACTTCAAGGTTACCCTTGTGGCATAAAACATAGACATAAATTTTGTCAAATAAAGAATAAACGTCTGCTATAAAAAGGAACTTAAGTATAAATAATAGTACGGTTTCGACTTCATGTGCGAAAGGGTGAACCATTTCAAAGTAGCCGACCTCCTATAAATTCTCAAAGACAGACTGCTTTTAAGTGGCCCAGCTTTAGTAATTAAGTTGTAACACTTCGAGGCAGGCTTTCTGCTAAATATTTTTGTAAAGGCAAACAGTTACCGGACAAAGTCCTCTGAGACTGAACCTCTTTGAGAGCGGCTCCACAGGCGCAGCAGTTGAAACCATGACTGCAAAATATAGTGATCTCTTGTTACTATATTGAGAATTTAATGGTTGATGACAGACTGAAACCGGCTTGAAGAGCTCGTTAGTGTTTATAAAATGAAGTTGTTATTTTCTAAATTGTAGCAGATATTGGGAATTATGTAACTTGGTAGATGTAAAAAGAGGGGAAGGGCGTATACCTATGAGTCCCGTAAGAACACTTCCCAAGTTATAATTGCCCACTGGGATTAATAAAGTTTGTCATTTGTCATTTACAAACTATGCTTTATGCGAACATAGACCTCTCAATTCTCTAAAATCTGAACACAGTTCTGATAAATGTTAGTTAAATTTATTCCTTGCTACTCCTCGAGGAGCATAGGGCCGTAACAACACCTCGCCAGCGGACCCATTTTTGGACAGCACCCCTCAGTTGGGCATAAAGGAATCTTCCCGACCAGGCCCTTGCTGTGGTACTGTTGTGGTTTCTGTAACAGCTTCTTTTTTTTCTTTTTTTTTTTTACATGAGTGGGTTGTTAGACCAAAGCAAAACCCCAACCTGGAGGGCCAGGGTGCAACTTTTTAGTCTGGCCTCTCTCCTGACAGACATGTTCGTCTTGGTTAGACCTTCCAGGAGCACAAAGGTCCTGAAGATATAGCTCTGTGGATCGACAAGGCACGCAAGCCACTACACCTCTACAAGGTAAGTTGTACCAACTGGTGGTGGCCCATCAATGTTAATGCACATGAAGTTTTGCATTACATCCATATTGCTCATGCAGTCGAAGCAGTCAGATGGGAGATGAATGACTTCTCATAATCGTTGGCTACTGTTGAGCCAGCAACTAAAATTTTATCAAAGCAAGCCAGACACAAGATCGGATCCACAAGTCAGCCTTGATGACAAACGCTTTACCGTTGCTGCAGAGCAATCAGGAGGAGAAAGCAACTTGAATGTTGCGGGGGTGGGGGGTGAACATCTATGGCAAGTTTAGGCATAAATATAGACTACAGCGGCAGGCAAAGGAACAGTCCGACTAAAAAAGATAGTTCAAAGTTTTAGTTTACAATTAAAACCACCACCTACATATTTCCAGTATGCATTATAATTTGAGAAAAATAGACAAAGTCATGCTTGACATACCCAACCATTTCTTTTTCTGATGCTCCCGGTATGTGAACTCGAACGTATTTGTTACCATAGTGACCTTCACACTCTTCGTTTGGACAGATATATCTTGTACTTTTCCTGTAAGCCGGAAATAACCGTAAACAGTCTATATCTAACTTGAGCGACAGAAGGAGACAAAAAAAAAAAAAAAAAGAAGAACAACCGATGTTAGTATTTGTGAAATGGAAATTTGTCTCTGATGAGGAGACTTGGAATATAAGACGTCAGCAGATATGAAAATGAAAATAACACAACCTGGCTCTTAAGATTTGAAACATAGTGTACATATTTGAATGTCTCTATGTTGATAATGGTATTCTGAACTTACGTGTACTTGACAGCTGCTGTGACACCAGAGACAACACCACATAGTCTGGTAAGTCCCTTGTACGACAACTGTTTCAATCCAAAAGCACTGTTCGAAACACGACAGCCGCATAAGTGACTGAATCAAGAACCAGCATATGTCTGTGCATGAGGTGAGTGTACTAGGTTTAGGCAAAGTAGTTCGTGCTGCGCAGACGCAGGTGGTCCGGGGCTCGGTGGACAACCCGTCCCTAGACTCATCCATAGCATTCTAAAATTCTTTTGATTTATTTTATTATATAACTATATATTTTAGCTAAATACTTAGGCGTTCAGCTATCCACCTCTTCTACTTACCAGAAGTCCGGAAGTGTAGCGGCTGTTATTCTCAAGGCAATGGCTATTCGGGTGACTTCGGTAGTGTCTGGTATCATTCGATGTATGATTAGCATTTGGTGAATCAACTTTGAAGGAAAAGTTCAGAGTCGATTATTTAATTTCAGCAACGACGAAGGCTTTTAGGGCAAGTTTGCACACTGCCCAAAAATTCATAAATATGTCAATTATTTGCCATACCGTCATACCTTCGTATATTCTCTCTCTCTCTCTCTCTCTCTCTCTCTCTCTCTCTCTCTCTCTCTCTCTCTCTCTCTCTCTCTTCTCTCTCTCTCTCTCTCCTCTCTCTCTCTCTCTCTCTCTCTCTCTCTCTCTCTCTCTCTCTCTCTCTCTCTCTCTCTCTCTCTCTCTCTCATATATATATATAATTTCATGTATGTATGTTATATTCTTTCATACTGCTTGAAAGATTTCGCATATTGCGAATTGATATAGATACTAGAAGTACATTTTTACATTTGGGCTAGAATTACATTTGTTTGCGATGAATGTTTGGATTGAACGGATTTGCAGCGACAGGACAGTAAGTAACCTGCTGGGATATCAATTTATCACAGTAAACAATCATAACTACATTTAAAAGACTACATGCAGTCAGCTTTCAGCAATTATTTTTATTTTACATCATTTAACGCGGCAGAAAGAGTACATGTGTAGCTAGTGTCTCAAAGTGTGTTTATTTTCTTGTCATAGGTACTGTGTTGGTATAAATCATTTACCTCTTGGAACAACAAAGCACCTTCACGTGGATTTAAGATTATATAATTTCCAAGCTCACCTGAAAATGAACAATGTCAATGGATTTAATTAAGTTAAGAAGAACACCCTCTTTCCAATCATTTATTCGTCCTTAAATCAGTGAGGGAAGGGGGCACAGACACGGCAGCTGACAAGGCCCGCCATAGCCAGTTTTTCCTCTGGTCACCACGGCGTTGACCATCCTCCAATGTACCTCGAAGGACAGTCTTACACAGCGTTGTGCTGGGTCACATGGCTAAATCAGACCAGCTTACGCCGCTTGACTGTTGAAAGTAGGGAATCCTGGTGCCCTTCGTGTGGCAACCATACGATGTCATTGGTTTTATGTACGCTATACGACAATACGAGACCTGGAACATCCTCCCAAGGCACTTGTTCTCGAATACCTGGATTCTCCTCTCCTTATCGGGAATCAGTTCAGCGTTTCACATGAGTAAAACAGGATCTGTATGTACTGATTGTACTTCAGCAAACCTGATGTTACAGCCGAGCCAAACCCTGTCCGGTTTTGCCATGGTCATTGCTTGCTGCCATGCAGCTGTCGTTGGTGAGGGTTGGATCCCAAGTACTGTTCACCTTTTCAAGTCATACTCCGTTCATGTAGCTATCCGTTTTGCCATCGCCAATGGCCATGACTTTACTCTTGTCAGTGCTGGTCTCCATTCCATATTTGCTCTAAGTATGTTGTTAAGGTCTTGCATTTCTCTGATAGCGCCTGCGCAGGCGGCAAAATCAGCCTCGCACCGATGGAAATGGAAGAGTGGTGGTCATGGAGGCTTTCACGCATGATGTTCTCCAGAAAAATGTTTAACAGCACAGGTGATAAGGACATGTTTGACGGACGCCTACTATCGTGCGAAAGTAAACTCCCATTTGGTTATCCTACAGTACTACGCTCGTTGAGCTCTTATACGGGATTTCGATGACTTGGACGAGACCCTCTTCGATATCTTTACATTGTATGCTTCGTATCAATCAAAAACGTTTTAAAAGTCCACGAAGATGTAACGTAGTTCCACTGATTCTGAAGATGCTTTCCTACCAGAATCGACAGTCGACGAACACTCTCATCATTCAGGTGAAAACTGAATTTTAAAATATTTAAATTCTCTGTTTTGGCGTTCATACTACCCCCATTCTGTGAGTATATTTATGATACTGACTCTTTTTTTAAAGATCATATTTAAATAAGAAATGATACATTTTATTAAAAGCGTTTTATTCACAGCTATGATTGTTGCACCTATAAGAAATGTATCAATTATTGCTATAATTATTGCTTTGTAAAATTAGGGCTTCTACTGCACCTAGATGCAGAGACATAATTTCAGTGTCACCATTCAAAAGGCTTTAAATATGTTTATTCTGAAAAGTGAGCGTTGACATGTACGCATTACATACTATCTGTTTCTGCAAGTAGAATGAGATCCACGGGAACTGTAATCGAGACCAAAGTATCCACCTGCAAAATTACGAGAAACATTTGTACCAGCTTTCACGACACTTATAAACATACTAAATATCAGGAACTGTATTATTCACAAACAGTGTTTGTTGTTTAAATGAAAAGTAATAAAAGTCTTACTCGTAAAAATTCAATCCATATCCTTTTATCGCTAAATGGGCTATCAGATCATCAAAATAATGGTGCTGGTGTTGGTTAGTGGTAGAAGTGGTATATTCTTACATATTAGTAGAGAAAAGGAAAAAAATATAAAACCATACCATTTAAAGAAGACTGAATGATATCTTTTGTAAAGTCTGTTACTCATTACTGCTTTCTTTTGAAGTTATTGTCTATGTTACTAAGTGCAAAAATAGGCCGTATACGGTATAGCTCGTATAAAGTATGTAGTACAATACTACTTTCTTATGTACCCTTAAAATAAATTAAATAATTTACATCAACAGCGTATACTGATTATCTTTAATTGACAGAAACTTACTTTATAACTTTCAGAAAGTTGCTTTTCTTGTTTTAAATTCTCGATGAAGTTTGAGTCATGAAGAAACTTCAAAAGCTACCGATCCCCACTGCAGTCTGCGTTGCTTTAGCATCGTATAATTTAGGAATACACTTTAAAAAATTTCAACAAAAGAATTTTTGCACTGTGGGAACAAAGTACTTGCTTTCATTTTTTAGATCCTAAGTAAGCTAAGAAAGTAAAGGCTTGTTGTCATAATCAGCGTTTCCTGGATAGTTGTCGTCTGACCAACGAGGAAGCAGACGATACAGGGGAAGGCACTCCGAACATTTCCTTGTCTGACGTGTATTTAACACAGTGGAGATCTTTGAGCCGGACACTCACGCGCTTGGTGGAAAAGAGAAGATGGCTTCGGTAGGTGGAGTATAATTTTCATTGTTTTGTTGTTTTTTTTTTAAAAAAATGTGATATAAATTCATGTACTAATCTGTATTCTTACTTCAAAATGCGACTGTTAAAGCAGAATACACTGAAAGAGCAGACGACGTTTGTTAACATCAGGGAGCCGAAATAGCTGCAGCTGCTCAAAGTACACTAACTGTCGTGTCCTCGACGGAGTTTGATCTGTTATGCATTTAATAGCTACAGCTGTCATTGTCGTTCTTTAAATAATCTTGTAATTATAAAATGAACACGTCGGAGAAAATTTTTAACAGCGAATATAGAGGTATTTCTGTTCAAATAATTATTAATAAGTTTTGTATGTTTTGTTATGCGCAAGATATGAACACGGAATAAGCATGACTCATTGCCAACACAAAGTTTGCATTAACGTTTAGGCTAAAATACATTTGCGCTAAATAAACATATTAATGGACAGGTTTGTGCAGTGATACAAGATGAAAAATTTTAGTCATATGATTTTGAAGCATATATAACTGATAATTATATGTACATGTTTTTTAATTCATCAATTCGTGCCAGTGGCGGCCACAAAGTATTTTGTGTTTTCATTTTTGTGTCTTTTATAAACATTTCTTTTAAACAGGTATTTGAGTTCAACATGGAAATGACCTGTGAAGGGTGTGCCAATGCTGCAAAAAAAGTCCTTGGAAAACATCGTAAGTCTGTGACATTTTTTGCTGGTCACCTTGTAAAACAATTTTTTGTCACACATGCTATTGTGCAAGGAGAACAAAAGCCTGTGAAAGTAATCATTACTAGGATGTTTTCCTGGTGCTGACAAAGCTAAATGAAATAACATGACACAACTAGAACTCTTCTCTCCCTCCCTCCCTTTAGTCCAGAAAAAAATTCAAGCAGTGTTAAAGCTAACTGAAATTCATATTGCTCTTCTTCTTATCTGATACTTGAATAAAGGATAGGAAAAGAGTAAAGTAAAAAATACAATTTATGAAAGAAGATAAATACATTACTGAAAAGCTTGTCATTTTTTTGGTATGCTGACGTACAAATTCCTTTTGCCTCCCTCACTTCTTGCATTTATCCCAAACTAAGAATGATGTATATTGTAAGATTTTAACATAAATGTAAAAAGTACAAAGTATGAGTGCTTCTAGTGAAAATTCTTGATGTTCATTCATGCACATTCGTATAAAAGACAAGTGTTTGAATTTTAGAAAATAATTGATTAATGACATTTTATATATTAAAAAAAAAAATTATGAAGAATTTATTTCATGCTGTATCAAAATTTCAGGGCAGACCTTCCATTGATTTATGGTAACACGTGAAATTTATTTTAAAAAAACGGATGATTATTCATTTTTTAAAATGATAAATTATCAAATTCAATGATTAGTGTATCAATCAAAGAGGAATCTCAAGTGCTTTTGATGTTCTGTTTTTAGCAAAATGTCTGAAATAAGCTGAATCTGATTTCCAGCACATGAGGTTACATCAGTTGAAACAGACGTTGGTGCACAAAGAGTGCTAGTGACCTCAACATTGTCATCAGATCAGCTGCTTGAGATCCTTGAGAAAACTGGAAAGAAAGTGTCATTTGTTGGAAAAAAGCAGTGAAAAAATATGAACAGAAATTCCAGGTACATAATACTTTTTTCTTTAATGTACACGATTTAGATTGGTGTGAAACTGACAGGTTCATAAAGTAATAACATCACAACATTCATTATATCTGTTTTAGTTAAAGTTGGTTTTGATATGTTAAGGGCTGTAAATATTTTTTTCTGTGTGTGTGTGTGTGCATGCATGTCTGGGTGTCAGTGAAAAAAGAACTATTTTAGTTTATTACTCATAGAGCAGAAGAGTTTAATTGACACTGTAAATTTGTTTCAGGCCAATGACAACTTTATTCTCACCTGAGCTTCTGGTGTCATCAATATCTGTGTCCATTGTACAATGCAATAAGCCTTAATGTGTAGTGAGATTAACAAAATAATTATACACTAGTTTCAGTGTTTAGTTCTTTCATATTTTCTTAAATGGACAGAATTCAGTGGGAATATTCTGTGTGTGAAATTTTGTCAAACCACTAATATTTTGAGATTTATCCTCAAATGCATAGTGCAAATGATGTATGATAAAGATTTTTAAACTCAATATGCCATTATTTACATTCAATCAGATTTCTTGTATGAATTTAGTTTTAGTTTTTCTTTAATGCACTGACTGATTATGAATTGTTTTATTAAGCACACTTGCTGCATAACAGTGATCATCATTATGGTGCATAAGTGTGTTAATTACTGTTCACTTACCAATCCCGGAAGAAATTTGGTTTGAATAGAATTTTTGCTTCTCAAATTTATACCGAAAAAGAGATTTTATAAAATCATTTTACCAGACCATCAAATTTATTACATCTTAAGAGTAATTTCCCCATTGCAAAGCACTATTCTTGCATTTCTCTAACTCATGAATGACAGTCCTAATGTACACACAGCCTAAAATGTCTACTTCTGTTGATCAAAGTGGATCTTTTATTAATCCTTTTTTGTTTTTGTAAGAAAAAAGTGTACAGGGTAGGTAAGAGTGCACTAGCAACAGATTTCTTTGGTGTGCAATAAAGTAACCATATAATTATTATGTAGATTTGTTTGCATTTTTTTTTTTCTTTTGCTTTTTATAATTGGAATATTCAGCTTTGCACCTACCTTACTGCATAATAACTATACATTCTGTTGTATATTTTTTTTACTTTTAATAGTATTAATAATAATAAAAGCATGATTGTATAGAGCACACTCATGCTCGCAAGGGGCATATTCATAGCACTTGAGACAGGAACAAGTCATGGAAAATGTGATGTAATGGAAGGATGAACAACACTACTGATGACTAATAACAAATACAGAAAACTCGGAGGAATCAGGTAACAAAAACTAAGTGTTGTGATTCAGCAGAGGAAAATTAGAGAAATATCAATAAACGGAAAAATAGGAGGGGGTGAAAAAAGAGTAGTATTCTGTGGACTGTCAGGAATAATGCTTAAAAGAAGTGCGTTTTCAGCACACATGTAAAAGATTCATTGGTGAATTGGTGGCAGATATAGAAGGGGAAGAGAGTTCCATTGTTTTGGTGCACAGTAAAACTCGTGTGACACTATATTCTGGTGACAGGAATATGATACGGTCATCAGATAAATAAATAGGGCAGGAGCCTGCAAAAAACTGAAAACAGCATGAACAGTTTGTAATATAACCTATGTTACTGGCACGGTATAAAGTATTAAAAACCATCATTGGTTTTCCTCCTTGCTCCACATTTCCTTTCAGGTTGGCTGCCCTGAGTTCATTTCTTGTCTCGGGCACGCTGATCTTTCTCTGCACGTGGCATCTGTTTACAGGGCTGGCCACTTGCCGTAATATAGCCTTAGCTGCTGACACGGCGTAAAACACCAATTCCCCCACCCACATTTCCTTTCCATTCTGGGGAAAAAACACATTCTTACTAATGACCGGGATTTCAAAATCGTCATTCCAAAGGTTCTGTCCCACATTATACATATGATGGTTGTTGATATTGAATAACCTTGCTAATAGATTAATAATCATGTGATATTGCTCCACATATTATTTCAGATAAAACTCAGAAGTTTAACTTTTTACAGTTCTGTTATCCAGGTAGAGGTTTTTTGTTTGTTTGTTTTTTTAATCTCTGCAAAGTTGTTTTTTTTTTTAAAAACCATTGGTGGCAAAATAATAATCTGAACTATTAAGAGTTGAAAAAAAAATGTACATCCAACATGCAATATGCTTAAATGCATGTTTCAGTACACACCAGGGCATGTGCAAAAAAAAGAATGTTGTGAATCTGATTTAGATTTCTAAATATATGGGGCTTTGCATATATATATATGATACAGCATTAAATAAAGTCTACAGAATTAAAAAAAAGAATTCTCTCTTTTTGTGATATATACAGCACAGTGTTTAAGAAAGACTGATGCACAATTTCTTACGCCTTCATTCTAGTCACATCTGACCTTTGTGATTGGTACCTGATATTATTGTTTTAATTCACATAATTATACAGGATAGCTATAAATGCAAACCGTTTTTACAACTTTCAGCACCTCTGGCAATACGAGAGTATACAAGACTTCCTCATTCAAATTCGTCTTAGTTCACACAACCCATCTGTTATTGACAGTAAAGATTAGTAACCTCCAACTCCCTCACTATGAAAAACTGCTGTGGTGTTTCATATGACAATGTACATAACCTGAGATAAAATGTACAATAAGTATCATGAAAGCATCCAGAATCTGACTTTACAGGTAAAATCGAGCTCTAACCATTCAGTGAATAGCCGTGCTCTTCAGCTTTCTTTCACAAAATCACATAACAGCAAAACTGAATACCAGTTATTGTCTTATGTCATAGACATGTTGAAAAAAAAATTGTTCTTAAACTACAGATTTTTTCCAATGAAAAAGGCTCAACTAGCTTTTTTACCAAAATCATACACAAAGTGAACCAATGGGAGTCAATTTCAATGAATACAACGTCTAATTCTGAAAGATAGTTCTTCAGATAGTTCTCCTTCAAGTAAAATACTAATCTCAACACTACAATTCAAAGTAACAGAAGTATTAGATTTACAGTCCCAGCCAAAAGGGCCCTCGCGCTTGATTTAGCCATGGAAGATGTGTAATGTTTAACCTTATGAAGTGTTTGCTTTTCGTACACCTACGTAGATCGTGCCTAGTTCGAAATATTTCGGCATTGACAGTAAATACTATGCAGTAATCAGAATCTTCGAACGAGTACATGACGACCGACCACCAAGAACAGTAACTCTAGCTGTCTCGTTATTATAATGGCAGCGCCCCTGGGTGAAAACTATCGATATTTTACACGAACTATCGCGTAAGGTCACATTGGTATGTCGCCGAAAAATGATAACAAGTCACAAACTTTAAACGCATTTCGATAGCTAAATGCACATATAATAATGAAAATGTCAAACTGTGTTTAGAGTCAGAAGCTTGATCTCAGACTTCGACAAAATGCGAAAGCAGAACTATTCGAAGTTGCGAAATGGAACTGAAGTAGTGGACATCACAATGAGCCATACTGTGAAAACGATAAGAAGTGTCCAAATACATCATCGAAGTCATGTTGTGATCCGAAAGAATTAGCAGGAGCTGTATGCTGGACTTCAGCAGCGGCCGTAGTAAACGATGCTTTTAGAGGTTGCCCTTCTTTCGTTGGTGGCAGGAGCCGTGCTTACGGTGGCAGTGCAGATGTTCTTTGTACGATGGTATCTATATCGCACTCCACCACAGCCACCACCTTACAAGGATCATTATCCTAAAATTAGCGTACCACAGGTGAATTAATCTATCAGTAACAAATTCCCTGTCATATTCTGTCTCTTTTGTAATTCTTTACTAGTATTATTCAAATTGCGCCTTCTGTTGTTTTAAGCAGTTAAAATTTGCATGGAAATAGCATTTCAAAGGAAGGCTTTGAAAGAAATTTTGCATTAGAGTTGTTATGTTTGTTTAACATTTTCAAGATAAAATAGAATGTTTAATGAAGAAAATTGTTCTTAGTATGTTTTAGAAATTCTTAAGTTACACATATCTTTTATTGTCCTCTGTTTGCAAAGTTTGTTTTGATGGTTTTAGTGACATCTGTCTTTTCTTCAACAATATTTTGAAAACTCTTGCTAAAGGTGGGAAAAGCAAAGCTAGATTTAACAAGTTTATGTGTTTAAATAGAAGTTTAGCCACACATTCGTTTAGTTTGACATCTCAACTAGCTGCAGATGTACAGCTGTTGACAACAAGAAAGTTGTAGTGACCTTCAATGCATTTTGCAACTATATCTACTGTACCTCAGTCTATATAATTCTGTTGAATCATTTGAACAAACTTAATGCACAGGTTAAACACCCAAGTCATGTAGAAGCTAATATTTATTCTAGAAAACCAATTTTCATGATGACTTTGAATCTTGTTGTCATGAATGTTAGCATAATCATTACAGTTGTGCAGTTTTGTCTCTACTGCCCAGTCTAGGACTAGAAAGGAAGTGAATCCTTAGAATTATTGTCCACAGTAAAACTAAAATTTGGCTAGGGCTGTGTAGCAATAGGAATCATAAAACTAACATCAAGTTGCTATTTAAAAATAACAGTTAAGTCAATGGGAAGACATGTGATCAGTCTTCAGGAGGAATCTGATTAAAAAATATTTTCTGGTAGCTTTGTTCAATTTATTATGATGTTATCCAAATCTTAGCAAAACAAAAAGTAAATGAGCTATAAGAAAGAAACCATTGAACATAAGGATGAATAAGTCAATTGTGACATCAGATAGAAGCCATTGAACATCAACATTTTTTCTTGCACTTTGGAAAGAGAAATTTCTGTTTCTAATATCCAACTGTATAAGATCAGGTGTATTGTATGGCTGATAAGAGGTTGGGAATGGAGGAGATATGGTGGTGTCTATGTTTATGGCAGATAATTGGCCATTGATAATGCAAAAATATATCTTTTGTGTGATCCACATGGATATTTGGCATGAATATTTGTTTTGGTCATGTATTTTGGTGTGTTTCATCCCCTACAAGCACGCTTATTTTTTGTTATTTTCTTCATTCTAAGATGTTACCAGTCACTCCAGATGAAGCAGCAATACTATAACGTGGACAATGTAATTGGAGACCTTACTGATAACAGAGAGAGAAAGAAAGGAGATAGGGAAAGGGACGGAGAAGAACAAGCAAACTACAGTCACAGACCAAAAAAGAAAAATATAGTGGAGGGTGGTGTGAATGGGCAACAGACATAGAAGGATAGGAAAGCAAGGAAGGGAGAGTTATACGGTCTATGGCACCACAAAAATTGTGTCTACTCTTTCACTTGAAACTTAATGTCTTGGTACTTGAACATGAGCTGTCAGCCTATGAAAAAAGACATCAGGAGTACAAGTAGTTCACTACAATGATGTTGCACATGAATAACTTAAGTAAAAGGTCAAAAGTTGATAATAATACCACAGCTGGAGGAGTTGGCAGCAGTAATCAATCCAGACAAAGCAAAGTTTCCTGACTAGTTAACAATAATATTTATTCATATTCAAGCTCTTACCTTTTCTACAAGTTAAACATCACAAATTTTAACTCAACTAACCCAAACTGTCCAACTGCTATTTCCCCACTAACCCTCGGAAAAATAAATTGTCAGAAAATTGCACCATATGTTCACATGTAACTTGGTTTAGCATATCAGAACATAAAAATTGCATAATAATCTTCTCACAACCATTTTCACCTCAAGTTTAGTGCTGATCATCATGGCTGATGGGATTGTTGTCATCATCACCACTATTGTTTCAGCATTTTCACTTTGTTATCCTTTTATCATACAGTTATATAGAGGTAGACAGTACTGGTAAAAAGATGCAAGCAGATGTTAGTACCTTGAGATTTTACTAATGATTGATTTGTTTTCTGCAGGGGCTGAAAGAAAAATTTAAAGCAACTGAGAAAGGACAAGACCAAGAATCTTGTTTTTGGCTCAACCTGTTCGGGCACTTTCTTTTTCAGGAGCTTCGTGACACAAATATTGTTAGAAGGTATTTAGTTTTCCTTATTAAAAGTGACAGATAAGCCTTTTTGGTTTATTTTTATATCATTATACAGCAGACACTGTCAGACAAAAGGATGCTTAGTACTTAGTACTAGTCAAATTTAATTCATTGATCAAAATTGAGTAATCAGTTTGATATCCTTTTTCATGATTTCAAGAAATTTTGTTTTTAACTGACCACAAAGTTGTAAAATTTATTGTTAATGCACTCTGCTATCGAAACTTAAACTGTTCTTATAGTGACTGTTACATGTGCAGATGGGTTAAACAGAAACTGAATGTGGAGTTTGAAGAACTGCTACAAAGCACATCTGGGAAATTCCTGGCTCAAATCATTGTGGGTGTCCTGGCTTTTGCTCACTAGAAATAATTATCTATTTTACTGTCATACCCTTCCAGTCTCATTCTTTGTTACTCTTTCTTCTTTAGAGTATAAAATTCTACCTTATTTTTTGTGTTTCTGACATTTCTCTTTATGTTTTTGTATCTTGTTATGTCTTCTGGCCATTACTTTAGCATTTCCAGGTTCTTCTTCAGTCTCTGTAGCCGTGGTTTTTCTCACAGGTATAGAATAGCCATGTGCATTTACATATGTGTATATATTATTCACAAACACACTCTCTCCCCTCTTTAATCACACTCTGGGACCACCATCAAATATGTAGTCTGTTGTTTACCAAAACTTCATTGTATGGCAGATGAGTGTAAATTCTATATTTCTTTATTCCTGAATTTCCAGTTCCTGTTACCCTCTGTATCGTCATCTTTTTCATCTCACCTTTTGTTTCTCCGTCCCTGCTGTTCTGACTCTTGTACAACAGTTCAGACAACTCATGAGCACTTGAAGACATACAGAAAAAATATACTTGTTTCAGCTTCGGGACTTTAGCCTGGGTACAGGCTTTCCCCTGGTGGGAGGAGTCAGTGTTCAGGATATTAGTATTGACGAGGAAGACGTGGTGCAGGTAGGCCAGTGCAGGGTTTCAACATCTTTTGCATGAGCGGTCAATGCCAAACTTCTAATTCTAACTACTCTTGAAAGAATACCACCTTCAGGGAAGGAGAATAGCTGAGTGGTCAGAGCACTAATGTCCAAAGTGTGCACATTAGCACATTTGATACATCAGTGAGGCAGCATACTTTACCCAGATGAGCTAGATTTTGAATAGGTACCTGACTCTTAATGGACCTTTATGTAATAAGGTACACACAAAAAAAAATAATGTCTAAGTTACTTCCAGCTTATGCAAGGGCCTTGCTGTCAGTATGGATGGAACATAATCTTTTACAGATTGACAAATTTTTCATTTAGAGAGGAACCATCTAGTTCCTAATAATATTAAACATGCACAATCACACTCACAAAGGAGCGTGCTCAGTGTTTAAGACAAATAGGAGCTGAAGACAGCATATGAAGGATGGAAATAGAAACAACTACACAGACAGGTGATAAAAGACAAATACAGAAGATCCAAATAAGAATCGAGGAGCAAGCAGTAAAGATGGAGATTTCGTGAATCTGCAGAGGAAGATGAGCAAGCAGACTAGTCAGTTGACTATAATTACAACTATTGTTGATCGGTGGAGGGAGTAATGCTTGTGGACCAGATGTGTTTTTAATGCATGCTTAAAGGATTTGATGAATGGCAGATGGCATGTATGAATTGGAAGAGAGTTACACTGCTTCGCAGCCCAGTAATTACAAATCCAGTCACCATATGTAGTTATTCCGATGACAGGAATAGTGAGCATAGTGTCATCAGACAAAGAGCAAGAGAAGTTTAGGGAAATAGGGCAGGAACTTGCAAAGAAATTTAAACATAGCACAGTTTGTAGTGATTTCAAAAATGGATAGGTAACCAGTGTATAAAATGTACCCAATTTGAGGCAACCAGGAACATAAGCCCAGGCACAAGTGTTAAATGATGAAAGTATAAGCTTGATAGTGTCACGCATACTTTTTGTCAAACAGCAGAGATACCTGTGACAAAATTTAAAAATGACAGGAAAAAAGTGCACTGCATAAAAACCATACTACCTTGATTGACAGCTACATTTGAAATGTTTGGTAACAACATACCTATAATTTACTCATAACAATCATACTGAAGTCACACTATTCATTCTTAAGATGTCTGAAAGTGAAAGGCAATGTTGATGTTGATCACACTTCGCTGAAACTAGAGGCACCCATTGTCTGCTACTAATTGTTATGTCCACCTTAGTCACAGCAATTTTGTTTTTTTTATTTATAAAATTTGTGAGGAACAAGCCCATGTATTCAACCAAATTTGAATCTGGGTATTTTGACAAAAAATGTTTTCGTAGGAAGCACGGGTATTTATAAAATATGCTTAGTGATGAGCCAGCATCAAAACCAGAAAAGCTCAAACCTATAGTTATGGTGAGGGTCACATGCATGCATAATAAATGGCAGATAGGGTAGGAGAAGGAAAGGCATCTAAGGCTAGGAGTCAATGTCACAAAAAAATAACTATAAGTGAGATCTTAAACACCTATGACCCAAAGGTTATGGGACTATGTTTACCTTCAGCAAATTTATATTTCAGATTTTTTTCTGAGGAAACACCATATAAAAGGTTATGTACATATTAGTAAATTGGGATCTTTGTCATAATCTTTATGCAAATTTACAAAACATGTCAGTAATATTTCACTGGTACTTTAAAAATTGGAATTGATTTTACTTATTAAAAGCTGACATATAAAGAGAAAGATTTGTTAACATTTGCAAAAAAAACTACACAGTTAATAATTTTAAAAGTCTTGAAAAAATAGCATTGGCAAAAATCTGGAGTTCCTTAATCAGTAATCTCACATAAAGTTGTAAAGCTCATCCAAGGAAATGGTTTTTGGCCAGCGCCTAGACATCCATGTCGATGTTGACTATAATGGTGGCTTCACCCTTGGAGTGGATGTCCTGTTACCTTTCAGCAAGACTGCCTTTGTATCTGTGACAATTCAACACCTGTCTGGTCGAGGTCGTCTACAGCTAACTCGTCAACCTTACACTCATTGGTCATTCAGCTTTCTTCAGGCAAGCTGTTCCTGTTTTTGATTTTAATAATCTGCAAGTTGTTGATCTGAGAATGTCACATATTTTGGAGTTGACCTTAAATAAGAAAAAATTGGTATCAACATAATTTGTGGGGTTGTCTCTTTCTGTGTATATATACAGTATATATTTATTTTTCACAATTCTGTAGTCTTTTATGCTTGTCTACTTAAATTATTAAATATTAAATAATGCGTTTCATGGTTTAGTCCGAGGAAGGGAAGCAACAACGCCTTGCCAGCTGACCCGGTTTTGGGCAGCCCCCTATAGTTGGTCCATGTGGTTCTGACATCCTTTGCCTTGCTTTCTGCTGTTCTTTTCCAAGTCTGCTTTTGTTCCCAACTCTCCTCTTCCCCTCTTCCACTCAAGTGCCTGCTTGGCAACAATGTCAGCTGGTTTGTGCAAGGTGTGTACTATCCAGCCCCATTTGGGCATTTTGATGTCTTGACTGGTGGCATTATAGTTCATTCTTTTCCACAGGGTTCAGATCTGGTTGGAGATCTTTTCAGGCCATCTTATTCACAGAATATGGCGTAGGCTGTCATGTAATAACTAGTATAGGGCTATAGTGTTGGTGTCTCACTTCTGTTCCCTCCACGAAACAGGCGGATGCGCTGGTAAGCAGACTGTCAGAAGGTGAAACGTTTAACTGTGGGAATGTGTTAGCGGCAAGGTATGTCGAGACGGAGTCGTCGGCCTTTGGTGGCACTGGACTGTCGGGTGGACAAAAGGCCAAGAAGTCTCGCCACTGTTTATCTCCTCTTCACTTGGCAGTTGGCTTCCCAATATTCAGCTCTGAAATCTTTCTTCTCTTGTTGATCTGGACACCAGTGTCAAGTTTCATGGAGTCAGATTTAAACTTTTGACTATCCAGGAGGAAAAAGATTTAATGATCATTTGATAGAAGTTAAAGATCATATGACTTTTAAGTTAAAAAGGAGAAAAAGTTTTTCTACTTTCGAGCAAACTTTCTTTTCAGTCTGTACTTTATTTCCTGTTTTGACAACTTATCTATTTATAGTAACCCATTGCTCTTTAATAAATACTTCTTTTTGCCTCTACTTTCAGGAACCTGAAGTTCAGTTTGATGTAGAATCACACTTTGAAGGGCATCCCCTTCCGCAGGTTGGCTCTCTTGTCATCAACCAGGTATTATTCCATGCATCAAAGTCTTGCACAATTACAGAAGACATTTTGAAACAAATTTCATGCTGTTGTTTAACTTACAAAGAATTTCTTTATTTTTCACTTCTCCATGCATCACCAGACATCAGTAACCATGTAGTCCTCTTTCATTGCTTTCTAGTGTTTCCTCTTTTATTGCTTTTTAGTGTTTTGTTAACATAGTGTGCCTGAAGTATTTACTATGTAATGCTGAGCACCATCAACAGGCATTCAGCAAAGGTCGTATGATACCTGTAGTCAGTTGCTGGAGAGAGTTTTCTGCCATGTTGGTCATGATTTTGTCGTTTCATCTGTGCTTTGGCAAAGAGTATCACAGGTGAATGTATGGTAGGATTGTATTTACTGACTAATCATTAACCTTGAAGATGTTTTCCTTATCAATCTAAGCCACTCCTAACCATTGTCATTTGTTGTCCCATGATTTAATCATAGATTCATGCATGTTAATTCTTCTAGCCCTTACTATCTCAAAAATATATTATACTTGAAAATGAAAAATTCTTCAACATTAACAAATTTCTCTAGAAAAGAAAATGAAATCCAGGTTTTGAAGGTATATTTGGTCACTGAATCATAATAGTGTGAACCACTGGCACAGCTGACATTTGGGTCACAGCTTCATTGGGTCTTTCACCACATAATACAGTTATCTTACACAATTTGCATCTTCAGCTGAGGTCTAAAAGTATGTTACCCATTACCATTTTTATTTTGATTATTCTGTCTAAACTTTGATGCTGATTGTTGATTTTCAGTGCACCATATGCAGTCATTAGATTATCTCTTCATTTGGTATAATATAAATTGACTGTTAAAAAAGTTTGTTTACCTTTACTGACAGCTGCGGCGTGTTATTCGTCAAAAACATACGCTGCCAAACCATAAGATGCGGTTCAAGCCCCTATTTCAGAAGCCTGAAGCTTTACCACCTGCAATCCGGCTTGAGCTCGGAGGTCAGAGCATTTCATCTGGCCGACTTTGCATCACTTTTATCAGATGCACTCGCCTACCCCTGGTTGCTCATGAGGCCACGCTTTATTGCATTTTGTGCGCAGGTGTGTGCCTTCTTTAAGTACAGCTTTACAATTATGATATTTGCATGACTTCATTTGATCATTTGTTGCTTGATTTTTGTGAAGACTCACATTTTAATTTAGATTTTAACACCCTTTAAAGACCACCTCCTATTAAACATTGAGGAAAAACGTCTGACAAAATAGTGATCACCATTTAGAGGGCTCTGGACCCTCTGGCCTATAATTCATGTCCTGATGTTTGTGGGTTAAAGTTAAAACAGATTCAGGTGTAAAATTATTTTAATGTAAACACTTTTGTTTTTGAAAGCTTTTAAAAGTGATGCACTGATTTTTGTAGTTTTAGTTTAAATTTATTTTAGCAAGATAAAATTGTTTTAAACCTGACTTTTGCTAGCATAGGAATTGAGAGCTCACTTCCTGAGAACATTTAAGATGAGGAGAAAACACTCTTCTTAAACTTCAAAGAATTGTTTTATCCACCTGGTCCCTGGTCTGTAGCCTAGTCTGCAAGTTTAAAAGTTTCTTCTATAGCTTTTTTTTTTCTCTAGATGACAAACATGATGGAATGTTTAACTTTACAGTTTAGGGTTTCTTCCAAGTTTTTTTTACATGTTCAAGAAAAGTTAAGTGCTATAGTAAGACAAGGGAGAGCAGCATGCAAGGATGGTTAGTTATTTCCTGCAGTTTATTATAAAACATTTCCTTTTAAAAAGCTCAAGATATTTCTGCTGCTTGAGGTGATAGAATATACAATGTATTTTATTGCAGACACTAAACCATGGAAGGAGATAGTGAGGGGCCAAAGCAGGGTTTGGGTATTACATGATGTGGAAGTCATCAAAGCTCTAGGTGAATCCATTGGCATGACTTTCAAAGATGTAAGTTCCATGCAGAATTATTTTGGTAAAAATAGTTGTCAAATATTTTTACGGACAACTGATATAGAGGCTGCTATATCTATTGTTTGCAGTGGCTACCTTGAACAGTCATCAGCTTCAGCATTAAACAAAAGTGTATAGATAAACATTTATTTACGTTTAAATGTTTCAATGTTACTTCCAATGAGTCATTCGGCCCAGATTATTATTGGAATCTTGCTTAATGTCTTTAAAGTAAAGCAGTTATTTCAATTCACACTTAGATACATAAGAAAGTGATACTGAATGACCCACAAGATTGCTTTCATACAAGTGGTGTTAAAAACACAGATGCAGATTAAAAAGACAAGCAAGACAGAAAATCCAGCACATAAATCATGTCCCAGAAGCATGGGTTCTCAGTTTTATAGAAAATGAAGTAAAAGCTTATGCTGTGCAGCACACTGTGCACTCCACACCAAAGGATAATATGTATGTACATACAGCATAAATGACATTCTGCAGACCACATAGCAAAAAAGCAGGGAGATAGAAATCAGAATCATTTTATTGAATAGACCATTCTGCTATTATTTCTCTTTTCCTTTTTTTTTTTTTTTTAAATATCTTTCCAAACTATGACTGTCTATTGGTCATTTCTCATTTTTAAGTCAGTGGCGCTTGTGGAAACTTGCAGATTTATAACCTGGATAGAAGAGGCATAGTTGTCACTGTTGACATAGTCCAAGTTGACTCAGCAGCTGCACGAGCAGATATAAGAAAGGTTTGTATGACTAAACATTTTCTATCACAAGCTGAAATCGCTTTATACTTAGGCAGTAAACATTTGTTTACTTAGCTTTGTATAGCATTCCTATCTCTACCCTTCCCATAAAAAGTCAGAACTATGTAAAAGTTTTAAAGTGTCTGGGCATCTTTAGCAGCTCCTTGGAATTCAAAAATTAAAGAAATATTTCATGTTTGTTTGATTTTATTAAATTATTTAACATTAATATTCTACATTAGATGATGGGACTAAATAAAGTGTCACGATAAGTTTTCTTACAAGGATGATGTGCTTGTTTCGGTGGGAACCTCTCGCATTACGTCCTCCAAGCAAGCTGCCAAGCTGATCAAGAATGCTGGTGACAGGTAGGGATCTTTCAACTTTTTCGCCTTTAGCAAGGACTTCAGAATAATTAATACTGGGATACGAAAAGGCCTAATTCTTTATACTACTACTATTATATATTAAATACATTAGGAAAAGTAACAATAGTAGTAGAATGAAGATTTATGCAGCGTGAGATTATGCTGTGGAAAAAGCATGTTCTCCATGATGTACCTAGTAGAGCAGAAACTTTGATCTGTTTAGTTTCTGTCCTATTGTCCCAATCTTATCACAGGCAGTCCTGTCAGACTGCCTATCATTTTGAACTGTTCCAGCCCTGCCAACCAACTAGGATTCTTTACTCTCCACGCACCAACCTGCTGTCTGTCCCCTGTATAAAATGTGGGTGGTGATTTTATTTTGTGGATCCCATTACTTGGAATTCTTTGACATTTATCCTTGATTCTGTCTCTATTTATACCATTTAAAGCAGATTTAGAAGTACATTTCTTCATTCCTCCCCTCATTTTTATTACCTCTTTCACCCCCACACCCCCAACAAAAACTTTATGCCTTGTCTTCTTGTGTTCATTTTTCTTTTTATTCATTTTCATACTTCATTTCATAACAATCTTTACCATTGTACATCATCTGTAGGGAGAGGTGTGTCTAGTCACTTTTATTTTCTTTATTATTATCTAGCACACAGCTCCTTAATGTCATCTGGATAATGTTACACTGCTGATGCTGACAGTCCCCCCCAGCATTTGGCACATTATGTCTTATTATTACAAGAGCAGCAGTTCCTTAAAACTTATTTTATTTTGGAAAATCATGCATCACACTGATTTACATCTATTATTATTATTATGGACATATGTTTTGTCACCATTAAAATCAACCTTAAAAAGTTTCTGATGCAAGTACAGCAGACTGAAGGTTCAGCAAAGAGTGGCAGTGACATACAACATAGCTGTTTTAGTCATTTGGGGAACACAAATATTTTGTACTAATGACAGTGAAATACTCTTTAGCAATATCAGTGTAGTTTATGGGTTTTTTTAAATTTTAATTGTATTAATTTGTAGTATTCCTGATTTTTACACTTTAATCAGTGGGTAACAATGGATAAAGCAGTTTATTGACAGCTGACATTTGTTGTAACAGTTTCGGGCCTTCTGACCAAGTAAAATAAATGGACATGACTTCCACAAAGGGGTGATTTTTTTTTTTTTCTTTATATGTATAGGAAGTTTATGGCATGCTACTGAATAGGCTCTTTTTGTTGTTTCATTTATGTCTTTCTTCTTAGAAAAGATGACAGGTGTTGGGGATGTATGCTATATATTCAATATAATATAGTCATTTGCAATTTTGCAATGTACATGAGAGATGCATATTTTATCACAAATGTATTCAAAATTCATTTTGCAACCAGTCTTGATCAGATTTATGAGCTGTGTACTGGTGTTCAAGTATTAAAATATTCTAAAAATGCTGGACTTCACAGGGGCCTACTTCAAGCTGTCAGTTGCTGCTTAAGTATTATGTTTGAACTGTCATTTTTGTTATTTAGGCAGTAAATAGTAAGCTCTGTCAAACACTTTTCAGATCATTTGCTTTGCCTACAATCAGCTAAATTATCTGACTTGTGGTAGTTATGGTTGTGGGTATTTATGATACATGGGATACCAGCCCTTTCTCTTGTGTCATTATTTCTTATTCTTTTTTTTTTATATTTGTTACTTTTTCTTATCTCATTTCACGTGGTATTTTCTCACATGTAATTATGTTGATTGTCTTCATATGATATTGACTATAGAATTTGGAAACAAAGTTGCTGGTATATTTGGTTTTGGGAGGGTATCTGTAGAAATGGCTCCATCTGAAAATTTACCTTGTGGATGCTTGTATCTGATTCTGTAGGAGAAATCTTCTGTTTGTATATTTGGAAGTCATCCGATTTGTCGGGATTTTCTACAAGATTTCCATTTCCTCTCCCGCTGTGGCCTGTTAAGTCTTATAGTGGAAAATCCTATTTATTTTTGATAATTATGTGATAGTTGTATATGAAAAGCTTATACTTTACAACTTGAAACTGTTGAAACATCCTCCTTTTTTCTTCGTTTGGGGGAGGGGGGGTAGGGTGGTGATGTTTGTTTTTGATAGTTCCAGTAACAGCACAGAAAGTTTTTTTATGCGTAATCGATTTGGTTCTTATGTCAAGTGCTAAGTACATGTTTTTATGTAAGCATGATTCTGCGCAGTATAAACTGCACATTGATGATGATGATGATGATGATGATGATTGTCCATTTGTCTATCAAGGCAGTCACTCATGCATTTGATAAATAGGGTATTAAACATTCTAAATGCAGATTCACAATACGATTAGAGAGACCACATGTCAAACTACCTCAAGATGCAAGATTCCAAGAAGAGGCAGTTTTCTTAAAGGTAAGAGGATATTTTCATCCAAAAACATTTGGTTAATTGAAATTTGACTCAGCAGTATACCTGCTGAAATAATGCTAATTGTGTTAAGACTAATATATTAAGGGATCACTCAAGTCAAACATTAAGGTTGTATGCTGTTCAATGCTCCTATTTAGTGTGCATTATTGAAGAAGCCCTAAAGGGATCTCAAACATGAGGTAAAAATGTCAATGTTAAAATCTTTATCTCTTAAATGACTAAGTTATTTGCTTAGATTTTGGCATCCAATGTCTTTAAGCTAGTGATAATTTGTGGGATTATCACATCTACCATTGGTGAGGCAAGAGTTGGAGTTGGCATGATAATTAGTATCAAGATAATGAATAGACATTATATATACCTTTTGTGACATTGGCTGTCATGTCACGACTGATTCTGTCAATGCTCACTATAAGGTGAGTTTATGCATAAACTGTAAACTAAGTGATGCAAGTGGCTTGTTTCAGTCACTGTTTTGTAGCTGTCTCTTGGTGGATGGCTGTGTCCTGGCCTCTTATGCACTTTCACAATAACAATCTTAGAATATTCGTACGCCTGACTTTAAAAGCTAACACAAGGTCATCTTCTGGGTTGAGTTTATTTCAAGATACCAATACAAATGGGAGTGAAATCCCTTAACCTGACCGATTGTAGTGGACTAGCTCTCTGTATTTTTGTGGTTGTCTCCATTGACCTGTTGTGAGTTTCATTTTCTATTATTTGACACGTTTTGTTGTCCTGTTAAATGATCTGCTTGTCTGTGGCCTTTTTGGTTCCAACTGCAACCTTCTGTTGTCCCATGGACTGTCAGGTTCATCAGACTTTAAGTGCTCTCCTTGGTTTGTGTGATACAAGCCTTAAAACATCAAGACACATAGAAAGAGGTCAAAACCATAGAATCATTAAAGACAACTTAAAAACATTTTCTGCCAGCTACACTGTTGATTTAAGCTTTGATCATTTCTTCTTGCATTTGGAAGGAAAAGTGTGTCCACGGAAAAACAATTTCACACTTTTGGGGTCTGGAGGGGGATGGAAGGGGTTAGGGTAGGTGTGGGAGGAGTCACTGCTCAGTGATCCCCCAGGTGTTGGTTACTGCTGTTGATGCCTCCTAGAGTCCAGGAGGCTTGTCAAGTCTGCAGTGGTGACTTACTGTATATTACTTATATACCCTTATATTGCTCTATTTCTTTATTCTAGACTTCCATTTAGATTTGGATACTGTATCTATATTATTCATTACTAAAATGTAATTTCACTTTTCTTTTGTTCTCTTACCCTATCTTAATGGGTATCTTAAATTGTTAAATGGAAATCTTGACTACTATGTGTATGATTAACCTCTTTTATATTGAGAATATTGTCAGAGCTTTAAGAGTTTGGAATTTAAGTTTTATCTAAAGTTAGCCCTTTGGTTGTAATTTGTTTCTTTAATATTGTTAGTTTAACCAGTTGACCATTTCAGTGTTTTTATGTACATTCATGGCTACAGACTTTATTGCTTTGACCGCTTTCTGTTCATGTCGATATTGTAATGAACTAAACACACTTTTTGGAAAAAGAAATTTCACTTTATTTATCTATGCATAAGTTAATGAAGATTAAATCTATCTGAAAATGCAAGATTTTGCATTCATGCAAATGTCTTTTTAACTCATTTCAGATTTTATTGTTAATATGCACACACACACAGAGTGCTGTGCATGATAATGAGCTGCTTTTAAAAATTGTTCTGTGCCTGAATAACAGGATATGGATGGAGCCAAAACAGATACCAAAACTGAGGAGAACGAGGGTTTTATAAACATCAGTGTGCAGCATACTGCATCTGACTCGGTTCTGGTGACTGCTGGTGGTCGTCAAGCCAAAGAACAGGAGTTTCTCATTTTGGATGATGGTGGGATTGCTGGTCCATCAGGTGGCCTCAAACCATCCACCATCATTCATCAATCCCATTCTGCTGTAGAGCTGTTAAAGCCATCCTTGGATATCCCAGGACGTGCTGGCAGTCCAAGAGTCCGACATAATCTAACGGTAAAACTTAAGCTTTCAAAACAGCACTTCATTATACATTAACTAGTACACTGAAACAGAATGTAAGCATTAAGAATTTAAAAGAATGATTTTTTGTTACACCATATGGTATACACTAAAATAGAAATTTGCCCTTGTGGTTTTCAAAGAATGGAACTTTGTTACATAGTCATGTACACACTAAAATAGAATGTTAGTCTTGTGGTTTTTATGAGTACAGCACTTTGGTTGCAAAGTAGGTTCCCAGTCACTTAATCCCCAGACACTTCATCCCCGACACTTAATCCCCGACACTTCATCCCCTAGACTTTTAATCCCTTAGCACTTAATCCCCAGACACTTAATCCCTAAACTAAATCCTTAACTAAAAAAATTATAAAGTCAGCGAAAAATTTATTTGAAATTCAAATTCAAATCATGCTTTTAACTTCAACGTCATTTGAACATCTACAACATTAGTTAAAGTTCATATAAGCTAGTAAATTTAATGTTCTTCAATGATATATACAGTATATACGTATGCTCGAAGTAGGATAGAAGTTCCGGCATGCGATCATGTTGTGGCATTGACTCTGCAAGCAATTCGAAGGAATCGACAATGTCTTCTTCACGTACATAGGCAAGTGCTGGGAGGCATGTGACCATTCCATGTCACTCGTTGTCTTCATCACTTCTAGTCACTTCTCATACCCTGGAGCTGCTTTAGGCATTAGCTCTCTAACTGCATCCAACAATCTATTATAGGTTGCACTTGATTTATAAAGGATTAAGTGTCTGGGTATTAAATGTCGGGGATTAAGTGTCGGGGATTAAGTGCTTAGGGATTAAAAGTCTAGGGGATGAAGTGTCGGGGATGAAGTGTCTGGGGATTAAGTGACTGGACACCGCAAAGTAAAATGTATCCTGCAGAAGCAGGAATGTTAGCAAATACAGCTAATCCTAATACCTATTCATACATGAGAGGCATCCTCTTGTCAAAGGCTTCTACATTTCAAAAGCTGATATACCACACAAGCATTATACTCAACGTCCAGAAATGAGAGGAGGGTGGGGGAGGAATAAAAAGAGAACAACTTGACCAAAACAGCAAATCCAGTTATACACATTTAGCAGCAGTAAACATAGTGTCTTCCCTTCTGTAATCCTCTTCTTTCTCATCTTCCTGCAGATTTATAACATTCTCCATCCTTATTATTCCCTAATTCCTCTTTGTGTCTTCTGTATTTGTCTTTTATTACTTGTCTGCATAGTTGTTTACATCTTAAGTACTGAGAGCATGCTCCTTTCTGAGCATGATTATGTGCTATATAAATCACACGTTTATTATTGTTATTAATCTGCAATAAGTACTTAATCAGTGGGCATCCCACATTAACTGTCTGCTGGTCCACAAATGTTGTATTCCTCTTCAATTTGCAGGTCTTAGTGACTTCATAGTTTGTCTCTAATAAGCAACTCAAGCTTGTACCACCAGCATTGCCCCTGATGCTGACTGACCCTTGTATATTATTGAAAGGGCAGTTTCATTGTATTCATTGTTATGAATGCTTGCACACTGGGTGATAGTGAGGGTGGGGTTAGCTTATAGGATGTCAAGGCCCTGACTGTTAGGATGTTAATAGGGATATATAGCAATCATTTTGTATTATGGGAAACATGACAGCCACTGGAGGACAGGTAATGAATGTCTAAATAAATGATTGTCTAAGGGAAGTCCATTGGTCACAGGTCAGTTGTGAGAAATGCAGGTATGCTGTAACACATTGCTCTTGCTGAACAGCATATTCTGACATTTTCTGCTAAGTGGTACAAAACATTAAATTTTTAACGACTAATTAAGCATTGGCCATGACACAAAAACTTTCAAAACGGCTTGAATGTTCACAATATCTATCCATCTGTGCACAAAAGATGAGCCAGTCTTTGTTGGGAAGAGTAAGGGAGATCTTCAGTAAGCACTTTCCTGCATTGATGCTTTTTTTAAATTTTATTTCTTATGTTAAGATCATTCATGCATGCATGATGTTTTGACCTTGGGGAACAAATATTTGTTTGTATTTTAGGTCCCTTCGATTCATAGCTTAGCCACTGGTAAGGTGGTTGCTAATGAAACAACAAAGAATCTTCAACCATCCCATACAAAATCAGCACAGGGGTCACCCAGGAGGGATCATTCACCATCACCAGCTCATGAACATTCACATCATGCTGCATATAGGCACAAGGTGAGGGTGATGAAGCATGTTTGCATGAGATTGAACCATTTGATGTTTTATACAAATTACCTCTCATCTTCTGAAAAAAAGTTAAATATGTTCTGTGTTGGTCAACATCATAAAGTCAATTTTATGGTATGAATGCCTTTATGTTCTTAGTTATCTACCTCTGATTTCTTCTTGGTCTGTTGTAACAAACTAACCTACTTTAGGACAAGAAGAATGAAAAAACTACTTACAACTACTATCATTTCAGAATTGTGGAAGTGGTATGAAGATATACACACACAGCTGATATTTATACTTGGGTATTGAATGAACCCACCTTAATTGACTGATATTCAAGGGCTCAATTTATACATAATGTGCTAACATTGAAAGATTAAAGAAAGAGTAACAGGTGATATGGTTGTATATGAAATGTCATTCATAATAACCAATTTTGGAAGCAGATTTTCAAATATATTTTTTTAATTCATGTTTTGTAATGCCTATTTGTTTTGTAATGCCTTTTTGTCATATCAACATATCATGTAATTGTTTTGTCAGTAAACAACAAAATGCTTTAACTGTTTATTGTCAGCCTAGCACATATAGATAAATCACTAAGTTAGGTAGATAAAGATTGTAGTTAAGGCACACCTAAATGGACAAAAGAGAAGATGAAGCATATACTTTTCTATCTATAGTTTTTGCCATTACATCTCAAGCTGTGTAAATGCAAGGATCATTCTGCAGGTAGGGGAAGAGGCTTTTGGTGGAACAGGTGCTGACAGTGATAGTGATGAGGAGGCTTTCCCCATCATGAAGACTCGTGAGGTTCCTGCAACACGGGTCAGTGAAATATTTTTGTTACCTGTATGCAGTCAAATTGCTTAGGGAATTCATATTGCAGTAACAGTAAAAGAGCACACTAAATAAGTAGGTTTTAAATAGTTTCACAATCTCTTGTCCGGAGAAAGCAATGAGCTTTTCCAAAATGTGTATTTGACTTTTACATAACAAATGATCCTAAAAAAGCATCAACTTAAATTTTTACCATTACGAGTTTCTTGCTCATTGGCTAAGCAGCATTTCAAATATTGCAGAATCCTCGCTGGCATGATCCACTGACATTCGACCTCAGCAACCATCACACATACCTGAATGTATGTGTGTGGTGTCATTTAAGAGACACGACTGACTTCAGATCTGAAAAATCATCATCATCTTCATCCCAGTCATCAGATGACATTCTTATGGGTCAGGTGAGAATATCATTTCCTATTTCCTTGGTTCAGAATTAGCTATAGAAATGGTTGTACCGCTGAAGACCATTGGTATAATTGATGTCACAGCTGTCAAGCATGTGTGAATATGATGAGAATAATAATTGCCTTGGTTTGTATTCCAATTCACCTGTGCTGTTTTTCTTGCATGGGCTTTTACGGTGCATGAGTTGCTAAGAAGTTTTTAGCTAGAGTGTAGTATTTGGCAGTGACTGTTTTGATTTTGAATTTATCAAACCATCAGGAGCAACAAAGGGCAGATATGTAATCTTTACTATTTATTAAATTTTATCTAGTAGAGTATGACCATGCCACCTGAAAATTCCTCTATAAAGGTTTTAGGGACAAAGAAACTACACCTTTTGGGTTGATTGCAGCCAGAATTCTATTTTGGAAACTTTATTTGTGTGATTTAAAAATTTATAGCAAAAGAAAAACAAGTCGTTTAGGTTGGGGAAGGTGGCAGGATAAGTCTAATACATTCCTGGTTAAAGACTGTCTACCTTTGTTTACCAAAAGGTTTTGCCACCAGAGCAGGCTCAACTACCAGTTTCTGAATCCCATTCTTATCTTTCCTTGTGACATCAGGGAGTGTGTGCATGGGCATGTTGGTAGGTGGTGGGGGAATAGTTGTTGATATGCATGGTTGTGAAAATTACACTTTGTTAGTCTCATTTACTTTCCATAACAGTGGTTTAGTTTTTGTGACACCTTGTGATGGCTTTTTCTTATAAGACTGTAAATTGTAAATTCTTGCCTTACTTTTTCAACATTGTAATCTTATGTGTTTATAAAGTTGATAACTGCTATCTCTTATATTGCTAGTGTATAGAGTGGTTATGTGGTCATAGGTTAGTGTACCAATCAACATAATTGTCCTTCACTGCCTGATGACACTAAGGGGACACACCAAGCAGACTTTGCAACTTCAGCCAGGGGATGTGAAGGTTGGAGCCAGGTAAGTGTGAGTAGTTTAGATAAACTACAAACAGGAAAGGGTTTTATGTTTGAGAAGTAAATTCTCCATGTACACATCTTTAAAACAGTATAATTTATAGTTGATATTTTGTGCATATGCATTTGTGTGTGGAAGGGCAGGGTAGGTGGGTGGATGCATGCAGACTGTGTATGTGTGCATTTGCTTATGTGCATCTGTACATGTGTGCATGTATGTAGAATGAATAAATATAAAACAGAGTGTTTTGTGTTCCTAGAATTTGGAAGCCAAAGTCTTCACATCCTTATTACATTCTGACTACTTAAACAAATTTGTTTTTAATCATCCTATGCCACTATTGGGATAACCTATCAATTCAACATTAACATAGAAATAAAAAGCCATACTATCAAACAAAATAATTTGGCCTTGACTCAGCAATGATTACCTATTGCTGTTTCTAGTCAATCAGCTGGTGGTCGCATTGGACTTGAACATCATCGTTGCTATGGTGACATCACACTTCACTTCCAGTTTACTCCAACCAAACTGTCATTACAACAGCAGAGAATGCTGGCTGCTGACCTTGATCCAGAAAATTCTACTGGGGTCAGAATTGTTCCGGCAACATCGGATTCTAGTCAGGATGAACTGGGTTCAGATTTAGACATAGGGTATGCTTGATCACTTTTTGTTAGAGAGGAAACTGGGTCTGGGTCTTGACAAGAGAGTATGAGAGAAAGCATGTGTTTCTGAAAGTGGAGATGAAAAACTTCTGACTACTAAAAAGGGTGCTTTGTTTCTAACATCCAGTATTTATATAGTAAAAGCTTGTGTTTGAGAGAAAAAGGTAACACCTACATTCCAAATTTAAAAACTATCCTTAGGTTAAACCATGACTGGAATTACATATCTACAACTCCTGCTACAGTTAATAGAGAAGGAAATTTTATGTGGTTTAGAGTGAGAGAAAGGAATATAGAGAGAGAGAGAGGACGTGGGGAAAAGAATAGGTGATGGAGACAATAATATTATACACAAAAACGGAGCGTAGAAAATGGTTGAGCTGTAGCAAACCAGAGGGTTATATTATCTCACCACTATTTCTATTTTGCAGGCTTTATGAAGGCAAACATTTGTTTTCCAAAGCTCAGTTTAATTCAGCTACCTACTGCAATTTCTGTGGTAAAAAGGTTTGTTTTCTGTATCCCTGTCATTCTGTTTGATTTTAAAAGTAGTTTTTGAGCGACTTTTGTGTGAGGCTTAGAGCATCTCTTGCACTAGTTGATACTTCATATTTTGCTCTTCACCATTCAGATCTTAGGTGTCTTATGCTGCACATATTATTAGTTCTTCGAAATTTATGTAAGCATATCAAGTATCTATTTTGGTGTGTTTGTGATGGGGAAGGCTGTGATAGTGGTATGATGTTGAAGATTATCAAATATTCCAGTGGATGTCAAAAATAAGTTTTATAACTTTTCACACACACTCATGCATGCACATCACAGATTTATTACCCTTTAAAATGTAATTTAATTAACAGCAAGTTAATATTTTCTTTTTTTGCAGATTTGGTTAAAGGTGGCATTCCAATGTAGTTTATGCGGAATGATCTGTCACAAGAAGTGCATTGACAAATGTCGTGCTGAGACTCTTTGCTCAGAGTTAGTACTCATGGTCATTACCTCACTTTCATAGTTTTATGAGACCATCCCAAATAGCTGCATGTGATTGACTGCTTGATAAATTGGCTTTTGAGTTTTAGGTGCATATTTTCATGGACATACTTTGACACCACAAATACATCCCAATATTCTTTAATACACATAAAATATATAAGTGTGAGGAGCACTCTTGGAACTTGGAACACATCGGGGCCCCTCACACTTTATATTTTTCTATGTCTCTCTTTACTCCTGGCAATAATTCCTTTTTATGCAGTGATGGTCCACGACGTAGGAATGCTCCTGGCGAGTTCTGGCGGACTCCTTTGGCTTCTCTGAAGCAGCCAGAAACTTTGATGAATGCGCACTTACCACAATCACATACTCGAGGCACCAGGTTCTTGAGCAAGTTCAGCAAGGAGCCAGTGAGTACTGGCACAGAGAAAGGTGAGCAGATGGATATGACATAACAAGACAGAGTACATTTTATTTGATGCTTAAGTCAAATGATGACCATTCCTTATTATTACTTTCTTAGACTTGCATTACTCATTCTATCCCCTTAATACTGTTTACTCACTTAGCGTGTTCATGCACTTGTCCCTGGAGGTAGGGATGGTACAGTTGTGGATGTTTTATACAGATTGCTACTATTTCTAAATGCAAATAAAACATTTGTATAAACAAATTTTCATAAATTAATGCTTCATCTTGATTTATTTGTACATTTATATTTTATTCTTTGTGCATATCAGATGAAATGACTATAGAGGGGATGTCTTGATTGAGTTGCATGCACTTTTTTTATGCTGAAACACTTGTGCCTTTTGGGTTTATAACATGCGTTATTTGTTCATGCTGTATAAATATATATGCACCTAAGAAACAGACATTGGATATTCATGAAAAACTTATTCCTTGCTTTCATTACAGAAGTGGTTATACCTGAATAGAAAATATTTCTTTTCACTAGAAAAATACAGTGAAGAAGTCACTCTATTGTTTATCAATGCTGTAACTGTCTCCCCTTGGCATTAAAACACTAACCCTCCCCCTCCCACCCCCATCTCAGGCATTTAAAAAACAAAATAAGAAGTTGGTGATTAACTTTAAAGGCTTAAAATGAAATCCTTGACTAAATCCTGAATGCTAATTTCATGCATAATATGATCTTCTGACATGTGTTAGCAAATTTGTAAAATTTTGTTTATAGATGGTGTAAAAGCCACTAAAGGTCAACAATCAGTTGGGAGTCCACAAATCTCAACTAAGGTATGGTATTACCTATTTTGGCTCTCTTTTTGACTCATGCTTAGATGTTCATTGGTGTGGCAACTGATTCCATTGTGTCCCATTACTACATAAGCCTTACTTTGAACTGATATAAACTTAAGAAATGTGTTACATGGAAATTGGATGGCAACACCCAAAGCAAACTTTGTGGTGTTTGGCAAAAACAGTTTGTCAAAGTTGCCAAGGTATGGTTTTTATCACAGTCTATGCAGCAGGCATGCAACTTACCCATTCCTAGCTCAGGGGAATAGTGACATAAAAATAACAATATGGAACTCATTTCAGGCTCAGTAACTGGAATGAGTACACTTTAAACCCTTTAATGAGGAACTAATAAAGAGCAAATCTGGTGCCAACAATTTTAACTCCAGTAGCATATACAGTGAAACTTCTCTATTAAGACTTGTGAAACTCCATTGAAATCAAGTAGTAACCAATATGATCCTTAATAGGGAAATTGACCAGTCTGTTTTTATTCCACAAACCATCACTTCAAGCACCTATATATTCAAGTTCATTTATTTAAATGTTGAAAATAAAGCACTTACCATATATCATAGCGCTTTTCTTTGTCATTTTTGCATTAGTTGGTTGGTGGTTAATTATTTCACTACTGTTGTGCTTTCACTATTGTTGACAACTTATAGGGAAAGAGCAAGAGCAATTGATCAACATATGTGAACTGTGGTAGACAATGATTCTGTCTTAAAGTGCACTGTATGTGCTTCTGCCAAAAGTTGCAATATAGCAAACATGACTTCTGCAAAGGTCAGCGAAGCACAGTCAACTGAACATTTTGACTCAGTACCAGCTATATTTACCTCCTGCCTGAGTCAAGTTGACCCTGCCATGACCACATCATCCCAACACTAATAGTCCAATTGATCCAGACCCAAGAGAAATGAATGCCCAAGCAGCAACACCTTTTTGATGTTAACCAAAACTTTGCATACACATTTGATACAAACCTCCAAACTAAAGAATAAATGATGACAAAGGCTTAAAAATATTTAAAAGGGAAAATCATATTTGTCAAATTACACTTCGACCTCCATACATGAAGACCACATAGGGGAGGAGTTCTCTAAGTAGAAGGTGTATTTAAGACAGAACCAAGGAAGCATATCTTTATTCTACTCAGTAATTGTCAGCCTAGATGTATACCAACAGTAGGCAGGAACAGTAGAAAAATTTCGCCTGTGGGAAACAAAATGAGCAAAGTCAAATGGCTGCTTGAGTTTGCACAGTGACAGACTTATCCTAGCCAACATCCTTACAAAAGGTCAAGCATTGCAGCCTGGCATTCCCCAGATGGGCCAAACCAAAATTAGATCAACCCCACCAGAGAGTTCTGTCCCTTCGCCTAACAGGCTCTCCTTGATATTGTTTATGTTTTGTTATCGTGGTTTGATTTGGATAAAAGTGTTGGACCTTCATGTTTACATGTGCTTCTGCTGCGTTTTCTTCCTCTTCTGGTTTGCAACAGGACGGTATGTATACTGTTATTTTGAAGTGCAAACTGTTTGGATCTATTGGCTGGATTCCATTCCGCCCACTTCACTCGCTTCGGCAGCTACATTGAGTAAACTGAAGTGATGATCACCCTTTTGCATTTTCACGTGATAACATTTCTTCGTATTCTCAAGATTACTCAATATCTTCCCAGTATTCTCCCTATGTCACTAACCTAATTCTCTGCAGTCGTTACCGCTACATCTACAGTGATTGCCCTTTATTGCCGCAACGCAGCGAGTCAAGTCCTCGCATTGTTCTTCCTTCTACATCTTTGTTACTATTTTGTGATTTTGTTCTGCATCTTTGTTACTTTTTGTTAACTTGTTCTACATCTTTATTACTATTTTTTTTTATCTTGTTCAGCGCAATAAGTTGGCCTTTTTGCTTTATAAATTCCCGCTTATTATTATTAACCACCTTTTTCATAATGCTAGTCCTTTTGTAATATCATGTTACTCTCAGCTCTTGTTCTTGTTATTTGGTTCCTCTTTGTGTTTTCTGTATTTGATTTTATTCCTCATTTAGTACAGTTGTTTATTCTTTATAGTTCACATGTTATTTGTTTGTTTTTCTGTCCCTCGTATGCTGTCCATGTTTCATACTTGTTCTTAAGCGCTAAGAGCATGTTCCTTAGGAGTGTGAATATGTGCTTTACAAATTTTGCATTTATTATTATTATTACATCTTGCTACCAAATCACTTTAAATCTGGCATCAACAACGCCAAAATAAGGGTTTATCCAGGCACAGATATAGAGAGTGATCACAACCTCATTTTAACAAGCCTGAAGTTGATAATAAAGTTCCATATGTCTAACCTCTAAATTCGCTTTGACCTAAACAAGCTACAAGACCCTAGTATTGCAGAACTCTTCCAGGCCCAACTTGAGGCAATTAGCTGACCTGAACATGGTCATCTGTGATGTTGATACCCTCTCTGGAAACATTAAAGAGGTGCTTCTGTCCACAAATAAAAAAGTGCTAGGGACAGCAAATGAGAAAGAAGCAACCTTCAGTCACAAACGAGGTTCTTGACCTTTGTGACTGAAGAAGGTCCCTGATGATAGAGCTACTATGAAGAACCGGCTGATTACAGGAAGGTCATTGGTGATATTAGGAAAGAAATGAAGGAAAACTGGCTTAAGGAGAGGCTGTAAGATAGATGAAGGGATGGCATAGAGAGACAACACTAAGGCTTTTCACTTACTGAGAACCCTTTCCAAGGAAGGTCAAAAAAAATTAGTCTCCATCATTGAAGACAGGTGTGGTCACCTCCTCATAGAAGACAAGGCTGTATTTAACCGACAGACTTAATACTACAACAACCTCTACAACTTTCTGTTGGAAACAACAAAACAATCTCCAAGGCAGCCAGGTTGGGACCAATGCAGACCTTTCAGTTAAACAAGAAGAGGTAAAATAGGCCCTATGCAGCCTGAAGGAAGCGAGTCTCCTGGGTACAACAATGTCCCAACAGAGTTTTTCAAATGTAGCAGAAAAGAGATGGTGAAGGCACTCAAACACTGTATCTAAACATTTGAGAAAGCAAGAAAGTGGCCCAAAGTATGGGTGCAATCACTTGTCATACCCCTCACAAAGAAAGCAAGAACAAGCAAAGCAACTACAGAACAATAATCCAAGCAAGGTGATCCAAAACTATCACCCCTATGGCTGAGGAGCTGCTAGCAGAAGAGCGAGCCAGCTTCAGAGCACAGCTGAACAGATTTTCAGAAAATGAGTCCTGATCAAAAGGCATCTATAACACAGGGATCTCTGCTATAACTTCATTGACTTTAAGAAAGATTTTGATAAAGTATAGCGCAAGGGGCTGTAGCACAGGATCAGACGGTCCACCCAATAAGGGATCTGCTAAACATTGCACAGGACCAGCTCTAATGGCACATTCTTACTGCTGCTGCATTTCATCAGTTCCCCTCTTCCCCTTGATGACAGATACCAGTGGGTGAGATTGCTCTGTCAGGCTGGTGCTAGCTTGTGTAGAAATGTTGTGATAGTGGGAAACACAAACTGATCGTTGGCTAGAGATCCATAACTGTTGCAGAGACTGACATTATTTTGACCTCGGTACTATGCTCCTGATATGTATTTATTCCTTTTATGTGTAGTCGTTTACATTTTGGCTCATTTTGTATTTGCAGTTTACATCCATTTCATGTAAAAAGATTTTGTCATAATGTTATCTTTTCCAAGCCAATCTTTTTTGTGCGGTCATTTGTTTTTTCCTGTCAAAGCCATTTTACAGAGCATGTTATGATTTCCAGTCTCAGCCAAAAGATGAAGCCAAGTTCCCACATGACTCACAGTTCCATCAGGACACCTTGGATGATGCAGCAATCACATCAGCAAAGGAAATGGGTCGCCAACTGTTTTCTCACATGGACATCAGTTCACGCAAGGCCAAACTTGATGTGCTAGTATGTGTGCATAGATTCTTTTGGGTCACACTCGTTTCAATAGCTATAACACTTTTTTCTTCCTCTTTGACTTAAAAATGAGAAGTCAAGTTTTTCATTAAGACAAATTTAAGTTTGATTGCTTTCATTGTTGCAATGTATGCAGCTTGTAAGAAGTCATTTGATAAGCAGTTTTTATAACAGGTAAAATTTATGCATTTTTAAAATAGTAAGATTATTAATTCAAATTATAAAAGTAAGCAGTTTTTCTGTTTTTTTAAGTCTTTTACTCATTTGCAAGCTTTACTCTAATGAAAATTATTACATGTATTTTTTCCCATCTGTCCTGCCATACATTTCTGAAGTACCTTCTATTAGAAAGGGTTATTTTTTTTTTTAATTTGTTATTTTATTCAGGAAAAAATTGCTTTGTTTAAATCTAGATTGAAAGATTGTTTTCTATTAATGTATTTTTTGCATTCATACTCTAGTGTTTTATGCTCCATGTTCCATTGACTAAGAAGTCACTGAACAGTTTCTCATTAATGAAGCAGCATGTGGTAATGAGTGGAGATGTGTTCTGAAAGTTGTCATTCACCATGCAGGTAAACAAAACGCAAGAGGAAATTAACCAGGAGATTGCTAACAAGATTGCCTTGAACAAGCAGCTGCAAACAGCAGAGACCCACACTTCTCGCACCTCTCTGAATGCTACAATAACCAATTCCAATAATAAGATTGAGTCCCTGATGCTGCTGCAGCTGCAGTACTGTGCTGGGCTACAGCACTGCTTGGACCAAGAGGAAGAACAGCGTCAGCAAGCCCAAGCCAATGCTGTCGCAGATTTAGCAGTCTTACAGAACATCAGTATGTCACCACAAGCTAAAGAGTCTATAGCATCTCTCACTCCAGCTGAGTGTAAAGATGATATTCCTGCTGAAGATGGACAGGAAGCGGTTGACTTTGAAGAACAAACTGCTTCTGCTGTTGCTCAGGTGTTAAATAAGGTGATTCACTTTGATGATGACTCCTCTTTATCTGACGAAAACAATGAAGATGAAGAAGATACCTGGAGATGAAATGAAGTAACCCACCCAGTTAAATGATATTGTTTCCAGAATGGAAGATTTGCACAGTGTTTGAGTGCAATAAAGTCAGGGAAAACATTTTAAAGTTAAAAAGATTCTCAACAGTCACAACTCAATAATTTTTCCTTTTGATGAATTTGTGTCAATTGATTGTTGGTGACCTTTGAAATGTTAATATTTGCAAGCTTTAAAGAAATATCAGATTTGTTTTTGCTTTCAACATTCCATATTTAAAGCTTAACCATTACTTCTGTAGGATACGTTTTGCATAGTCATGCATATTTATTCTGGGGCATGGACATGTCATATAATAGATTTTTCAGGCTTACCAATCTACAATAAAATTTACATATTACAGTTGTAATGTATAGTGTGTTTACCATAATTTTTTTTCTTTTTTAACATTAAACAAGATAAGAAATCACAGAAGATTGATCCATATGGGTTTGGGGATGCCTGGGAAAGGTCTTGAATGTGTTTTTGAAGCTAAATATCTTTTTCATTTTTACTGTTGTTCACATATTTATAATATCATTTCATAGCCACAGTTTTTCAGAGAGGGGAATTAGTCCTCCCACTTTTGCTTCTTCATTAGAACTAAAGATTTAAACAATTTATAAAGTTGTCAGCAATGTTTGTCACATGATTGTTGAAAGGCTGATGAGAAATTTGTTAGATTGAGATTTACAATATTTTCAACCTTAGATAACCATTTCAAGTAACAGGTGATCGATTTTTAAGGCCACGTAAAGTATAAATATAGAAAGTAGAAAAAAACTTATCTATGATTTTTCTGAGCTGAAACTTTTTAACAAGGCTGCAGATATTCCTCAAACAACACTGAAATAGCAATGGCAGTAGTGTTTGATCAGTCAGTAAGAGACATATTGCATAGGTACTTGTGACATGATTAAACCGGACCGCTACGCATTGATATGAACAGTCTGAACTCATTATGTAGCCACCATCTGTCCAATACAAATGTTGGGTCAGTGGTGAAGGGGGCAACATAAAGCAGGGTATATGATCCATAATAGGTATAACTTTGGCAGAAATCCATTCTGTGGTAAGAAGCAGATAGGCAAGATGTCAAGTTAATGTATAAATTATATATATCATTTAGTGCTTTTGTAGCTTTTCGTTCAGCTGAGAGTTTTATCCTGTGTAAAACAATGCACTGAGCATGTCTTTCTAGGAATTTGCACACGAAAGTATACTCATTCTTGTTGTGGGTGTTGCTGCCTTTTCAGTGTGATTTTTATTTTTTGAAGTCTGTTCGATATTAATATTTGTTCTAAGAGCATTTTAGCAAACATTTCCTAAGTCAACTATGATGAATGCTACTCATGTATCCATTGTGATTGTTTATTGTCTTTATGTTAGTATGTGATCATTTCAATACTATTTGCCATAGATAATGCAACATTCCTTGTTTCTTTTTACATCTATCATCCATCTTTGTTGATCCATAATAATATACATTGGTCAAATTTGTACATACAATTTTAGATTTATTTATTTTTGGGTCTTAATTTTTTTGTACAGAGATTCCTATTTATTTTAGTTTAAAGCCCAGTAATAATTGGCACACATATTGAGATGCTACAAACATTTTAGTGGCACTCATGCATTCTGAAAATGTGGCACAACAGAGAGAGGAAGATGTACAAGTGAAGGAAAGGCACACTGCTTGCTTGAAACTCTTTAAGCACAAGCCTGCCATCAGCTGGTGCTGTGCAGCAGTGTATGTAAAGGCATTAACATAAGAATTAAGCAGTAACGAATCAGCAGGGACAGAATGTTACCCAAGCACTGCAACCTTCCAAATTCTCAGAAAGAATAAACATATCATCTTAAACCTTCTATTTCTAACATAAAGATATGCTGGGGTTTTTTCTATCTTCCCTAACCTCTCACTCTAACCCTGTGCTCCCACCCCCACCCATGGTCCCTTTTTGGTGTTCATCACTGTACAATACAAGGATGGGGATACATGTGTTCCTCCTTCATGAACTGATCACTGTGAAGAAAGCTCAGCTTGCACGCATAGTTCTTCTCCTTTTTTTATTGTTAGCCACTCATAGTTGCTAGATGTTAAGATAGCTGTAGTGAATGTAAAGCTGTTGATGGCCTTTTCAGTCCTTGGAGACAGGATTCTGTCATATTTTTGCTTCTGCTGAGTGCCTTTTAGCACACATAGGAATATTAAGCACAAAAAAAGGCTCTTTAAGGTTTACTGTAGAGGATTTTTATGTCCATGAGGAGTTTAACTTTTCTCCCTGTCTTGTTTGTAGGTGTATACCACACAATACCAGAAACTGCTAAACTGCTTATATTCTGTCAGACACATGTTAATGAATGCATGCATGGGTGCAGACAAATGTGCATGCATATCTACATTAATACATACATAGTTGTGTGATCTTTATTTTTTAAATACTTTTTACTTCCTTGACATAAATTTTACCTTATATTTACACAACTTGCAATTGTTCATTTGAAGGTTGATCTGTTGTGTTTGTTTTTTCTTGATTGCATTAATTTGTTTTTCTTGACCATGGTCTTTGTTTGGTTCATCTGATTTATTGTAAACACTATAAAGGATAAGCTTATGTAATATTTTATGACATCAGATGATTTTTTTCTTTTAGTTGTTTGTGTCTGTATATCTTCTTGTTTTAGGAAAGTCAAGGCAAACCGTTTGTTTCCCAGAAAAATGTAATCTAAAATTTTCTCATGTCAAAGTGACATAGACTTAAAAGTTCTTTTAAAAGAACTTAAGTTGAAAGTCAGATTTATTATATGCCAAGATAGAAATTTTGATGTTTTATTGGTATCTGGCTGTTAAAGGACAGCAAATGATGTACAGTTTAAAAACAATTGGGAGTACTTCTGAAGAAGTCATAAATTAAGTAATTAAGAATACACATTGGTAGAAACATGCTGACACTGATATTATGCCTCCATATAGAATCTGGGGCACATATAAAGGGTAAAAAAATTTGCTAACTACTTTTGTTACGTTTTTGGTTCTTTGACATAACAACTGATTGACTGTATTATATACTCAGGTCATAGTCTGTGTATGCAGGATGATTCTGGCGACCCAGACAGGATGATAATCCTGTCATATTGAAAGACAAGTCTACCTGTGTCTCTTTTAAAGATATTTTAAATTGCAGGTGGCCTGTCTGTGGCACTTTTTGTGAGCTACTAATAATTTTGACACATTAAATAGTGCTGTTACAGCAACATAGAAAACAGGATGCCCAATTCTATCTGAAAGTGATATTCTGCTCTCAGAAATATTGGCTTAACTTGAACACTGATATTATAGAATCTTTTATACAGACAGTAACTGTTTTTCAAAAATGATTGTAAAATTTTGTTCATTTAATAAAATTCATGCTGTCCTAGGAACTGCATCATGTTTACACAGAAATCATTATAAGAAACCATGAACAACACAAGGTCAGAGGCACATTCAGGAAAAGTTATCGCATGAGATCAACATTGATGAAGGTCACAGCTGCTGTATTTGTTCCTGTCACTGGTATATTTCATTGTATTTCCTTCTCCAAAAAATTACATGTACGATATTTACGTAACTACCATAAAGGCCTTATGAAATAAGCAGTCTTGCATGAATATTACTCAAGATGACTTTAGAAGTGTTTTGCAAGAATGTTGATGACAGTTACCAAACATTTTCAGCATTTAATCTGAAACTGCACTTTTTTTTCACAGTAAAATGTAGGGGTTTCTGTGGGCTTTCCTAGGAACAATAATAATTTCATTTGTAAAATACTTATCTAAAAATATAGGCACTGAAAACAAGAATTGTTTGTAGTTTGCACTGTGTATTTTATTTTGCTGCTTCTGTTATTTTGAAGTGGTAAAATAATCAGTTTTTATGTCAAGCAACTGTTCTTTAATTATTTTTCGCACAATTTTCATCTGTCTTTCCATAACTGAAGATTTAAAAGTTGGGTTTTTTAAAAAATTGTTAGTCACCATGTATCTCAAGAAAGAAATATTTAATATTACAAAGTTTATTTTAACTGCTGCACTTGAAGTTTATCCGTGTGTAACTGTGATAACCAGCATATACAATGTTAAGAGAATTATTGTGATTCTTTCACATTTAACCACAGTAACTGACCATGATTCCATATTCATTCCACTAGATAGGCATTAAGTGACCACTAAATTCTTCACCAACAAAAGAGGTATCAGAGAGAATTTCAATGCATGTAATCTTTGTACAGTGGAATGGCAATCAACAAATGATGTAGGTTTTCAACAATTTTTGTAATGTAAACACTGTTTTCAAATGTAAGGGTTTTTTGCATTTTTTGAAAATTTTATTTTTTTATGTTTTACTTTTTATAGGTATTTGATCAAATAACTGCTGATAGTTTTCTGTCTTCATATCTTATTATTATTTCTGTTTATATTTTTATCATTTATATATATGGATTTGGGTGTTGCTATAATGTATACCATAGTTGCTTTATTGCTGTTGCTATGGCCATGACAAACAGACTTTTTATGCCCAGCAAGCAGATTAGTATCTGAATCATCAGGAAAAATATATGTCAATAGAATGAGAGGGTTGAGCTTCACATTTCACATTCCATGCTATTGACATAGTGAACCACTCAATGTTTACTGCCCTATGGTTAAAAAGTTATTGTGCACACATACACACACAGAGACATTTATTTGTAGAGAAGACTTTGACTTTGTTTCTTCTTCATTTGTGTAGTTGATATGGTTAGTCTTCGAGGTTAGTTTTTCCCTTTTCTGTATATGTTGACTGTAAATTTGTTTGTTGTGCACTGTTATATTTTCTTAACATAGCTGGCCCATTTTACTTAATCATAGCAGCTTATAAATGTTAATTGTTCTTGTAATTTGCAATAGTACTTATGAATACTTTAACATTATTTAACATTTAGCATTACTCCTTACACCAATCAACTTATAATCACTTGACTAGTCTGCCTTCTTTTCTTTTTCTGCATATTTATGACACTCTCCATCCTTACTGATCCCTGATTCCTCTTTTGTGTTTGTCGTATATTACTTGACTGCATAGCTGTTTCTTCTTCCTTCCTTTTATTCTCTTCATGTCTCCTATTTGTCTCAAGTGCTGAGAGCATACTCCTTTGTGAACATGATTATGCACTATATAAATCACACATTTATTGTTATTAACAGGGGTTGGTACCAAGATATTGCTCATTCTGAGACTGAGTCTATAAAGTTTTGCAAGCTTTACTTTAAAATAACTTCTTGCAAGTTCTTGGTATTATAATATTTATTAACATTTGCTCTTAGGTAGTACAATGATATTTGGCTAGAATAAAGGAAGATTGTTTAAGATAGCTGGGGCAGAGTGCTCTCTTTTATGCTAAAGAACTATGAGTCTTTTGGAAATGACTATTAGGAGTTTGGCTATCGCATTTCTTGTAATTTTAAAAAATGTTTTTGGATACTGTCATTTTGCTTTCTTTAAATTTTTTTTCTATGTTCGTGCCTTGGAGTGACATCTTGATTGCCAGAAGGTTGTGTGGTCTGTCTGCATTTAGACTGCTTGATTTTTCTTGGGAAATCTTTACACTATCAATCAATTGTTTTCATTCTTTTCTCACTAGTGGCATGAATCTTGCAGAGATTTTTCAGACACTTATTTCTTTATCTCTTCAGCATGCTTAAGTAGGTACTTATAGACTTGCTATTTATAGTCCATATGCTAAAATAGCATGAAAGAAAGAAGATGGATCCACAAATTTAAAGTTGAGATATTATCTTTCCAGTTGGTGCAGTTTGTGGGATATGGAAAAAATATTTGCGAAAGACAATTGTCTGTTGTGTTTATTTTTCTGTGTAGTGCACATTGGATACTGCATCCAGCTTTTCACTGTGATGATGGTGTAAATGCTGCTGAAATTGCTAGCCATTAGTCTACAGTACCTATACCAAGCCTGCCTGTATGCTATGCTGTGTTATGCACAAATCCTGATAGAAAACTTGAAAAGGTAGTGAGCTGCTCTTCAGCAGCTATGTTGTTGACAGATTCCAGCTGACCTGCTGCCAGTATTGAAGGTTGCTGCTATTTTTGTAATGTAGTCTTTGTCTTTCCTAGAATATGTTGAAAAGGACAGAAAAAGAAATCAAAGGACGTGCAGATTCTGGCTGTGGAATGAAGTTAGACCCAATGCTGCCATTTGAGAACTATGTTGTTCACATTGTCATGTTTTGTCACTCAAATGACATTGAAGCAGATAGAGCACCTAGATCATAAACTAAAAGGTCAGTCATCTGAAAAATCTTTGAATTTACGTAGATTCCTTTGTTGTTGGAAATACTCTTCATATCACAGTTTGGAAAATACCTAGCAGACCTGCTGGTGTGCTTAGCTGTAATCTTTTCTTTCTCCAATGACAGTCTTCTTTTTGATGATCTTTAATATGACTGCTGTTGGGTGACCAAATTGTAATTGACTCAGCTGACCAAACAATATGCAGAGTAGAGAACATTTCATGGCAGACTAGCACACATTTAAATGTGGAATTAATAAATTCTTTATTTGCAATATGCAATCTGTGAAACAAACAAAAGACATGTAACCAGCATCACACAATCACACTAATGGTTATAGTTTGATATATTTAGGACAAGACACTAAACATTTTTTGAAGAATTTCTAAACTTATTTGGGGAAATAAAATCTTTCGACATATCGGTAGTTCTACTTAAGAAATTTGACTTTAGAATGATAAAGATGATATATCATGATGTACCTTGTCAGTTTATATGCATGTATGTATTGGGTATGTTTTTCACTTTTCTGTTTCCAGTTTGTAAACCACAAGATCCTTTCTTGCAGGTCCCCCATAATGTCCATATCATATTTGTAAAATACTGTTGTTAAATGAGTAACTTTGACAGTTAAAACTTATCATTTGTATTGGCACTACCCATTGTCTTGCTGATTTTGTCACCAGGCTGTTACTGACAACTGTTGTGTTTTTATTATTTGTATATAGCTGTAATAATACTACATATACATTACACTCAAAACAATTTTATCAATGTGGTACCATGACAAGAAAAAAGCAAACAAACAAAATAAACTCTAGTGGATTTCAAAATGTCTAATCAGTGATTATATTCTATAATTTGGTGAAATGTGAGTTCTTTGCTCTCATATGCCAAGAATCCACTTTTATTTCCATGTGAATGGAAAATAATAATAATAAAGGAATAGGAGATTATTTATGTTAAATGAAAAAGAATATTTAGACTCTGAAAGTGTGTGTGTATGTGCATTTAAAATTTTCACAACTTTATATGTATTCTCTCAAAAATTGGCCATGCACACGTCTTCCTCTGAAAAAGCTGCAAACTGGGTGTGAGTGTGCATTGTTTGGTAGTAAACCCGTTACATTGTTAAAAAAGAAAGAAAGAAAGAAAGGGGGCATTTTGACTTTATACATAGATTCAACTTGATGAGTGCAATGTAGTAAATCTGAATGTCTTCTTGAGCTTTCAGAAGTTTTAAAATTTGACAATTAATGTTCTAATTTAATTGTATTTCATGTTAACCACTTTTATAAAGTGTGCAAAGTCAACTGAAGCATATGTAAAGAGATACAAACAAGTTTTAAGCTAAAATTTTAAAGATAGTTCCTTCGTCAGGTGATTATATACTGTTTTATTGAGGGAGGGGTTGTATACACAAGAAAAACAAAGCACTTTCTGGAGATTTCGGCATATATCCACAGACCTTCAATAAGTAAAAAGGGAGACATTTAAAAAGGAATCTATTTTGTAGAACTTTGTGAAAACTAACATCTAGATGGACACATATTTTAAGGGGTGTTTTGTTGGAAACAAATGTACATCAACACAGTTGTTTATGATATCAATATATAATAAGCTGGATGTTTAATAACTATAAGTGATACATCAGTCATCAAATCCACTATAAATGATTAATACATAGTTTAGTCATCTATGATCAAACTAAGAAATATTTTTATCTTTGAATGATTTGCAATTCTGTCATGAAATATATGCATTTTGCTTATGTACATGTAATAACTATAATAAATCTGCCTCGTCCTCATTTTTGTTTTTATTTATATATTGTGCTTGTGATGTTTTACATCATTCCTAATTATGATTAATCTGTAAAAGTTGCCATTTGGTCACATGATCATTAAATAAAATCTGGGATTTCTTTTAAAGGCGTACACTACGCGTTTTGTTATTTGTGTGTGTGATCAGCGCATACCAGAGATAGGTATCTTGGCAACACTGAATGCCTATGTAAAACAGTCTTTAAATTATTGTTCTTATAACTCATTCTTTCCCTTAGAACAAATAATTAGTTATTCTATAATTTGATCAGTTATTAAAATCCAAAAATAAGGAAAAGGTACACCTTTATGCATATACTTGTGGGGTCAATTTGCACCAGGATATGTCAGGCTCTTTTGGTCTTCGTTCTGAGGAGAGTGGAGCATGGAGTTGCACTTGTGGAGTTAATGAACTGCCTTTAATAAACCTAGTGATAGGGCTATTTTCGGTTAAAATGTTTCAGACTGACGTCACATTGTCTGCATAGCTCTGCCTACTGATACGCCATTTTTGTAAGAGCCGTCGACTGCTACAAATATAATTAAACATGCAAGTTTGTTTTTTTTTATACTCATTATTTATTTAAGAAACTAACAAAACGGACACTTCTTATCACGGATGCATATCGAAGTCTATTCTCGTGGCCTTACGCAAGCATACGATCGACATGGTTTCTGCAGATTTGCACTTCGAATTTTTTTTTTTTTTTTTAATGATAGAACTTTTTATAGTAATAATACATTCTTCGTACACATTATGAAAACAATTGAATCGATCACGAAAAGCAAGAAACACGCCAATAAACAGTATGGACAAGCGCGCGCGCCAATTTTCACTCAGACTTTTATAATTATTATCTCACAGACGGAAGTCCGTGGCTACGTTGTTTTGTAGTATGACTATGACGTCATTTGTTTTGTTTTTAAAATGATGGTCAGGCACACACAACTTAGCACATTTGCATAATATTGTGCAAAGTTCATTTCGTTTCATAAATTTTTATACTTTTTCAATCCTAAACTCAGACGGGCATTTTTCAATTTGCTATTTGCGGGGGTTTGTTTTGGAATGGGTAGGGGATATTTATAATCTCGACAGTAGCCCCCACCACATAAAATTAATTACAGGGAATTTTTTCTAATTAACATTTCATATCAGTTTTGAATTTTAAACATAAAAGCAATAACTTTATTTTTTAGCATCTAGATTCAACTGTAGTCGAAATCAAAGAAGAATCACTGGTCACGAGGCTTAGAAAGAGTTCGTCTGCTGTTTAGTGGTGTAGAAAATGGAAGAGGAAACGGAGGCGAGCAACGACGATACAGCACAAATCGCTGTAACTCATTCAGATGTAGAGAATACCACAAACTCTTCACCAACGTTTTCAAAAAATCCTACAGTAAACATCAATGCACCAGCTGATTCATGTGGAACTGATACAAATACAAAGCACAAATTTCTGGTATGGTACCTCGGTTCGGCTACGATGCACCGCCTCTATACCCACAGCGTCCAGCCTTGGGTTATGGCTGAGGTCAAGCGAAGACGGGATGGAATTAAAGAGGTACTCTGACTCTCACAGTCTTGGCTTAGCATTCATATTTCACCTTCCCCCGTTTTCAGAACTGAGGTACTGTCATTGCAGTTCTCTTATTGTTCATCATTTGCTCGATCCTCATCGTAAATTGCAGCATAACTCATCAGTGTGATTGAAACAAAACAAACACACGATATTGAGGGAATATTTTAACATTACTCACCGGATAAGTAGTGTACATAAGTGACATGCATTGTATCAAATTTCAAATTAAATTACTTAGAATGTCTTAGAGTCAAATTGTAGAAGCTTGTTGGCTCAAGGATGATGAAGAGCAGCAATAAAAAATAGAAACATCAAATATTGAATTACATTATGACGTATCAGATTAATTTTGAAACTTATTAGATTAACTATCAGTAAAAAGTCGATAAGACCTTGTAAAGATGCATAAGCATTTGTGATGCCATCACTTTTGTAGGTTTGTTCCTGGGATAATTGCAGGAGCTAATAAAGCATTGATTATAGTGTAGTTTTTTTTTTTGTCTCCTGGAGCAATATTTGCTTATTATAGTGCAAAGGAGGAGAAAATTTTAAGATAAATTTGAAGCGTAGTTAACAGAGATTGAACTTGTCAGGTGTCTCTGGAAGTCAGGTCGGATGGAATGCTTCGGGCACTGGAACGAAGTCCATCAGGCCAAGAAACTGGTGAAGTCATTTTGGAGCACAACATTCAAGGATTGTCTCGATTTGCTCGCCTTCATCAGGACCCAAGGTGTTTTGGTTATCTGACAAAGTCTCAATCAAATTTAGACTTTACCTGCCATGTGTACCTAGCCACCACTGAAAGAACAGTAAGCTTTTACAATTTTTATCATTTTTAATTTTGAGTAAATGTTTGCTTATGTTAAAGTCAGTTTTCTTTCTAACAGGAGTTTTTTCCATCACCCATTTTATTCCTAAATTGTATAAGCCACAATATGACAATAACAACATAAATTATTATTGTATGCCAAATTGTAGGGTTTGGGTGATCAAGTTTATGTGATTTTGCATTCAGGCATTTTGGATATTGCACATTTGCAGAAAACTGAAAAAGAAAAAAAATATATAAATTTTGGCATTAATTCTGACCATTAATTGGGCTTACTGCTGCAAATCAGGCCACTCCAAGTGATGGGTTGGGGTTAACTGTTTTGGCATAAAACCGCATTTCTGATTGAGTAATACTCAGGGTTAATGATGCCTAGGAGATTCAGAAGACAAATAAAACCATGCTCATATAGCCTTCCACTCTCACTTTCTAAATAACCACTAGCTTTCACTTACAAAATGTTTAAAGTTGCTGTTCTTTTCTTGTAAAAAAAAAAAAAATGTATACACCAGATATTAAATTCTCTTATAGATTGACCATCATGCCCATATTAAACTTTATGAATAAATTATATATAATAATCATGTAATAATACAGAAAGAGTAATGAGTAAACCTACTGTTTTGATTTTGCATCTTCTTTGTTTTATTATAGTTATTCAGTATTTAGATTGATTTATAGCAGCAGATGTAAGATCTGGTAATAAAAAAAGGCAGCTGTAATTTGATGACTATTTCAGTTGTACCTGTTTTAAAAGAGAGAGACCTCTTTATTTAATAGCAGGTTATATAAAACTTTGTAAAACTTGTAAAAATAAAACTTTTGCAAAAGTTGTATGTAAAACTTTGCAGAAGACTGATAAGTGCAGACATAAATTTTAAAGAATGATGACCTTTCCTTTTCAGAAGTTACTCTAATTTAGGATCATTAACTTTTTTCCAAACTGATTGATTTATGCACTCCTTACTTTCATTTCACATTGAAAATTCAGGAAATTGGTATATTTCAGTTATTCACTTTGTTTCTTAAATTCAATGATTGAAACACTGCATTAGGAACCTGTATCATAGTCTGAGCACAGCGAGGAAACGTTGAGTAAAGACTGAGATGACAGAAAATATCTTTCCTGTCAAATGGTGCCCTTCACATTACACATTAAGGTCTTCTTGGGTTTTTCACCCCCAATAAAGAAGACAAAATTGGCAACCTGAATGTTAATAGTACTAGTAAATAGTTTGTATGAAACTCAAAATTTTTAGCAACTTAGAACGGTAGAGTGTCATTTAATTTCACTTGCCATTTCGGTGGCATTTTCCTTGAGGAGTATTTGTACAATGCCAGCTGTCATTATGACACTTCTATTTTGTGATCTAGAGACATGCTTACCTTCTTTGTTGGGGACAGCTCATATTAACTTACCTCAAGGTATAGAGCTAAAAATATCTGGGCATATTATAGCTTGGTGGAATGACACCCTAATGGAAACATTTCTGCGCATTATTATTTGCTGTTTAAATAAACCTGATACTACTGTTTGTTAATGAGTGGTTTAAGATTGATGTGGAGAGGCGAGACATATCTGGTAAATTCATATTTGGTGTAATGCATGATGTGATAATTTAAACACTGATGATGAGAAAGTGGCAAATAGAAAAAGTGGCTGAGTAACATCAAGCAGTGGACAGGCCGCCAGTTTGAAAGAAGCGCGGAATAGGCCTTGATGCCATACATGCACCACTATTGTTGAACTCATCGTGCCCACCCAACCACTTGATCGTCACAGTTAAGGGACAAAGAGAGAGAGATTAGAAAGTGTGTGGAATACCAGCACACTTCTGCTTACCATATTGACATGCATTTAGTAGTGACCAGGCGTATGTAACATTGTATACACACTTACATAACTTCACAAGAGAATGAGAGGAAAGATTTTTTTGTCAGTTTTTGGGCTTTTCTTTGGTTACAGAGTAGCGAACAAAAAGCGTACATTAGAAACCGACTTTTGTGTCTTGCATTCTAGTTAAAACTATAAAATATAACTACAAAATATAGATTTGTGAATGTAAACTAAACTTGGATTTAACAGTTTCACCTAAGCACAAGACATGCGACACCCCATTGTGCAATGCACGTGTTGCATAGCCAAGACAAATTCGTTGATTAATGCCTGAACGAATCTCGATCATTTATTTTGTTAACTGTCTAACGCACGTGTTCTCGCTTGCATCCCCTGTGCGCGTTTCGCTCGTAACACGTACTGTAACAGTGAACGCCCAACGGGAAGATCGCAAAATGAAAAACAAACGTGCAGCAGACCCTGTTTGTGGCCGCCCACCTTTCACATCTCGTGATAGGTACCCCCCTCTGAGGGTAGTGAAGAAATCGATCATAACTGAGAGAAAGCTGCCACGCGCTCAGAACCCAGAGTTGCCGAGGGCGTGCAAGGTATAGGTGGATCGCCTACGGCGAACGCTGGCCTGGGAGAGCATCGAGAACTGGGGTTAAGCTCATTAACTTTTCTCTTTTTAGATTCAGAAGACGGCGAAGGCATTATTGCTTCTTCATTTTCATCAGCTTAACATTCTACGTTAGCATGATAAAACAAGGTTTCTGAAATGGCGGCGTTGTATTCTGTCAAAGAGTGCGCACGCATGTCGTTGGTTTGAAGGTCGTTGACTTCGTTTGCCTCCAAAAAGTGAGCGTTCAGTATATCGGACAACGCAGTTAAAATGTGCACTTCTTGGGGTTCCCATTGTAACAAAAGATATTTACATCTACCTTATATTTGAATCAATCCTAGCAAGTGCGTATGTTGTACAGGTTTCAAAGCTCCCACTATAGCGTCTTTGGCGATGGCACAGCATTTTGAACAGAGTGGAGTTGAGCAGACTGAACAGAGGGGCGTGTGCTCTTAATGAATCAGAGTATCATTATATTTATCGTTTTAAGCTTATCGCCTTTTATTCCTCGCGCACGCCCTATAGAAACACAGTTCTAGAAATTTTCACACACATAGATTTACAAAATTGTAGCATATCGTGATCTCGAATGAAATGCAAAAGACGCAGGCCTGTAATGCACATGTCTGTGAAAACGTTTCGAGGTTGTGATGAACTTTTCGCTTAGGATCTCAGTCACGCGATCACTGTGTTCGCCCCAATGAATCGTCTGTGACATTTTCAGGCAGATAGGCAATGTTCTCCGCCCCCTAAAATCCTTTCCCACCGCCCCCGCCCCTATTCCTAGTATTGATCAGGCCAAAATAGCCAAGCGAAGGGTCTGTGCATATAAGTACAGATGTAGTATATATAGTCTATGCTATCCATGAGCAAGAAATGATCTGGAACAGAAATTACATTTGGCTGAAAGTCGACGTGTTTCTGATTTCGCAGCGAGTTTTTATTGTATGCAGCTCATGGCGCAGGGGTGTAGAAACTACATGTTCCTTTTCCAGCTTTCCCATTGAGGCATGACATACGTACCGTGGTCAGGTTTATTTGGCATTCTTCATTAAACCGATTGATAGGAATAGGACAAACTGTGTTGTTACATCTAGCCCCCCCCCCCCGCCCGAGAGAGAGAATTAATATAAAATTGGAACACTTCATCATCATACCCGGTATTCTATTACTGTACCATGAGACTGGTGCCAATATGGGACTTTTGGCTAGGACATGTAGTACCGTTATATTCAGAAAGTCTCAGCCCTAATCGTGGTGTTTGACAAGGACAACGAGGAGAGAGGGGTTCTGTAAAATCAGATTTTGTGGACAGCTTGGCCTTGTGCAGCCATATAAAATGACGCATGTGTGAATACATTATTCGAGTTTTTTCTTCAATGCCTTGTGTAGATTTTGAAATGTGTCAGTTTTCTTGTTTCTTTTCTCCATTCTTGTGCCTATGAGGTGTGTGTGTGTGGGGGGGGGGGGGGCATGAAGATTGAAAATCAAAAATCATTTCCCAAATTAGATCGAAATCAATGCACATTAAGGAGTGGAAAAGATAAGAAAAGATAATGACACTGATAAAAACTTGTTTGACTACATATATTTAAAAAAAACTTCCATTATAGTCAGTGGTCCTTTCAGTTGATGTCTGCCAGAATTTTATTGTTTTGTCGGTTTTTTTTAAAGGATACAAAAGGCTATTGCTACATTACCAACATTTAGACTTGCCTTATCTTGAGATAATTTTCAGTAATTTTGCCTCAGTGGTTTGTTAGCAGTACATTAGTAGTGCCACTTGATTTTATCAATATCCAGCCACAGGTGTAACATGAAACCAAACCCTTGAAAAGAACCTTGGGCACACTGTCTCGGAAACACTGCAGTGGGCTGTAGAGATAGCTTTAAGATGGAAGGGAGTGTGCTGGGGAGAGAGTGAGGAGGGATGTGGATGAGGACAATGGGAGAATATTTGTTGTAAGGCATGGAGAGAGGTAAACTTTATGATACATTACCATTCAGCCCTCCCCCACCCTTCTCCTCCTCTTCCCACTCACTCTCCTAGCAGCACTTGTCCTGAGTATAAAAGCTGTAAAAACTTTTGCAATAAAGGTGAGCCTCAATCTTATATTTACTTTGCCCCTAAAGATTCAGAAACCATAGGCAGTGGTGGCACATCTGAGGTCTTCACAGGTAACATTTATGAAATTCTTGACACTTATTTTATGAACATTTATTTTATGCACATAGCCTTAGAAAAGCTGCCAGGGGCTTGGTACACTTCCATATCATGCATGGCTAGCCATTGCTTTGCGAGAATGAAGAAATAGTAACTTTATTCATAACATCAGCAGGTATTTTAGGATGCTAACACATATTCATAATTCATGTCACTGTAATTTTTCTTGAGGAGGAAATCACCATTTGTGTTTGTTTTCCTACATTTGGTCATTGAGCTTTAGCTACAGAAAATCTGCAGGAAACTCTGGAGTAGTGCTGATAGTGACTGTTTTGTGAAAATGCAGCCAGTGTTTTGTGCTGGGGGCCAGCATGGCATGTTATTCATTGAGGTACTTGCATTGAATATCTTTAGATAATATCATTGCTTGTTAGACGAGTTTCAAATACTACTAGTGTTAATTACTTATATATGCATTTGATTGAATGCTGATTTGCATGTGATGGTAGAGTCCGATGTTACAGTTTCATCACGATTTATAGTACATTAGAAAATTGTAGTAAGATCATTGTATTAAAAAGCTTTTTTTGGATGAGTACTCTGTTTTGTTCATCTCTTCACTGTACATTAAAGATATATTTTTCTTCCTCTCTTTTACTCCCTGCCTCTCACTCACTGGTTCTCTCTCTCTTGTATGCTGTGATATTGTTTTATTTGTACAGTGATGGTTTCTTTATGCATTTTAAATGTTCAGATGGGACCATGATTAAATTAAATCAAGCATTTGAGATTATGTCTTTGTTTTTCCTTCTTGTCTGACTGTCTTTCTTTTCAATCATTCACTTCACAAAACCCATTTTATAATTTTATTGGCTTCTGGAACATCATAGAAGAGCTCAGTTAAAGGTCTGACTAAAGGTTGTAAAATAAAATAGTTTTACTTTCAAAAAAATGTCATTCTATTTGGTGTGATTGGGAATAAGGCCTTAGTCTGATTGTTCTAGTTCACTTTTATAGGAGCTGGTGAAGCATTTACCATCAGACTAAAGGTGCAGTATCATTAGCTGGATTTTTGTTAAAACTGATTAGGATTTAGCTTTAATATTACAGTGATGTTAAATATTTATGCCTTAGTGACATTATCATGGAAAGGATTTTTTAATTCTGGATGTTGTGGATTGGAAAAGATCATTTATAATTATGGGAATATGTGTGTGAACGAGAGAGAAAGCAGGAGGGAAAGGAGTAATAAGAGAATTAAGTGTGACTTTTAGTTTTGCATACTTAAAGGACTAGCAGGGTGCAATTTTTTTTTAATACTTAGGTAAAGCTTATTGCTAGATACTACTTTCCCCAGTCATTAATGTGCATTCTAGTAGTCTTTTAAATGCTATTGCTTTTAGACATTGATTACCTAAATGAGCTCATTATGCCCACACACTCCCACACATTCACACTGTATACCTAGAAACCCATTTCTGATGTTAAGCTACTGCATATGAATAAATGCATAGCCAAGCAAACTAATATTCTTAAATTGCAGGCTAATTTACCATTTAGATACTAGTTGCAGAATAATAACATGTACTTCACTACCACTAGCATCACAACTATCAACCCAAAGTGAATGTATCAAATTACTGTACTTGATTAAATGAAATGGTAAAGCTTATTAGAACATGATCTAATCTGTTGTTGCATAATTATAGCCTTCTGAGATATATAATAAGCTCAGGAAGAAAATAATTTACCACGAAATAAATTTTAGTCATCTTTTGTGAATATTTGTTGGCAAACACATCTTATTTCTCCTATTGCAATAATATTTTTTATTTTAGTTATATTCATTAACTTCACAACATTAATTTACTCACTACAGCCTGTAGTGTCAGAGAGGGCACTTCCATTGTCATTTTGTAAGGTTTTAATTACAATTACATTACATTTTAATTACCTTTGTGGTAGCTTTTGTTTGTGAATTTGTTGTAGTGGCATCCAATGGTACCTAGATAAATAATCAAGAATGGTCTTTTCCAGTGTATTCATTTGTTGCTTTAGCAGAAATCCATGACACTTTCTTGGGTTTTCAGTCATTATCTAGAGACATCCATTATGTTTCCGTTTCATACAGATTCATGAAATATTTGCCTGCATCCAAAAATCAACCAAAGACCAAGTATCAGCACCTGCTGGCAACATGGGAGAAGGCACAGATTCTTCAGATAGCATCAAAGCCACTTACGAGGTGAAATATCTAGGACGTACCAAAGTCACCCGCAAAAAATTGACTTCTGATGCTATGGATACATTGGCAGAACGGCTGATGGCTTATGAAGAGAGCCAGCTGATGAAGAAGCTAGAGGAGCAGGAAAGAAGACAGAGACATTCAAGTGGTGCTAGTATCCAGGTCAGTGTAACTTTTTTTTTCCCTTTTTTTGCCTACATGTTTGGCAACAGTGTTTATGAAAAATATGTCATTTTTCACTTCAAAATACTCAGGTGGTCAAATTAGAGCGAATACAAACATTATTAAAGTGTTTATTTTTTATTATTATTATTATTATTGTTTATTCCTGCCATTAGCTGTGCTCTAAATGCTATTCTTATAGGCTTGGTAGTTATCTACTGGTGTTTCTTCTAGACTTCAAATATTTCCTCTCATATACTCTCTGCAAGCCTCAGGAGACTCTTTTAAACTATAAGAAGAGCAGTATTACAGTAACTTTTGTGGACTTTGTAATCTAGTCAAAATACTGGTCTTCCACTCCCAGAAATTTGAGTTCCATTCTAGTCAAGGGAGAAGATTTTTTTGTCCACATCATCCATGCTGTTTAGAGGTACTGAAAGTGACAAAAAAGGGCTGTTGGAGCAGAGTGTGCAATATTTCATATTTCCTTAATGAGAAACATACTCTTTCAGACACCATTTCATACATTGAAAGAGCCATCTCCCTTGTATCATGTGGTGGGCTATTGTTACTTGTGATTAATATTCCATGAGTGAATGAGTAAAAATGAGTAAACATATGTCGATAAACACCTAGTGCTGTTTCTATGGGTACATCAGTATATATAAACCATAAGATTATGAAATCGTTTCACCATTCTGCTTCAGAGCTTGCCAGCATCACTGGATGAAGTAGTTAGCATCACTGAGAATAATCTGGGTGCTCAGCTTGACCGTCTGCGACGTGGAGCCAATGCCGCCAGTTCCCATGCAACCAGTTTCCAGTATGACAGTCCTGACAGTAGTGCTGATGATGTGGCCAGTGGTGGTGACACAAGCTCCTCAGAAAATGTTCTGGATGACAGTACATCCCATCACCACTACCACCATCAAGATCATAAAAGACACCACCACCAGGATCATCATAGTCGTCACCATGGATTTACACATCACAGTGTGCCAGCACATGTTGAGGTTAAAAAAAAGGTTTTTTGCTTTTGGGGGTGATAGTGGTGGTAAAAGTTTAAAATAGTTTTGAAGGCAAATTTGTTCAGAACTTGGTAAAGAGTTGGTATCAAACAAATTTAGGAAAAATAGTGGAAAGTGGAACTGAATCTTAATGTATTTCTAGAAGAGGGAAAGATATTTTATCGTATGACACGTCAACAGTTAAAACTTATTCGGGATACTTCAGAGAATGCAGCTGCTATTAATCAATTTTAGGTCTCTGGAGATGTCTCAAACTGGTGTTAATGTCATATTATGATGTTTTAAGGTCTTTCCTTTTATAAACACATCTTATTTCAAAGAAACTTATCAGGCATTGCTTTGTTCAACTTACTGTAGACAGCACATTGCATTGTATCTGGTTGTTAGAATTGTTTCTAAATTATTCACAGGTACTCATTATCTTTTTTCTATCGAAAGATGTTTCAGAATCACATCACATTGTTTTCCAGTTGCAATGCTTCTTTGTAGCACATAGTAATAAAGTTATACACACACATGTGTACATACACATGTAGATATAAATGTGTGTGGGAAGATTGTCTCTTTAGGGTTTAATTATATCTCTTTTTAACATGTTTTCAGAGACATGCCAGTGCCCCAAAGATGACCATACGATTTGAAAGTGTAGATGGTGTTGGAAATGAGGGTAGTCCAGAGGAGGTTTTTAATGATCCTAGCAGTGCAAGTAAAGGTAGCCGGGCCATGCTGCTTCAGATCAGCCAGCAAGACATCTGCCTCATTAGCCTGGACCAGAAACTGCTTATACTGGAACGCATGTTCAAGGATATTGCTTCAGTTTCACAGGTAAATCTGCATAGATGATTATCCTAGCAACTTATGTTAGGGTGTTAACTGGTGTTCAAGGCTTTAGTAAGAAGTATAATAACATTTTTCTTTCCCTTTTTTTTTACTCTTTAAATTTTCTTGTGGGCTTTTCAAGTTGTTTTTGTTCCAAAGCACGATATGAAACCTAATCAAATTGTAATAATGGTGGCATTGATGGTGTTGGCAAAGATATGATTATAGCTATTAGCTAGGCCCCTCTCCTCAATAGAGTGAAGATTGGCTGTCGTGGGTTCTCATCTTGGGCATGCGGTTCTTTCTCTTCATGTGACATCTGTTTCCAGGGCTGGTTGCCTTGCCATGATATAGCCTTAATTGCTGGCTTGGCATAAAACACCAATTCCCTCCCCCCCACCCCCACCACACTCATACACACACTTCTCAAATACAAGACAGAGGGAAGTGTGGGATTTTCTAGTATCAGCTGTCAGATCATAAGACCAAGTGCAGCAAAGTTAAATCTTAGAATTCTAGAAGGCTAATGTCTTCCTCTTAGTTCTCTAATTAGCAACAGGCATCGTATTTCTTTCCAGTCCCCCACTTCTCATCTTCACTCTTGTCCACCAGGTTGTCATTTATTTTCACACTGTTATTAGCATTTTATATCAAGTACCCAAGCTTAAAAACATCTTGTTTCTAAGTAGTGACATATTTTTAATTAATGCATGTGTTTTCTTAATTGTGAACATGGATTAACAAGAGTACATGTTATTAAAACTTGCTTTTGAATGAAGGCTTCATAGCCATGTGGTTAGTGCTCTTGATTTAGGCTTGCTCAAGCAACTCTGGGTTAGGGTTAGCAACTCTGTTCACCAAGTAATTAAGAGGTATCTAATTTTAAGGGAAAGTTAAAGGCAATGTCTTGACAGAGTGAAACATCTACACTTCACTGTCCCCAATACCACTAGGCTATGGGGCCTTTAATTGTTTTCTTTTTAAATATTTTATTTATTTTTTTGTCCATAGGGTAACCACAAGAAAGATATATTTGGCATTGTTGTACGTCAGCCTGACAGTTCCTTGATGGTGTACATTCTCAGCTGTCATGCAGAGTCTGTGGTAAGTTCATTTCTCCCAAGCCTCCAATCTTTTTCAACACTTTATGCTGAATTTGATAATAAAAAATAGTTACTGCTCTAAATTCACTAAAGAGAAGAAGAGAAGTAGATATACTATGCTGTTGATGATCATGATAGAAACAGAGTTCCTAGGTGTATATATATATTTTCAGGTAAACGAGATACTGAGTACATTACAGACAGCCTTTATGTCAGCATTCCAGAAGTGTACATCTCAAAATCAGGTGTGCAGCTTATGTCCCCTTCATCAGCTGCATCGTCTTTGTCAGGAAATCACCAGTATGTTATATTTTTTATTTAGTATGTCAGCTATACAAAATATTCTTATATCTTATAATTGAACATATGCCAGGTAGGTCTTTTCACTTTGTGTACAGGTATCTGTATGGAATGGGAGGACTGTGGGGTATTGAAAGTAAGTGTTCAGTCTTGGAAATACAATACAGTAATGTGTATATGCTATAGACAGCAATTTTGATTAGTGGATTTTCTTTTACATGGAATTGGTTCTCCCCTCTCCCCCTCACTTCCCCACTACCACCTGCTCATTTCCAAGGATATAGTTATTTGCAGTATGTAAAACATTGTCTATAAAGTACTTTTCATTGCAGTGAGTATACACATTATCTGTTTTACAGAGTTAGGTCCACATGCAGCATATGATCTTTTAGTCCGTCGAACCCAAAATTTACCTGAGCGAGAATTAGCTGAACTTTCAAACAAAGTCAAGGTAAGCATAGCAAAGAACAATCTCCATTTTTTCCCAGTACACAGGCACATAAGTGTGTGTGTGTGTGTGCATATGCGTTGCACCTTGAACTGTTTCTTCCAATTCCAATCTCTCTCTCTTTCTGTCTTTGCCCCATTGAAAAAAAAATCAATGACTATGCAGTTCTCAAAGCTGCTCATCCAGGAAGTGAAATACATTCACATCATTAGCCTTTATACATGTTCTTTATATCAGTAGTTTTTCTATTCATTACATGTGAAGTAAAGTCTGCTTTCAATAGCTTTAAATGTCTTTAGTAATTTGGCAGCCATGAAATAGTTCTCTGTGACTGTTACTCCAATAAATGTGTTGTAGATGGAAGGACCTACAACTTATGAGGAGTCAGTAGAGGTAATCATGATTGCATTACGACAGCTGTGTGAACAGCGACAGCGGGACCACACCCACATCACTGAAGGGACAAAGCCAAGCAAGCAAGATGTAAGGAGGCATCCCTTACTGTGCTCACTAAATATGATATGTAGAAATTGGATTAAATTGCATACAGTAATGACAGTAGACTGCAGCTGAAAGCTGGACTTCTAAAAGTGAGTAGATTATACTTTGTAAATAGATCAGGGGCACTTTTATGTTTTGCAGCCAACCATCTAGATATACTCTTTCTCACTCTCTGTTGAACTGTTATGTTATGTGGATCTCCCTTTTTCTTATATGATCATTGTGTATACCCCAATCTTCAGGCGACCTGTCAGGAAGGTTTTGTGCTTGTGACTTGAAAAGATGCAAATGCATGCATGTATGACTTATCTTTCTACAGCTTATTGCACTCTTAGCCATCTTAGCTTGCAAGACAATCATATATATAGAAATGCTTATACATGTATATGTTTTCTTTAACTTAGAAGTGGAAACAAAATAATGTTTGCAGGCTTCAGGCTTCAACTATCATCTGGCTTATTTCCTGGAGATCTAAACTATAGCATAAATATACATAAATATTTTACTTGAAGTACTTTACATTTTTTTTTTTATTACTTTTTTGCCATATTTGAGGTTCAGGTTGATTATTTACATTACAGAGTAGATGCTGCCATTTTTCAGCAAGACCTCACTATTACAAAAATGCTCTAATACCAACAAAATCTTTGTTTTCAATGTTAATTATATCAAAAGAGTGTTGATTGAATTTTGCTATATGTCGACGTTATAGATGTAGATTCTTCATAGATTTCAGGTAGATATGTTTTCTGCTTCAGCTCAATTTAGTTGATGATCGGCCCAAGTTTATGCTGTTTGAAGGATTCAGGAACAAAGCAAAGAAGAGTCTAGCCAGCTCTTTTGAAAATCTGTTAAGAGTAAGTGATTGTGTTGGTTGTAAACATATAGACTATAGTAGTTTTGAATACATTGTTTAGAGGATATTGCTGCAGAGTACATTAAAGCAGCAATGGCTAGACTGAAGAAAGCTAATAAAGCTTAAAATAGAATAGCATCTTCACATCTTCTAATGCAGCAGCAGCATTACTACTTCTTGTTCCTCTTCTGGGAAATGTTACTTCTGAGCTGGCATTATTTTTTACTGTTCTGTGACATCTGTTGATGTTTATTGTGCGCATGTCTCTGCACCTTCTTCACATGATTATTCTGTAACAGCTGTTGATGTTTGTATTTTATTTATGCATGTCTCTGTATCTTTTTCACACAGTACATATTTATTCTTTAACATACTTTGGTATTTATATACATTGGATGCATGCTTCTATACCTTCTTTTTTAAAATCTTTGTTGAGGCCTCTTTTCTTCTAGTTATTATGCATATTCTTGGGGTTTTTTTATTATTAAAATTTATGTTGTTATTTGTTATAGTTTTGTCTTTCTTTGTGGGTGGTGGGAAGGTTTTTAACATCTTTAATGATTATAAATATTGTGGATGTCACTAGCTTAGAGACACTAAAAGCTTTAACATATAGTAGATGCATGTTGTAATAACTAGTATATATTTACTTGTCATCAGTCATAGTGTACGTACTATGATTTCTTAGCCATGTCTTACTAACTTACTTACTGTTTTTAAAGTAAATAGGATTATAATACACATGAATGCAACATAACTATTTTTGTGCACTATATGTAACAAATTACTGAAGATTTCAATGTATTTAACACATTTCATGTTAAGACAAGATGTTTTTAATTGTGTTATTTTTATGTAAAAGAAGTCTTTTCGATTGTTAAATTTTGTAAAGATAAGTATCTAAAAAGGCACAATAATATAACTAAAAAGTTAACTTATAGAAGATGAAGATGATTGATTCTACATATTGGGTTGTCAGAAAAGTCATGACACATTTTTGCAAAAGATGGTGCTAGTTCATTTTTGGAAGTACTGTAGTCATTTGTATCTATGTTAATGCTATATCATTTGACAGCTGACAGTTCTAGTGTCGTTCTATTAAAAAAATGAACAATTTGGTTGAGTTTTGGGGAGATTTTCAAGTTGAAGATGGAAGACTAAGCTGTGTATTTTCACCATATTTTACTGTTTTACTTCCATTCAGGGCAGAACTTGCCTGAAGCTTGTGAAAAGTTGCATCACAATGGTCTAGTTTACAAACGATTGTGATCATAATGGTCTACAAGAATCTGAGTTCTAGCAAAGGTTCACAAAGTTCCATGCTGTTGATTTTGATCTCGGGGATGCTCATCGGTCATGGAGGCTCACCAAGGTTGATGATGTCATAATAAGGTTGATTCAAACCCATGTTACATTACATGAGAGATTGCAGAAACATTGAGCATTCAATGATTTATGACCACCTGAATAAGCTGGAATAATCAAGCTCAATATTTGGGTTCTGCATGAATTTCCTCATGATTTTCATTTGACTTTGTGTATAAACATCTGTGATATTCTCATTAAACATGAGGATAACGATTTTTTTTACATGACTGATAACCAAGAAGTGAATTGTTTACAACAATGTGGTGCGCAAACAGTCTTGGTCCCAATGTGATGATTTGCCTCAAATAACATCGAAAGCAGATCGACATTTATCACAAAAAAGTAATGCTCTCAGTGTGGTGGGATTTTAAGGTGCCATGATTTTTTTTTAGCTCCTACCAAGGAACCAAACAATCTCTTTGAATGTGTACTGTTGGTAATAGGACAGTTTTAACAAATCCATCATCCAGAAATGTCCAACGTTAATTGTAAAGGAGTCCTGTTCCATCATGACAACATGAGACCACACACAAGTTTGATCACCTATCAAAGGTTATTGGAGCATGGATAGGATGTGTTGTCACACCCACCATACACGCCTGACCTTGTGCCATCAGGCTTTGACTTGTTTGACTCTCTTCAAAACTCCTTGTTTGAAATAACATTCAGTTGAGATAAGGCTGTAAATCAACACCTTGTTCAGTTTTTCGCCAATAAAGATAGGTCCTTCTATGAACAAGGAATTATGAAGCTCACTGAAAGATGACGAAAGGCTATCAAACTAAAGGGTCCAATACATTATTGATTGCTCTTTGTTATTGATGTAAATAAATGCCCTTAGAAAAGCAGAAAAATATGTCATGACTTTTCTGACTACCCAATAAAACTGCATGATATAGTGTAAAAATAATATAATTCACTCTACTTCCAAAAAAACATCACAACTAGAATTGGTTTTTAAGAATGTCATTATCATGTTAAACTTGTAAGCCTGCAAGTAAAACACCTGCCTTTGAAAAGTACTCGTTACTTTCATTTTTCTTGTTTTTTTTTTTTTTTTTGCTTTTTTTTTATATGTAAAACTACATTTTATTACATTTTATGTTGTATTTTTTAGTATGATCTTAAAGGTTATTTTGATCAGTTATTTTTATCTTATTATGTCCTCTATAATTCTTATCATTTTCTTTTGGCTATAAATGCTTTTTCCCTTTAGTCGCCTGTTCAGACTGTGCATCAAGTATTCTTATTCATTCTTGCTCAGATTGCTTCACTTAGGTGCTAGCCCACTAATTTTGGTGATTATTAAATTGGGGTGGGGTTTTTTTTGGGGCCATCATTGTGCAGACCCGCAAGAAAGAGGATGCCAAAGAGGCATTTCGCAAACGTAGTTGGACTACAGACAGTGATGGTGGAGGCAGCTGGGCAACACGATCTATGGTAGGCCTTGTTATGGTCTTCCTTTTTTTTAAGTTAAAACCACCATTTTGTCTTCTTATATGATGGATGGAGGGAATCAGTAAGTGCGTTGTTAGAATTCTTAATATCATTCTAAGATTCCTTAAATCTTCTGATACATATACTTGGGGAAAAACCCTAAAATATAGCCTTCATATTTAAGGACCTGTCAGAATATATGACATGCTCAGAATATTATGCCTGGACTTTGTGATTAAATTATTAGGTTTTGAAAAATGCTGATTGATGTGGTTGTACAGAAAGGAATCTGTTCTGTAAGAATTATAATTGTCATAACTCAAGTATGAGTAACTACTGACTTAAACTGGCCAGATTTACTGATGTTTGTTACTTGCACATGTTGAGAGAAATGTCTTGCTGAACCTTCTGTTAACTCTACTTTAAAGTCCAGCTGTTGAAAAGAGGGTGGCTGTTTTAAATTACACACCTTGATAATTTGTGAGGGCTGTCTGATAGTCTCTAAACAATATTTCTTGTTTCATTGTTTTATGTTTTTGTGACTTAACATCTATCCAGTTTACACTCTTCTTGTTACAAGGCATTCAAATAACAAATATTGAATAAACCCCTTTTAAAATTATAAATTATATTTAGTTATACAAGTTCATTTCTGTAATAAATATTACAGAGATAGGAACTACTATTTTTTTTTAAAATTATTTGCAGGAAGAACATGCACATTCAACTGACACAGATGACACCTCCATAAACACTGCTCTTTTTACAAAACTGCACTTTTTCTCCCACTGGCGCCAGATAACATTTGACATCATTCTCCCTTTTACATCACTGCCTGACCTTTTTCCTTTCTCATGCACTTTAATTTTGTTACTCAGGTACACACACTGTCCTGCCTCTTTCCTTGGTTGTTAGCTGATCAGAAACTGAATGTTTTAAATTCTTTAAAGACAACAAAACATATTTTTGTCAATGCCATACCTGCTTCTCAAAATATCATTGAAAAATTAGATTTACATTTCTCAAATGAATACCTGAAAGAGAGGAATACTTATCAATATTTATACTATTTAAATGACCTTGTCAGATAATAAAGATATTTCATGAACCCTGGATTGTATAAAATGGGGAATTGGTTTTGGATATATGTTATTTTTTTATTGAGAATTTTATTACAGGATATTGAGTTATTGTTTCCATATTATAAGGCCATCTCCATAAAATTTAACCTTTAGTAAATGGAACCTTGAAGTGCAGATTAGTGGTATATTATTCTGTTTTCACTTGAACTTGCCTGTGCATAATCACTTAACTAGATATAAACTTCCACAGTTCTTTCTTTCTTAAAAAAAGCAGATCTTGCTCACAGGTGGTTAAGGGAAAATTACTTGAAATTAAAATGAATTTAAGTGACCGATTTTATTAATCCCAATAGGTAATTATTACTTGAGATGTGTGCTCAGTTTCAGAAGTTACAAAAAGAAACAGAAAAAAAGAATAAATGCTTGTTACAAGATAAGGATAAGCAACCCGTGAATCATAGCAAAATACAAAAACATGCAATCTCAAAAACCACACCTACAACGTCAAACACCTATGTGCAAGCACAACAATTTATCTGTTGTTGAGCAGCTGAACCGCATAAGGTTCAAACGATTTTAAGTGCCTATTGCTTCTGCATACTCTTTTTTCTGAACTCAGTAAAACAAATTCTTCTTCTGGTACAAGTTCTGGTATGAGCAAAATGTGGGAAGTTTTTCTGATAATATGCTGATCACAAAAAGAAGCCAAATCTGTCTGCTTGACATTAATTTACCTTACAACTATCATGGACAGACAGACTGCAGAACCAACATACACTGGAAAAAGATAAAAGACTTTCTCATTGAATGAAAGAATGTGATAAAATCAGCTAAAGATTACTGTGCTGATTGATAAACTATTCATAGTACATGACTTCATATAACAATGTGTTCAGTGTTTACATCCCATTTAAGCTGGCAATCAAAAACAGTTGTTCCTAGGTAGCTGAATGGGTCGACAGTCTCAACAGGTTTATTGAGTATCATGCTGGAACCAACAGCACCATCTTTATTTACTTAAAATATGTTCTCATTTCTTTTGTCTCAATCTACATTTAATTCCACATCAGTGTACTTAAACTTGATAAGGCATCTTGCTTACGCCCAGCAAGAGAGTATCATCTGAGTATCATGATATGGTATCATCTGAGAATTTATAGCTTTCTCCTCAGTACTTCTGTAGCTGTCTGTACATATGATATACAACAGGGGTAATAGACAACAGCCCTGCAGAGATCCATGCTTGCAGTAATAATACAAGAAAAAAGACAAGTCAGAAAATCGAATATCCACAACAGTGGTTAATTAAAATTAGTCTCACTGCTAGAAAGTATTGTTGGATTGCATTAAACATGGAACTAAATCAGTTTACAAAACATTTTCATGTGCCTTAGGCTTTTCCAGATATTTATACAGTGTATTCAAAATGAACAACTTGGTATTTTCACTCTATAAGCAAATTTTAGTGGGTCCAGTTTGCTCCATACAGATGCAATGATAAGATTTTTAACAAATTTTGTCGTTTTCATTACAAGTGAGGTTAGTGCTATTGGCTGAAAATAGTTGAAAGCATATGTTGAAGCATTCCATCTGACTGAACAGCACAACTTTGCAAGACATATAAACAAGTGGCTATCTAAATTCTCTAACCTTTCCAGAAAAATCATGTTTCACACAAGGTATGTAAAAATATAAACACTTGGCAACTCCTCATCATTCATGCCGTTAAGTTTGATTTATCTGCAACACAGCAGCCACACATATAAATCATTTGTCAATGGCAGCAGCTTGCACTGTATTGAATGGTCTGTGCTTTAAATAGAAAAATCACAGGTTCAACACTGGCCAGAAATGTATGTCTGTATGATTAATCTTTGTAACTTCATGGAGTTTTAATAAATCAATTTATTATGTTTCACATCCACACATATGCATGCCCCGAGGACACAGCTTAGGTACTGAGAGAAGTTCATTAGACTTGATTTGTCCTTTGTCATGGACAGATGAAGTTGAATCTCTTAAAGAAAAAAAAAGGCTTGAATAATAGTCTGTAAGGAACAGTCTGAAAAAGATACGTGTTGTTTTTGTCTCCATGTGTTGCTGGAGTGACACCATAGGTGTAAGATCTCATTTTAGTGGCTTTGGACACTAGTGTATATGGATGTAGCTACTGGCTCATGGTACCAGTGGTGGGATTACATTCTTTTTCTCTCTAATTTGGTGTATAAAAAGGATGTGCAGGAGGTACATGTATTTTTTTATGTATTTATACTCCAAATTCTCAGCATTTTACAAAGTGAAACTAAAGTGGTGTTTGTAGTCTGTTATACTTAATAACCTTATGAGTAAAACTTTTTCTTATTTTGAGTATTTATAATTTCGGTGACAAAATGTTGCATAACAAAATTCATTAAGAAGAGATGTAAATGAGAGTATAAGTATTAATGCAAATGTGAATGATCGTTTTCATGAGCTGGCACACATTTCAATGACAGTATGAGAAGCACAAAGTGGGGTTGAAATGCTAGTCATCTCCAGTCTGCATTTCATGTGGGTTTTTTTTGTTTCCCACAGGACTCCTCAGTGGCTTCTACGCCTGATGCCTCACCTCTTACTTCACCTGTCAGCAAGCACTTCAGCCATGATTTTCCTAGCCCACCTGGATCTCCAGAACCCCGCAAGCGCAGCTCCACGCTTGGTGCCATTCCAGATTCATCAGAACGAGAGCGTGCTGCAGCAAAACAGCGCTTACGGGATGTAAATCACAACAAAACCCAAAGCAACAGCAGCCCCATGAAGACAATGTAAATATTGACAGATTTTTTTTTATGTTGGAAAGATGTTTATGCAGGCATGTGTACAGGTATATATGTATGTGTGTGGTTTTTGTGTGTATTTTTGCAAATATGTGTGATAGAGTGTGTATATTAACATGTAACTAACTAAATTCTAACTTTAAAAAAATTACATCAAGCCCTAAATAAAAGTTGGTTTTTTGTAATGTGAAAGGTACCTCATGGCAACCAGCCCACAGCTTCCCGACTCGAGTTCCTCATCTCCTCTGACATCCCCATATGAAGACCGTTGCACCTCAGGCAGTATTGTGTGCAACTCTGGGAATAGTTCTCGGAATATGGGATCATGGCGCAAGGCCATTTTTGAACGTGTGTGTACTCCATCACGAGATTCTTCTCATTCATCAGCAGGTGTGCAAAAATAAGCACTGTGGTCATCACTTAGTTCTGATAGGTCTCATTTCCACTTTGGTCATCTGAAGTGCTACATTAATAGCACAAGTATTGGTAGTAGTTGCCACTGTTGCTATGTTACTTTCCCAATCAGTTGTTGACACATCGTGATCAAGTTCTTGATCCATCACCTCTTCAGAAGGGATAATATAAGCTGTTGTTTATCAGTCTGTTTTATTCACTGTGTAACAAAGGTGATGACAAGCAGTCTCACGAGAAAAGGAAGAAAACATCAGCAGAACTGCGATCTATGTGGAAAAAAGCCATGTTAGAAACTCTCCTCCTAATCCGAATGGAGAAGGAGAATTCTGACATTCGAGGTTAGTAAATTTTTAAAAACTACAATCTTGTTAGCAGCATCCACAATTCAGATTTGGTTAATCTAACATACTTTTGAACATTACACTGCATTAAACTACCACAATCTGTGATAACTGGAATCATGTTTAATACCTGGAAAATCAGTGGACCAGATAAGAGCATGGGCTTTATCTTTAAGGATCTGTCCATATTGTTGGCTTTACCTATCTGTCTTGAACTAATATGTCTATTTTTGTTTTCAAATATATTCAGCACACTAGAGAGAATAATAGTTTTGCAAGAAGGGTCATTTCTGTTGCTTCTCAGCTTACACTATTACTGGGTGAGAAAGAAATGTGTTTATTCAAATGAGGTTTTATCTTTGTCCTCATTTAATTGTCTCTTTGATCTTCAAAAACTTTTGTTTGCCTCAGCATAATGGTTATCATGTGTTAGTTTTCTCATTGATCATTTTCTATAATTCTTACTAAAAAAATGTAAAAGTTTCAAGATTCTGGAATACAACTGCACTGTGGAATATTTTTTAATTGTCAGTTCATACAAAGAACATTTTTTTCTTGTAGTACTAAACATATATCAAGATAATTATTTTGATGCATAAAGATGGCTGACCTGGTTCTAAATTTAAAGGAAGGGCTCCCAAAGCTGTTAAATTCATTTTGTTTTATGACGTTTGTTTTCCTTTTTCTTCATGCATCTTCAGACTATTTCATCATTTATGGCTCACGTTCACTGGTGGTTTTCAAGGGTAAGGATAGTCGCTAGACAGCCCACTATAGCCATAGAATTCCTGGTCCAGTCTTTCCTTCAGAACTCTCCTTTTTACATACCTGAAAATTTATAAATTACTGATATGATATAGCTTGTTGGCAATGTATTCCTCTGTGAGTTTACAATCAGAATGTTGCTTGTATTGTTTTTCCACCTTAAAATCTTTTTTTTTAGTTGATTCATGTTTGCATTTATTCAAAATCTGTAAAGGCTGGATAACTTATTAAATGTAACAAATTGTATAAGGATGAGTCAGGAGAAGAAAAGCCTTGGACCAGAGTTTTGGTGTATACCATTGTTAGCTTGGTGTCCAGATATCTTGTCCGATGCCAGTTGTTGGGTTAATCAGCTAGACGCACACAGAAATGCTGAATGTCTGGCACTAGTGTTGCTGCTGTGTTATGCTTGTCTTTTACTCCTGTCCTTTAAGGCCAAACGATTCTTGGATATAGAGATCCAAATTAGGAATCCCCATTGCAAGTATCCCTTATTGACTGCAAAACTTTTAGTTTCCATGGCCATTTTCTCTCCTTGCATCTTTATCCTTGAGTTTCCTTCTTGAGATGAGTTATTCCCAAGTTTTGTACAGATTTTTAAAAACCGCTCCACATGTAAAATACATGAGGACTGAAGAGGTTGGCTGCATGCAGTGTTATGCTAAAACTGCGCTACATTAAGCCAATAAATATATTTTCTGCAAACAACAAAATCGTAAACAAAAGCTGCTATGTGCAGGAGTATGTGTTGGGGAAGGGGGTAGTGATATGCATGGGCAAAAATATAAGCCTTTTTCATTTTCAATTGCTATTAAGACAGTGAGATATTGTTTTTGTTTGTTTTGCTTGTTAATTTGTAGTATCTGTTCAAACAGTGAAGATCCTGCTTTAAGTAAATCTCATAGTTTGGTCTTTGCTGGTGAAAACAGCCAGAATTTCTTCCATAGAGAAAGGTCGACTAAATCAAAAGATCAACAAATCAGAAAATTTTTGCATTTGAGTGTTATCTTCTGCATGTGTGTTTTTATATTCATCTTAATGGTTACATTTATGTATAAATATACATTCAAAATATCCTGTAAATTATTAGTACTTTACACATATATATGTCCCCAGTTTATTTCTCTGTATATCTCCATTCCTTATCTTTATCCTAAATATTGCCACTTCTGTCCATAATGTTTTAGAGAGCTTTAAAAATATTTGTAAAATGCATATATTTTAAATATGCACTTGACAAAGAGATCCAGATTCACCAACTAGAATAACTTGCATGAGAAAAAAACAGATTGCCACAGAATGGTCAAATATCTTTGTAGCAAGACAAGAAGAGGAAAATCTTGAGCGTAAACTAGACTACAAGGAGCTGACCCCCTGTCTTCGGGACATTACAAAGGTGTGGGATGACCTGCTCAATGCAGCAGCTGCAGGCAGATCCGAGCCTGTACAATATTCTACACTTTTGGACTATGTTAAAAAAGGTAGACCTTGAGGGTCCTTTTAAATTCCAGTGACAAATATTTTTGATTCATTCTTTATGTATGCAGTAAGCTGTTATTATAGTATCCAGCAATAAAAAGTTTGGACTGATAAAAGGATGTATAGAAAGTAGAATGTGCTTGAAGATATATAATCTTTACTGCATCTGGAGACAACATTTTAAAAGTTATGATATATTGCTAGGAACATTTTTAGCAGCATAAATTGTATTTCAAAACTGGTGTTTCTAAATTACCCAGACTGTACTAGCTACTTTTCCATTGTTTTGTCCTAAAGGGGTGCCCAGAAGCCAGCGTGGTCAGATCTGGCGTTTTCTAGCAGCACAACAGTGCCTCCACAGCCATTTGGATCAGGACACATCAGGATTGTCAGACCTTGGTTATGAGGATCTCTTGAAGCAGCTGACCACACACCAACATGCTATCCTCATAGACCTTGGTCAGTGAACAGTCAACAGAAAGCATCCTGTTTCTTCATATTGATCTGCTCCACACATTTCTTATACTATGCTTATTCAATCACCAAAGACTGTCATTTTTTTGCCTGATATTTTGTCTTTTATGCATTTGTAGGTCAGGGGATAGAACTAATTATTCACAATGATTCACACAACTAGCAAAATGTTGGCCTGATTCATGCATTTTCTTTTTCTGAACACAGTAACTGTGAATGTTACATATATCTTAGTAAAGGTGACAGCATTTCCCCACTTCATTCCTTGTGTTCATTGTCCTTGTGTCTTCTTTGTCAAGATCTTTCACATTTGTAAATATCTATACCACTTTTTTACCACTTTCAACAGTTTTGCACATTTAAATTCAGGACTTCTGTCACCTGTGGTCAGTGATTATAGGATTTTCTTTATGCTACAGGCCGAACATTTCCAGGACATCCATACTTTGCTAAAGCCTTAGGTCCCGGTCAGCTGGAATTGTTCAACCTGCTGAAAGCTTACAGCCTGATGGACAGGGAGGTGGGATACTGCCAGGGCATCAGCTTCATTGCAGGGATCCTCTTGATGCATGTCAGTGATCACTTTTTAATTTGATGTAAAACAGTTTTCGTCTTTGCAAATGTATATTTTCACTCCCATGCTTCCTTCTAATTTTCTTGGTTCACTTCTAGAAATCCAGTGCCCTCTTCCTTTTGTGGTGGTCTCTCATTTTTATCTGCATATGCGTGTGTGTTTGTGTGTGTAAGTGTTTCATTTACCTTGTTCAGAGTCAGTATTTGTGAGCATATGCATTTCTGCTTTGGTTACATTTAGATCTTTTTTGTGAAGGGTGGGGAAGTTAGAGGGGGCGGGCATGTGTGAAAATGCATCATCTGTACATATGCACTAAATCAAATCTTCATTTTAGTGAGAAAACATTTAGCCATTTTTTTCCCTGCTCCATTTTTCTGTTATTACTTAAGATGGAGGAAACTGCTGCATTTGAACTGATCCAACACCTGATGGTTCGACTGGGACTCAGAAAACAGTACTGCCCCAACATGATGGCTCTTCAGGTGAGGTTAAAAGTTTGATGAAGTTTAGGTATAGAGGTATCTGTCGTTTGGAAGAAGCAACACCTTAACAAAGGTCACATACTGAAGAATCAGATGATGATATTACAAATTCTTGAAGTTATATATTGATAGTAGGATCAAGGGAAGTTAGTAACACTTTGTTGAAGTCAAATATAAATGGTGAATCAGTTGTCTAGTGCTTGTTTAGTGGAAGGAGAAATCAGTTTTTCTTTTTAAATAAAGAATAAAGTTGTTATGTAAAGAGACTGACATGAATGCATGATCTTTTTTACAAATTTTCCCTTCAGTTTAAAATTGTATAAACAGAATAAATGTCAGGGAACAATATTAATACTGCTAGTGCTCCTGACACTATCGATTTTTACTAGCACTTTTACCGACAGATAAAAAAGTAAAGTAAAAATATTTAGTACAAGAGGAACTTAAACCTAAACTTTGACATAGTTTTTAAAATTTCTTTTACCTTGCCACCAATGACTGATGTATTATCCATGTATAATCAGTCCCTAAATTTCAGCTGGGTAGAAGTTTTTGTGTGCAATCTATTTTACTATAATTACCTTTATGATTACATTTAGCAATTTTATTGTCTTATATTTATGTAGATCAAACTTTATCAGCTGATGCGACTGATACACGACCAAGACCGTGAGCTGTACAGTCATTTTGAGGCCTATGAAATAGCCCCAGCATTGTATGCAACTCCCTGGTTTCTCACTCTCTTTGCCTCCCAGTTTCCTCTTGGCTTTGTGGCTCGTGCTTTCGGTAATAAAGCTTATTCCTTCAAGTTCATAATTGTTTACTTTTTAGTTACATTGGCAGTATACTAATCATAAAACACAAGATTTGTTTTCCATTTTGATTGTTTAGTAATTATATTTTCTATTTTGACTATTTTTTTGATTGGCTACATATTTATTTTCTTACTGGTCAGTTTATTAAAGAAAAGAACTTTCTAAATCATGGGTGGGGGGGTTTCTTCCATCCAGACATGATATTTATACAAGGACCAGATGTGGTGTTCAAGGTGGCACTAATGCTGCTTGTGAGCCATAGAGAGCTGATATTACAGTGCAGTTCATTTGAAGGAGTTGTAGACTTTCTGAAGACCACTTTGCCAGATATGGTGCATGTGCAGATGGAACGAGTCATTAATCAGGTAGAGTGCTTTGTTCATTGACACATCTTGCTGGTAGTGGCTTTGTACTTTGTATGTGCATGCATGTGGTGGATGTGCACATGTACACCTGCCTGTGTGCTTTTGTGCGCAAGTTTGTGCATGTTATTTTTGATACTTTTTGATACAGCCTGTGTACTTGGAACACAAATGTTCTTTTTTTCCATCCAACAGTTTTTTTCATGATTTAATAGTTTATTAAGTTTTGTGACTATATTTTGGAGCTGTAAATTTTATGTATTTGTAAGTATGCTGTATTCAGTTTAATAAGATACAAGTTGTGAACATGAATAGGACACAATATGAGTCAAATTAATGTCATCTTTCTTGTTCCTCAGGCTTTTGAGCTAGATATTAGCAAGCAACTTCAAGCTTATGAAGTAGAGTATCATGTGTTCAGTGAAGAGATGATCAGCTCCCCACATTTAAGAGGCCAGTCTTCTTCTGGTGCCAGTGCCAGCCACCATATGGCTGCAATGCAACAGACTGTGCGTAAACTGCGACAGCAGAATCTGGAGCTGGTAGAGAAACTGCAGCGAGCTCACAGCCAGCAGCACAGCCTACAGCTGGCAGAGCATGAGTATCGAGTCAACGAGGACAAACTTAAGTCTCGGATCCAAGCCCTAGAGCTTGAGAGGTCTGCGCTGCTAACTACTGTAGCCACCCTCAAGAGCCTTATTCCTGAGAGTGAACTAGAGAAGCTACCTCATCTGTTACAGATGCAGTCATTGTCAGCGTGTTCTTCTCCATGCTTGTCTCGGAAATCCTGTCCATCTAGTCCTGTGAAGGAACGACAACAAACTCTCAGCAAAAGCTGTGGAGATCAAGGAGTAGCACCAGGTTTCAGTCCTTTGTCAAGCAGACAAGAGGCAGACAGTGGAGACAATAACAAGAACCTTGTTGGTAGTGGTGAAGCTGTAGAGAGTGTTAAACAAGGATCTACTGATCAAATTTGACACAATTTTAAAGGTCACAAAAACAGTTTAGTAGATGTGTTTCTGCATATTATGTTTTACAACACATGATGAGAATCTGCAGCAAAGGTGGCTCATAGATCTGAGTGAATTGATATTCCATCATTCTTATGAAGTAATATGTTAGAGATTTATCTCAGAGAGGCCCTGAGATTTAAAATATTCTATACAAATATTTTGTAGAAAGAAATGTCTAGTTTAATGTTGGCAGTATGAGTAATTTCCTTTTTTGATGCCTGTGATTATCTGTGACTAGCCCTTTAGTCCTTAGTATGTCTTCTTTCTCTGCATTGCATAGTTGCTCTTATTTCTTCCTATTTTTTTTCTGTGTCCTACTATGCCATTCTCCACTTCCACCACCCCCAGTTCTTCTTGTCTGTCATTTATTTCCTCCTTGTCCCCTTTTGAGGTCTGTCACTTGACATCTTGAAATGTTCTATTACACAATTGTTAGTCTTTGATTAGTTTTATTGTATTTAGAAATGTAACATCTGTGTTAAAGAAAGAAGAGCCAGAAGTATGATAGGATGATAAGCAGAATAACCAATTTTATTCAATGTAGGCTTTTTATAGCTACTCTAAATATTTGACAGTTTTGCAGGTCTTGAAAGATCAGTTTTCAAAGGAAGAACTTCTGGTGACAGCAGTCTTCATGTTAAGTCATAGATGGCAAAGTCGGTTGTTGATTTGTTTGAAATTTCTGAAGTGACATTTACATAGAGAAACGAGCAATAATATATCTATCTTTATAGGTGCCCCTTAACATATGACATGATAAGATCAAGAGAGAACTGGGTGTGAGTGAGTGAGAGACTAAGTGTACCATGGCCATGCTGTATGTGCACAAATTAGTACATAATGTCTATATATATATATATCATAAATTTATAATCTCATCATTCTCCCCTACATCTTAAAAGACAGTAATGTAAAAATGTAGTGTGCATGAATAGAGTAGCAAGTCTTCTCATCTCCTTGGTATCTCAAAGTTTATAACAGATGAATGGTCACAATCAAAATGGAGAACTGCATTGACAGGGTTACATCCTTGTTAACAACTTTTTATGGTTTTGCTGTGATGCTGGCCAAGCCATAAGTGAAGACTATTCTTGCTGGATAATGTTTTAGTGTTCATGATCTAGTAAGGTTTAGATAAACAGAATACAAATTTAGTTTCATTTGTGCAATCTGTTGTAAATCATATGCATTTTGTGTTGTACACTGTTTTTCATATGCTTTGTAAGTGGTTGTCCTTTGAATTGCTTGCCATTATTGTGTGTCAAAGGAAATGCTACTTTGCTTGCAGGGGTCATAGTATTCACTTTTTAGTTTTTGATAAACCTTCTTTCTTAGATTATTATTTTGCTATGCGCAAGAATGCATTGGCCTGGCATTTTGTATGCTGGGCTGTCAGCAATAATTTCATATACGCAAAGCTGGGACAGTGCATTTCTTTCCTTCTTCGTCAGTCTTCTTGCTATGCCTTTTGTTAGTTTGGCGTCTGTAACTGTCTTTTTATTTTTAGGATTTGTTTTATTTGTTCTGGTTTTGAAGACTACTAAAACTGTAGTCTGATATTGTTTAATAACAGTGTGGTTCTGACTGATGCACAAATTTTTTCTTTTTATAACTGTAATATTATATATTTCAATTTGAGATTAATGGTTAATTAGTTTCTTGCTGTAGTTTGATGTGAAAACATACAGGAAGACCACTTCACTGTGAAAATCACCTTAACATGTCAGTGTTAATATCATGTTTGCGCGCAAAAGTGAATATAATGTTTCTCAGTTACAGATCATTGTGGGAACATGAAAAAGCCTCTGTGACTGAGTTGATGTATTGGCTGTCTTGTATTGGTTAGCTTTAAAAAAAAAACCTGTTTTTAGCTGGAATTTCAAACCAGTGTAAAAAAAAGGTGATTTTTCAGTGACCTGAGATCTTTTTAACAATAGTGGATATTCAGTATTTAAGATTTGTCAAGATTTACCCTAAAAGAAATTTTGAATCATTTCAGTAGCTCTGTCTGCTGCCCATGTGTCACTTTTCAATTCTATAGTAACTGGTCTGTTCACATACAAAGCACAAAAATTTGCTGCATGTAGCGCTTTTGCTTAGGGCTATGAAGCAAAACAGAATTTTTCATGCTCAGTCAAGTCTCAGCAAGCAAGATCTGTTTGTCTAATGTCTACTTTATTTTCCATCTTGAAAATTCTTTAACACTGTTGAATTCAATTGCTAGTAGAGAGTTCACGATTAAGAATCAATCAGAGGTCCTGTCAGCTGCATGTGATGGCACACAACACTTAATTTCTTTGTTGGATCTACAAAGCAATATTTTGGTGCTTGATGGAGTTCGTAAAAATATTTTATTGCTTGTGCATTACTTGCATTCTCATCTAGGTTCCCTATGTGTGGTAATTTGAGCAACGAAGTTTGGTCGATCAGCGCATTCCCGTATTGTTACATTGCTGATTTTATAAAAATTACCAAGTTCACATTATGGTGTTTTTGTTGGCATGATATACCTTGTTCAGGCATGAGTCATTACTTCTAGGTACAAAGTAAACTGAAACTTTCTCTCAAACAGTTGACCAATGTGGATAGAATCAATATATAAACTGGAATTGCATTGTTATTCTTGGTGATTTCTTTAGTAACATATTTCACTTTTTAAGACATTTATTTTCATTTTCTTTCTTTTTGTTGTGCAAAATAATGCCATCTCTTCTCTGTTCCGTTGTTGTAAGTTGGAAGATGTAGACAATATGAACATTTTATAAATGTTGTGTAAGTAGCTAAATAACCATTTTTTGTCCACCTAATAATTTGCATAACATACCATTGAATCATGGTACAACAGTTTTGTGGTGAACTTAATGCCAATTAAACTGTATAGTAACTCCTTTAGTTCTCAGGTGTTTAGGATGGTGATATTTTTTCAAACATTTAAGTGAAAAAAATGAACGGAATTGTGCAATCTCTGCCCATGGTGTATACGCTAATTTCAGACTGGACCATTTGTTTAATATTATGTTGAGAAACCATATTTCTCACTTGAGTATGTTTTTGTGTTCAGAATTCGGAATGTCTTTTTACTTTTGTTACATAACATTCAAGGCTTTGGACCAGTGCAAACTGTGCAGATTACAATTGTTAACATATTGTTTGCCTTAAGCCATATGGACCAGAATGGTTCAAGTAGCTTTTGTGAGCGAGTTAACAAACCTTTGGGACCATACTAATATGGATTATTTAGGCAACCTCTTCTGTGGAATGAACTAGCACACCTAGTTTAAGGAGGCTAAGAGGGAGAAGAGGAAAGCAATCCTGATCACAGGAGCTATAGCAAAGAGAGTAGTTAATAAGAATCCCACCTTAAAGGCTAACCTGAGTCTGACAGGTTAGGAGAAAAATTTTATTGTCATTAGTTTTCAGAAAAAAAGTGCTGTGCACCTTTTACTGAAAAAGATGAATACAATGTTTCTCAGTTACAAATCTTTGTGGGAACATGGAGGAGGATATATGATGAGTTGATGTAGTGGATGTGTTATTGTTTAGCACAAAGAACCTGTTTTTTTGAGTTCTTAAATTTCAAACTATTGTGAGAAAGGAATATAGATGACAGTGACCTCTGATCTTTTTCACATTGTTGATATTCACTGTATAAGATTTGCCAAAATATCTTAATAGAAATGTCAAACATTTTTCAGTAGCTGTGTTTTATTTATTTTGAAGAAGAGCACATGAAATGACTTAAATTCTAATTCAGTCAAGGCAACATCTAATATGAGAGTTTCTGTCTCATGCAGAGGTGTTGCAAAAACAGCAAGCCTTTTCTGATGTTGCAGAAGGTGATATTTTGACTACTTTTAGTAAAATGAATCTGCGTGTTTGCTCCTATTTGGGAAATTTATAATTTGTCTTTTAATAAACTAACAATCATTGCATAGGTTAACTTTTTTTTGGTGGGTTAAGGGGAAAAATATGTACAGATTGCCTCCAGTAAAACATTACCATAACAAAATTATCATAGCAAAGACTTAAAACATTTACTGGTACTTAAAAGATGTTGTATTGTGTTTTGATTTCTTGTAAAATAAATAAATGCTAGGCTTTTACAGAGCCATCTTAACATTACAGCTTTAACTGGTGCAGATATTTGTGGAGATCACATGTAGTACACTTTCAGCTACTACGTATTATTTTTATTTCTTATTACTGAACCTGCAACATATATTTTCAAAATTGAAATAAACATTAATTTGAAACACTGAGCTAAGGTTGCATAATACTGAGTGCTTCTAGATCGATAAGAAATGACCAAAAATGGTTGACTACAATCAGTGACTAGAGCCAGCATGATCAGAGGAGAATCATTTTCAGGTTCATTTTGCTGGATTTATAGTTGCAAGTTGAGACAATCCATTCATTGCACATTGTATGGTCTATAGTTGATATGCTTAGTGCACCACACACACAGAGTTTGCTTTTCTGAACTTTAAAGCTATCCTTCACTGACACTGAAATTTACACAATTACATTATTGCTGTGTGCTCAAGTGGTCTGCAACAGTTAAAATTCTTACCAAAGTTTTCATCAACATTACACTTTTGCATACATTATGCATACACAAATTTACATGTGCACTCAGTCACAAGAATATACTAACATGTATACACACAAACTCACACATATACAGGGTTAAATTTTATAACTTACAACAATACAAATGAATTGTTAATTTGAGATGTATGCAAAATATTAAATATGAGCAAGAGAATTTGTTTGTATATACAAAAGTTAAGAAGTATTCATCTTGCACTTATGGAATGGCAAATTTTGTGCAGACGAGGAATTGAAATTTATGTATATCTACAGTGTGCATCACTACAAATAAGAAATTGTTTTTAAAAAATGACAAAAATGGATATTTTCTTGAAGACTAGGTACTGATATTTAAGGTATCCATAAGTTACAGACATTGGCTTTATTGGGAAGAAGGCACCTAAATGTAATAATCAACACATTAAAAATATAAAATGTTTTGTACAACTTCATTAATTCATAGAAATTATTTTAACGTGCAACAATACAAAGTATGCTCCTTTAGATTATACTTAGTTTGTCATAGCATATTTTTTAAACACAGAAATATATTAAACATGATTTTAATAATATGTCATAGTTTTTATACTTTATTAACAATCTGGAACATCAGATAAAATTAGTTTTAAACAGCATTATAATTTTCGATTTTATGGCAATGTATTTTTATAATCAAAGTCTAAGATTGCCTCTTAAAGTTGTTAAGCTGAGTGGTACATATTGTCAGCAACATGATATAAAAACATTTTTTTAATATAATAATGCTACAACAGCTGAAAACCTGCACTTCGCTGTCAGGCAGATAGCTGTCGCAGGATTAGTCTATACTCTAGACAAGCAGCCCTTGTCATTGGTCATCGAGAGCCATGATCTTCGTTATTTCGCCGTCACCGACGACAAGTATATGCCAGCTTTCTATCAACATAAACTGACAGCCATCTCTCCTCCATCAGTCACTGTTATCACTAGTGATACTAAACATAGCAAAACAGTCTTGTGAAATGTCTTCGTTGACTTACAGAAAACAATGCTTGCCTACAGGTTACAGAAAAGCAAATAATCACTATGTCAGAAAAGTTCAAAGAATTGTTTGAAATTTTAAAAGTATTGTAGAATTCTTTTGACTACTGCTACATTTAAAAATCCAAGATAATGTGCCACTGTAACAACAGCAGAAGCAGCAACATAATGAATAGAATATACAACAAATTGGATGGTTCCTAATCTCATCCCCTCTCAGCTAGCTCCTCTCTCTTGCACGATTTGACCGATACTATAAACGCTTATTTAATTGTGTGGTGAAATTAAATAACGATTTATCTACAGTGCACTCCATCAAATATTTTGGGTTTTCTTACAGTTGACACAAGATGTTTAGAATATATTTTGTCTTATGGACTTCAGAGAAAAGTTAAAACATTTACTGGCGAGGGTTTTTTTTCGAATTTCTGTCATGAGATCTGCTAAGCACCACATAACACCACAGTAGTAATAGCGATATGGTAACCAAAACTTCACACAAACTTAGAAAATAACTAGTGTAACTGTCAAAACAACAAAGTAGAGATCGGTATGTAGCATAAAAATGATGAATGGTCCTGAAAGGATTTGAGCACAACTTCATGACTTCATTATCCCAGTTTTCACAATTAAAACTTGGTAATTCAACTGCGTATTGAGTAAACTATTAAACAATAAACGAAGAAATTTTTAGGGTTTTTTTTTTTTTTCTCTTCACTTTGGACGGAACCTTTTCCTCAACAACAGGCTTTAAGAGATGCTTGATGAGCAAGCAGGTCGAGTCACCGGTCAATGGGAAACATTAAATGTTCATTAAATTTTCATGCACCGGGAGAGGGAACACCTCTGACCTATGTGGACAGGGAGGGACGAAGAGTTACACATCGCTGGAGTCACTTACAAAAAGTCCCTTATGTTGTTATATGCTATCTTGGCATGGGCGATGAGTGATGCCAGGTCTAAGAGAATCCAGACCGCCGAACACGACAGCCAGCATCGAGATGCCCATGTAGCCGAGACCTGTCGATGACTTCCTCTCATCCGGGCACTGATCTTCTTTCGCACAGTTGCAGACAGTGTGTCCTTGGGTTTGATAAGATGGACATAAAATAAAAGGATATAACAATAACACAAATAGGTTTTTTTTTACCTTATCTTTCTGAAACTTTCACAGACTACTTCTAAACATCACACAGAGAAAGACCACTATGAAAACTTAGACCAGAACTATAAGTATTACTGACTCGTGTGCTGGATAACAAGAAATTGGAAAGGGTGGACATTTTAGAAGAAAAATTTCTACTGTTGTAGGAAGAGGTTGCATGCAGGGACAAAGGCGAAAATCACTAATGTAAAAATGTGTCAATAAGAGCTAAGCACGTTTTAACAATGGTCTGACCTGTTACATCTGTGTAACGACTGCCCCCAGTCGCCTACATTAGGATTTTGTGCGCACGGAAATTGTGAATGAATTAATCACTATTGTCCAAACATACTTTTAATTAGCATAAAATTCCAGCTCAACAGATGCTTAAGCTGAAGTGCCAAGCAGTAATTATAAAATCACCTTAACAGAGGACAATGCTCTCTTTTTTACCTTCTCAACAATTAATTCCTTCTTGACTTGTTGCGTGTAGTGCTCCTCGTACTCTCTTCGCTTCTCTTCTGTTCAGGTAATTGAATGGCCGCGCAGTTACAGATAAAATCAGAGTCCGATGCCATCTTGTCTGCAAGTAAAAATCAGGGCCAACAATTAATAAGGGGAGAGAGAGTGATCAGCGGTTACGAGGTGGTCAACAGGAGGACCATAAGTAAAGTTGCTGGCATGGTATAGTCAAGTAGTCTGACATTACGGGTGGGGTATGGTCACCGTACTCCACCAGCCCGATGTGATAAGTAGCTGGGTGTGCATGGTGTCTGAGATGGAATGAAGGAAGAATTTACAATGTATGTTGTTATAACCAGAGAAACATTCTCTCTGTAGGTGCCTGCAAGCGTTACATGCATGGGTTCCTTTCATTCTGTTGACAACAGAGTCAACCCCCTTACACAAGGCACATGTTTTTCCAATGATGGAAAAATCGCCGTTATCCACTATATCTGGTACTTGGGGTCTCCCGTTACTTGATGTCATCAGACGGCAGCTATTATTGCTCATGTTGAAATCCGCTGCCCAGCAGTCAGTCCGGTTCTCGCAGGCTTTACGACACCCGTCAACCGAGTCTGGAAAAAAAAAGTGAGAGAAGGGGTGGGAAGTTAAAAGAAAGGAATAAAGTCTGCGAGTGGTCTTTTATACACTATGGTTGAAATGTTGCATGTTTAGTCTGATGTGTGGATTCTATTGAGTTCTCTCAAACATAATGCTATTCTGCTGTCATGCTACCTTCAGTAGAAATAAGCCAGTCCTGTATTAACATTTTGCTGGGTATCGCAATGTAGAGGATTGCCTGCCTTTTACAGAAAGACAAAGGACAAAGGAAAATACTTTAATAGAGAAAATGAAAGTCGTACTCCTATTGGCAGGTCAAAGACAATAATGTATTGGGAGGAAGGAAGGGAGGCTATATGGAGAGTGGTGAATCGGGGCTGTCGAAGGGAATTTAGGTTTTATGTATTCTTTCTTCTTGTGCTGCATATAATTGTACGAGTAGGATTTACATCCAAGGCTGCTCTTGCCCAAAATGATTCCTACGGCGTTCGACTTCCACCACAAATCTTCTTCACCTCCGCATTGCTGTCGTTAATAAGAGTGTGTGTGTGTGTCCAAGCGCAAAAACAAACCTGAGCTGTGTACATACCTTTTACCTCTGGTATAAAGTCGAAACGTTAAGCATCTTTCCCTTTGTTTCTGTGTAATTACAACCTGAAAAGTATTAAATCAGGGACGCTTAGAGATAATACAAAAAGAATTTGTGTGTGAGAGAGAGAATGAGTGAGTGAGTAAAACTTGGAGACATTTTGCATGCGCTGAAGGTGCGTATCACACAAAAGGGTGCTTCGAATAAACATATGCGACACATACACGCACACACAAGCTCTCATACGTACGTAAAAATACACACGCGCGTAAACACACACACACACACACACACACACACACACACACACACACACACACACACACACACACACACACACACACACACACACACACACACACACGCACACACGCGCGCGCAAGCACGGACCTTCGTACACGCATGACACAAAATAAGTGTAGTCCAGGCATTGGATGCTTACTGGTTGGTGAGGATGGCACAGTGCACATGATGTTCGCACTGCTACTGCAAGGCACTTGCTTCAGAAACGGCTCCGCCATGTTCCAGACAGCGCATGTCCAAGAGGAATTAAATAGATTTCAAAATCCGTCCTCAATGGGAGGCTGGCAATGTCTGTCACGTTCAAGATATCCTGATTTCCCCAAACCCATGTCTGAGTGAAGTCTTTGTGCAAGTCTACCCAGAAGCTCATGTTTGCTATGAAGCTGGGAAAAAAAGGTGTCCATGAGGACCACAGTCCAGATCAAGACAGTAATGTTTATAACTTTCTGACTTCACAATTTAAACAAAGAGCTGTTTTGTTTAGACTGGTAGATGTATAGCTTGTGGTGGGTACAAGCAACAACAAAAAAATGTCAAGGGCAAACATAATAACAGTCGGTGGGAAAGCTTTCTGCAATTAATGCTTTGTATTGATTCTTTAGAAATGTTTGTTAAAAACAAATTATTCAATTGACGCGCATGCAAGTTCCTTACGTAGAAGAAAGAAAATTTTAAAAGACAGGTTAATCGTTAAACGTTGCATTTAAACATAATAAAAACAACTGCAGCTACTTACAGTCAGAGAATTAATTACATAGTGTGTCACACAACATCTCAATACAGATAATTTCAAACGTTTATGACTTCAAACAGAAAAGTGCTATATTTTCAAACATAAGTTTTGAAAGAAACAGGTGTAAAATAAAATTTGAAAAAATAGGTGTGCGTGAAGAAAAAAACAGAATAGTGCCAAACACAATATCTCGATGAAAAACATCATCAAAATATTACTGTTATGCTATTAATGACAAAGCACTTATAAAGCACATTTCCCAGTGAGCTCAATGTCTTGCAGCAGAAGCAGGTACAGTAACAAACTACAACAAATTTGGTTGTGGGAGGGAAGGGAGGGAGAGATGTCAGAAAAAAGAGATCATCAACTGTTGGATGTAGACACAAAAAATGTAGGTCTATTCTTGAAAGCTTTGAAGGTGATCACTGTACAAAGCGAGAGGAATAAAGAATGCCAGACATTGGGCCGAGAGAAGGAAAGCTGTCGCGGCGCCTAAATTTGTATCGTCTATTTATTTTTTTTATTTTTTTTTTTTTGAGTTCATGGAAGCTTTTGCGTGACCACAGGAAAAAATGAGAAAACAGCAATGCTGGCTCAGATGCTCACCTCAAGTTGCCGAAAGCGATCTCCCAGTCGTCCAGCTGCGGTCGCTGGACTATGGAACCCTTGCGCGCCGTGCAGACTCCACACGCGATGCTATAGTTGGTCTCCTTGATGTACAGTTCTTGAACAGGGTATTCGGCATTTGCTGGTACGAGCATCCCTGCGACATCACAAGGATGTTACTGTTCTCATAGGACATTTGGTGGTACGAACATCCCTGTGACATCGCAAGGATGTTACTTGCTCTTAAGGCTTGGCCTTACCTTTGACAATTACGAGGATGTTCGTTTTCGACTTGTCATGTCTCTCTCCTTTTGTTATTAGATGTCCATGCTGTTCTTGACAGTTTTGTCTATAAACTCTCGTGTTTTCTACACTACGAGAAAATTTAGGTTTGCCCGAATGTTTTTCTTTTTAGACTGTGGCATTGTAGGTGTTGTACTCATCTCCGTACCGTGTTTTCCTTCTTGTTACAATGTCTAAAATTATTAATATTCGCATTATATATTCTAAATTGATAACATTACCAAGATTTTAAATGTTTCTGTATTTGCGGCTGTATAATATTTGTCATCTTGTTACATTTGTCAATCTTTTAAATTGTTTAAAATATCTAACTCAGTTATATATTACAGTTGTCAATCTTCTAAATTCTGTAAAACAGATTAATCAAATATTTCAAGCTTTTTTATATACAGATTTATTTCAGTTATAGAAACGCTTAATTTTCGGAAACAAAAGCACACTGAAAACATGGAGTAAGGTGAAAAGGGAACTTGCCATGCAGGATTGTGAACACCAAGATTCCGCCAACCCTCGTCATGCCTGCAATCAATGAACAGTTTCTAAATATCGGACGGAAGTCAAATCAAGGGTTGTGATGAAAGTCTATGTAAGTTCCCCGGTAAAACTTCTGTACTAAATTAACATAGCTTGAGGTGATTGATTAGCGGGAGAGTGAAATTAGCGACGGTGAGAGAATCGATTTATCAATCATCGGAATTAATGAAGTTTTCACGGAGAAACGTACATGCACTACATGAACTCAAACGGTCTTTCATCCAGTCGATCAGCCAGTCACATAAATATGCACAAATAAATAAAGTGATGTCAGGATGACTGGGATATCTTTTGTCTCTTCGTTAATTTAACCCAGAACAGACTGAAGTTTGAAATTGCTGCTTAGATAGTAACTTTGATACATTACTATTATTGATATAAACTAGAATAAATATTTGACTCCTTGCATATCACTTAAAACTATGGGGGTTATTTTTTTCCAGATGTCCCATCAGTCTTGCGGAATAAATAAGATTATTTAACAAGCTCCGCTTTTGGTTATCATGCAATAATCGAGAGAGTACTACTCACTAGTACCTTCGCCCATCCCCTCCGTCTATCACAATAATACACTATATAAGATGTTTTGAACAATATCAAGGTGACTGATCAAGAATGGAGCATTCCAGAAATTAAACATCCGTAACTAAACTCATTTTTTGATCCTGCACACGCGAGTATATCATGAAGTGTAGTGCCTGTCAGCCCTCCACCATTCCCTTTGCTAGTGCAGTCTGTTTCGACTAAAAAGGTGCAGTCACAGGAATGTCGAGACAATAATCAGGAGGATGTATTGAACATTATTATTTCTCGCTGGACAGGTTTTGTAGACCACTTTACTTTGAAAGAGGAGGATTCGTGTAAGCAATCTCACTCCACTCCCACCTGCCCTACCCTACCTCTTCCCTACCCCAGCTCACATTTGCTTATTATGCTCGTCACACTCTCCCACGTCACCACCACCAACGGGAACCCGAGTAGACAAGGACAAGTTGTATTAACGGGACTGATTCCACTCTGTCTAAAATGTCATGCGTCAGTCTGGATTCGTGTTATTTAATGTTATTTCTAACATAAATTGGTCTCCTGGATGGTCAGGCCTATAAATCAGATTTTCACAAGAGCGACAAGCAATTACCACTTTATTAAGAAACAGACATGGTGAGTTCATAAATTATTCGATCAAAAAAAAAAAAAAAAAAAAAAGGGAGCACAATCGAGCATTATCGACTACTTTCTGCTTCCTTTGAAATGTTCGTCTCGTGTGACTGCCTTTAGTCACTGACCATCGGAGTTCAGTCCCCATCCCCTCGAGCTCTTGACAACAGAGAGAACACAGAAGCTGGTATCTAGCTCTCGTGAAAAACTGTAACGATCCTTTTTTTTTACAGCCTCGGTGCTGAAATGCACTCTTCAATTGTTCTTGTTCTGAAAAATTTAAAACATTGCTGAAGGGCTGGGTATCTTTTGTCTGTTTGTTAATATAACCCTGAACATGATAACTCAGGGTAGATTCATCGACCAAACAAAAAAAAAAAACAAAATGGCGTGGCTTCCTTTGTAAAGATAGGACTGAGAAAACTGAAATTAGAACAATAGTGTTATTATTGTAGTTGTCACTCTATACCGCATCTTCTTGTTTTATTAGTAGTTTATTCTGTCCTCCGTGTATCTTTAAGCAGCAGGAACACAACAATACTTGAATTGTTTACCTTTGGAATTCATGCTGTGTTAGTGTGGACTTTTGTCTGACCTGTTCGATCCTACCTACCATGGTGTGGTGAGCACGGTAAATAAAGAACTGTAGGAATGGAGGGCGCTTTGTTCAGAGCCAGGCGTAGGCGAAATGTCGAATGTTATAACTTTTTTTTTATCTAAAGGTAAGGGGAAGAGGGTGGAAATTTAAGATAACGGATGTTGATAACTTATAAGAACCCACATACAGCACATACAGAGCTTCGGTCAAACGGCGATTCGGGTGTTGAATATTTGAACAAGCGCATTTTCTACAATAAAAAATCCATAAAAATCCATAAAACAATATTCCAAACTTTACATAAACGACTAAGTTTTCAAAAACTTGATTCTGTTGTGAGATTTAACAGGAAGGCCCGGTTCTGCCATTAGGAAAATCGTGCAGTGGCCTAGGGCGCAAGTTAGTGATTCCACGCAAAGTTTTGCTTTTCTAGACTATTGTTTTGCTTTAAGTACAAACGATTTTAGTGTAGAAAACTAGTTTCAGCATTTTGTGACCCCAAAAATGAGTAGAAAACTGGATACGTGGGGATTTGGGGTCAGACTGTTATCAGTCTGTTGGGTTACAGGATCCTCTAAACTGTCAAGTTACTGACAGTGACGAGTCAACACAGAATTGAAAACAATGCAGTCAACTAGCTTTTGAATAGTAAATAGTGGAACCAAATAAGAAAACACACAAAGAATAATAAAGAGACAATTGCAATTATATAATATCTAAGAAATAACCAAGTTTTTATTTTTATCACCAATCCCATGGTAAAAGCTGCTGAAAATATTCCACGAGCGAGCTGTCATGCAACATCGGAATCGGGTTACGACAGCAACGAGGTGTGGCCTGGACTCTAGAATTCAAAATGTTTAGGTCTGTATTTAGTATTTTAGACAGAAGACAGTTCATTTCCCTAAAACATCACAATGCTGAAGGCTATGACTGGCGTGGTGGGGAGTGAACGAATTTCAGCGTTCATAGGTCTTTGCAGTGTTGTCCATAGGAATGGGAATCCCATGGGAATCCCATGGGAAACGTCCCATGGGACGGGATGGGATGGGACAGCACACATTTGTATTTCCCATGGTAGTCGATACTTGATATTGCAAACTAATTTACTGTTATTTCATTCATCAAGGATTTAAATCTTTCCTCTGAATCATCTATTGTATTTGAAGTAGCAGGAATTATAGAACAAAAGCCGAAAAGTGGTTTTCAGTGTTGTCCATAGCATTGTTAATACCATGGGAATCCCATGGGAAACATCCCGTGGGATGGGACGGGATGGGACAGGCATAAATTGCCATGGGACGGGATGGGACGGGATAGAAAAATATGTCCCATGGACAACCCTGGGTCTTTGAGCTAGAGAGACATGGGGGAACAATGTGTTTGTGATGATCTTTTATGCTAACAGAAAAACGGAGATTATTTTGAAATGTTGTAGTGCCTTTAGCTCGTTTGTTAGTTGATAAAACGTGCAACAATAGAATACACATTTTTTAAAAATCAAAGAGTGACAAGCAATATTGATAATGTACTGTCACGGATTTCAGAGAGTGGTGTGACATGCACTGTATACAAACACGACTCAAACATAGTCTTTAAGTACTCACCTGCCTCCTTTTCTTTCTCTCTCTCTCTGCTGCTTTAACACTGGAACTAACGGCACCTTGTTCGTGTCTTTTCTTAAAGCACCAGAAACACTGGTACGCCCCCAGAAAGCCACAGAAGCAAGTTCTCGAAATCTCGCAGGGTGATGGTGGTGGTCTCCGTGGGAGACTGTCCGCGGACTCACATCCTGTCAGGGCTCCAGCGACGGGAGGACGAGGCAGGAGGCACGAGAGAGGTCGCGCGTGAGGTGTATCAGCAAAGTCAGGAAAGAGTGATCAGCAGGAGGCACCTGTCAACCCTCGCCGCCACTGTGGGTAGACGGGTAGACAGGCAACCCGCGCTATGGCGCTATTGATTTGTATCAATACTCGCCGGCCCTCTCTCCTCCTCTCCCTCCTCTGTGTGTGGGGGTGCATATGTGGGCATGACAAATTTATCTTGATTGCAGAGACTGCTTAGATATTGGTCCAGTGGAGGTCGAGCATTAATGTCGGCTTATTACCCGTTTGCAACATCATCGAGGCAAGAAGAAATCATCAAAGTTGTTCAGGCTGAACAAATGAAGTGAATCCAAAGGTTTGGGATGAGACTGTTTTAGGAAGAGGGGTGAAGTACCTTCCTAGTAAAGGTTGCCCTTAACAAATGGAAAAAAAAAAACCTATTTAAATGACCGACAAACAAATAGTTATAGAAAACCGGAAGAGGTAGGGATACGAAATAAAATTAAAATAAGTAATTCAAGGGTCTGAGTTATTACACACCAAAAGATAATAAAATAGAAATGACGATGAGGAGTGTGAAGTGATTCTGTTAAACAGCCAATACGGGAAAATGTTGAGAGCACGTCACAAGTGTATTTCATTCAATCAGATGAGTTTTGTTTTAAATGTCACAAAGAGAGATGACACGTTGTCTACAAAATTTGTAGCAATGGTCCACAACCGTTGGCCTTTCACATGGCAGATTACAACAACATTTACATCAAAAACTTACGATAACTCTTTTCATAAATTGTTTTACCATCTGTGCCTTAAAAACAGTTTGTTTTTTTTTTTTTGTTTTTTTTGCTTTTGTGAGCTAACAAAGGAATAAACATGTTTAGACCAAAGCCTGCTGACCTATGCTCCTCGAGGAGTAACAAGGAATAAACAAAATTAAATTGCTGGGTTTTTTTGAGGAAATGAAAATACTAAAGCTTTTTAAGTGCGTCATTAACCGGTCAAAGTACCGAAACTTCAAACTTCCGATGCCGAAGCTCCCATTGTATTGGCAAATGTATCGTCAATGAACTAGCTGAAAACGTTCGGGCTGCCTCAAAAGGTTGACCAAAGTTTTAATGACCCTGGGTTACTCCAAAAAGATTGGTTCCTACTGACCTGCACACACAACTTTGTCAAACGGGATGGTAGGGATGTCCTGTCCGGAAAGTTGCTTTCTTGTACAGCTTCCTTGATTACTCTCGAGGTTAAAGTAACTCTTTTATTATCTAAATATTGGTGAAACTTGATCAAAATGTTTGTCCATATTTGTCCGGATAAATGTGACCTTAAGCGAAGGCAAAAAGCCAAATGAAGCATCTTTACATAAAGTCCCGCGAGCCAGTTCACACTCGAACTTAAGAAAACAACTGCACCAAAACAATAACAATAAAAAAAAAACACTTTTCTATTTTAGCAAATTTTTTTAATGTTCTTTTGTCGGTAACTTTAATTTGATGTCTCAGTCAATAAGTGAGTGTGCGCTGATGTCTAAGTTTATGCGTTAGCGTTTCTCTTGTGTGCGTGTGGTGTCTGTGTATACATGTGTGCTCGTGTGTATGCACAAGTGTTCATGGTGATGTGTTTGTAGGGCTCCTTTGGAGAAATATTGACTGAATAGTTCCGCGTGCACGGCGGAGCATTGGGTGTCCACACAGTGTTTTCTGTATCTCGCGTCATTGATCTGTGACTGCGCAGTTCCGGTCCAGCAAGTCGCGGTGTTTGCCCTGGTGGGATGCAGTGGTGGGGGTCCGCTATTATGTCGATGACATGGATTACCTTCGAGAGTTGTTCATTAGCATAATGATAACCACCCCTTTCCTTCGTATACTCGCTGTTACATTTATGATGTAATAATGTAATAAATCATTAAGTTTCTTTCTTTCTATTTTTTCCTTGTGGGGCATTAATGTTTACTTGTTTTTAAACTTTTCATTCACTCCTTCAAAAGGGACATTTCGATCGCGTAATGTATTATAGAATGGCATGCCTAAGCCAATCAGCAGTCGAAGAAAACATTTTGTAATGCTGCTGACATCTAATGTTGTTCAACGGGCTGTCCGTGAGTCAAAGCATAGACGTGGGTACAAATGCTTCAAAGTCGCGTAGCTGGTTTTCAAAAAAGGAAAAAAAAAACCCACCTGACAACAGTTTGACATGTTTGTTGATTTTCAATGGAATATTCGATTAGCGTAGGCACGCTGTTCTTGTGTGTGGCATTTATATACAGGGCTGACTGTTTTGCCCTGATATAGCCTTAGCTGTTGGCTCCACGTAAAACACAAATTTCCCCCTCCTCGGTGTGAAGTACAAAGTCCTCTACATACTTATATATACGTGCCTTTATAATTTCATTACCAGATAAAGACAGCAATGTACTTTTCGTAAAAGGGCTGTAATCCTGTAAATAGATGCGACATACTAAAGCAAGAGCAGCGTGCCCGAGACGAGATCTGAATCCACGACCTCCAGTCCTCACTGTAACCTTTGCGTCACCCAACGGACCCATTGGTGTGGAATGGATTAGGTAAGTGTATCAATGGTGTGGAATGGATTAGGTAAGTGTATCGATGGTGTGGAATGGATTAGGTAAGTGTATCAATGGTGTGGAATGGATTAGGTAAGTGTATCAATGGTGTGGAATGGATTAGGTAAGTGTATCAATGGTGTGGAATGGATTAGGTAAGTGTATCAATGGTGTGGAATGGATAAGGTAAGTGTATCGAGGGTATAGAGCACAATCTACTACAAAAGGAGTAAACCAAGACCCCAGAGTTCCTGTCCACAGAACGCTGTGATGCGATTTAACTTTCTTTGGTTTTCTTTTTTGAGCAGTGAGTGAGCTTTAGAACTGCTTGTGACAACACACGCATATGCGCCTTCATAACGATCGACTGGCTGGCTGCCGTAAAACATCGATCGCTACAAAAACAAATTTTTATATCTGCAGATCTTCCGGAGGGTAGTGATTTGAGAGGAAGGTCTTTGATCGTTTCGTGTGTGAATTGCACAATTCCTGCTGCCTGATTTGTTTTGCGTCGGTTCGAATGTCGTTGTGTTTCTTTTGACACAGGAAGTAGAAAGAGGACTTTGTGACGGATAATGGAACATCGAGTGGAGATGACAGGGGAAAGAAAAGCAGAGAGTTTCGTGATGTGAGGTGCAGCTTCTGTGGGTAGAGATACACCAAGGAGTCGGCGCGCTTTAGTGGAAGGGTTGCTTCGCTCCCGAGAAAAAGATACAAATTTGGACGATTGATTGACCAAGTCTGGGAATTATTTTTGCATGCCGATTGTATTAAAAGTTTGCAAAGTATGTCCTTTAGAAAGTGTACTTCTCATGGCCGATCCAGACTCTTTGGAGAGAGGACTGAGGAGGGTGTGGTGTCTGAAGATGCCACATTAGACAGGTTTTTGCGAGAAAACAGAGATTTCTGAACTACTGCATCTTTACTAATTAATCAAAAGGCCCCAACTGGACAAATACCAACGAACTTTCGACTCGGTCATGCAAAAACACCGTCATACAAATACTTATTTGTCCGGTTAAAAATGACCATTCAGATATTAAATAATATTTGAGCTCTCTCTCTCTCACTCTGTGTATGAGGGCATGCGTGTGTGTGAACTATATAAGGGAGTTGGGACATGGGGACCTGTCTTGTTTTCCATTGTTGTGTGAATTATTTGAATCGATGCCTACAACAGCGAGTCCTTCCGTATAGTTAATTAACTGTTTTCCTGGGATTAATCCATCATTAAGTCACCAATGACCCCAACAGGCAAACTCCAATAGCTATTGACTGCTGAGAAGTGAACCGTAAACGGATCACTGCATCCAGAGCATACCATTAACCTGAAAGATCAGCCATGCTCTATCTCTCCTCCCACAAAAATGCAGTCCTCTCAAGCGACTGAAAAACGCAGTCTCGTCGATCTGCCCTCTTCTGGAAAGTGAGTTTACAGAAGGTTGCCGCCATCGATTAGGTTCCTCTCTATAGTCGCTGACCGGTTTCTGACCGGAGTGCGATCTGTACCTGATACACGATAATCATATGCAAGTAAGCAAGATTATGTAACTAAATATTTACTGAATAAAGACAAATAGCCGATAGAGTAACTTGATGAGGTGAGGCGTGATTTGAACTGCGTACTATGTCAGTATAAAATTTTAATAGGTATTATGGAGTTGGTGAAGTATCCGGGGCTAAATTTGATGACAGTTATGCAGTGATTTTAAAGTGTCATTAAAGAATATAGAAAAAATTACAAAAGTGTAAAGAATGTATTGGAAATTGAGATTTCTTGCCTTAAAAAGTTTAGTAGGATATTTTTCAAAAGTGAATTTTTTTAAGCTTTTTTTTCTTTTTGAATATATTGTCTAGACTGAACATTTTTCACAAAACTTGTAAATGGGAAAATTATGAGTTTTTAAAATTTTAATCCTATTCACAAAATAATGTCTGAAACAAAAACTAATAATTTTTACATTCAACTATATGATCTTGAAGAAGTATCCCACAGATCCTAGCAGTCTGTGGAGTACACTGTCGGAGGGACTACAAAGGGAGATAATTTAGTAGCAAACATTATCAAACATCTCGCTTACTTCTCCTGTTTGACATGGTGTTCGGAAAGTGCTCATCGTACAGACGTCTATAATCTGTGTTTCTATAACTGAGACACAAATAAGACGAAGCTTTCTGCCTGTAACGGAAGTCAGTGGCAATGTGCCATAGTTTTCTGACATTCGACATTTTATTTTATTCATTCACCCCACGATGGCCATAGTCCTTCGCGCTGAATGCGCTGTCTGTGAAGTCTGTGGTCATCTGTATGGATCCAGTGCCTGCAAGAGAGAGGTGTGGCGGTTAGTTTGTTTGTTGAGCTCTAAAAGCCACCTCGTCAATAGCCACGTGCGCTATTCAAACGTGGTTCCCATGGCGCCACACAAGTGTGTTGTTAGTGATATGCGATCAAAGTGCTAATGGACGATGCAAAAATATCTACCAATTGCTTTTGACATCAGACGTGTACATAATTAATGGTGTTTACCAGGGTTGCCTTCAAATGCACTCTCATAAACGGAAAATATTTTATTATAGAGACAATGCTAGTAAGTTGATAAACGTTAGGGGATGGTTTGATAGTCTGCACAAAGATCGATACGAGAGATGAGAATAACTAGAAACATTTCGCCGATTTTATTTTTGCAGATATGATTCTATTAAGCAAACAGAAAAAAGCCAATAAATATTTGTGGGTGGTCACTAATTGCCGTAGCCGCGATAAAATAAAAATTAAAAATTAAAAAATGCAGCTGCACTCATCACTTTACCGATGTAATGCACCTACGGAAACTCCAGAATTTTATTTTTCAAACTATAAACCGTTATTTCATTTGTGTGTGTGTGGGGGGGGGGAGGATATTGGGACATTAATAACAGTTCAGTTGTAAAGATGACAGTGAAGATTTCTCTGAAATGTCTGAGAGAATGTTTAGTGGTGGAGGCCCTAGGGCTTGTGTATCGAATATTTCTCTCTGTCATGATTTTCGGTCTCTATAGGACTTCGGCAATATGTTTTATAGGAGCTTGCTGACTTTTTTAATTTCAGTTTAAATATCTCTCTTGGTAAATACAGATAATTGATGATGTGTGGCGGAAAACATATACTCATAGAAACAAGCATTCATATTCACACATACATCCATATATATTCATACATACATGTACATATATTCATATAAAACGTCAGATCGGCTACAGACCGAAGTCAACACATCTCCCCATGTTGGGTTAGCGCAGTTCTTTATTTTACCAATAGAATCAAAAGAAATTCCGATTTCGACTGACACCTATGCCACCATCTTCTTCAAGCAAAAAAAGGGTAGCGTGGGGCGTGCAAGAGAAGCTGGGATGGAACAGGGAAATTTTTAAAAGTTTTCAAACTGGAAACATCATATGAAATGAACATCTCAACCCAAGAATAAATTCAGATATGCATGGGGTACATAAAAGGAAATTCACTCCAAACTGAATCTCATAACCTTTGACGAACGATGAAACAGACTACTCGCGCCCAGATCCCCAGTTGAGGCACGTGAAGTACGTGGATTCTGTGCTATCCCTACGCTTCACCCTGCTGTTCTTCTTCCTTCTCAGTTTTCCAGCGACCATTGTGAAGACATTTTTGTTGGCGATGAACGCTAGGAACACAAATAAACCTTGAAAGCCTTGGATCACCGCGAACGCGTAGCCGAGAACGAGGGATCCCACGAGTGACGCCAGAAAGCCCAACAGCCACGTGACCCCGGTGAGCACCGACAGCTTGGTGTACAGCAAGAGGCTGATCGTCTCCGTCTGGCTGCCCGCCAGCCTGGGCAGTCGCTGCAGCTGCACCACGGTGTACAGAACATGACGACGTTGGCGAGGACCGTCAGGGCCAGAGGCGCCGCGAACATGGCCACCCTGACATGCATGCGCTTGATGTAGCAGTTTTCAGATCCGTACCCACTGTCCCCTTCCATCGTCAGCTGCCAGGTGAGGGTAATCAGGACAAAAACGACAGCGACCACAAGTACGTACAGCAGATACTTCTTCGTCATCCCACGAGCATTCACGGAGGTTGCGTGGGACCTGAACGGAAAGGACAGGCTGAAGAACAAATGGAAAGTACAAGCGTTCTGAGACAACATGACGCACAGCCAGGAAAAGTGGGTGGCCAGGCCTACTGCCTCGCACAGCCAATCCGGCATAGCCACGCCGTGGCCAATCTGAAGAAAAATCTGAGCGAAAAAAAGCGAGGCGATGAGAATCATATTGTTTATCCCCGCGATGGTTCGGAGAGAAGGAAAGAATGAGTAAACGAGAAAAGAAAGGAGGAGAAACACTTGAGATATGATTGTGGAAACGAGAGACACAATGTAAGGAGGTGTAAACGTCTCTAAGCTCCTCTGATAATCTTCAAGACACACCAAGATGATGTTGGAAGTTGGGATGTAAAAGTCAGGAGGAGAGAGAACAACAGCTGATCGATGCAAGATGGCCTCGTTACTTTCAACATCGTAAGCGACTTCTGCAAGATCTAGCTGAAGCCAAGGACAGACTAATTGTTGCATGACTGGCAAGTAGGAGTCAGCGCGAAAAGTATTCAAAACATTTTGTAAAGACGTGACGACCTCGTCATCAGAGCGATGAGAGTTGTGATTTGTTTCCCCTGACTCCGCTCCATTAGAACTGCTTTTGATAAGTGAGCGCAAAACACTTGCAGAACATGTTGGCGACGCTCGAAGGTTCGGGACGTGAAGAAGAGCAGCTAACTCCTGCACAACAATAGGAAAGAGTTCCAACAGTTTCGTGTCGACCTCATCTCGATCGACAGAAGAGTGCGGCTGTGTGTCGATGGCCCAGAGGTAAGTCTCCGTTCTTTTGTCTCCAAGCTGCGCTTCCATCACCCTAGTCACTTGAAACTGGGAAAAATTCAGCTCCAAGATCTGTTCAAACACTTCAGAATCTGTGCTGTTCATGCGGAAACCTTGGTTGTCCAGTGAACTGATTATTGCGTACACACAAAAGCGGTAACCAAAGTGATGTGGAGAATCGATGTCTCTTTTGCAGGAGACAGGGAGAGAAGACGTCAGGAATTTCCCAGGAACACACGATACTCGTAGACAAGAATCCTGCAAAAAAAGCAAACAAACAGACATGGACACAATTCTTTCATTAAAGTGAAACTTCGAATAAAGTCAGGCTCAGATGGACTATTCATGAAAACTGCGGAAATGGCCTTCGTCTCTCCAGAATCGGTACATGCCTTCCGATCTGGACTTCAAACTCTTTCGGAAACACCTACTATAACTCGTCCATCCTGTTGTCCTTTCTACACACTCCTATCTCTGTGTTCCGTCATGTTCTTTTATTGCTGTCTGGTGCATGTTCCTTTAAGAATGTTGTGCTTGTTGTTATTTGTGGCAACTACATCACAAGACCTCTTCCCCCACCTTGATGAAATCGACCTTTACTTGAGACCGATTATTCAAGACTTCAAGACCTCACAGGCAGTTAAGCACAGGAACTGGAGTTATGAACAAAGAATAAGCCATTGTCCTGGAGCTAAATGAGAAAATAAAGTGAGAGCGTCTTGTCTCAGTATTTACGGTGTACGACTCCTAGGGACATTGCCTTATGCTACTTCAGGGTTCCCTTTTCCACACCTTCATAAATATGATCCGAGGTAGCTCCTGCTCTTGGTCTCCAAAGAAAAGAATACCAACTCCATGGCTATGAAGCATAAATTATTGAATTTTTTAAAATCAAGAATGTTAAACTGTTAAAGCTCGTAAATATCATCTTCCAGACGTTTGAAATATTGAGCCTCAGCCTCCCACCTAACCCTTCCACCTCCTTAACACTCCCGTACGATTACTTTCGTGGTTTTTCTTCAATACCTTTTGCCAGTCGTAGAATTCCTTCTCAGAACACCGCGGGCTTGTCTCAACGAGTGTCGTTATCGGTATGTCGTCACTGGAGCGATAAGGAGTATAATGAAAGTTTCTGCGCAGCTCCTCCCAGGTCAGGTTAGAATTGCACAGGACGCAAAAAGGATTCTTGTACCACACTGACGACACCCAAACTGGAATCACCATCGAAGCACATGCTCTCTCCAATGCTGGGTCAAAGTAGCCGTAGAACTGACTCTTGTTGCAACGTGTTACCATGACAATGTTGCTTCGACACTGTCTTTGGTGCTTAGCGTAAGCTGGAGGTCTGCCATACTCCACGGTGTTCACCTGGCTGGCAGTGACCTTTGTCTCGACAATACTTTGTGACGTCACTTCCGAGGTGGTGCTTATGTTGCCTGACGAGGACATGATCGGCCATGGTGTGGTGTCGTTCGCCCCGTTACACTCGGCGCAGAAGACGTTTTTGTAAGTGAGGAACGTTCCGGTCTCCGTCACCGGTTGCGTGAACCTGCGGTCAACGCTTGTTGCGTTCAAACAGTTGTTCACCGCCGTCCGGTCAGTGGCGTTGTCCAGACAAGTGGTCACCATCAGAACCTCTCCCCAAGATGGAATGGCGGATCCGAACGAGGTTCGAGAACAGGAGAGTCCTGACCATTTGCTGTGCGCCACCGGCCCATGTCCGGCGTCCACGTACAGGTCAGGACAGCAGTCGGCGAAGAAAAAACACACGTCATCGCAGAAACACTCCGAGCAGGACACAGGACTCTTAGTTCTGTTTCTACACGATTGGCTGCAGAGGAGGTCATAAGCATCAGCTATTCCGCGCCAGAACTGAGTTCCATTTGAACTTATCACCAGGCCTGTCCTTTTGTATTTCTGGTTCTGTTTGGGAGATTCAATGTGCCGAAACTGTCTGTACTACCCTTTGTGAAAACGGGTTTTATCGAAGCCCGGCTGATCTCAGACCAGTCCAGAGTTGTCTGAGCAGAAGCTTGTTTGTTCAAATACACTACAACGCCGGTCACAAAGAAGAGCAGACAACTGCTCGGGGTGAATATTAGCCTCGTTGTCATGGTCTCTGTGTGAAATGTTGAAGGTTGAAGAAAAGGATTGAGTTGTAATGGCTACCACATTTGGTTATGATTATTATTGTGCTTATTAAAATATCCCACAGTTTTTAGGCTTGTACACTGGAATTCCTACCGTCGACTAAAATGCTTAAAGGCTAAATCTCACTTCAGATAAACAGCATTCACTCTACTGAGAGAAGTTTTTATAGGGATGAGAGGGCGCGTCTTCACAGCAACAGTCCTCCGTGTGTGTGTGTGATTGAGGGCAGGTGTGAGTGTATGTCCATGCTTGTGTTTGCTCTGTGTGTGTGTGTGTGTGCGTGCGTGTTTGTGCCCATGAAAAATACGGAAGATAGATGGGCTTGTTTTTCGAACGAAACATCAGTCATTAGCAAATACATTAGATGTCCCGAGTGGATAATGACAATATAGTCTTGATGTCAGAATCAGTGTGAGAGGCCAGCCTGAATAACATCTCCGCTGTTGTAGTCAGAACGTCGGCGACGCATTTCACATTAGAATAATGCGCAACCACAAAGCTTATCAATAATTTGCTATCTAAAGCGGTCTTTAGAGAAAACATAATGATTATTGTCCTTCGGTCTAATGTAATAGCTCTCGCGTGACTTTCGCTAACTCACAGTGAGGTCTGTTTGTAACAGTGTTGGCGGATGTAACAGTGTTTTCGTGTGCGAAAATGAGTGCATGCAGGGTAGCTTTCTATTGAGACGTACAAACAAAAATAGTACACACCCACGCATCCACACACACACACTACATATATCTTTTTCACACACACACACGTGTGCCAGCGCGCGCGTGTACGTTAAGCGAGTTGCTGAGACCTCTTATCAGTGGTTGTGACCTCACTTTCGAGTACCACGTGACCTACGACCAGCAGCGACAGCATCAGTAACGTAACGGATCTCTATGTCACGAACAAATAAAAGGTGACAAATAAAAAAGCTACAGCATTCTCTTACATGAGGAGTAAACCATTAATAATTGCTATCAATTATCAATAATTAAATGCTGGTTGGCGTCAGACTTGTGTTGTATCCCCTGTACTCGCTCACGCAAGCACATATTTGTTTCCTTCAGCATGTATGTTAAATTATGGTAATTGAGGACTACTTGTAGTAATATATCCAGTGTGTACTCATTGAAGCCAGTTCCCAGTTTTGATCTGTGACCTTTCTTTCCCGGTGCCACTGATGTTCATGCCATGTACTGATGGCACCGATGTTGATGTCAATAAAAGTACTGATGCCACTGATGCTGTCATGTGATGTGCTGATGTTAATGTCATATAAAGTACTCTGCTAGTCGGAATAAAAGTGTACGTGGTTAATTATTGGTAGTTATCATTTTGTTCTCTGTTTCCTATTGTGTTAATAGCTGATGGGAAGGTGACTATTTTCCAAAGACAAAGCCCCGCTATCGTTGGTTTTTACACACCCAGTCACCTGTTGCCACAGTCCTGCTCCCTACATGCTGAACAAACTAAAATTCGATTCACCTTGCGTTTCACGTGCTTTGTCTTGTGTACGTTTCTTGTAGCTTTTAACTTGATCACCAGGCTACGATGGCGACATCTGGCGACACGAAACACCCACACGCATGAACACGCAAGCGTGGGCGCGTGCATGCTCCAGTACGACTCCATACGTGAGTAGCATTTTGGGTTTTGCATCTTTTATACGTGTGCATATATATGTTCCACCATAGGAACGGTTGTGTGTGTGTGCGTCCGTTAGTGCGAGCTAGGGACGCCACATTAGCGTTTGTGCTCTGTGCTTTATGCGCATGCGTGTATACACCCACGACGACCGAGATGTGCTGACTGCCCTTTCATGCGTGGTTTATCCCTGGGGTTCGACTTTTAATTACTATATTTCGTTCACAGTCTAGACGCCCATCGTATACAGACCTGCTCCAGATAACGGCAAGTGTCATTCGTTTCCGTTTCCTTCATTCGCCCAGTTGCCTCCCTTGACCCTCTACTCGTGTTGAAATATTGCGTCTGTTTGACGGTGAGTACCTCCTGCAGCATCTTCCTGTGCATCTCAATACAGAATGTCCCACTATTACGACTATGCCAGGTTAGGTTAGTGTGCTCCGTTTTATTTTACTTATTAAGCACATCCTAATGCATATTCAGGACAGGGGATAACCATATGAAGCATTAAACCATAACAGCGGTAAAATTCAGTCTAATATTGATGGTCGAAATGCATGAAAAAAAAATAAAAGGCCATGAAAATATTGATTGCAGCGTAGTATTGAATCAACAGAATCATGATGTGGAATAATGGTGGCAACGTTGTATTGTATGTCTCGAACAGTGACGGAAGCCTGTAAATCTGTATAGGTTCGTGTTAAAGCTCTACTGAGGTGAATTTTCTTTCCTAATGTCAGGATAAAGCATAGAGCAAGATAATATTTAGCCCAAAGCTGGGTGAACAACACCCTTCGTCCCCAAAGTACTCCCTACAAACGTCTACAAGACACTGAAAGAGGTCGACAACACGGTAGTACACAAATACACCTAGTTAACATCATAAGTATGTTATTGTCGCATATTAAAATCCCACATCTTCCATTGGCTGAACCTTTGATAACCTAAACGTATCAATGTTCAGTCCTGATGTCTGTGTGTGTGTGTGTTGGTAACTTTGAGAATAGAAGAGAAGCATGCTGCCATATTTGGGAAACAGAATCTTGCACTGAGCTTTACCCAGTCATTAGGATAAAAAATGTTGCACTTCACTAGACCTTTAAGTTCGGCTTGCAAAGCCGGATCATGCTCGCGAAAAAGGTCGCCTATAAATGCACCAGTCAAGCAGTAAAGACATTTTGCAAAATGGGTGTGACGTTTACGACAGGGAATTGTTTATGTCTAGCATTGACATACATAAATTAAAGTTATCAAGGCAGTCATTTTGTATTTTTCAGGAAAAGCAGAAGCGAAAACTCTCCACTCTACCCCCTTTTCTCTCTTTCACACACGCACATACACAGATACAAATAAATATGCAAGTGCGTACATATACACACATGCATGTATACACGCATGCGAGCTTAGGAACGCACGCACACAAGGTAACAAACGCATGGTAAAAATAACGATTGATGCAAGCACTTTGCAGGCTGAATTCAAAATAAAGTAACGACATCATTTTATTAAATCGAACAGAAACGGACTCTAGAATTGTGCATGTGTTAACTGAAAGAAGCAGATCACTTGTAGGAGGAGAAAAGGGAGGAGGAGGATGTAGGAGGACTGCGTGTAAAGAACGATAATGTAGCAAGAACGATAATGCAGGTAGATAGAACAGGTGGACCCAGAACACATGCCCACATGTTTTCTTTCTCACAGTGTTTTTAACAAAACTAGGCCGCTTGTCTAAACCACATACCGTTTATTTGCTAAGCACTTCAGCACAACACCTGTGACCATATTGGGCTCAGCATCAGTTGAGTATCTGGGAATGTAGTAATCAACAACAAAGAACCCATTACTGCGGTAGACATGAGTTACAACATGAATACATTTCTATTATCTCCCTAATAAATAGTGTGCAGCTCAGCATAAAATTAAAAAGTTCTATTAATCGTAAATACAGCATCACGCCACCCTGCCCTACCGGTATCATGTGATTTTGACTGACAGAAGTTTTCTCGCCATTCCATTCAGATGATGATCAAACAAACAACACTAAAACAACAAACAGCTGCAGAGGCTTCGACTGCCAGACGGGGTTTACTGTACAAATAATAGGTCAAACTTGCCAAATTACTGAACCACTGTATTAGTCTTAATGACCCTCATTTCTCGCTCACGCTTGTTGCCGTGGATGGAAATAGGAAAATGTCAACAGACAGACTGATAGTGTCAACGTTTGTGCTTTTGCTCCCAACGCCATTGCAATGGTGAACAAGGACAGGTCTTCGCTAAGTATTCGTTACTTTAAGTGAGTTACTCACCGTAAACAACAGCCCAACAGTGGCGTCTGTAAAAGTGTTCTGGAGCTCCAAAGAGTAAGTACAGAATTAGTCATAAGACAAATGTGGACAGTTTTTGTATGATGAACGTACAATTCTTTTGTAAGAAGAATGTACGATCAACTTAGAAGGAACTAGTAAACAAGAAAACTATGGTCAGTTCCGTTGAACACTTACGTCCGGAAGAATGTGAGATGTGTTGAAAAAAGCTTTCTCGAATGAGTATTGGAAAAGTGTTTCATCAAGAGAATGATAATATAGACTGATAAGAGAATGGGTCTAAAAGAGAGTTTTGTAGCAGACCAAGAATAAGATATTTCACTGATTATTGCGACTTTTTCTATTAGAAATTGAAAATGTGTTACATCTGCTAATTACCTTGTATAGTCCAGTTTTCTTATGTGCAGATCTATCACATGAAAACCTTTAAAGTCACAATAACATTCATCTTCATCATCGTCATCATCATCATCATTATGGTCTATACCTGATTTTATGTAATGTTTGAGATGTCCTTGAAGATGGTTGTGAATGTGTTTTTCGATGGATTTTTTCAGCGGTGAAAGATTAATCGATAGTTTAATTCCCTCTCCGGATTTGTACATGGGGATAATTTTTGATTATTTTATTTATTTATTTTTTTGGATGGTAGCAAAGTAGGAGTTTCAAGGTACAGATACATGTCTATGTCAAACGCTCTGCCACGCCGGGCACTGAGAGTTTATAAGTAAAATTTTCTTACCGATGTTTGAAGTCTCTCTCTTTCTCCCACCCACACACACACAGGGAGAATGTTACGGAAAGTCTGAGCAATTATAAATTACCAAGACCTTATAGTTTGTCCTGGCAGTTTCTCTCGACTTGACATTTGAAGCTGTTTGCAACAGCAGCATAATGAGAGACATTAAGATGTTAGATGTGTGGAACTGGTTTGTATATATACATGTATAGGCTAGTTCATTGAAGACTTTCCAAAAGTGTTATCTTCTCTGCATTTTGTAAGTTTTTATAGCAGTTTTTCATTTTTAGTGTCTGTTTTCGTAAAAAGGGATATATGTTTCTTTTCCTTCTATTCTGTTTCTTAGATGCATTTCTTTATTGTCTCTAAAGCTTATGGCATTCTAAAGGTCTTTTTTTTTTGGTCGAGATGTTTGGCATTGTGTAATATGTAACAGGTACTCAAGTAAAAAGAAGTCTTATGACAGACCTAAATAAATGAGAAGTACTACTGCTATATTTTACAGCAGTGTCTGTATGGTGTGTGTGTGGAGGGAGGGTGAGCTTTGGAGAGAGATTGTAAACATTTCATGCATTTAGTCTATCTTCTTTAGGTACTTCTTAAACCACATCATTAATATGGTAAAAAAAAGTAGGGGAACCTTGACAGAGGAACATACTGAACAGAAGTCCCGCTTTCCTCAAACACATGATGCCTAAAAAGCTAAAACTATAATATTACGATATGATGCATGGGTTTAGCCTTGCAAAACAGAGATGATTATCAGGATCTGGCCAACGGTTGTCAGAGTAGGTCGTTAGAGTCAGCGGAAATTGGATTTTTTTCTCACCCACGTCTAATGAACATAAATCAGGTACCAGGTGCACCTGTTTAGAGCCTTTACACACCAAGCTCTTTCTTGTCGAGTGTCTCGTATAACGGTCCGCCATTATTTAGCGCAGGTAGAACAAATCACACCTTGTCATTTGTCGTGCAGCTATTAACTGCTTCCACATCCAATAATTATTGTACAGGCGCTCAAAACTCTGAACATTTCCATTTCTTTCTTTCTCTCTCTCACCTCACCCTTCCACCCACACATACATGCACGACGACACACAACAATTAATTATTGACATTACGATCATCTCTGCGTTCATAATTTCTTAATATGTTGATGTGTTCCTACGTGCCTGATGGGGTGAAACAAACTGAGAGTGAATTTTGTTTTTCAGAAACTTTGGCAGCAGGATGACGAAGGCAACGGTGCTAGAGTTAGACGAAGTGATTCGACGTCACGCCTGGGGCTTGCTGCGGAAACGGTCCAACTTCCTCCGCCGTCTTCTTTTGGACGAAAACGACTACAACTGTGAAATTGACTGGACAGCCTTGACCTTTGATCATCACACTTCAAAGTAGGTCAGCGCCCTCGTATCGTCACACGTTGTAGCCTTTATACACAATTAAACACTGACACACCGCCATTCAAAGCACGGACCTACAGAAGTATCTCTGCATGTCTCCGTCATTGGAAAAGTCTTTTCCTATTTTCCTCATTTACTCAACGTCTGTTTCACTGCATTCATGTCACAGTTCTGTTTAATAATCATGTCACAGTTCTTTTTCATAATCATGTCACAGTTCTTTTTTCATAATCATGTCACAGTTTTTGTTTCCAAAGAGTACGTTATCGGTCCGTCTGTCTCGGTACTGGAAAGTTTCGACACTTTGGAAAACTCAAAAGGGAAAGCAATAATAAATAAACTTTAAAAAAAAAAAAACTTTCAGAGTGCCGTGTCCACATCGACAAATTTTATGTTGATTTACTACTCTCGTGACTCGTTGTTGGGTATTCTGATAGAATACTTCGGTCTGCGGTCCCGGATGAGAGTTGTTGTCACCCGGACAAATATAGACGAATGTTTGATTAAGTTTGGCAATGTGTTTATGTAACCGTTATGTAAGCACTTTGCTAAACATTTGTCAATATGTGTCCACGAAGAACGGTCTTTAGAAACCTAACGTTGTGGATACTGCAAATACGGTTTTATTTTTTTCAAAGTTGCCTGAAGATGCGTATCACGTACATCCTGAACTCTATTCACTGTATTCACTCTCTCTCTCTTTTGGAAATAATGTGTTATGGAAAATACTCCGCGTAAATAGCGTGCCAAGGACCTGCCTGTGATGATTTCCCATCAGCAGTAAAAGCCTCTCTCCTCAAAAATAACATGCAGTCATTATACAGGCAAGGTCTATTTACATAATATTCAAAATGCCGACAGCTCGCAGGTGTCCACTTCCCTATATTAACTATATTAATGAACGGTGATCGGTTTGATTGGTTCCCAGGTTTGAGTTTAGACCAGATGAGCGAACATTTCACACCGACTTCGGCACCATCAAAACCGGAACACGATGGGTACCGCTGCATGCATGTGACTTCGAGAACAGGTGAGTAGATCCACTCGGATAATCGTTGCCACGTAAAAGGTAGTACTGTGAACAACTTGTAGATTTACAAGGGGTATCTTTATTGAATCTTTCAATAAAAAAAGAATGCAGCAACGTGTGACTGCGGCAGGTGGGTGGCCCTTGAAACCTACGCAGATCCACACTGTTTAACCGCTAATCGTCCAATGTGGTGGACATATTTCTATCGATTATGAGTCGGTCATGCTTCATGGCTGGTATAGTTGATCCGGAGCATGTTTATTTTATCCGTTCATAGGTGTTTCCGACTGATCTAAGTGAAAAAATACTACACAGAAGATATTGCAGAACACACTAACTCTGGTAATTTGAGACTGTACCGATGAAAAAAGATAGGGAGAAAGAACGGAGCAAGTAAACGACAGCTGCAGGGAGAAAGTGAAAGATGTAGAGAGACAGAACGCGAGTGGGATACTTGGGTGCTTGGTGGATGGCACCACATCAATTTTTATCTCCCTCATCACTGGAAACTTCGTGTTCCTGTTGTTGAACATAAGCTGTCAACCTGTCAGCTAGAGAAGGGATATCATGAGTAGTATTTCATCGTTTCACCTCACCGGCGCTATAAGTTATATATTGACTAAAACGAAGCAATCGATCAAAAGTTGACAACAAATAATATCACAGCTGGAACAGTTAGCAGCAGAAATCAACCCGGACAAAGTCGGGTGACCTTGCCAGTATTACATATGAGACTGGAATAAAGAACAGCATAAAAAGGACGAAGAAGACTTCCCTGTAGCGCAGTGATACTAAATAAATCGCTTTTTACTAATAAAGTACACCACAACACGACCTTAAGCCCTTGGGTTGAGATCTCGTATCTGGAAATGAGTATTTTGCCATAAAATCGCAGCACTCCTGTCAAAAAAAGAAGATCAAGGATGAAGACGATGAAAGATCTCTGATGGTTGTTGCTAGCTGGCACTGATTTGAAACTCGTGAACAGACCCTGGCTTGCTGATTTCTGAGTCGACTAGCCGCCATATTTGTACTCTTGCGGAGATAGTCTCGGTATTATTTTTATGTTGTGCTAATGTTGTTTCGTAATTTTTTTAATAAGCTATCAAAGCTGGTTTTGTTGTCTTAAACTGCTTTTTTTTTTTTATTTCACTTCTTAGTAGTCAGGTGTCATTATGTTCATGTGCCATCCTGCTTGTAATAACAAGGCTTCGTGTGATGACTTCAAGTTATCCTCTCGCAGGATCTTTAGTTTCAGACCAGTGCTTGTAGATGAGCACTGCACGAAAGTGGATCCTGAAACCAAACTTTAAATTCCAATCAAAGTTGATCGATTTGTGTGACATCTACTCTTTGTCTTGCGTCTAAAGAACATAATTTATTTACATGAAAAGTCATGTCCCCATCTCCCCCATATTTTACCCCTATGGCAATGTTCTGTAAATGTGTCTTATAGATAGTGATCTTTTCATCCTTATTTCAACCAAGTCCTTCATGAAAACCTTTTATGTCTCAATATCAAAAGTCTCTCAAAGGAGCCGAATCCAGATATTACTGAAAGGGAAAAATTTCACATCGCTGTAAATGTTTTGCTATTTGCAGGACAGGGAAACGCTTGTGTCAAACACATCGATTTTCAGCGTGTTCCCTATTCAAGTCAAAACATTGTGGTTAGCTTTGGAATCGACCAGCTTCATGCTTGACTGACAAAGCTTGAAGAAAGCATAAAAATGTATTGTCAGCTGCTGTCTTCGACAGCATTCTCAGCTGCTTTTGTGACTCGCTCCTCCACCCTTCTTAGTTCCACCGTCACACGATATCCCCAGGATCCTTTCATATACTTTTTAGCTGAAAGTCAGAGATGCAGGAGTTTCGAATAAAAATGCTTTTAGCTTCCATTGATGTAGATATTCAATGGACCTTTGAGACAGACATGTCAACATTCACACACGAAAACACTTTCGCTTTTTTTTCTTTTTTCTAACGACCAGTTTCTTTAAACAAACAAACAAAAAAAACCCCAAAAACAAACAAGCTTTTTTTTAGCTTTAGGTGTACAGCTACTGGCGTGTGCAAGTGTGTCATTGGTGGTTTTCGTGACGGCCATCATTAAGACATGTTCCTAGTTCACTTGGCAAATTAATTCTCTTCTTGGTTATGTCACTGCAAGCATTTTTGGCATTTTGGGTTAACTCTTTATTTCATGTACTTTCACCATCTTGTTTAGGTCTCTGCAAGTATTTTAGACCATCATGCATCATAAATCTCAGCAAGTATTAAAAGCCATCTTGATTAGTCTAACGAAGTGTTTTCTGCCACGTACTTGGTCAGATATGTTAGCATTTTCAGTCGTCTTTGTCAGGTCGGATACAAAACAGTCACACACGTTCCGAGGCAACCGACAAACGACTACGTGGGTTGCCTGTGAGCTGTCCGAGTGTTACACCATCGCCAACGCTGTGGATGTTAGCCTTAACATCCCAAACAAGTTCCTCCATTTGCGAGCAGGTCGTGACACGAGTCTCAAGATCTCCAAGGTGAAGGGCAACGTCATCAAAGAGATTCTCGAATGGGAAGTTAACTCTCAGGTACTGCCAAAGAAATAATTAGTCATGTGTGGTCAACTGTGTCCCTCTGTGTGTGTGTGTGGTGAGCATGAACAGATTCTAAAATCTATAGAGACAATAAAATGAATTTCATATTTCACTTGTTTCAGTGCATAAATCAGTAATTCCTGAGTAGAGGGTTCACCATGACGCATTTTGAAAAGGTCGTGATGTTATCAGATAACATCTTGGTAGATCAGTTCTCCCAAATATATTAGTATGCTGACTGAATGTATGTACGAGTGTCCTTTTTATTTATTTATTTTAACATAGGCAAAATCCCCACGTTTGAAGTCATAAAAAATCAAGCTGACCATATGTAGCAAGATAGAACATTCTTTTTAGAATAAGTTTGTTTAGTCCAAACTACCAAGATGGCGTCTCATGCTGTCTTCACTACAGAGTACTCCTTAGTCTTTAACCTTGGTAATAAAACACTATACGAGCTGGAACCCCTGACTCTGATTTTTAAACTTTGGTTGTTTTTAACGCTATGTGGATGAGGGGTAGGCAAGCAGGATTAAGAAGAACGTATAAATCTATTTTTAAAAAATTAATAAATTCAATAAAATCAGTAAGTTAAACATGAAGCCCGGCCTTCACTAACTCTAGTCTTATATTAGGTCGAGACTGCTTTTGTCATCACCGGATGGTAATGAAGATGCTGGTTGATCGGCAGGTTGAGGTGATGCCGTCGTGGCGAGCGCATGCTCAGCTGCTGGCACGTGAGACCTGTTACATCATCGACTTCGAGGTGCGCACGACCTTGACCTTGCCCACTGGAGTACTGCCAGTCTTCTTCAAGCGGCGGTCAGACAACACTTTAGCATTTGAGGTATATTAAATCTCTTGCAAACTTTACTAATTGCAGCAATGAACGATAGATTAAACAATTTTTTTCTCTTCTACCTTGAGACATATATATATACTGATCCATTGCTCTTACCTGATGTTAGTTCCACTAATCATCTGATCAGTGAAGTCAAATAGAAGCAGAAAAAGCATGATCAAGTGAAAATGAAAACGACAAAAATGCATTATGATATGTCTTTTAAGAGCGATTATAGATGTTTGAAGTCATGGCTTGCAGACTGGTTGATTTCCCCACGACAACCCCTCTCAGTTACAACCCGATTTTGGTGGTTTTTAGTGAGTCTTACACGCGGTTTTACTGTACTATGACAACAGCCACAAACATATAAACCATCGGTTCTCAACCTTTTACTTGTGGCTTCCCCTGATAAGCAATGTAAGCTGGTATAAGAAACTTTAAAAAAAATGACCACTTCGTTATAAGCACGTATCGCCCCCAGGGGTTCCATAGAGGTTTCTGAATGATATATTTTTAAAGGTCATGACATCCTCAGATGCGGAGCCTGAATCACTGCTTCCTTAAGCTTATTAGAAATAGAGGTAAGAATATCAGGACAGCCAATGCATTACGGAACAGCTGTCTTCTCGACCTAGTGTCAGCTACCAAGATGGTGTGTCATATATTGTCTGGGCCACATCATTCTCCTTAGTCTCTGTGATCAAACTCGAACTCTTCTATAATTACCAGAAAACAAAAGCAGATCTGTAGTACTCCAAAGTAAATCGTGTTTTTATTTTCAAATAAAGTGAACATAAGACATCCAAAAACTTGCCTGTCATGCAGGTCAAAGTTGAGGACTTTGAAGAAGCCTTCAAAAGCGAGCAAGAGGGTGGAGCGCTGAAAGAACACGAGAGTCCACTGGTACACACCCTGATGCAAACCACCATTGACCAGGAGGGCAAAGGTCAGTCGTCCAGCAAGCTGCAGCTGCTGACCAGAGGCACCAGTGTGTGTGTCGCCTGGTCCGACCAGAAGGTGGACATCAAGACCTTTCCTTTGTCGGTATCGGACGGAGACGACAACGACGTGCAGTCCGACAACAAGTACTTGGCGCAGGTCTGACAGCTGACAAGTAATTATCTACAGTCTTGGGCTCGGATTTAACAGTTGTGTCTTCAGCTCTTTCCCCTTGCCGAATGGGCATTCTGCTCATGAACCACTTTTTTTTAATTCAGTGATGGAAACCGTACTTTGTGGTACTGGGTGTGTAAAGGTAAAAAATGAAAACAGTAGCCGAATAGCAAACTTTAAGTGGTTCAGCTTGTCAGTGTGCAGCATGCAGACTTCTAAAGAAGGCACAATATAACCTTTTTTCACCATCTTTTACTTACCCTTATCATTAAGCTACCCATTACTGGGTGGACAAGGGTAGTTTGACCAGCTATATAGTGTGTATGTTTTACTGTATCCAAATTATTTCTTTCCAAAAAAAAAAAACCTTCAACAGTACCATCACCGGAGAATATTTGGTATTGACAATTATGTCGTGGTAACCTTTAATTAATCACTACTTACATTTGTCTCAAAATCGAAATCTCATATACCTGTGGGTTAAACTCTGTATGGTTGTAGATTTAGTTTACTGCAGGGTTTTCAAATATATCCTTTATTCTGAATATTCATTTTACAAATTCGATAAACTGTCAGTAACCTAAAAGTGCATTCTTATTTGTCTTTAAGCATATTATTGTTATAGTTCACTTGTAATCATATTAGAAACTGTATCCTGTACTCTTTTTTTTTTTTTTAAATCTCTTAATCATACATTCCCTAAAATCAACTCTTGATAAAGAATTAGAAATGTCTTCATGTTGTGCAAAGCATCCCTACAAGTGGCAACGACAAAAAAATAAAATAAATGCATTTCTCAAAAATGAATTTAATATACTCAGATAATAACCACCATGCCTTAACCTGTTCGCTGTTGGCTTCTGGAAACTAGCTCCGGGACCTTACATATTCACAAAAATGCTTTATATGAGTACTACTTCATTCAAATTTTGTTTTCAGTCCTATTCTCTCAGTCGGCTTTATTTTGCAGAAGTTAAACTAAAACTGAACAGGTCCTCAATATAAAAATCTTTGAGCATTTGAAACATGCCAACAGTAAAAATCCTAGATGTTTTTATTTTAGAATGTTCATTCTTTAAAAGGAAAGCCAAAGTCTTTCTCTCCTCCATCAGCCCATTCAAGGGGCACAACAATTAGTGTCTGTCACCAGTGAGGGTTGGCTGTCCTGGGTTCAGCTCTTGTCTCGTGCACATTGTTCTTTCTCTGCATTTACTATCTGTTTACAAGGCTGGCTGCCTTGCTGTGATATAGCTTTAGTTGCTGGGCGTAAAACACTAATCTCCCCCTCCCCCCATCTTTCAAACACACAACCACAAAACAGAGTTTGTGGGAAGCAGTACTTTCTGAAAAATAAAGGCTTTAAAATGTCCTTTTAAGAATTATTAACAATAGGACTTGATAAAAAGAAAATATCTCTCTTGAGAAAATATTACAAATATATAACAGATAATTTGCAAGATGTGTTTATAATGTTTTGGAAAAGAAACGTGGAAAGAGAGATGAAAGGAAACGGCTGGATATGGGGTCACCTGGAGCGGGTTTCAGCCGATCGACATCGGGGGCGGACTTTGGTTGAGACCTTATGTGCAACCTGATGCACGAAAAGGAATAGATAGATAAATAGTTTATAATGTTGCATCTGGCATTCTTTGTTAGTTACATTGCTACATACTACATGCCTCCTACATCAAACAAACATGATTTCCTAACATTTGTCATCCCTTCTTGGCTCTTTGTATGATTGTCTCCTGATAATTGTGAGTTTCTCCTTGTAAAGGATGGCCACTGCCATTTAGAATGTCTGCATCTACAAGTCGCAGCATGTAGCAATACGCCTAGCCTTTGCTCGGCCGATGAGGTAGAGCACGTTTCCAAATCAACAGAGTGAGGAGGACCACAAGAGAAAAATGTAGAGAAATTTAGTCAGAATAACCGTGGAAAAAATAAAAACCACTTAAAAAACCTAATAAACTTGTCTATGAAAATGAGAAAATGTAGGTTAACAGTGTATAAGTGTATCAAATTTACATGGCATTATGAAATGTTGTGATAATGCTAGCTGTGACTTAACTGTGTACTGGTGTAAAAAAAAACAAAACGAGGAAAATGGTTTTGAAATATATGCAAGCAATATCTAGTTAGAAGTCAAACCTGACAAGAATTTGCATTTTTATAAGCTTAAAGGTTAAACGTTTTTCATATTTATGAGACTCTCCATTCTTACTGTTTGTTACCTAATTTCTTTTTGTGTCTACGATATGTTTGTCTCTAATAATGTCTGCATAGTTGTTTCTTTTTTCTGTCCTTATAATATTTTGTCCATATCTCCTACTGGTCTTGTATGCTGAGAGCATGCTCCTTTATAAGCGTGATTATTCGCTATATAAATAATACATTTATTATTATTATTATGTCACAACCAAATATAGACTCAGCCAGCAATTTCATGGGCTGAGAGGAGGAGGAGGCTGGAAGCAGAATTGTTATGGGGCTCTCGTGGTTTTGCGGAGGGTAGCCCGGCCACCATACCTCATCTATCCCACATAACACTCATTCCCTTCAAAGCCCTTCTTGCAACCCGTACCCAATCTTCCATTCCTTTACCACCACTAGCACACCAGCTCGATAGGAAAGAAATTAATTACACAATGGAAACATAGTTTAAAAAATTAACTACACGCATGATAAGATGTAAATGTATTGTGATAATATGAGAATTTTGAATATGCCAAGAGTGAATATATGAGACATTTTTAGAATTCATGTTTTTTATTCTTTAAAATCAAAACCAAGGCTTACCACTTTTAGTCTTTCTCTTCTCCCTCAGCCCATTCCAGTACCCTCACCCATCCATCCCTCAAACACACAATCACAAAACACAGTTTGTAAGAAGCAGCACTTCCTGAAAAATATATTTCTTTAAAGTGTCTTAGTAAGAATGGTTAGCAATAGGACTATCACAGACTAATTTAAAAAGAAAATATCTCTCTTGAGCAAAAAAGTCATGTAAATATATATATATAATTTGGAAGGAGAAATTGTGTTGATAATGTTGTGTCTGTACATCATGCTTATTAAACAGACTTTCCTTTGCTAGTTACTAAGCAACATACAACATTTCTCCAACATCAAAGAAACATGATTTCTTATCATTTCATATCCCTTTTGGGGTCTTTGTGTAGTTGTCTCTACTGATAATTTTACATAGTCACTGTCCTTGGTAAATTTTTAGTTTCTCCTTGTAAAGGATGGTCACTGCCATTTAGAATGTTCCTACTTCTGTTCATATAAGATTTTTTACCCCCTCCTGTTCTAAAAAATTCTTTGACATCTGCACCATCCAGTTCGCTATCTTTTTCATGAGCATGATCTAATCCCGCATCAAGAAAGAAGGATATTGCTGATGAAATATAACATGTTAAATTGTAAGACAACTTACAGCCTCCCAGTCCAAAATGTTTTGTACAGTATCAAAATACTTTCTCTTAAAATCTTCTTAAACAGCAGTGGAAAACCAAGGCTGCATTCTTGTTTTAAAAATAAGCTAAAAAGTAGTGTGGTATCAATCTTTCATCAACTTTCAAAAACAGAATCACTTTCTCTCAAGGCTCAACAGTTTTTGTGCTCTGTTCAATTCTGTAAGTCTCTGAAGCCCTTCCTGGTCTTTCTGCTTAACCTCCAGTTTTTTTCTCCTTTCTTCTTCCTCATCCTCCAGATTCTTTTGCATTTCCTTCCGCCACTGCAAACAGCAGCAGCGCAACACTTATATAACCACATGTGTGTATATATGTCAAAACAATTCCACAGTGTAACTAAAAGAAGCAAAAATAGATGACAATGAGAAGAAAGAGGATATATCCAAGTGATATTTAATGAAGTGAAACGGTAGAGGTTAAAGCAATGAAATATTTTGTCTTACTGCACATGAATTAAGCTTGCATATATATTGATAAGATGTTATCTACACAAAAGCTTCACCTAGTTAATTTTAGTTTAGTCCTTGTTACTCCTCAAGGTGCATAGGGCCGCAACAACACCTCGCAGCCCTCCTCAGTTGGGCCCATGTGGTTCCAATATCCTTTGCCTCCCTTCCTACTGTTCTTTCTATACTAAACAGTTTTTCTATACTTCTTCATTAATTTTATCCAGTGCCAATAAAAATTATCTACAAGATGTAGATCAACACTTTCCCTCTATATATGAAAGTCAAAAACAATGTTTTTTTATAAATAAAAAGCAAAACAAGGCATGACACAAACCTGGTCCTCAACAATTCGGCGAAGGTCAAAACTGGTGCGCGTGTTGTAATTCACAGGTGGCTGTTGTAAAGTAGAGGCCAAGTCCAGCTCTTGTCTGCATCAAACACATACTTTAATACACATCTACTTCTCTTACCCCCTTTTTCTTCCATCACCAACCTTTACAATCGTATCCATTTTCTTCTATGTTAAATGATTTAAAAAAACAGAATTCATTCAACATTAATCAAATGCATAGAATCCTTTTTGAAACTGAGGTGATAATGTTTATATGAAGTTTATAAACATCCTGACTTTAACTCTCAAGCCTTGTTTTGAGTTAGTTTATTATCAGTCACTTAGATCATGCTGTCTACAGATTTCTGGCCCATATATATTCTTGATTGCTCTCATACTTCAAGCAGTATTGTGTGTCCACTAATTCGCAGGTCCTTGGAGCTTGCAGCACAGAACCAAGTCCTATACAGCTACATTTTGATTGTTATCAAAGAATTTTTTTTCAAGTTGGCGATTACCTTATTTTTAATCTTTTTCATAAAATGATATTTGGCTTAATATGGAAAATTTGAACCCATTATACATTGCTTTATCATGACTTTGAGTGATCTTAATGCTACATAATGAACACATGACAAATGTTCATGTGTACAAGAACTGACAAAATAATGTACCCTGAGGCTATACCAACTAATGTAGACCAGTCTTACATTGTTTAACTATTTAAAAATGGGTTACACTCCAGAGGAACTAAAGCAAAAAATTATGCATTTTTTACACCAATCAAAGGTCATATTTTGTTGAAGATCAATTCATGTAAAAGAGTTTGGACATAAAAAGTGCCAGAGGGTCAGTACATTTCATATTTTATTGGATAACCAGTTTTCTGAATTGTTACAAGCTACAACTTACTTCAGTGAAGTGCGTAGAGATTGTTTATGAGAGGGTCTGTGGTGCAGCTGCTTCTTAGCAGCTTTCTGATGTCTAGCTTTTGGCGCAGACAAGTCTATAGGTGGTGGAAGAGGGGGCAGGTATATCACTGAGAGACCTGCACCGATTCTAGATCCTATGGAGGTGTAATTTTCTGTGGCTTCTTTTCCCAGGAGCTTCTCAAGGTTTGTATGAACCTGTTACATGCAGTGAAAGATAATGAGTCAAAGTACTGACATATTAATAGCATAAGTTTCTTGCATTTGGGGTTCATAAAGTTATTTGCAGCAATACATTCAAATATAATTCACTTAATTAATGTTTACCATGTGTCATTGGTTTGCTGATGCTTGTTTCTTCCATGGTTAACTGTCACTTTATTTGTAGTCTTTTGTGTGCAGCACACAGAGTGCACTTCCACACAAAGACATTTGCTTACAAATTTTCTTCTTACTGTTATTATTGTAAAAGGCAGTTTGTAGACAGTTCTAGCAAGAATTCTTGGCAGATTTGTGAGTATTAAGAAAGCTTGTAGCAGTACTAAAAGTATGAGGAGCAGATACTGTATTTTTCAGTTTTGACACTTCACCTGCCCAACTTGAAGTGCCTCCAAACACGACTATCCTTCTCCATAGTATTAACACGCAGCAGTGCATTCCATGCAGTTGTTCGTAGACCCTCCTTTGATTTGTCTCCCTGGAGGCAATTAACAACTTTTACCAAAGCCTGGATGGCTCCAAAACGGACCCGCCAGCTCCAATCATTCAATCCTTCTGAAAATATGTACAATAACAACATGACAATGCACCTCATGCGTTTGAGTTCCACACCTCAAGAGGAACTTTTAGAAGATCCTTTGTACAAAATTATGGGTTAATATTAAAAATATCCAAGTCAAACATGAAATCGAATATACAAGTACCTAAAGTACACAAGCGCTAATCAAAATTGTGTACATAATTTCTGACACCATTGAAAGCTATAGCCAACACTAAACACTTATAGAGCTCTAAACTTTAATTTCTAATGTTAATGTTTTATCATAAAAGTGAGTCTACTTTTGTGCCATCGGAGATGATGTTTCAACTTTTTTTCAAAATGTAGTTTTACAGGAGTTTTTTTCCTCATATTATTTGAAACAGTATCAAGTAATGACCTTACCCCAACATGCTGAAAATAATTCTCAGGTAGGAATTAGTTTTTGAAACAAACAAATAAAATGTACGAAAATTCAAGGCAAGACAAACTGAATGAAACAGTAAGCAGGACCATAATTTAATCAACAGGAAAATAAAATCTGGTCTCCAAGGGAAAAAAAACGAACTGCACACAAAGTGAACAGCAAGCTCACCCCCATCGTGTGCTTCACTGACAACATGGAATGTTGCCAGGTTTAAAAGGCCTGCGCTGGGCACTTGGTCTGTGGTCACCTGATGATGGTAAGGATCTAGCATTTCTTTGTGAATGCCAACTAATGCCATCTTCTGGATACTAGCTGATCTCCCATGAATGCAAATATTGGCTAGCATATCAGCGTACGTAAAGGCCACCTCCCAGTTCCAGCCATTAATACCAGGCAAATCTGTCAACTGAAAACTGTACTTTCTGAGATAAAATGAAACTGATTTATTATGCCAGCAATGATCCTTTGAATACTGTTAGTATTATAGTTATGAAGTAAGCATGTCACTGCAACAGGACAACATAAAGAACTTGTTAATTTCTTGGACTAACATGGTCACCTTTTTTCAACTTATGTAACTAATGATCTAAGTGAGTGTAAAAAAAGCATTAACTTAGTCATTGTTTCAGTTATAATTCTATTACCCTTACTATCCCTACTAGCAACAATGATATTTCATTTGTACAGTGCTTTGCCCCACCACGGAAAGTAGACTCAAGGTACTTTACATAGGCAAACATGAATATACTGAAGGCACACAAGCACTTGCTATCAGCAGGCTTCAAGTACACCTTATAAAGTTAGTCATTATCATTCATACACACACACACACGCACACATACAAAGTGGGAAAAAAAAAAAGCAGTGACGTCAAGCCTTGTGAACAAGTGTCACATCTAGAGAGGAATCTGAGAGAGTTGAAATCTGAACCCATGACACCCAGTTATATAGTTACATAGTTACAAGATTTTCACTATTATTATGACTGGCACTTGTTAGTTTGCACTTAAATGCACCCAGATTTTTGGAAAATGTTAGGGCAAAACGAGCATTAAACCCTTGTTAGTAAAGAACTTTGACCCAAACAGTGGCAACATGCCATTGATTCACTTACTGGAATGTTGGTAAATGTTGGTACAGAACTAGCATTAGACCCTCTGTTGGTAAAAAATTCAGAGCCAACTTCAGGTCTAGTACCAGTGCCTACAGCTGTGTCACTTCTAGTACTGCGCTGCCCTGAGTCAGTGGACAGCTGTTGGAAAAAATTTGCTGTGTGTAGATATTTTTTGAAAGGTCCAGACTTTTTATTCTTGCCATCACCATGCTGAAGCTCAGGAGTAGTTTCATCAAAAGACACCTGCAAGTAAAAACTAACAATTTATGTTAAGAAAAGCTTAAAGAAAATAAGGAAGAAACAATACATCAAACCATTAACTTATTTGAGACACAAGGGTGATCTTGAGGTAATGAGCTTGAAACATATGAAATAGCTTTATTAAAATATGTTTTGAAAGAACTATTAGACTAAAAGAATGATGGACATGAAAAATGTATCAAATAAGAAAGAATAATTTATTACCTCCTAAAACCACCCTAAACATGCACTTTTTTGTAAATCCAAAAGGAATGAGTTGTCCTGTTTTCTAAGAGAATTTTGAAAAAGATGTGTTTGAAAATGCTTCAGCTAGCATAATTATTGATTTTCCATGTTCCATGTGTGTTATAGGCTATGGAGGAAAAGTAATAGGGAAAGCAGGTACCAAACTCACAACAAAATGCCCCAAGATAATGGCTAACACCACACTACTCAAAAGCAGTGACAAAAAATTAAGTGGACTATCTAAATCTTTAAAAAAATATTAACAAAGAAGAAACAGTGTCCATTTGATAACAAAATTATCTGTAGCAAAATGCCATAAAAATGAGTCAATTTCTATGAAACTTCCTACCTCACATGACTTTGTTGGTCTGTGTTCAGATGATTCCTTCAAAGGAATATCTTTGGCATAAGGTGATCCCAGAGTCTCAGAGGAATTCTCATCCCCTGTCTGAGATGCTGAAGTACCTTGCTTGCTGGTTGGTGAGCTTCTGGAACAGCTGCTGGTTGTGACTGATTGTGATCTTGTTGCCGATGTCAACAACCCAAACTTCCTGCCTTGATCCCCTTCCTTGCTGTGTTCATATATGTCACTAAGAGAAGGCTTGAAGCTGAAAAAACTGTCCTGGGAACTGAGTTGTTTCTGTATCACCATATCATTGATGCCATTACTACTGAAAGTGCCTGCAGTTAAAAGTAAAAGTGTGCAATCATTTCTACCCTTGATCTGACTGCTGATAGTTTCTAAACTAGAATCATACATACGCAAATTTTGCTTTTTCGAACCCCTTGTAACACTGCATGGTGAACTAAGCCATCATTTTCTTAGGAATTAATATTTTAAACTAAGTGAATTTTTTTCTATGGAAGTAAGACAATTCTTAAGTTTGAAAAAGAAACAATTGTTTAAATATTAATAAGAAGTCAGTTATTATGAGATGTATTAAACAAGTATATGACAAAGAAATTGTACAGAAGCATGATAGAAATCTCCAGTTTTAATGTTAGCTCAATCCTGACAAATGAAATTTCAACAGTAGATAGTTGTTGAATGCAAAATTTAGAAATAAATGCAAGTCCTCATGTTGTTCGGCAGCAGATGTTCACGCCCTACTGAACCTGGCATTTTAGTATGTCAGAATTGATGAAAGGAATAACTTAGATTTTAGCAATTTGCAGATTACTCAACTGATGACAAGAATTTATAAATAAGCAATTATATATAAACAAGATAGGAAACATTTCTTTTTATAACTCCAGAGCATGTTTGTAGGTGCCATGATCTTTACCTGAATGGCCGTAGTGACTGCCAAGATGTGGTGTGAGAAGGTGGTCTGTGGCCCACACTCCCTTTGCCAGGTTGTGGAGTACCTTCATGGCGGCTATGCTGCTCCTGGCTGAGTCAGCCAAAATGTTGAGAGCAATTACGCCATCCACCCTTCAATGAGACAAAAGGATCCTATCTGTATCTAAGCTGTCTCATGACTGCAAAATTTTGATAACCACCCCTAAGACCATTTCAAATAAAGGGTTGGTCAAAATAATGTCAACACTAATACAGACTGCGGTATCATCTATTTCCCATGAAATGCTTGTCCAGGCTTTAATTGGTGCTGTTGCTCACTGGTTTTTATATGTTGAACATGATGGTAAACAGTTTAAGAATGTCTTGTAAATAATCTTGCAAATATGATGCATGTTTTGTGAATAAATGGTTTCTACCGTATAGGTGTAAACATAATTTTGTCTAACCTTCCATAGGAAGAAAATCAATGCAATAAAGCCAAATTCTCACAGCTTTCTTTAAACAGAAGCAAATACTATAACATTACCAGCTCTCATTAGCCAGCCCAAGACCACATTTTGCCAGTGCCTTGAGTGCATCCTGGATTCCTCCACTAATGGAATTAATGCACCTCCACAAATCAAGAGCATGCCAGAGAGTTGGTGACAAATCATGGACACTACTACTGATGGCACCACTGTGAGCTGCAAAGACTTCTTTGTTTTTCGTCTCTTTCTTGTCCATCTCTTTGGTTTCCTATAGAAAGATAAATGAATTATCGAACGAATAAATTCTGTTTAGAAACTTTTCCCCTATAACTCTTTGTGAATAAAATTTTATACTACCCGAATCTGCCAAGCAGACAACCATGAAAATACTTCCATGATATTGTAAGACATGAAAATGTTAAGAAATGTTGGATATGTTTTAATGTGAAATTTATTATTCTCCAGTATTAAAAAAAGTTTGTCATGTGCAGCTATGGCCTCTACCATGAGGGTCTCATCATAAAAACAAATGTTACAAATCTGTCTTTTTTTATCATTTCTTAAAATTACGTACCAAGTTAACTTTATCTTCATTGTACTTAGGTATGTTGTGTAAGTTGTCTGCTTCTTTCACCTCGCCAGCGTCAATAACTGCATCCGCAAGGATGATTTTTGACACTTCGATGATAAACCGCAAAGAAAGAAGAGCATTTGGGTAAGGGTCGTAGATGTGCTGGAATCCTGCAAGACCTATAAAATTCAAGATAAATTATCACACATTATTTACATTTTCCAAACATTAATCATTTATATTTGATAGGTTCTATCTGAGCAGGTAAAAAAAGAAATTTCTAAAGATTGCCAGAATATTCCCTCAGCCACCTATGCAGTCAAAAAAGCCATAAACACTGGATCTACTCATGATCAAGTCAAAGTAAAGCTAAAGAAATACAGCTGAACAGAGTTTTAAAAGGAAAGCAAAAATCAATCATCATTTTTTTAATAGAAACATTTTCACAATAAATGAAGACCCTCATGACAACACTCTACCAAACTAGTTCGGTAATCAAAGTACTCAGCTTATGATTGCAACATGTACCAAATATAACTTGGAAAAAAAAGATACCACAAAAATTCTCACCATCTGTGTACATAAACAGTCTATTCTTGAAATCAGAATGGCCCTGCAGTTGACCAACCATGTGATGATAAAAAAGACGCTGGAATACCAACTGACCCATCTGCATATCAAAAAATAAATGCCTTCATAATTACTTAACATTAAAAAGAATTTCTTTAAGGGATGATATAGAATTGCTGAGATAATACATGCACGAAACAAAGACAAAGTGAAAGAGACTATAATAATATTAAAAAAATTATTGGTACCTTTAACAATTTAATTTCACTTGTGCGGAGGTATTGCTGGTAAAATGCCTCTGTTCTGAGCCAGTAAAGCATGATTTCAGCCAGAAAGAAAAGTGCTGGGATTTGATACTTGCCAAGAGGTGATATGTCCAAAGATGCTATCAGAACATCCAGGCATTCTGTAAAAATAGGCAGTAGGAAAGGAATTCTAAATTTAAAAAAAAAAAATGCAGCTTACTGTTACTATGGAATGTATACCTTAATTAATAAACTATTAAGACAGGTGACAGACATTTTATCAACCATAACTAATGGAAATGTGTTGCTTCTTACTCATAGTTGTCTACTCAAATGCTTATAGTACTATGCTTAATAATGCCAACTAAAGAGAATGAGAAGAGAGTAGCCCACCTTCCTCCATCTGTCCTTTGCATTGTGCCAACATTGCAAGTTCTGTCCAAGCCATTGGCAAATTCACATGATCACCCATTCCACAGTTTCGTATTCCTGCTCTTCTCTAGGGTTGGCGGAGTCACCCAGAAAAATAATTTTAATACGAATAACTTTAGTTAGATTTCAGTCATTTGCAGATTACTCAAGCATAAATCCAACTTTGGCTAACCGATGTCAGTATTTATAAACCATAACCTTAGATTCTTGTGTTATAGATATTGCTTTTGTTTTACTAATCCCACATTGACACAATTTTATGAATAATTACTTTCAATCGGTTATTTTAAAATTTAAATTACAGAGTTTAGAAATGATCAAGTCTGAAGAAATAGATACCTTTGCTCTTTCAAGCATTTTTCTTCCTATTTCCTCACAGTGTTCTTTTTCTTCCAGGTTTGGTGCATTATTGTATTGTTGAATGAATTCCTCTGTGACTTCAAATGGATTTCTAAAACAAAATTAAACAATCTCTGTGACTTCAAATATCTTCCTAAAAAATAAATACACAATCAAACAGGTAAAATCTACAGCTTTTCAATAATGTTGACATAATGTTAAGCTTGGAACCACATGTGTATATATATACATACAATAATAATAAAGTTAACATATTGTGCTATATCCCAGCCCTACTGGCAAACTCATGGCAATTTAACACAAGAACACACTATAAGTATAAATAAGTAAATTGAATGCCAGACTTGTTGTTCTGAAGATAAAACCTGTTCTTACACCAAGATATTATATTGATGGGTCACAGTTTAGATTTATAGATCATACAGCCTTTTGTTGAGAACAGATCAATCAATAATGAAGAGAAATTGCATTAAAATGTTAAAACATATGATTAGTGATGATATAATGTTAATCACAGTAAGGATTTTTACAAACAAACTGTCGTGGCATCAGTTGAAGAAGAATTAAAGAAGAAAGTTGAAATCAAAAGCCTAAAGGGAACTAAATAGTCTAAAACAATGCAGAGAATGCTGTCAAAACATGAAGATCAATGCAATGGCACTGCCTGCACAGCAGGTGTTGAAGTGAACATTATAAATCACGGACACCAAGCAAAGTGGAAGGACATGGAGACTATAGGCCAATGAGTCGATCTCATCTGTCTATTCAAAAACGAAAAAGGTAGAAAGCTATAGACAATCCAGCACGAAGAGGATCTAAATCAGAAATCAGTCTCTTTCTAGCTTTGAGACTCAAATTTAGTTAATAATTTTAAGCCGGTCACCAAGCTGAAACCATTTGAAAATATGTTGGAATGTGTAAAATCACGTACTCCTCCCCCATTGACCCTGTGGTCCCATATTCTCTTTTCTGTATAGGAAACATGTGCAATAAGTGCAAATCCATCTCTGCAGGATGCCAGAATGTCTTTAAAAGAATGATAAGAAATGAACATTTGGTTAAAATTAAACGTCTACAGTGAAAACAATTTTCTTTTTTGGATGACCTTCCATAACTCGAACCTTCCATAACTTGATTTTTTTAATCGATCCCTTGAAGCTTCGACTTATAGAAGTTCGACTGTTTTAAATTCAGGTAAACATTGTGATATCCAGTCAGTAGAAGCAACTCTGCCTGGAAACCCTCTGGGTAACCTGCCGGTCCCATGCCCAGATGAAGGAGTGGGGAGTGGGGCTAGCAACCCTACCCTGTAAAACAACCCATGCTGCAGAAACTGCAAATGCAATATAAGCACAATGAAAGCCTGGACAGGAAGATCCCTCTTCAGAAGGGCCTAAACGTGTGTTGGCGAAAACCTTTGGGAAGTCAGCTTGCCGGGAGAGGGAAATCAGCTCAGGAAGCCCAGGAAATGAAAAACTACGGCATCAAGCTCCTCAGCCTGTGCAAGACCAGGTGGAATGGCAGCAGCAAGACAAGAGTTTTGTCAAGGAAGACTATCAACTACTCTGGACACCCTGCAAAAACAGGCCAACAATTTAACGAGTACAACTACGTTTGTTTTTTTGTGTCATTTGCTCATATTTTTTACCTTGTCATTATAACTTTTTAGTAACTGAGCATATTTGTCATGTTTAAATTGCTCATTGGATTAATAAAGTTAATCACTGTCATTGCCTAAAGGAGGATGTAGATTTACAGGTTGATGATGATAAAACCAGAACAGATCATGGAAGAAACATAAAAACACAGACCTGCTTGTTCATCCTGTGAGGTAAAGGGACATATATATCATGTTATCAATACTTTAGTTCACTGGCTTACACACCTCTGTGAAATTTGAACCTTTTTACTCTTGAGGCTCAGTTCATAACTCTGTTGGAGTAGTCTCTCTTGTAGCTCTATGCGCTGACTTTGTGAAATGATGCCAAATTTGTGCACCACTGGAATCTTTGTGATGGGCATGATGAGATGCTTGCATTCCTACACCTGTACAGCAAATTTCTTATTTGTCAACTTTTAAATCTGATTGAAATGCTTACTATTCACTGTATGAAATAATCAACAAGTATTCCAAAACTCAAGAATATTAATTGTAGTCTCTTAAAACCATGGATCGGGTACCTATACTGAGTAGTGGTTTGTGTGTGTTTATGTTGATGTGTGTAAGGCCGATCAGAAGCAGCAAACCAGAAAAAGTGATGGGTTCATAAATTTTAAATACTTTTAATCATTTTTTCCCAAGCTTTTGCAGAACCGAGTAATTTGTTTAATTATGTCTCCGTGTTGCACTCTTTTTACACGCTTACAAAAGATATCTTTTGTAGCATTGACCCTGAATATAATTTCATAATATAATAATAATAATAGTAATAGTAAATGTAAAATTTGTAAAGCGCATAGTCACACTCCTAAATCTTTTTTATTAATTTTTTTAGGTTGTTTCTAGTATAGATATATACCGAGTAAGACGTGAGGTCATGCTTTTATTATTGTTAGTTTATGTGACCTCCTCGATTGCTGTAGATAGCTACATTCACTATTTAATAGATCTAAAGTCATATCACACAGAGGAAGCATAAAAATATGGCAAAGTATTTTCCGCAATATTTGAACAGAGATAAGAACAGAAAATTTGCACACACCATAATCACCATTACTTCAAATGGACTCCATATTGTTGCTATGGCGCGATGTAAATTTAAATGACTGGTGGATTATTAAAGGAACAAATATACTCATTCAACAAATGACGCAAAGCAGTTTTAAACGCATGTGTCTATTAAAGATTGGAATTTTATTTAAAATAGTAAGAAAAGTTAAAGTAGCCAGAATTATTGTAATAGTCACAGGTAATAGCAAAGATTATATATTCTTTGGGGCAGTAACTCTTACTGTCTTCCGTTACAACGCACATTTCCACGGTCAAAGCAATGGCAACACGAAGTCGGGTACGATCTTCTTTATTATCGGTTTTCACGATAACGTCAAAGTTACACCGAGTAGTTGATTTTTATGTGCATAGAATGTTGGCCTGATTTATGAAGATGTAGCATTAGCGAAACCATCTATCAGCTAGATCGTCTGCTAATGTACTTCCTAAAAACCATTGCCATGCATGTATGTAGATAGTGGAAACAACTAGATTTTTGTTTAGTTTTTCAGTGTTAGCAAAAATGGCACGCGAAGAATTTAAGTGAGTTACAATCAACAACTTCTCATTTTAAAGAAAACTGATGATCCAAAGAAGTTTACTCTTTTAGATAACAGATTTTAATTGCATTTAAACAAAAAGTTCTTGATAAAGCACAAGGACGTATTAATATGAATGATCTGTATTTCTTTAATGGTTTTTGCTATTTTCTTCAGGCTCTTGCAGTATTTCAAGAGTTACACGAAACATGCATATATTCTTTAATAGTTTTTGCTATTTTTTTCAGGCTCTTGCAGCATTTAAAGAGTTACACAAAACATGCAAGACTGTGTTTTCAGGAGACAAAAAAGCGCTCAAAGGTGATCATATTTTCCTTATTTCAAAGTAATGCAAAATATAAAAATTTTATAAATGTAATAGTTTATAATGTATATAAAATGTATTTTTATGCCCACATTCTTGGTCCCGCTACTACTCAGCGTGAAATCGGGGCCTTAGTTGGTGGGTGTGTTCTCAACAGCCTAAAATAACATAGATTGGTAATCAAAAATTTATCTTTATTTGTATTACAATCATTTGCAGACATTAAAGTTTAACTGGAGTATAATCTTTTTATTTTAATGTTATTATAACTATTTCATGCTTAATACCATAGCTAATCAATGTATGTTTAATTGCAGCAAGCAGGTTCAAAGTAAATTCAGAATTTAAGAAGTACAAAGATGAAACAGACACAAAGACAATTGAAAATGTGGGTACAGACTTTTTTTTCAAATTGTATCAATTTGTCTATGTCCATGTTGCTATTTGATAATAAAATTGTGTAACATGGATGCCAAGACACTGCATAATCATCCTTAGCCACGCCAATCTCTGTGGCAGTCAGAGTATGTTTGTTATGCAGTGTTTAGAACAGAGGAAAAAACTTCTCCTAAAACAAAACAAATGCTTTCTGATTTAATATTTATCTTTTCTTTTGTATCTGCAGCTTTGCTTATAAAGCTATGTTACATTAGTTTTCTGTTGTGATACTGATTTGATATTTTTATGTATATATCAGGGGTGCCCAACTTATGGCCGGCCAAAGGTGCCTTATGCGGCCTAGTCATTTTAACCAGACACAACATAATTTCATTTTTTAACATCATAATTCTGGCAAAACCGCCATGTTCTGGCCCGTGAGAATTTATATCGTGTCCAGTCCAGCCCCCGAGTGAGTAAAGGTTGGGCACCACTGATTATATATACTGATGCCTTTTATTTATATCTATTTATAAAAACTGTCAAATAGGTTTTTTTTAAAAAATATTCCTGTGTTAGATAAGCTACAAAGTATTTAATAACTTACATTCTTTCATGACTATTGGAACCTGATTTTTTTTTTATTTGGAAAATTTTTCTTAATTTTGTAATTGAGTTTTCAACCACCTCTCATTGTCCTAGAGTTCTGGAAAATTTCAACGTTTGCTCATTTTGGGTGCCAGTTCAATGTTAAATCATTTCCAGCAGTCCACAAGCCATAAAATAATTTGAAATTTTTTTATGGGCTGAATTAGGGAGGTGGGTAACAGCTTCTGTAGGACTAGTAAACTAAAACTATCTCCCATAATTCAACCTTGCAGAAGAGAATAAAGTCACAAAGTAAAACAAAAAAAATTGACAAAATTCAAAAAGACTAAAAGGTGCAAAGTAAAAAAAGGTTTTTAATACACTTTTATTAAAAGTCTACAAAAAAAAAGTTAAAATAATTTTTTTCCTTAGGGCTCTGGATTTTCTTTAATACATATAACTTGAATATGAAGGTGTGAGGAGCAGTCTCACAAATATTGAAATAAAAGATTTTTATAAAATGTATCAAGAGTGCCCCTCACACTTTAAAATTGTAAGTTATATGTATTGAAGAAAATCCAGAGACAATGTTTTTTTACTTATTTTTTATTTGTATTTTATGTGTTCTCTTTAGCACATTCAATGGGCTAATGATTCTGCTCGTCTGCTTCGACTAACAGTTGTACAAGGCAAGCTTAAGGATGATGGAACTACCTATGGTAATCTGCAAGTAGTGTGCATTCAGTTATATGCTTGTATTTTGTCAGAATTCCCTCAATTCACATATATATTTACATGTGTAGTAATATACAGATAATTCATTATATTTAGTACAGCAGTTATTACTTTATTGTTCTGCTTGCAGCCAATATATTATTGTACTTTTAGGGGGGGCTTTCTCTACCCCATTTCCCAACAACCTTATTGGTCATGAACTGTTACTGTTAGTTTTTTAAGATATGAATTAGTTTGTTATGATTAGAAGAAAACTAAAAATATCTTTAAAAATATCTGAAGTTAAATCGAATTTTCAAAGATGAAAAAAAATATGACAACCGGTCTATGTGTAAAACTTGTGTTGCAGAAGTGCGCTTAAGGAAAGATACAAGCCTAGAAGACAACACCATCTTTAATCCTAATGCTGACATTCCCATGAGACCACAACATAGAAGGAGAAAGGAAGTGCATTCTTCCAACTTAGAAATTGACCTGTTGAAGGGAAAGAAAGGATGACATTAGCAACATTTCCAAATGATGTCTACTGCCTTCCATATTGATTCCTGTGTCCTGTTCTGCATGCATATTGCATATTCACACGAGAAAGAATCCTAAATTTCTAAACAAAGCTTTCTTGTATTGTGTTGCCAGCAGAGCGTTTTTCTCTCTCAAACACTGCATCTCCAGTGACATTGTTGCATGTCAGCATAGTACACTTCGATCAATTTTCGTTTGAAGTCTTAAGCGCAGATCTAGCTTCTTGTACCTGACTATCATCACTGCAGAATACAAAACCTTTCCTAACTAAACATTTGTTTTTCTTTTCAGAAGTTGACAGTTATTCAGTCTTTTATTAAATCTAGGATGATAAAATCTTTCAGTGCTACATCCACCCAACATGTTTATGACTAAATTTTTCTCTCCCTTTGACAAATTTTAACCTTATTAGAGTATTTTTTTTTTTTTTTTGAGATCTACCACTTGAAATTGAAGCAAGTGACCAACGCCTAAGCAAAGAATGAATAGTTTAGGAGATATTTTTGTCTCTGGATCCAGACAGCTATGGTTTACTGTCACATTTATCTATTCATATGAGTATATTGGATGAGATTTTACACACTGGTTATTTTCATCTACCTATAGACATTTTATATTTATCAGAACATTTCAATTACAAGAATGATATAAATGCCACGTGACAGTTTACTCCTTGTTATTCCTTGAGCATAGGGCCACAACAGCCATGTGACAGTTCTGCCATGAAATTTGTCAGTGATTGGAATGATTGATATTTTTTATTTTATGAATGAGTCTTATGCTTTCCCCAAACACAAAAGGTGCATGTCTTGCAAATGCCTGGTAAAGCTAAACAAGCACAAAAGAAAAATCACACCTTTATTGTGTGATGTCTGAAACTATAAAAGCATATACCTAAATTACTATAATATATACACATATATGTAAAATGTGCAAACATCATCTTCTTCCTAATCACCCACAAAAGATCATAGGGCCGCAACTACACACCATCGGATCCGGTTCAGTTGCGACCATGTCATCCCAGTTGCCTCCGCCTCGCAAAATGTGCAAACATACATGGCCATAAATATTTCGTCCAGGAAGCCACGTGACGTCCTTGGACTGGGACAACGCTCGGTACCCGTACTGCCGTCTCACCTCATCACAGCGTGGACTCGCAGCGTGAAGAGACTGAGATATAAAAAGAATACGCAGTACGAGAGCAGCTGTAACAGCTGCAAGAGCGACATACCTTATGTATGCGAGAGCGGATTATGATTTTGATTAATGGGCCCCCCTTTTACATGAGCTAACTTCTCGTATGCATTTGCACCGTTTGTATTTAATAAATCTGTGTTGTTGCACTAAGTTACAAGACACACTGTTGTGCATGAAGTGTTTTGTTCGGGGAAGACCATAGATGGGGGACGAGGTCGTGTGACAAGATTTTAAGTGATAGGCGTGTGATATTGTACTCAACGATCCCTTAGGACCTATAGGTGGTAAGAGTTACATCATGTCACCCACTTGCCCAGCTCCCCTGTGCAAACGTTCGCATTTGACGTCAAAACTCAGGAATACTGGAACACATTGAGAATGTCAATGTACTCTTGATCACCACCTAGTAAAACTGGGTTAGAATGTCTGATGCATAACTAAGGCATAGGAAGCAGTCATTGCTGGGCCTTCCCGATGTTATGGCACCTCAGGTTTGCAGACTTCATCAACGGAAGAGATAAAGAGCAAACACAACCCAAGGGATGCGCAGAGTTTTGGGATAAGGGGCTTAATACATGTACTCCAAGGGCTGTACCGAAGGAAGTCGAGGATTCAAAGGCATACGTAGACTGGGAGAAACGAAAAGTCAAGAGCTTATTATAAAGAGTTTCTGAGGAATGATGGTGCCGTAGTCTAAAGAAGGTGGGCATAAGAAACAAGAGACTCAAGATGCCAGAGGATAATGTGAAGAGCTAAGAGAGAGCATCATCAACCGATTGGCCTGATAGGCAAACTGAAGATCTCGAGGCTTTAGACAGCCGCTAGTGAAGCGCATCAAATAGCTCAGCTCTCGTCTCGGCTACGCTGTTCTTTCTCTGAATGTGGCTTCTGTTTACAGGGTTGGATGCCTTGATGCGATATAGCCTAATTGTTGGTTTGGCGTAGAACACTAAATCCCCCCTCCTTCCCCAATTGCACGATGCGTCACTGCTTGTTTTAAAGTTGAAAAATCTGTGCAGTCGTGCTGTGCGCATGCGAGACGTGGACTGCGCTTGCCGATACAGAGAAATATTCGAGATCAAAGGCCCGAGGGGGCTGCACGAATCTCATATAGAAAGTACAAAACCAATGACCATAGCACAATCACCACCCTCAGGTACATTTCTCTCAACAGTAAAGTGACACAGGCATCAAGCATGTCCTTTAGTCATGTGATCATCCAGATGACGCCACTCCTTCAAGATACCGAGGAGGGAGAGGGTGGGAAGACTCAACCCATCAACGCCGAGCTGGACGGAAGAAAAACTGGTTGGCAAACGTATCATCAGGGCTTCTGCTTACGCAAAAAATTGCGTACAGTACGCATTAAAAGTTCGGAGGACCCCTTCAATTTTCGTCAATGGGGTCCCATTCAAATTTGGGCGAAGAACAGAGACCCCTTTAAAATCTGAAGAAGGGGTCCCTGGGACGGTGGGACCAGTCAAGGGATGTATGTAGTCAAGGAGATACATTCTGAAAAATGCGTTATCATTGTCAGGCAAACAATATAGCGTACTTTTATACACGTCTAAGAATTAAAGGGCTGGACATAGGGTCACTTGGAGCGGGTTTCAGCCGATCGACATCGGTGGCGGACTCTGGTTTAGGCCTTATGTGCAACCAGAGACGTTATGGTCTCGGCGAGCCTAAGCAATAGTTGTGACTGAAACGGAAGCTTTGCATACAACTGCCTCGTTTTAGTAGTTAAACAAAAGTCGTCTGCCAGCAGTCCAGTAATACAAGTTTGTGACTAAATTTACATTTACGACGTCATTGAATTTTTCAGCTCCATCACAGGATCTCATCCAATCTGTGGACCGACGCTGACAGAATGATCATGAGCGTGTATTTATACGTTCATGGAATGATCAACATTCAAAACGTCAGAGGTGTTGATGCTCCCGAATACAAAATAAGGAGTAAACGGCCACTGCATTATTTCAATTATCTGCAGTTTTGAGGCTTATCGTAACTGAACTGCGTTCTGATTACTGAGGCAACTTTTGCTTGCTCAGGTAAAGAAAACAAGAACCGGCAAAATAGACACGAATTCGGGCTTAATGGTCCTCCGTATCAAAGAGTTCCCCACTACCAACTTCCCGGATGTACGCCATCGCGAAGGGCTCGCTCTTTAAAAATCATCGGTAATTTGCAAAAAAACTAGCCAACCATACAAAAACTCCAGCATTATTCTGCGGAATTAAAGACATTAGCACATGCCATGGCCGCAAAGGACTTATCAAAAACGTTTGAAGATGTCGAATCAGATGATCCAAGTCTGGAAACATCTGTTCCTACTGATCTTACGTTGTCTCCTGACTACAGTGAAAGGGAAGGAGGTCGGAATAAAAAGAGACAGATTACAAAACAACTGATCGAACGTAAACAACTTGTTCATGATATGCAGTTGCTCCGAATTGAACTTTCACAGAAAAATATGACTATCGAAAATATGAAGGTAGAGCATTTGCAGCGTGTAGAAGAGCTAGAGGAAAAATTGCAAGATGTTTCTCACCAAAAACAAATTCTCCAAGCAAGACTGGAATCGGAGCTACAGATTCAGCAAGAAGAAGCAAAACGACGACAACATTCCATTAACAAGGAGCTAGAATCAGTGAGAAGCAGGCAACAGCAACTCGAAGCAGCAAATGAACGTCTCAGAGAAAAGGCTGGCGATGTTCGTCGTAGCTTGCGAGACCTTAGCTTGACTGAAGAAAAATACTACATTCTCAGAGGCCTACCAGACGAAGAAATCTCACTAAGAGACTTTGTTGCAGTGAGTATCACAATGCACGCAATACGACATTAGTGAAATCACTGGTGGGAGCTTAAATCAATTTAAAAAAAAAAATTAAATATGCTTAGTGTGACTCTATTAATTTTTTTAACAGATGCGGCTATATGAAGGAATGCGACCTCTGCAGGTGGAAATAGATCAACTACGTGTGACATGCAAGTCTCAAGAAGAGGAGTTAAAAACAATGTCAAGTGAACTTCTGGAATTACAAAAGGTTAATGTGGCAACAAAAGTACCTTTGTTCATTTAAAAAGACATCCTTGCCTATTTAATAATGATGATAGTGATGACGATGATGATGATGATGATGATGATAATAATAATAATAATATAATAATAATAATATAATTATTATTATTTAGTATATTTTCCAAAAATCTTAAGTATTATTCAAAATTACACTGTTTGCTATTGATATTCAAGCTTTTGTATATTTACATCATTAAGTAAATGGTGTGCTTTTTGCAACTTTTACAATTTAGAAACTAGAAGAAGAACGTTTAGCACATGGAGAACTGCGAGTCCGTTATCAAAAGATAACTCTTGAGTATGCAGACAGCAAAACTCGAATAAGAAATGATGATTACAAGGTGGAGAACTATGACAAGGTGAAATTGTAAGTATGTCAACATGTTTTGACTTGTTAGTATTTATGATAAATCTCCTAGTTCTTCCTGTAACATGAATGTGGCAAACAGAATCATTAATTTCAATAGTTCCTGTTGGAAACTGGGGGAATGGTATAACTTTTATACAGATGCTTGTGATTTTGAAGATGGATGTTACATTTGCATGGCTTATCTTCAATATGTTAAGATATTTTCACTATACCCAGACAGATTGCCTCTATTGCAGATTTAACAGTTTGACAGATTTTTGTCATCTTACTGCAGCTATACACAAAGCCATTTCGTTAGTGGTCTTGATTCACCAAGAGCAAAGATTTAATTTGAAAATTATTGCAATGCAGATAGAATGTAAATTATTTATGTTACCTTTTTTTTTTTTTTGTAAAATTTCTGATTGATTTTAGCAGCCTATCAATTTTTGTTTTTGAAGAGAGAGAGACAACTTGGAAAGAGATCATGGAGATGTGGAGAGACAGTTGTCAGTACTTGAGATTGCTCACAACAATCTGCAGAAAGAACGAGATGATCTTAGTAGAGAGGTATTAAGTTAATAATTAAGTTACAAATGATTCTTTAAGAATGAAGTACAAAAGAAGAGAGAGAGAGAGAGAGATGAGATGCTGAAATTAAAAGTTTATTTATCAAAAATGAAGTGATATTTTGTAGCTGTCTGCAGCCAAGCAGTCTCTTCAGTTGCTGAAACAGGATAAAGACTATCTAAGTCGTCAGGTCACTGAAGCTAACAATCGTTCAACATTTGCTGATGAGAAGTTGCAGCAGCTAGCCAGGCAAGTTGATGCTGCCAAGGAAGCACGAGAAGAAATGTATGAGAAATATGTGGCCTCTAGGTGAGTATTTAACACAGGATTTCCTATTTGCCATTCGTATAGCAGATTGAAAAATCACATTATATGTGTGTGTGAGTCATATGGGAAATTGTTTATTTATAATGACCTTATTTTAACTGGATATTACAATTTTCAGGGATCAGTACAAATCAGAATATGAAAATAAACTTAGAGAAGAGCTTGAGCAAATACGGATTCGCACCAATACGGAAATTGACAGGCTTCGAACATCAACTAGAGAAATGTATGAAAGGGAAAATAGGTAAGTAAATTTTCTCCGTTGACAGTCCACATTTATTGCTCACCATTTCATTCTCTGATACGTAAAGTATCATTACCCCTCTTCAGTTATTCTTCCCAATCATGTATTTGCATACACTGTAAGAGTTACATTGTAGGGTGATAAGAATCTCAAAATTTATTAAACCTAGGAACTTTTTTCATTGCAAGTAAATTATAATAATAATGTAAGTTTTGAGGGACAACTAGGAACCTCCATTATCAGATAGAAAGGAGTGCATGACAGGGCAGACGTATGCTTTTTGTTGGCTGCCTCCAGCACATTTGTCTGTATTACAATGATTCACAATGATTCACAGGACAGTGTATATGTTGAAAAAGTGTTAACACACTGTGGAAAACTATTGTTTGAACAAATTTCTAACTTTAAAGTTGATAATTTTGCATGGCCCACAAGGGATTTTATAAATATCGAAGTGGCCCTTTGCAGTGAAAAGGTTCCCCTTCCCTGTTTTAGGGTTCACTTTGTCAGCACAGCATCTGAAATCACGTATACTGTTAGTAATAACTTTGCATTGAAATTCTAAGGTATTAATGATTAGTACTGATCATATGATATAGGTGAAAACTGCTGTTGCAACATTTTAAAGTTTAAAATTCCAGGAATCTTAGAGAAGCCAGAGATATGGCCATCAACGAACGTGAACAGGCACAGGCAACAGAAAGGGAGACAAAAGCCAAATATGAACAGATGGTTGATAAGTAAGTGATACATGTATTTTGCCTGCATAAAGTAATCATGTTCTTTCACTTGTATTTTAATACACTATTTGAACATGCTCCCCCATTAACCTATGCAAACATCATCAAAGACAGTTTAGAGTCTTCGTGTAATCATGACAGTTGCTAACACTTGTCGTAAACCTTCCTTCCATTAATAACTATTGAGCTGGAGTTCATATAAACTGGCCTTACAAATATGACTATATCTTGAGAGATTCTGAGTTATGCATTATGTAACTTGGAAAAAAATACAAACAGGTGATCTTCAATGTTTATATACATTATTTTTTTACCATTCTCACTGTTGTTACAGGTTTCGTGAAATGCAATCCAAATGGGAAAGCCAGCTGTCTGAAGTTCATAATCAACTGAAGGTAAAGGGGTTTGAAGCAGAGAGGTCACAGCTGGTCTATGAAGAAGCCATGAAGAATCTGAGGGCTAGTGAAATGGACATTGACAAGCTTGCAGAAAAAGGCTGAGGTGGGAAGAGTGGATAAAGCAGTAAAAATCTCTTGCTGGTGTAGTCAAATTCTATTAAATTTTGACATGGAACTTTCATATAGCTTTAAGGTTGCAGATGCTTATGGAAGGCACATGTTTTCTCCACTATACCCTTATAGGTTTGCTAGTGGCACACCACAGAAATTTGTTTTACTGCACCTATGTATGCTACATAAATATGCTACAGATGTCAATCAGAGAAGTCAGAGACACAATTACCACTTGACAGCTCTGCTTTTGTCGCGTCTTTGCAGGTGCTGACAAAAGAGTACTATGCTTTGCAAACAGCTATGGAGAAGCGTGTGGTAGAGCTGGAGGGACAGTTGTCAGAACGAAATGCAAAACTTGAGACATACGAGCGACTGGAAGGGGAATTAGATGATGTGATCCTCCAGGCTGCAGAGAGTAATGATTTTGAGGGGTTTCTTTTGCTGTTAACATTTCCATTTTGTAATATATTTTTAATCCTATTTCATAATTGTTTGAAGAAGCGGATAGCTGAATGGTTAGAGCACTGGTATTCAAAGATGCGCATAACCACTGCTCAATAGGTACCTGATCCCATATTGGGTTTAGGAAGGCAAGGAGGTGAGGAAGAAGAGATGGGTGCGTACCTCACAAAAATCTTGCCTGAGAAAAGTGCCCTCTTTAACACTTTACTTCCTAAACACTCCCTAAAGTTTAGGATACTACTTTTCCCTTTATCTGATCATAATTGTTAGGATTAGGTTAACCTAAGAGTGTACAACTCAGAAGTAACAAATTATGGTTAACTTGAAATTAAAAAAAAGTTGTACAAAGCTGTTTAAAATTTTAGTTTATAGTCTTTGGTATGTTTACTGCATTGCAGAATTTTTCTAAAAATTTGATTTTGTGCTAAATTGGTGTTAGCTGCTGTAAAAAACTGCATAGAAAAATATTGGAGAAGGATGTTGCAGTTCTTATAACCATTTCCGACTTCATCACTATATTTATGTTCTCAACCTTATATCATTGAAGGAGTATTTGTTTTGCTCTGTGTGCTTCCACTTCTTATATTTTTTTTTCATTTTGAGAGTCTTGTCATATACAAAAGCGTGTTTAAAATACTTTTCACCAGTAATAGATGTTGCCTAAATTTGGCTCTCTTATCAGTTTATCTGTGAATGGTTCATTCCTTATTTTGAATTATCTTGAGGAAGAATTATTTTAGCATTCTTACCTTTTTTGCTTTTGCATGAATTTTATTTTTTGTTTTTCTTTCTTTTTTTTTTTTTGAAAGCTCATCCTGCCTTTATTTGCTGTCTGATATTCTTTGATTGTCCATATTAGAGCTATCTCCTTTAATTATTTGGGTCGTAAACAAAAGAGAAATGGTCATTTTGAAGAAAAGTAATTAAAGAGAAGCCTAGAGTAAGCTGAGAGATGCATATATTTTTAAACAGTCATAAAATATTGCAAAAATTTGTTCTCATATGTTTGGTTCAATTTTTGTTTCCAGTTGACAATGAACAGGAAGCTGAAAAAGTTTTGTTCTCTTATGGCTATGGCGCCAATGTTCCTAGCACCACAAAGAGAAGAATGCAGCACAGGTAAAGCTTAACATTAAAGTGAAAGTATTTGTAATACTTTTGGCAGTTTTGGTCATAGGATAGTGGACACCAATGTGGTTAGAGCACTGGCATCTGAAACTACAGGTGTGCTGGTTTGATACCTGTTTAGTGCAGCAAATGTCAACTGGGATTTATTTCTAGATTGCAGTCTATGGCATGTTCATTTCTATTACAAGTATTTGGAAAGTAATGTCCAGCCTAATAAAACAATATTAAATCAAAAAATATAATCTCTTGTTTTACATTCTTTTTATAGTGTGCAACTGGCTCGGAGAGTTTTGCAGCTGGAAAAAGCCAACACTTCACTAAGGCATGAAGTCCAAAGAGAACAAAATAAAGTTAAACAGCTGGGAGATGAGGTGAAATATTATAAAGCTCTAGTTTTGTTAAAATCTTAACAGCTCATTACATATGTCCTGTAAAATTTTTTTTCTAGCTTTGCATTTTCTCCCCATGAGAAATAAGAGGCTTTAAAAATGAGGACTTACCATATGTTCTTTAAAAAAAAAAAACCAACCTGATTATAAACCTTCAGACATAAAAGAAGATTGGCTGTAAGCTTGTAATTGAATTGTCAAGGGAGGCTCCAGATAAGAGAGTTTAGGTTGGTGATCATGGTATTTGCTCATTAGGGCAAAAGCATTGTATCAGCTTATGCAGGGTGCATTTATAAAAGCTTTTTTTTTTTTTATAAATCATTCAATAGGACAAACTGTCAAACAAAAGCAAAATACAGCTGAAAATAATGATAAAATTTAGTAACAAATCTTTAAAGAGATTGGTTTTGAAGTTTATAAAATAATGGGGTTTTGGTGCTGTTTGGTTAGATGTCTCAAAACTAAGTAACCACCACCAAAAATCCTGATGTGATCCATGCAAAGCTATATATTACTTCTGTTTGTTTTTTGAAAAAGTTATTAAATTGTTTTATGATAACTGTGCAAGTCCAGAAATTTACCCATAGCAAAGTAGACACTTTGAACAGGAACTGCATAATTTGTTCCTGGTAACCACGGTTAGGCTTTTGGAGCTGTTAATCTAGTTTTACATGCTGCTGCAATTGAACACTGTTAATCAGGATTAGTACTTTGTTTCTCAGACTTTGTCTCTCTTTTCCTTTCAACCATTCAGTCTACTAAGGAGGTCCTTTGGAGTACATATCTTTAGGATTTTCTGAAGCAATATCATTGAATAGTACATTATTATTTCAGCTCAAGAGTGCTAATGCAGTGTTAGACCAAGCCCAGCAGCCATACAGCTATCTCATTGAGAGTATACGAGTTCGGGAAGTGCAGATTCAACAACTCAGTCAGCAAGTTGCCATGCTGGAGGAGGATACTCAGTAAGTAACATGGAGGGTTCTAATCACAAAAGAATTTCATCTTGTGACATTGGTGTGCTTGGTGGGTGATTTAAAGAGGTAATATCAATATTCAGTGTTAACAGCCAATGTGCGGTGTTGGAGATTTTGTGATAAAGTCACAGCTACAAGGTTATCCTTATAGATAGAATTTAAAGTATGTTCCGATGTGTCATAGGCATCCTTACCACTGCTGCTGCTATGAAAGTGAAGTCATTAAATACATTTTGAAGTTATTTGTTGGCACTTATAGTAGTTGTAAGGAAGTGATTTCACTTAAAGTGAAAATATGTTTGTTTATGACTAACTGTTGCTATGTTTTTATCCATTTGTGGCCTCTGTCCACAGAAAACTTGAGAAAGAGCGTAGTGATCTTGTAAAAATGAAAAACCAGATGGCTCTTGACTTGGAAAGACTCCTCAATCAGCGTGAGGTCAGGAGATTTTTTTTTATTATTACAAATATACTTAGAAACAGAACAAATAATTTTTGTATACAAGTCACTCATACTTCATAGAATGATTCAAATCCTGTCAGTAAAGTCTTTAATAATTCATTACCTTAAGATGACATTGTAATTTGCTGTTATATATTGCACATTAGCATAAGGATATTGATTATGCATAATATGGTAGTTTTCAAGGAGGTTACTTCGTTAGACCTCAAGAAGGAATCAGCTGGCTTATCAGTAAGTAAAAGCAACCATCGCAGCACAGAGAATTTGTCTTATTAGTGGAAGTACCTTTATTAATGGCCTTTTGGGAGTATGCTTCTCTCACCTGTTGTGTCTTAATTTTTTCAGGAAATGGCCATCATGAAGCAAGTTGTGATGAGTATGTCAGAACGTGTACCATCTGCAAAACAGGTGGGAGATGAAAGAAGACCAAAGTCTGCTTCCTTACATCTGCCGAGCACTCATCACAGAGACTTCGAGATACATGATGATATAGACATTGTCAAGCCAGGCCCTCTCTCACTGGTAAAGATTGCCACTACTGCTCTCACTTATATGACCTTGCTTTCACAGATTTTTTTGGCAGACTGATAAGCATGCCATTCCTGTTTTCCCAGTTAAAACATCTGTATCTACATGTATGTATCTACGAGTAGAAACGCACACCTCTCCCACATTTCCATATCAAAAGCAGTCTGCATTTATTACACGAGGTGCTTTATTAAAAAATGAATCAAGATGAAATTAGAGGCAAGACAGAAAAGAGAACCATTGATGAGGTAGGCTCAAAACATAACATCTCTATTGCACAGTCTTGTCATATTATTGTCAAAACTTTGAAAATCCAGGTGCAGCTGTCGGGACAAGAGAGAAAATTACTGACAAATAAGTGTACCAATTCTTACATAAAATGTCGTACATAAATCCATAATTGTGTCATATTTGCATGAGATTTTAAGCTATATTTCTGTACTGACAGACAAAAGCACCACGGTGGGCCAACAAATTGAAGAAGAAGAACTCAAGTCAGAAAACACAGTTTTCTAAAGTGTATGGTTATGCTACGAAATGACAGGCTTGGTATTCAGTCAACAGTGAAAGGAAGAGCAGTGCTTTTTCAGTCAGCAACAAAATAATGCCACTTGAAACCATTTACAGGATCAAGAGTCAGCAGCAATTTTTTGTGAGCAAAGATAATTTTAGTCTGACGGTGACCATGAAGTTAGGAGATCACTTAATACTTTGTGTTCATTGGTTTCCATATTAATAACTTACTGACGATTGATTAGCATCAAATCCTCATGAAGCTTCCTGTTTCTTCATCTTCCTTCTACTCATACCATAGAAAGAAATATCTGCTGTGATATTGTACAGAGTAAAATGTCTGCAGAGGTAAGCTATATTTAAATACTCCTTTCAATGTTCGAATTGAAGGAAAAAGAGAATGGAGAAAAATATCTTTATTTCAGCTTTTTATTTGGCCATTTATATGAATGATAACCCTTGCCCCATTAAAAAAAATGTCTGCAGAAACAGTGAAACTGGCAAAACAAATCAAACTTGTATAATTCAGCTAATGACATAAAGAACAGTCCATGGAATTACATTTCTGCCACATTTGAGAGATTTATGATTTTTTTATAGCATGTTTTTAACCTTTTGCATCCACATCTTGAAGTTATTTTACATTAAATATTTTAGTCCTTGTAACTTTCTAGGTTTTTGTTTTTATTTTTCTTACATTAAAAGACTGCTGGAAAGAAAGTTGTCTGTACATTTGTTTATTGAATAAAGTGCCACAAATACAATTTCTATACACTGATATTTATTGTGTAAACTGTCATGGAATAGAAATTTTATGTTCTTTAACAAGATATGTAATAAAATATCAATTTAAATTCTTATCAGAAATTTGTCAGTGACTGAATGCTTTAAGCTGCATGGGTTTCTCAAGACATTGATGGTTTATGTGTTTCATTTCACTGTAATTTATTCATTGCATTTGAATGACAACTATTGTATTGCATGACAACTGTTGTATTGCAGATGTAGGCACTCTTCCCTTGTCATTCACTGCATGTTGATGCACACAAATCCTACAAAGTATTCACATAATATTTACTGATTTATTATGTAATAAGCTGTGGTAGGTTTGTATTGTTTTCTATACAATAATGTCTTGTGTCTGACGTTTTGTTTGCGTCATTTGTTACATGTCACAGGGGAGGGCAAAGTGCTTCCACCTCGCGGTGATTTTGCACTATTGACGGTGGGGATCTTTTGAGGTGTGTGGGTGTGGTGGATATGGGTCTACGGGGAAGAGTCGCTGTCTTATGGCGCCACATGTATTGTCTGTCTAGTTTGTTCTTTTTTCCTCTTGGTGATTATAGGTTTACCGAATCTGTTTTGGTGGTGTACTTTGCTGCTGCCACTTGCTAATTGTGCTTTGGAAGTCCGCCGTGGTGGTATACTGTGCTGGTGCCCTCTCTTTTTGAGTGTGTACTGCTTCTTGTTACCTGTGTGTTCTGCCTTACTGTTGGAGAATCAGACAGTTGAGATTTGGAACAAGCTCAATGCTTTGTTACTGATTTGTCTGACATGACTTTTGCATCTCTTTACCCTCTTGTCACTTTTGTATGAACTTTACTAGCTACTATATCCTGTTAATTTGGCTCTTTTGAAATACAATTGCCGAACAGGTAGTAACTGGTTACTTTCAAGCTTTAGAGTAGGTTGACACAGGATAAGTACAGTAGTCAGGTCACAGAGAAGTGCGGACACAAGACATAGTCAGGTCAAAGGCCTTAAAAACAAGTTGACCTTTTTCAGCATCAGCATCAGATTAGTCTGAGCGGCATATTTCACCGATCAAAAAACACTCGCTTGTCACCACGGCACTGATCAAGAAACTCGATCGGGATTCACATCTTGTCTCGTGACACTCTCTGTACGCGACACCTGTCTGCAGGGCTGTGCATCTGGGGTTTTTCTCCGGGCACTACGGATGCGGTTCCCCCATCCCTCTCCCACCACATGCGAAATCACCTGAAGGGGAAGCACTTTCCACCCCCCCCAAAAAAAAAAAAACCTGCAAGGTCTGGAGTGTCATCAGCATATATCATTGATGAGCAACAATATATGGTCAGACAGGGATGCATGCTCTAATTAAGTGGTATTATGAACAATATAAAGTATAAACAAAACAACTGCACGAGCCTAGCTTAAATATTAGGGGGACCCCACAAATAAAGTGGAGCAGGGCGAGACGATAGTCTTAGTTCTTATTAATATATTATTAATATATATATCGGTGAGATAGAGTTGAAACATATATATGTTAGAAGAGGTACGGATACACTGCTTTTTAAATTCTCATTAAATGAGACGTACGTCAGCAAATGAATTGTTATCCTGCATAAAGAAGATTTTATCCTCAGTTCCTATCGGTTAATGTTTTATGAAATCATTTTTTACCAAAGGAGTTTAAATATCCACATGTCAATCCTACATTTTATAAGCAAGTGCGCATTGTGCCACGACTTAATGAGCTGCCCTAAATAATATATTCCCCTGCATCCTGAGTGACTGAGTCTCGATCTGTTTCGCTTTCGTCTCTAACGTTCGAGCTCGAACACGCAAGCAGTGACACAAACTTGTATTACTGGACTGCTGGCAGACGATTTTTTTTTTTCCAGTTACCTACTAAAGCGAAAGTAGGCACGATACAACAAAGCATTCCGGTTTAGTCACATTTTTTTGTTTAGGCTCGCCGAGACAAACAGTGGATAACTTCGCAAGGGTTGGTCTTGGTACACAAACCTATCAGACGTGTGTGGTCTAACAAAGCAGACGCGACGGTAATAATCAATACCCGGTAATTTAAAATTATAGAATATAGTTTAAAGGAAAAAAAAAACCCCACAAACAACAACAACAAAATTAACCCGGAGATGCAAGTGATTTACGAGAGGACACATTATAGTAGACTTTTGGTACTGAAGCTTCTTCAAATGATTTTTACTTCGGGCATGCGACTGACTTCTGATGGTTCTGTAGCGTCAGTTTCATGGACGTGTATTTAAGTTCGTGGTCAGTTTATTGTTGACACTCGAGCGTCGTCTGGTATATAACATCATAATTATCAAGGTTCGTATTGGGTCCCAGGAGGACACTGCTATTTTGTATTTTGGGGGTGGGGATGGGAGTGATTTATAACGTTTCTCGACTAAGATTGGTTGCTATCATAATAGCCGATAATTGAAGTGTGCTGACGAAGCGAGCGTAAGAGCAGAAGATCGTTTGCGTGTGTGTTGGGGATTACTTTGCTAAAAGCGTGAATGAAAATCGTCAACAGAATGCTTAGGGACCATGGCATAAAGCTTTGTTGAGTGAAATGGGTAAACTAGCAAAAGGGCAAGATTTTAGAAGATGACTATAAGAGCTCTGTTTGTTTTCAGAATACTTTTTTGTTTGTGGGGAAGCTGACACTGCAAATGTGGGGTTATGGATACCTTACCCTCAGAACTGCTGTGCAACATCCTGAGTAACCTCGATGGACGCAGTTTGCTGGCAGCAGCGAGCGTATGTTGTAAATGGCAGACCGTTATACAGACCATAAGCGCCAACAGCAACATATGGTTTGTCTGCTGCCTGAGAGAAATCAACATCAACACACTTGTAGCCCTCACAGGACGGACAGAGTTGGTCATTTCCAATGGCATCTATAAAACAAAGCAGGCGAAAGATGAATGGCAATATTGGAAAAATATATACCTTCAATATTATCGTTACACCATTCTTGGTAAGATGCAGAATGTGAAAATTTCAACAATAAAGTTACCATGCTCTTCAAATTTTGAGAGTGTTGTTGTGACAGCCTTGCAGGGAGGAGGTAATTATAAACAAAATCATTTGAGTGTGTCTGTTTCTGAGACGAAGTAATGAGCAACATTTTCATTGCTTTGTAATTTTTATGGAACGTGCTGATGTAGAATAACTGAAATGAAATGTGTTCCTCATTCTCAGACATAATGTGCTGCATATCTCAACAAGTTGAGTCCAAAAACAAATTGTTATTTTATAGCTTCTTATATAAGTGTCCTTCCAATGAAAAATAGTCAATAAACCACTTGTGGGATAAGAAACCACCATCTCTTATTGTGTACATGTGTACCTTTATATTAATCATAATCGTCAGCAGCAATAGCAGTGTTTCCTTTCATTTAAAGTTTTTAAGAGATTCTAATACCCTTTTCACACCTGTCAAAATAAAAAAGGCTAGTCAAGTCATAAACACCTTGAATGGCTGACTGTTGCAGATAAAAATACTTTAATAATGTGTCATAAGAGTGGGTTGGTGTATGCAGTTATAAATGCTTACCAGCAAGACCCTACTGATCTTGAATTTCGACTTCTTCCCTTACACTCACATTCTGTATCAGATGTTGGACTTGTCAGGCCAGGTATAGTCATGACTTCTGTCATATCTTAAATTCAGCATGTTTAAGTTAAGTGATTTTTCATCCAGCAAGCATGGCATTATTATTCGTCATTAGGCATTTGCATTGATTTCCTCTTCAAGTGAAAATTGTAGGATCAGGTTTAAGAAACTTTGAATTATCTACATATAAAAATTCAGCTTTTTTTTTGCATATATGTTAAAAAATGGTAAGCATTCTGAATGTTTCTAATGGCATTGAAAATCATCAGTTAATACCAGTCATTGGGTAAAAACGGTGAATAATGCACATAAAAACACTTTAGGATTTAGAAGACAGAATTTGTCAAATGTGAGGCAGCAGTTATTCTGAGCAATAGTTGGTCAACTTTTGAAGTTTAACAGCTAAAGTGCTAAACAATCATAATGGATAATTCCTGTTTGCTTCTTCGATGTTTAGTTAGTTTTGGTTTATAACCAGTGATTAAAATGAGAACAACTATATAATTTTCCTCCCCATCCCACCACATATTAATTACCCTCTTTACACATGATATAATTTTTTCCTTTCCAGGAGGTTCTGGAAATCATGAAAATAGAATCTTAATTATTACAGTGGATTTGGCTGGTTATGTCAACCTGTGTTCGTTTGATGGTGTTCCAAAGGCACAACTTCGAGTATCATCTAAGCATATCAAAGGAGTCAGGTATTTATACCACTAATCCAGCGGTTCTCAACCTTTTACTTGTGACGCCCCCCTGACGAACAAATGTACGTCCGCGCGCCCCCTTAGCCAGCAGTGTAAGCTAATTTCACTAATACTGGTATAAGAAACTTTTAAAAAATGACCACCTTCGTGCCCCCCTTGTAAGCACGTCGCACCCCACTGGGGGGATGCGCCCCACCATTTGAGAACTGCGGCACTAATCATTAAAATGTACCAAATGTGTTGAGAAAAAAAATTATTTATTCGTGGAATTAGTTATTGGAGACAAAAGTGAAAAAACAAAAGCAATAGAAAAGCAGCTGTGTTTTGGCTTTCATATGTTGAAGGATAATTCACTCCCCATATATGCTTACCCCTAAAACCAAAATTTAATGTACTTTTATTCAGTGGGAACCTCTATCAGTTGGTGGTTAGTGCCTGAGACCCACTTGGGCTTGTGGGGAGGTAAGTTGACAGTGGAGTCAGTGGTGTGAGACCTGTTTGGGCCTACCCATCTAGCAGGTGTCCAGCAGAAATAGGTACCCATTTTATCAGGTGAAGGTGGCTGGAGAAGGTTGGGTTCTCCCAAATGACATCCCCAAGATACTGTATACCAATTTTGTAAAATCCTTTATCTATACCCAGAGCATACATAAAATCTGTTATCTAAAACAGAATTCAGATAGAGCAGGACATTTCTTATCAGATCATGGTTATAATAATATAAATGACTTTCCAGCTTTTGTAGCAACATTTTTTAGGGGGTAGAAAGTTTAGATATAAATATATAGATGTAGATATAAAATTATAAATATGTCAGTAGCAAGACAGGTAAAAAGTATATTTGTTAATATATGCATTTTTGTTTTGTTTTTGCACTAGTGAATATGTCATGATAATATGAAAAGGTCAGATTTTTATTAGTGTACATCTTATAATGGTTCAACTATTTTTACAGTACTTTTGGGAAGTACTTTACTGTGGGCATGCATGCTTCCATGGTTCCTGGAGTTCAAGTGTTTAAAGTGGAATGGCAGGGTGTTCACCTGAAGATAGACATCATCATGAGACTTTCAGGGCTACTATATTCTGACATCAATGCTGTGGTACTCTCTCATGACAAGGTAAGATGCTGTACATGTCTAGGCAGTCACAAGGACTAATGCCCCTTCTCCTCTATCTCATCTTTCGAAATAAGACAGGCTTTTAAATATGTGTAAAATGCTTTAACTTTTTTAACTTTTTGAAGAGTGCTTTATTAATGTCTTTATAGTCAAAATGCATAATGACAAAGTTTGTCTATGAGAGGAGTAATTGATGGTGAAAATTCAACTAATTTGACTAACCTTAAGCAGTTTTACACCTACACATTTGTATAAATTTGTAGCACTCGATTACCCATCACGTTTTTATAGGCCTGGGTTTTGTTTTTCTACAAGATCTTAATTCCTAAAATCTAAACAAATAAGCCCTTTCTTTGACTTGTTATACAAGCTTTCAAATACATGTGCACATAAAGAGGTCTAATTAGTGATGTAGGAACTTTAATTTGCCTGCACAGCCATTAAAGAGATCGATAGCCTGGTGATTAATGTACTCAGAGAGTATGCTGCCACTTTTTCAGGGCAATGGTGTTTTGAACCCAAAAGCACACGCACTGTGGAAGGTTCAGTACCCATATAACTTAGTTTACTTTTTCCAGTTGACGAGTGAGTTCCAGACTCTGTAGAAGGTTGGGGAAAGTAAAACAATGAAAGAGAAAAGATGGCACCACCCTCACAAAATCTGGCCCTGAGAGAAGTAGGGGTCTAACATCTCTTGGGTCATGGGACTTTTTTTACCTTTTGTCTACCCTAGACCAGGCTGTGTGACCAAGGACGTGTATAGGTGGATTGCTGTCTGTCTGCCGAGACCAACACTTAGTCTCTTGCGAAGTTCTCCGCTGTTAGTCTTGGTGATCCTAAACAAAGAATGTGAATAAACCGGAAGCTAATGTCTAATGCCTCGTTATAGCAGTTAACTGGAAAAAATTGTCTCCCAGCAGTCCGGGGATATTAGTTCGTGGTGTGACTGTTGTAGGCAGTGGGAAAGGTAGGAGTGTATGTTAATTAGGTTGATTCATGTCCAGCATATTATGAATTAGACCTTTTTCTGTGCACAGATGAAAATGTTGATGGCTGTTATTTCATGAATGCAAGTGTGCGTGTTGTTATTTCATGAATTGGAGCATCTTAGTTGCTCACATGGTGCACTGCTGTTTAGAACCCAGTCCCAATCATTTAGAAATAAAACTTGCACGTAGGTATGTCTCTGTAATAACTTTCTATGGTTTCTCATATTGTATGTTATATATAATATTATAATAACTTTCTATCCATTGTTGTTAATATATACTCAGCTGGCTGCAGGTGACCAACAAGGTGTTCTTTATCTATGGAACCTGCCAAGTCTGGTAGGCTCAGATCAAAATCCTAGTACTGTGAAAATGGAAGATCCATGTGTCAGAAATCCGATTCAATGTCTTCAAATGGAAGCTTCAGTTTCACAGATTGTCGCCTGCCAAGACAGCTATGTTATACTTTTGAGTGGGTCTTTCGATCTGTTTGAACATTTACATCAAGTGCTTTTCTGTAGCAGATTATATATATATAAAACAGTCTACTTACTCTAGAGCATATTTGATGCAGATTGAAGCTCATTCTGTTTTAATGCGAAGGTTTATGTGAAGTTGTTAGCAAGGTTCTGATCATATCAAGATTGTGAAATTTTAAATTATTGTCTCAACAATGATATAATGAGCCTAAATCAGCGTTTGTGCATTGGTTCTTAATCAAACTATAGTGTTATTTTAGAACTGTACAACATTCATATGAAAAAGATTTTAAGAGTATCTTTGACATGATTTTATTCCTGTGAAGTTGAGATACATATATAGTCTTAGTGAGCTGCCTTTTTTTGTGAATATTCTAGGTAATAGGACACTGATTGTTCTAAGACCAGATGGAAAATTATTACGCATTTCTGTGGATGCTTTGGGAAGTTCAGCTGGCGTCCAGGCTGAGCCCATCTGCATTGCAACAAATGGTCCTGTCTTGGGAGTGGGGTGTCAGCATGGTAAGGTTTGCAAGGGGATGGAAAGTCTCCTTGATTGGAACAATATATGGAGATATTTATAAAACATGGTTGCAAAATTGTTATATTTTCTTCAGGGGAAAAAATTCTTAACTTCAGCATATAATTAAGGTATTTCCGCCTCAATTCTAGCCTTTGCTTCATAGCTTATGTTCAAATCACATAGTACAATGCAAAATTATAGTTGATAGTATCATCAGCCTAGATTTTTTTTCCATGATTCACTTCTCTTTTGTTACAAAAACTTAACTGTTTGAAGACCTAACAAATTAGGAATAATGTCTTTGTTTCGAATGAAATTATGTTGTAGGCAAGCAATGATTTGTTGATCAGGAGACTTAAGTCTGAGATAAAACAAATTGTGATCAGGGAGCTTTAGCAAAGCTTGGCATATCTATTCTACAGGCATTGTGCTGCTTTTTAACACCCATGAAGACAAGTGGTGGACAAATCTGAGAGGTAGTCTGATGTACACTCTTCGCACTCATGTCAACCATGTTGTCAGTCTGGCTATCACATACAATGGGGCAAGGACAATAGTAATTGCAGGTGGTAATCATGCAGAGGTTTATTGTTGGTGAGGTATCTATTTATTGCTTTTGTTAAAATAACCCTGATTAAACTTTGGTGCACAATCCTGCTGCAGGATGTGGAAGTGTATTTGGCCACAAAGTGTGTTGAAATGTCAGGGTAATGTATGAGCAATCTCATCATTGATTTTGTGTGTGTGTGTGTGTGAGAGAGAAAGCATGAACGTGCAAGCACACATGGAACAGTACATGCCTTTTTGACCATATCAACAGTTTTTGTCTTAAAATATAGTATTTTAAATTGTATTTTGTGGAAATAAAAGCATTGAGCAGTTTTGTGCTGATTGTACCCATCAATTTCTTCCTGACTATGAAGTTCTTACTTCCTCTAGACGGTCTTGAGTGTATGTGCATTTTGTTCAAATGTGAACATTATATTTGAAATGTTTAGAACAGCAAATAAAGATATTGTCAACGATTTCTTCTGTGAAGAACATAAACATTAAAGATTTTTGTCTTATCAACAGTGTACAGAAAGTTTGTTTCTTGTCAAAGAGGGATGATTTGGATGTAATTCTATATATTATAAACCTCAGCAAGCTTGGTGAAATAATCACAGATGCTTCTTACAGATTTTAAATAAGAGACACAGAATCCTGTTGCAGCACTATAGGCTATTTGTAAGCACTTATGAAATTACAGCATACATATAAAAGACATTCTTTCTGGAACCAAATAGATTTGATAAAAATTGAATTTTTTTTTTTCAAAACCATGAAAATAGGATTAGCTGAAACATGGTTTCTATATGGAAGAGTACAAATTTCAGCTTTCATGCTTAGTTTCCAGGCATTTCTAATGTTTCTCTTATTGCACAAAATTAGGCATAAAGCACTGTTAGATGTGGCCATAATCCCTATTCTTAATTCTTAAGACCTACAGTTGTACTTCAATACCCAGATAAATGCATGCAGCAACTGTTGACATAGTGCTTACTGTACCACAAGCTCAGTCTGTACAAATAGACCTCTGTGTGACCTTTGTTGTAGGATCAAGAGATTTTGATAGGAATGTTAAGGATAAAAATCAAATATCTGCTGGCGCAACTGTAAGCAAGCCTGTTGTCTTCAGTATGTCTATGCCCCTGTGCAGCACACACACTCTTGAGTAGTTCAGCCTCACTAGCTCATTTGCAAACTGAAATAAGAACACAGCTTATTATTAGTTCTTGACCAGTCAAATAAAGAAAATCAATTTTATCACTTCACATGTCCTGCTTAAAAAAAGGCTTCTGGTCATCAGTGCTAAGGTACAGTGTCTGGTACCAGGGTTAGCGCCCTAGGTCAGTTATGTATCTCTGTGTGTGTTTATAGCTGTGTGTGAGTGCAACTAACAGTGAATGTAAAGTCTGTGGAGGTGAACTAGAGCTTACTGGAGTTCGTTGTGCTGTGCTGTTTGAATACCTGAACACTTTTAGGACATTTCTGAATAGACAGGGGAATGTTAAGGGAAAGTAACTCCCCATATGCATGCAGTGGAATCTGCATAATTTATTAATACTCTTGTATGGTGTCTATGTCGACCTGGACAACACTGCTGGACTTAAAAAAAATATAAGTGAGGCCAGATTCCCTTTTCACATATGGTAGACAGACCTAGTCTTCCCAACTAGGAGGTTGAATTCTACTTCATAGTAAAACTTTCAGATTCCAACTTCTATACAGACATTTTAAAGTCCTGTATTGAAACAATGAACATTTATCTAACTGGTTGGTTGTGGTATGTATGACTGAATGATACTTGAATGCTTTTGTTGATTTGATAGCATAAAACTTTGAGTTTTGAACCAAGGACAAACTGCATTTCTAAACAAAATGTTTGTGCATACATATATAAACTAATAATTCCTAATGAAAGCCTTCAATTTTTTAATTCTAACTTACATTTGAAGCATTGCGACCACGGTTTCCAACAACAACTATAACTTGTGATCGACGACTGTTGAGGGTGGTAACAGCTGGGCAGGGACACAACTCTCCTTCGGGTGAAAATGCAGTCATGAAGGGAATGTTTATGCTGCCTTGTACCATACCCTTGCGAAATCTTATTGTCTGTTAAGGTGGTTCAGTTTAAAAGTACATACAGACTGTAAAATACTGTGCCAGTAGTAATATAATTAATACTATTTTACTCAACAAATTAACAGCTGGTGTGCACTATTCTGAAATTTTAAAATGTTTTAATGTTTTACAGTTTTACCAATCTCAGTCCATGCTATTTTTATAATTATTTCAAAAACTGAAGATCTATTTGTGTACATATATTTTATATTTTTATGCATGTACAAATTATGTGCTATTAAAAGTATTTACAAAAGAACTGTCAAGTTTTTCTCATTTGAAACAAGGAGATGCTGTCTCAAAATAGGCCAACTTATAAATTTATCATGCATATTTGACAGAGAGGAGTGAGAAGAAGTACATATAATAACAAAAGTTGTCATGATAACAGTCACAGAATGAAAACTGTGGCACCAAAAGGGATACTCATCAGCACTTCGGACATCCACAATGATTATCATGGGCTTACTGTTGGCTCGTTTCTTGGTGGGGCTGCGAGAAAGTGGGGCACCAAGAAACTCTCCAAGCTCTATCATATCCTCGGCTGATATTCGCGGGCACTTCTCTGCCTTAAGCTCTTCAATTGCTATGGGTTCCATGGACTGAAATGTTTAAGCATATCATTGTATTGTAAAAAATCCTGATTAAAAAAAAATTTATTCATAACTTGTGACAGCTCTGGGGGAAATCTCTTCTCTTGGGAATTAATTCTGTTGCAAGCAATACCAAAATTCCTTGTTAAGCCTCTTGCCATTTATGTTGGATAAGTGCTGTCAAGAAAGCAAAGTGTGACTGTAAATTAAAATTTGAATTAATTTAGTTATGCAAACTGTGACTGAACTATCATTCTTAACTCAGCTGTGCAAAATTTTTGCAGATTTTTTTCCCCCCTCAGGCATCAAAGACTAACAGATCTAAGACATGGATATATAGCACCTTGCAGCACACCAAACTTTCAAAAACTTCCTTATAAGTAACAGAAGGTATGATAAAACTTGAACTCTTGATTATGAATTTTCGATTTTAGCTATTTTACCAGATAAATAAGCATTCAAAACTTCCCGGTTTGAATTGTTACCAGATCATTCTGAGGCTGCTCGTTGTAATCTCGACTGTAGTATGACACATTGGGTCGGTCATCATTTTTCTGTTTTCTGGGTTTGCACGCATGTTGTCGGTATGTTGCACTCTTTGGAGTGCTGCAGAAAATCTTGATGGAGTCTTGCACACATTTTTCGATGTCAATTTCTGTTGGATGTAATGCACACAAGTACACACACACACAAGCTGTTCAGAGTGTGTTGCTAAACTGAATTAAGTCAAAATTAAGTAAAATGGTCACCCAAATTTAAATATATTGTCACAATATAGGACCTTAAAAGTGTATGTATGTATGGTCATAGTCTGTTTTTTTTTAAAATGCAAGTATAACATTTTAAGCAAAAATATTTTTGGCACAATTAATTCCCAGTAAAGTCATATTAGCATCCAATGAAGCAATACCAAAATCAGTTTCTTTTTTGCTCATCTGCTAACATGATGACCTATTTGATCATTTACCTGGCATATCTGAGAAAAGCAAGATGCACTCATTGAAGCCAAAGCTAAGGAGTCGGTCCCGCAGCTGATAGAGAATAGCCACACCAATACACAGAGGGAATGATGAATTGCCAAGTAGCAATGTATCCCAGAGGTGAAGAATTTTGTGCATTGGGAATACATCTAGGAACATATTAATAGTCTTTCACAGAAGCTTTCCATAAAAATTATTCAGGAGATAAATGCAAGACAAAACTAAAATTTTTAATAATACCATAGTGAAATTTGTTTTGCATTTGTTTATATCCTGCTTTGTCTTCTGAAAGAAGAGCACATTATATCACTACCACTACTGCAGCCCTTTTGTTTTTAGTAGTTTGCAAGCTGCTGTTATATATTTCTTGTAGTGCTCTTTAATTCAAGCACACAGAGAGAAGAGGTGGCTACACAAGTGCTCTTTATCATTATTATCTGATCTGTTAATGTTTAATTCATATCTGCATGGTTATTAAACAGCCAAAGTGGTTTTGTTATGGTAAGCACATATGATACCCATTGTGACATTTGTGACAACTTTGTCTCATCAAAACGTTCCCAACTTATATAAAAAGTGAAAGAGACCATTCAAAAAAAAAAAAAAAACCAACAAAAAACCAAAGTGTTGAAACCCTGTAAATAAAATGTCTGAAGTATTTTCTCTATCAGACAAATCTCATGGAAAAAACTACAGGACTCAAACTCTAACTTACGTGCATACATTGTCAGGAACCATGGAATGGCATATAGCTGCAAAACAGTAAAACAGCTTATAACAAATGCAACTGAAAGGGATTTCAGTCATATATTTGATGCCAAACTATAGAATAATTGCATGCTGGTAACAGGCCAAAGGTCTGTTTTGCCCATCTAAAAACAAAAAAAAAAACCCTTCTCTTTTGCTTCAGTTTTTAAGTAATACAATGTTAGCATTGAAATAACAAGAACACTGCCTCTGAACTTCTGGAAAACAGATACTTACATCTGGAATGAAGCCTATGCCATCCAAATGGTTGCTGAGTTCTGGGTCATGGAATGCAATCAAGTGCGCAAACACTGCCAAGTACTCTGATAGAAGCCAAGAATTTTTTTATTTTAAACATGTTAATTCTTTTTATTATCAAATTTATTAGTCATCCAGAATCATTCTCACATTGTGTAGCATCACAAGTAAAGATTTGTTTCTTTATTTAAAAATTGATTCTTATAAATGTTTTGGGTGAAATGAATTTATTTCCTCTGTATGACTTAATCCCTAAAAAAAGGGCTGATCCTCTCCTAATAATAAGAATTAAAAAAAATATATAATTACCTTGTATAATGGGAGAGTTATCTTTGAGGAAGAATTTGTTCAGGTATTTAGGAATGAACCGTGAAAGGCAAGCAATAGGCAAGAGCTGAAACAGATTTAGATTGCAGTTTCACTCTATTCTACTACATCAGGGGTGGGGGACTTCTTTTCTGTCATAGGCCATTATGATATTTGTGTCATCATTCATGGGCTATGCAAATTACCAAATTAAAATTTATCCTGCTATATATTTGTCAAGCCATAGTTTCACTACAGTGTGTATGTGCTATACAAATCTTGTGTTTACTATTATATTTCAAAAACTGAAAAATAAATGCTCCAGACCAAGAAACTAAATATGTATGCTAACAGCAATGATAGCTAAAAATTGTGATGGCAGCAATACAGAACTACAGAATGAATGACCTTCATGGTTAAAGTTGAGGGCAAGAAAAGGCGCACAGAGTGAGTCAAGGCCTTGCCAGTAGACATACTGTGGATTGCTTACAACCCAAGCCTTCAGCAGCCGCTTGAATTTGGCATGAGCAGTGGGCGACGACAGAAGTTCATGATACTGATGACAACGAGGAATGTCCACCTCAATCTGTACTTGTTTGAATTCATATAAAAGGGATCAGAATCATGGAACTGATTTTCAAGCTATAGAAAAGTTTATTATCAAGTTTTCTGTACTACACATCATGACAAACCTTTGTCTTAGCTTTCTCCTCTAAGAAAAACTAGCAAAGTATATTGTTTAGGGTCAATAGATGGAAAAGGAGCAGGTTCCTTGTCAGAAGCAAAGTGTCCATGCCTTGACAGATTGTTGAACATCATACAGGCAGAGACAGAGAAGCATGCAGGATATAAGAAATGATTGCAAGTAAAGATGTATATGACTTCATGTACATAACATGAATTGAGGATAAAGTCACAAGAAGTTTTTTACCTGTCTGTCAGTTGGTATTGGTGTTTCCTTATCAATGCTGCTGTAAATGTTTTCAATGTCCCCCTGCATTAAAAAAAATGGCTTTTAACATAAGCTTAAGTAATGATATTTGATCAAGTAACAAATGTATGAGCAGAAATGCCATAAAGGGCATCAGCAAAGTATCTGGAGAAACCCAACTGGATATTCAAAACTGAAAACACAACTGTTATTCATGGCTTTAATGTAGATACAGATTACATTCACCTCAACCTCAAGCAATGCTGCCCACACATGTGCACGATTAAGCGGTGGAATGTCCACACGAGCCTCCTTCCAAATGTTGGGCCGCTTGTATGGATATGCCCTTAGTAAGCGCTCATAAAGGATGATGCGATGAAACTGGAATGAAATTTATCAATAAAAGTACTTTAAATGTGTTTAATGAATCAAAATCAACAGACTTTACAATAATGTAGTGACATCTATTTCTTCCTCATAACGCACACATTTCTATTAGAATGACCAGCCAGACGTAAAAAAAAAAAAAAGTACAGTTAAGCCAAAAAAGACCCAAATCTAAAAACCTGGAAACAAGAATAAGCTTCCTTACCTGGTACTCCACATCCTTTTCTCGAATGACAAGAGGCAAACTGGCAGTCATTGTCAGATCACAGGAGCTGGGAGAAGTTGGGAGTTGACTGTTGTCTGCATACCTGACAAAAGTGAGATAAAAACTTGTACTGATTTCTATTAAAATATTATTTAAAAAAAAAAACTAGTGCTGCGAAAACCTAAAGCCAAAGATGAACAAAGAATAACAGATATAACTGATCTACAGAGCATGTACCAGTTACCAAATAGTCCTTTAAAAAAATGGCTAAGAAAAAAATCAGTATCTTGGTTAGGCAGGAGAAAATATTTAATACTGATCTCATACACACAGACTCAGGATACAGAACTAGAAGCATCCATCATCTACATGCACTATCTTGAGTTTTCAGAAAAGTTTAAGAATTTTCAAAATAGAGAATTATTTTTCTGATATGTCTTTGTGGATCTGTGTGTGCGTGTGTGCACCTGTCCGCATGCAAGTGTGTGCAGGTGCACATGTAACAAAAACAACAAAATAATACCATGATCCCCTTAGTTCTTTTTTAAGTAATCAAAATCATTCATATAAAGAGAGAACATAAACATATAAGCATTACTATGAGTTGTACTCACTCATCTTCAAGGAGTGGATAGTAGGCTCTTTCTTCAATGTCTTTTAATCGCTGGAGAGATGAGAAAATTTGGTATTCAACAAGAGTTCAGTATAAAGGTCATATTTGTAACTAACCTTAAATTCATTTTGTTGCTATATTCTGTCATAATATCACTGTTCAGTCTCACTTGGAAACAAAAACAAAACAAAAACTCTCACTGGAGGAAAAACATTCATTATGAAATTAAGACATGCTATATGGCTTTAAAATTTCTATGCTTACATTGCGAAGTTGTTCCTGTGGCAAAATGACAACAGTTCTGTCTAATAACTCTGCTTTGTCACGTTCTTGACCAAACATGTCACCATCTGGTATACCACAGCTGGAAATAAAAGCTGCTCTGTACATTTTTTCTCACCATCTGTTCATGCTTAAGGTGCTATGATCTACAATAAGTATGATGAGAATCTTTCAGAGTATACTGCAAAACTGAAAATGAGACAACTGGACTTAAGAGAATTACTCTTAAGGTTGTTTCTAGCTACATTGTTGCCATTTCCTCTTCATAAATTCAATGTGATAGTGTCAGACTGAGCCAGACTGAGTGGGAGAGAAAAGGTATAATAATGAGTCACAATGCCCACTGAAAGTGTGCTTCTGTCAAGCCTAGGGGTCATAGCTACGCTAGGCTTAATGTCTAATGGAAGTGTGTTTCTGTCAGGCCTAGGAGTCATACTTATGCTGAAGGCGATTTGTTGCTCTGGGGCAACATTGGAGGAAGGCAAGAATCTTGTTTTTGTAATTATTAAAAAGTCCATATACTGACAATAGTAAATGATCCCTGTTTGTGTAACATGACCTATGTTGTTTTGGGGCTGTATATTACTTGACTTTTAAATCTAAATACAATTTTTTTAAGTGTCCAAAAAACATGTAAGTAAAGAATTTTCATTAATTTAATGAAATGCAGTTTAGGCAAATTACTGCAAGTTGTTTTTTTTTTTCCTCTGAACTTAATGTGAAAGAAATATAGTGCACACTTTACTTACAATTTAGATAAAATATTAGAAGAATAGTTGAGTTGCTGTTTTTTACCCTTGAATTTGAGGTGAAAGAACCATATGATTTTCTTTTATTTGGCTTCATTTCCCTTTAAAATTATTTTTAGATGTTCCCCAATTAAAATTTTGTCCATTTTTACTTAATAATAATCTGCAGCTTGCAAAATTTAATGACATCAACTCATGCAAATCACAGCAGTGTAAAGTTATTCTTTGTTGTCTGCTACCTCGACATTTTGGGCAGTCGAGTGGAACAACGGTTAGCACCTGTCACCTATACAGCGAGGACTCGCTGTCCTGATTTCAAATCTTTTCTAGGGCACGCTGCTCTTTCTTTTCATGTGGTATCTGTTAACAGGTCTGGCTGCTTTGCTGTGATATAACTGCAGTTAACACCAATTCAACCCCCACATCCTTAACATTTTCATTTGATATTTGGATGTCTAAACCTCCACATTTCTCAGGTTCAAACATATATGGCTTAGTACTTCAAGACTACGTAAACTTTGCTCCAGAATAAAAAAATAATATTAAAGATCTTCCAAGGAATCTGACAGGTGTTTGAAGTCGTGGTTCATGGAAAGAAAACAGACACTGACTCCTCTCACCTGATTTTGGTGGATTTTAGCAGGGTTTTGGATGATGAATAAATGGTTGTGTTTCAGGCACTGAAATTTACAGAATATAGATATGTATATTATTTCTATCTACCACAATCTGTGTATAATTAGGACCACTCGTGATGGTGCGCTCATTCTTGCTTACCAAGGCAGAAGATTGACTGGAGGTTGTGTCTTGACCATACCAGCTTTTTTCAACACTGCCTCCAGCTCTCCACCTGCCAGCTGCCACAGGTAGTATACTTCAGCCATTCCTCGCTGAGACAGATGATCTGGATCATATACTGATCAAAAGAGGAGTGAAATGACACATGAGTAATTTTTCTGAAAACATCTTAGCATTCTGGAACATGATAAATCTTTGCCTTCACTGCTGTTCATTGTTCTGTGATCATTTTAAATTGGAAGACTATTAGAGACTAAATGATCGGTTAGAAATCAAAGCAAACATTGTTTCCCAAACAAATGTACAAGAAGATAGGCTAGTCATTATTCATATCACTGCCTTATCTCTTTCAAAAATGTTTTAAAACTGATTTTACTTGTCAACATGATGCCATAAATTATGGATTATGACTTCCCATCCAAGTTTAATCACAGTTTTTGCCTTAACCAGCTTTAGAAAGCTACATCAAGTGCTAGCACAGCAAACTACTAATTGCTTTTTCAACTCGTTACCTACAATGCAGAATAAACATAATTCCTTAATGACATGAAGCAAATCTACCATTTACTTTCATCATCATATGAAGGTAGCTCCAGATCTTTACAACGAAGCTTCATGGTGCACATGGTGAATCCATTTTTATGTGGTGTCTGCCATCAGTATTAATATATCAAATGTTGAAAACTAACTCATACTCATTTGTCTTTAAATACTTGCATATGTACCATATTAATAATTTTCTTAATAAATTAATAACTGATAATAAACTGATCTCAAGTAAATGCCAACAAAACAAAAGGGAACTCACTTAGCTCCAGTAAAAATAATGAGAATGCTACCATAGATGTCTATTTCTGGCATGCTTACAGACAAATTATCCGAAGATCAAGATGCTTCTGGTTTCACTATCAACATGAATAGGAAGAGTTGATAACATATAGCTCTTGTATAGATGAAGGTGCAAACGTTCAATCTTTCTGACAGAACAAATATACTATGGGAGCTACTGGCCCACCACTGAATAAGGACAGAGATTCAAGTCTGGGGGATGGAAAATTACCTCTGCTGCAATGTCAGTTTTGCAGCACCTCTAAGCAAGAGAATATGATAACGCTTGACATTTTGAAGAAAACTCCCATTTAAATCATTCTCCAAAAATAAAGTAACTATCTGATCAGACAGCTTGTCCTGCCATCCAATTTTCATTATATGCATCAACAGTAATCCTACACTGCTTTCCCGCCAAAAAGAAATTAAGCAACAAACTCATTGTGGGTATACTGTTGATTTAAAAAACTTTTATGCAGCACTTGACACTGGATGTCAAATGGCCCTCAGAGCCTACAAATAGATCTGACAGCCTAAAACTTTATGAGAGGCTAAGCATTGACCTTTCCAGAGATATGCATCCATAATGCTACTATACTGATGTAATAAATGATAAAGAAAATAAAAAATAAAAGAATATGATATGGCAACTTAATAAAGGCTGAAAATATTAGACGGCATATTTATATGGTGACTTTGTTTGATAAACATGTCATTAAACTCTTCTACCAACCCCTTCACAGATATCCATAAAGCATAAAAATGTATACGTGTAAAATTTCAGACATATAATAACAGATAAATAAATAACAGAAAAAATGATTTATTAACTTCACTTTCACATCACTTAAAAAAAATCTGCTTTCACCATTCTCTGCCTCTCCTCTCTAAAAATTGTGTGTTTCTTAAGTTCCTCTGCAGTAGGTCTGAAACAAAGCAAAAGATTTTTGCTTATTATTTTTAAAGGTCCTGCACAATTCATACAATTACCTTCATTTAAGTAAATAAGCAAGGGAAAGTCAAAATGAAAGATAAGGAAATAAATGAAGTCTGCTAAGAAAATGTTCATTATGCGAATAATATTTACATTAGCAATACTAGGAAAGTGAACAATCAGCTAATATTGCAATGGTGTGGTGTCCAGTGGTATGCACACCTTCGAGAAGGTGCTAGGGTCAGACAAAACCTAAGAAGATCCAGCAGATCCTTCGAAAGTGTCTGCACACAAAGAATACCATCAACAGTCTTCAGTTTTTTTCCATTTCTTTACAGCTTTTTACACCGACACATTTCAGAGTAAAGCAAATAACAATCATGAATAAAAACATATCAGTACAGGGGTTTTTCCTTTTCCACTAATCATTGGCATGCTCCCCGTTTAACATAAAATGTTAATACTGTAAACTAAGTACAGTGGAACCTCGGTTAGCGAACGCATAGCGAATATAGCGAACAAAAAAAACAGCCACGTGAACCACACGTGACCGACCAGCATGTCATTCGCACTCGAGACACAGTGTGATTGTTGTGCTTTATTTTAATAAGATAATCCTCAATCATGGTTCCAAAGAAGATTAAGAGCAATAGTAGTGAGGTAATGACAAGGAAGCGGCCAACAATTGAATTGAAAAAGGAAATGATTCAAAGTATGAAGGTGGCATGCGTCTGTCGGATATGTGATGTCGTATTACCGAAGAGTTTTACAAAAAAGGCAGAAGCAACCGACACTGGACAAGTTTTTTCCTTTAACCTCAAAGCTACAAAAAAAGGAAGTTATCCCCGATTTTATAATGTCACGTGTGCTCATGGAGGGGGAATCAAAGCAGTAATTCCACCCCTTCCTCCCCACACCTGCTTCCAACCACGCCGTCAAAACGGCAAGTTTTCTGATGTTTTAATGCTTTCGTTAATGTTTGTATGTTTATTTAATTCCATTTATATTGCATTATAACTGTTCTCATTAAAAATACCTATATAGCCTGTAACTTTCAAATATTAGCGAGTCAACAGTGGCTGGAAACCAATTAAATCTATTTCCTTTATTTCTTATGAAAACAATTGTTTCGGATAACGAATTTCCAGAATGGATTAAGTTCGTTAACCGAGGTTCCACTGTATAATAGAATAGTGCACATAATGTTTTTTTATAAAAAAAAAACCCACTGAATAGTAGTAATATCCAAGAATATCAACATCTCTAACCTTATCTTAGAAACAAATACAAACTGAAGATAACTTCCTCAGACACAAATTTAAACCATTCTATTGCTTAAGGGAAATTACAAATTCTAGATTATACAATAATAAATGATAATAAATATACAATAATGAAAGAATGCTGCAAAGATGTGACACTTATTAAATGGGAATCCTAAAAACTCTCAACTTCAGCTATATGTCATACCTTTAGCTGGTCGGAGAATCCTTCTTCATTAGCCAGGAAGTCAAGTGGAGACATTTCTATTTCAAAAAATTATAATATTTAAAAATAAATGATTATCCTCAAAGAAAACGTAAGTGAACAAGTTGTTTTGAAATGTGTACACAATCATGAGCAATCTTTATGACTACTTATGTAAGTTTGGAATCATACATGTGTTCATGCATGCATGGAAGTACACATTCACCTTTTCATCATGATAAAACATCTTGTTAGACAGTCTCTGCTTCAGTAAGGATAATACTCAACCTGAGTTTATAAGGTTCAGAAGTTTCTGAAGGACTTCTGGAAGTGATATGTCACGCCACAACTGCCTTTTCTGCAGATGAAAATAGAAGAAGATAGAAAATTCTTCTCACACAATAGCCACCTCTTTATACTTTGATACAAGTGAATTGCCTAATCCACATTTTAACATGTGTACTAACAGAAAACAAATAAGATGCATTAGGTAGTGAAAGCCAGAAGTACTTCATGAATGAAAACAAGAAACAAAGGAATAGGTCTGAACATATTTATTCTATAAAACATTCTGTTTATAGAATCCTTTGTCATGATACTGGTTGGTTAATGTATGTAAATACACATCACATACAACCAAAACAAGAAAACTCAAACAATTATAAACAACTACAAACCAGGATAAGTTCCAGCAATATGATGCCCAGAGACCAGGTGTCCACTTTGGGTCCAATCTCTGGCTGAAGACTATCTTCTGTTTCATCGTCTATCTCCACTGGTCCACTACACACTATCTCAGGGGCCATGTACTGAGGCAGCCTGAGACAGGATACAATAACAACCACCAGGATAGTCTCCAGTCATGAAACTATACAATCAGTCATTGGTGACAAAACCAAGTGAAGACATGAAAATAAAATGAAAACTCTGTGTTTAAACAGAATCTGACACTGCTAATCAAATCTAATTACAAATATCACACAATAATATGAATTAAGCCACAAAGAAGGGATAAATTACCCAATGGGAAAATTAACATCTGCTCCCCAGTCTGTCATATAGTACATGCCATATTCTGCTAACTTAATGTCAGTCTGAAAAAAGAACAAGAGCAAAACAAATTTTATCAGCTATACAGAAAATGTGAAAACATAGTTTTTTGTCTTTTTATTATAGCTATTGTCACACAACACTGGAGAGAAATGCATTCATTCATGCTCACAGACATACTTCCCCGATTTTTAAGGATGCTCATGATATATGCCTTACTCCAAGTGTAATGCCCTAGTTAAGATCATTAGCCAGACATATGGATTTTGTTCATTGAAACACACAATGGATGTATTACATTATAAATTAATGATATTAATATATAAGTAAATAATATTATGAGTTATAATGATGTTCTAGAAAAAGATGACATGACTGTATGAGAATAAATGTAAAAATTTTTTTACTTGAATAAATGTAGATTTTTGTACATGAAAGAATGACATCCCTTGAAAATAACCCTTAATACCTCTTTTGGGGCAAAAATAAACATTTTTTGGCGGGAAAACATGGTTGATGTGCACACACCTTTATACTGTATAACTAAATGCATAATTTCCTGTTTTTACTCATAATACTCTCTCCTGCATATTGGTACAGCAGTAAAGCTAGCATTTCCCCAATGCACTGAGCCTCGTAAAATTCTGGGCTGATCTCTACTATAGAACAATATCTTCCTGTTCCCAGGGCCAGATGTTGGGAGTGTTCTCTGGTTTTATTCCCAGCCACTTTATTACCCTTTTGGTCCAATATTGCATTATGTAGCTCTTTCATATCAAAGCACACATGTACAATCACTTAAATATTCCACTTAAAAATAAAATGTACTTGTATAGGTAATTAACTCACATCAGTCTGAAGAAGAATGTTGTCAGTTGAGAGATTGTGATGAGTAATGCCTTTACTGTGTAGGTAAGACAGTCCGTCAATAACTGATAAGCAATGTGAACTATGCTGTGTTCACTGGATGAGACAAACAAAAAAAATAAATAAATAAATAAAAAATAAATACTAAAAACTGCTAAATAAGAACATATTGAAATTTCATAATAGTTGATGACATCACATTTTTGTACTAAAGACTGTGTGTTTCTATGAGGTATTATGCATGCAAATATTTAGGTTCTGATATTGATAAGTTAAAAATTTATAAAATACTGGTACCTTGAATATTTTCCAGACTCCAGCTGACTCTGAAGTGTTGTTTTATAGTACTCTGTTACTACAAGCATTCGCTCTGAAATAAATTTAGATGAGTGAAATCAAGAAAAAAATTTTTAAAAACTTGTTCATGCACTTTTATACACATTACAAATACAATGTGTGATATCACTTCCTCAAAACTTATATATTCATTTGCATTTGAACAAAAAGTATTCTTTCTGTAATGTTTTTCAAGCATTTCATTTATAGAAAATCTATCAGGAAAAAATCCTTGATTAAAAAATAAAGCACAAATTAAATAAAGAAATGGTACAGCTAGCATAGAAATGGGCACTTACCATGTTTAGACTTTGCAATATCTATGTAGCGACAAAGCCATGGATGCTCAATAGTTGTGAGGTACTGGAATCTGCCAAGAACTTTAATGGAATTTGGTGTTAGTGGAAGCCCATTAGGCCCACATTTATCATTTGGATGACTAGCTGCATAAAATGTGCTCACACCAAACTCTGCTCTGCCCAGCATGTTCATTTCTGCAGGAAAATCAAGTAAAGCTGCACACTCTCAAATCTGACAAATTTTGAAGAAGTGCTTCCATTCACTCTTATATTGCAAGTTGCAAGCAAAATACAAATGAATACATCCATATTTTTAACATGTGAAAGTCTTGTAAATGAACAGGTAATTTACTTAAATAATAATTCTCTTAAAATACTGAAGCCTGCCAAGATTATTCTATTTCTAAGAAAAATAAAAAAGGACCACTGAAATTGTAATGTGTTTATATAATATGATAATGTATTCTTCTAACAAGCAGATTTCCATCACAAATATGCTCACTGTGTATTAACAGAAATATGACAAGAAACCAACATAGCACACACTGATGTAAAAGATGGAAAGGTATACAGTGCGATATCATTGTCATTCCTCCGCCCTTTGGAATACATTTTTAGATCTGTATAACACGTCAAGATTGATTTTACATGCTAAACGCTTACATCAAATATGTGTATCACAAACAGGCTCATCAGTGCATGAGCTGTCTACCCACAGCGAAAACTGTACTTATAGATCATTACTACTGTGTGTGTATGTATATATCTGTATGTCTAATGCTTTGAGTTCGCGAAACAGACAAATGCAGGTAAAAATAACGTATTTTTATTTAATGTAGCATACGAATTCAAAAGAAAAATCTTCGACAAAAATATTTCACCAATTTAATAATAATGTAATTTAACTGAATAATGTACTATGGTAACAAATTATTTGATGTCCACTGCAAATGCAAAGAAACCCTACAATCATCGATGTGTGTCTATTGTACACATTCGTGTAAAATTAATCTTGCGCCGTAAAGGAAAGTTTCAAAGTGAACTACATCTGCTTCGAATCATATCTTAAACATTTGTGTTCTTGCTTTTGGCATTATAATTTATAGCTCCATAGCGATCCTGGAACACCCACCGAAGCAGAAGACGGAAATGAAGATTGGTAAGTTGCTTCGAAATATTTGGATAAAATGATTTCAAAGAATAAAAATAAAAACTTCAAAAATAAAATCAAAAACAAATTTATTAAGACTACTTCTGAAATGTTGTTATTTATTTTTATCAGATTATTTGTAAATTAATTAAAAACACATATTTTCGTTCTGTTAAAATCACGCATGTTTACATTGGTTACAAGGGAAAAGTTGTTCAAGCTCCATCAGTGCTGTTTTTTTTAAGAGGTGAACGCTTTATTCTTATTTTGACCAAGTTCTTTTGTGAAATATTCATTTTTTAATTCTCTTTACAATTATTCTGAAGAATTTTTAAAAGTTTATGTAGTTTGTTTTTCTTGTCCAATTGCAACAGTGATGTTCACCTAAGAGCAACAGTCAACCACGAATTAACTTGCATACTACGCGTCCGTTAGTCAACCGCAAAAGCGTGCAGCGTAATGAAAGCTTTTCCTTTAGCTTTACGGCCAAGATCAAAGCTTAGTAATTATCCAGAGAATATGAAACAACAATGAGATAACATCCACGTACATAGATGCACATATAATTGCCAGTATATGTGTACATTTTCGGATTCAAAAAGCTAATTACAAAACATTAATTCCGGAGCCGGACTCATCCATCAGCAGTATGCTAACTGCACCAAAATTTGGGTAAAATGTCACAGAAATCATGCAGTTGTATCAAAACTCAGTCAACTATATGCATAGGCAAAACTTCTATAACATTTTTTTCCCCCATATTCAGGACGACAAGTTTAAATCTACAGATCTGAAATGGAGTTTTCAGCATGCGATCTTCAGTCTCTTGCAAATCTTCTGCAAGACAGAAGAACCAGAATCTGACAGTGAAGATGACTTAAAGGTGAGATAAGAACTGTACATTGACTAAAGATTATAAAATAGCAGCTTTAAAATAATATTTTAATGGGTTATAATGCAAAGAAAATGTTTTCAAATGACCGCAGAAAGAATTTGTGAAATATTAATCATATTTGTCAAGAATTTACAACTATCTTCTAGTAAAAAGTAGAATGTTTACTGTAAAGAAAATGACATTTTATTAAAATACAATTCTTATTATAATGTAGAAATAATTACAAATATTTCTTGCATCTCTGTGAATACATTTTTCTTATTTTCTGTTGCAAATTCTGTCAAGGATGAATTTCAAATGCGTGGACCTTACACTTTATGCTGGAAAGTCTTAGTTGAAATTTTGTAACCTTTTGTATACAACACCCTTAAGGCACACACAAAAAGAACATATTAACACTAATTAAAGTCATTAATGCATGTGAACCTGTGAATGAATTTTGCGGATACAGAACATTAAATTCCCTATCTGTTATGTTAAAGCATTTTTTTCATATTGTACTTATTTCTTTTTTTTTTTTTTTTTTTTGCATTTACATGTTATGCATTTTGCATTTATTTTAAAGCCAGAAGGGACCATGGGCTCTCTTGCACCTGGAGATATTGGTCCAAAGGCAAAACCACAAAATAAAGGTGAAGACAGTTTTTTTTAAAATTCTAATTATTCTTCTCCTTTAATCATTCTTTAGTAAATAAGCCCACACAAAGCTGGTTTAAAGGCATTTAATATTCTTTACTTAATAAGTGCACACACAATTTATGGATCCCACCTTCTTTAGTTAATATAAGTACAAACAAAACTAGTTTATAGATCCTGCTTTTTTTATAAGCAGTTTTCACTGTCCAAAATCAGAAACTAGGCAACAGCATGAAGCTGAGATAAACGGAAAATGTGTTTTTAGCTGTTTAAAATCAAGTGATTTTTAATTATCTATGAGTCACACCAATCCTTGTCTTCTTTGGACACAATAGCCAGCAACAAAACAGGTGTTCGGGAATTCATTACATTTTATTTTAGCATCTGGCTCTAAGAAGAATTCCAGCAAAGACATCTGGGATGCTGAAGAAGTTGTTGAGGGTTCTGAATATGACTGTCTGCATGATCCTCGCCCACAGCCCGGGTGAGTTGTGTGTGTGTGGGGCTCATATTTGTTGTATCTAAAACATATCATAATGTTATTTACTGTTGTATTACTATCCCCATGTCACCTTTAAATGAAATCTCTACACAAAAAGCTTTGGCTATGATCACTCTGAGTTATTAGCATGTCAGCTCACAGAGTTTTGCGTACAGATATTTTAAGAATGTTTAATGAAATTGTGGAAAGCAGCAAAATCTAGAGTTAATGTCAAATACAAGTCATAAAATAGTGAAATTTGTATTTCTAGTTATGTAAACAATTTTGTATCACTGGATACTCTGAGCTGCCACTTAGGGATCTAATTTATAGATTTTATTCTTAGTCTATGTTGATTTGAGTGAGCTAATTTAAATATGATCTCTGAACATTTAGGTATGAGATTATATACAAACAAGCTGTAACAAGTGAGGACATGTTCCTCCAGATGGGTAACAAGACACCTGCTACTGCCAGCTGTGAAGACATGATTGTAAGAAAACACTTTCTTCCTCATTACTCATAAGTAAAAATATTTAGTCTCTCTCAACATACATATACATTTCAAAATTTTCTAGTAAACCATTTCAACAAAAATCTTCTCAGATTTGGCTTGAAAATCATACGGAAACTTCTGGGTCACATGACTTATTGCAGTAAGAATGATAGAGTGTGGAATGAAAGATTAAAATTTAGGCCACAAAAATATTCTGATTTGCCATTTCTTACATCATTTCAGACCATACAAATATTAACAATGAAAATATTAAATAGTAATGAGCATTTTTGCAACACCACTTTCTTGGTATGTTAGTAAAGTGCTTTTTTTTTCCAGGTAAAAATCCACTTACCTGAAACTAAAATGTCTGATGTAGAACTTGATGTAAAAGAAAAGTTCCTTGACCTCAGAACTCCAAAATAGTAAGCAAATAGGCAGAGGATTACTGTTTTCCTGTTATAGATTTTTTTCAGTTCTCATTTATACAACTCAGCTCCTTGTCTGATGACCATCTCCTAACTGTTTCTGTCACCAGAACAACAACATATATGTTCACAAGATTTTTAGTTATTGTGCAGCGAAACAATGGAACTTTCTCCCTTTTCATATCCTACCCACTACTGAATCCTTTAAATGTGCACCGAAAATGCACCTCTTCCTTAAGCATTACTCCTAACAACAGTCCACACAACTCTAGTCCTTTTTCACACCCTTCCTCCCTTTTGTTCTTATTTCTACTTCCCTGCTTGTCTACCTTTTGTAAAATAATAGTACTCTGTCCTTGTTACTTGGATCCTCTTTACATTTTTTATATTTGTTTTTTATTTGTCATCAGTAATGTTATTTATCCCTCCATCGTTCATGTGTTGTTTACTTGTTCTTCTGTCCCTCATATATTGCCCATGTCTTGTTCTTAAGTGCTAAGAGTATCCTCCTTGTGAATGTGAGTATGCGTTATATAAATTTTGCATTTATTATTATTAAGGCAATATTACTTTCCAGTAACAGGTATTTAATTGTTCAACAAAACATTTATGACACATTCTTTAGAAACGGCTCCAGGGATCTCTTTTATAATTAATATTAATAAATAAGCTCTTTTAATGTAGCTTTGAACTTTGAAGTCAAAGGTGTGAGACCCATAGTGGTCATAATAAACTCATTGTTTACTGCATGGACTGCGGGAGTTGAAGCCTAATCTTTTCTGCTGCCTATTACCTTTAAAAGCAGTAAGCCATTAATGCTGTGTAGGTAGGGGAACATTTTTCCTGTCACAGGCCTGAGTGAAATGCATCTTTCTATCCTGTAAGTCAAGTGTACCAACCAGCAGACTGAGGTCCATGTGTTTTACTGCCCTTTTGGCCATTAGGCTATGTGACATAATGAATAACCTTTAATTAGCTTTATAAGTTTTAGTAAGGACCTTTGTATTTCAGAGTGAGCAATTTGTTTCTTGTTGCCTGTGCAGCTTTCTAGGACTTTTTCTCCCACATCCGGTGGATCATAAGAAAGGAAAAGCACAATGGGATTCAAGATCTCAAACTCTACATGTCACACTACGTATGGTGCGAGATCTAGACCTATTTAACTTTTGACTAGAATTGATTTGCAAGTCTAAAACACTTATTTCCAGTCAAATATTTGCTTCAAGGTTTTATTCAATCATGTGATTTCATGGGAATGTGATGCCATAACAAGTCTTTTAAAGGGCTTAATCAGACTGGTAGTTGTTGCAGTTAGCTCAAAAAGAATTAATAAAATTCACAACAACATAAATTTTTCCACAATAAAGTATGTGGTGAAGAGCTACAGTAAAATGTGATACATCATAGTACAGGTGCAGTTTTGGTGCAATGATGCTATTAGCTTCGAACTTCGTTTCACTATGTGTATAACACTTTCTCAAAGGTGAATAAGAATGAGTAGTCCCCCCTGCCCTTCTCCCTTTAAATATTCAAGCTAGATTTAAAGATATTTCTTCCATCAGTTTGTATAACTAGTGTGCTGGTAGATTAACCCCCTTCTCCTCTCTGTACTGGAAACTTTTGTCTACTTGCATTCCTTTCATTTTCATTTACCTGCTCACTATTTTTACATGCTATTTTTAAAAACCTTTTACACTGCTTGATGCTGTTTATGTGATGGTCAGAGGTTATTTCACGATAATAATATTAATATTCATCATCATCCTTTTTCGAAGCATGACCAGTATCACATGACAGATAAGTGTGATAAGCGCAGAAAAATAATTGCCTGTACAGACAGATATAGCAACCAATGCCCGAAGTAGGTAATAGAGTTTGAAATGAGGAACATAAAAGATGAATCCCTGGAGTTTACCAGGATTTCATAATCATAAAATAAAAATCATAATACTTTAATAATTCAGACAGCAGAAATAGTATCGCAAGAGGTTTCATTGTCATAAATACGTTTGCTATATTTATCACAATTGTACCTTGTGGAAGTTGCGTGCAGGAGTGTCAGGTGAGAAGGAAGTGAATGGAGTGTAGATTAAATGGTTTCTACAGAATATTTGAATGATGCAGTAAAAGTTGTACTTTCTGGAAAGCTTGATTTATGTTATTCTTTATGACAGTAAAAATAATCTGAGAAATATTTAAGAGGATTATCTACTGTTTGCTGATAACCAAATCCAAGAATGAAGGTGATGTATACTGTCACATTTATTTCCAAAAAATCTGTGAATAACATGTGGTTTGCTTACTTCAAGGTGAAAATCTCTAACATCTGACAATCAGTTAAAAACAACTTCAAAAATGATGCACAATTTAAAATTTTAATGTCATTACACATCAGCAAGCATTTAAATACTTTATCTGACATTCCATCATAATTAAGATCCTTAAAATACTGCTAACAAAATGTCTAAAGAAATTATTATTTACTGCAATGTTTGTCATAAAGTATTGCATATACCATTTTCAATGTCTATGACTCTAAGATGCAGTGAAGTATTAGTTTCAAATTAAATAGATGTAGTTCAAGCACCAACATGATCGCAAATGCGTGCACACACTTAAACATACAGCAGTTTTACAAAAAATACCATGAATAATCCACTGAATTAGTGATAAACATTCACCTACTGTATAAACACTTACTTCTGACTTGGAAAACACAACCTATACCCTCAGAAATAAATAAATTGAAAAGAGATTACCGTTGCAACAGATAACAACAGAAGAAAGTATGCTTTACAACTATGTCAATGTTTTCTAAGATTAAATCCAGTAACTTGGTATACTTGTATGCACAGCATGATCTCTCTGTCTCAAGCACATGAAAAAAATATGTGAGGCAGCGCGCGCACACACATCCATTCATATTAAAAAAAAATACAAAAACATCCACATGCACACAATCATCCAGACATGCACAGCATGATTACAGTCACCTATGTACAAAAAAAAAAAAATGTAATTAACATAGCACTAAGGTTTTGTGCTAGAGCAAAATGCATGCTTTATAAACAGATTCTATGAAGTGAGTATTTTAGTCACCCATTTGACAAAATTTTGTGTTCTGTTAAGCTATAAAACAGGAAATATAATTTAGAAATGCCCCAGTACTTCGTCACTTTTAATAAAAGTTTTGATTAAACAAGATTTGTGGGCTGTACAAAATTATCAACTTAAAAATTAGCTCACTGTATTTGGTAAAGCCATAGTGTGCTAACTCTTTTTGCAACATGTACACTCCCAGGACAAGACTGTCCTCTTAGTCACCAAAGAATAGGCAGATGGGGCTGCAGATGTCACCCCCGCATCTAGGATGAAATGGCTATCTTGTCATGGTCTGCTCATGTGCACAAAGACAAAAATCATTACCACTGTATAATCTGCACAATAAAATTTACATGTGTAATCAGGTTTTGCTAGCAGTGGGGAATGGGCAATGCTCATTTAGTCATCTCTTCACTGCTTTTGTTTGCCTGTGAATTGTCATCTATAGCTTGTTTTATTGTGGAGATAATGTACTTTTTAAACCTGTATGCATCTTGTCTAATTAATGCTCATTTAGTCCATGTCTAGTGTCTTTACTGCCAGAAAAACCTGATCCCCATATGTTGTCTACAGCTTGTTTTATTGTGCAGATGATAGTAATGCACTTTTTCTTTAAGAACATGCAGAGACCATGCCAAGGTGGTTGTTCTGTCCCAGACATTGGGGCACGTAACACAGGCAACTGATGAGAAGCATACATCTCTGTCCCTTCATGTACTTGTATGTGTCCCATCTATCCCATAATAGGATTCCTCACCTTTCCTTTACAAGTTATTTTATTATCCTAATTCACTTAAGAGAAATTAATTGTGCTATGAAAAGATCTAGATTTACTGGATTTCAAGTTCCCACTGCAGTTGCCTTGGCAAGGCCAGATTAAATTAATGAAACAATCAGCTTGCAGACCAGACATTCCCGACCCATGCCCTAAGCAGACGTCAACCATTCACATTTCTCTCGGTGCTTTTAATGTTATAGTTGTTATAATGTAAGCAATTTGTAATGAAATTTGTTCTTTCTATGTGTTGCTTTTAAATGAATATAAATAATGTCTTTCGATCTTCATTCACCCTCTCACCATTATATGGTTCAGCTGCAGACATGGCAGTAAACACAATTTAGTCACACTCATTCTCACCCATCCATAACCACACGAATACCTGCACTACAAATTTATGATTGTACACAAAAAAAATGACACTTTTTGCAAACAACTAGCTAAAGGTTCCAATCCTAACTCCCTTCAGAGTTTTGTGATCTTGTCATTTTTCTGACTGAATTAGTCAATGCAAAATATGGCATGTGAATTTTAACCACGAAGAGAAATTTTAAAACATGTGTGATTTTTAAATTTAGTTCCAACCATTTGCAGCAAAAACCAAGATACACAACTACTCAAAGAACATATAATCACAGTTCAAGATTATTGTTTACAAACAGATGACAAATAGCTGCTGACTAATGACGCTACCTATATCATGCAACACTATGAATACATTTACACGAGGTCTGATTACTTCATGTTAGCAAGAAATTTACCTGGAGAAGATGGTAGAAGGGCAGCAAAGAAAGTTCTTAGGATATCTTTTTAAGGAATGGACTAGCAAAAAAAAAAAACAGAAAAATTGTTAAATACTGCACTGGACATCAACTAATATCATTCAAGACCCAAGATCCAGTTGATACCCTGAACAATTAAAATGATGACAGGTTGCCAAGCAACAAGGTAGCGGATCCAGTCCAAGAGATTGCCATACAACACATGGGGGCGCTCCCATCTGATATGAAGTTAAGGTTACATACAGTATTCAAGTAGATAAAATGAAGTCAATGTTACAGTGTTCAAGCAGATAAAATGATGGAAAAGGCTATCCCAAAAAATTAGACCACAGTAAACTTAAAAAAAAACAAACTATAAAATGCAGTTGCATAAATAACCTGGAAAATTAGATGTGGAGCTAAAACAAAACAAAGAGATGTGGAGCTGAAACAAAACAAAGAGATGTGGAGCTGAAACAAAACAAAGAAATGTGGAATGAAACAATTTTTCAAAGCCATCATGTGCTGTACTTAATAAAATCAAGAGAAGACAGTAATTAGAGCACACATCATGATCATAATTTATATGCAAAGGATACGGTCCAGGGAACATTCGCTTTAGATCAACTTTTTCTTTGCAGTAAGGGCAGGTCTGCTTCTTGCCTACGATACACCATCCTCGTATGCAAAATTCATGAAATCTTAGCTCATGGTCAAGAAAACTTTACTATAATGGAAGTAATACAAACATTTTCAGTGTAACGAAAACATCACAACAGAAACTCCAGCTGTTATACATGAACACACATATGTGCGTGCACACACACATACACACAAACGTGTTCAATCATGCACACACAGCCAAAGTGTATACAGAACCATTCAAACTCAACTTTATTCAATAACATTTCACTTTCACTTTTTGGCAGAGCATCACTCAACTGAGTGGTGGATATTTGCATTTCAGTTTGCTACCCAGGTGTGGCAACATATCAAGCCTCACCTATTTAAGAAGTTACTCCTCTTCATGAAACAAACATGACATGAAACCTACAACAAAAAGGATACATATGACCACAGTTAAGCCTGATGGTCTTTTCAATGATGGCATCCTCATCATTCATGATAATGATTTCATTGCCACAAACGGCACAGGTTTTTAGGTCTAAGTTCTTTGATGGTAAGCCAGTAGTTGAATAATACTGCAAAATGGAGGAAAAGTTTAAGAAAAACATCCATCCATTTTTGACACTCTGCAGACTAACATATCTTCAATGTTGAATTGTTTATCCTCTGTGCAGGGAAACCTTTATTTTGGACAGTTTGACTATTTTAATATTATAAGAAACTTAGATATACCGATGTGTTTTGTTACCACTCCACTTTAATGTTAGATGATGAATCTTTGCCTAAATACTAATCATGTGATGCTTCTTTCTTGAATGTCACAAATTATTATGCAATCTGCATGCTCTGCAAGCTGAATACATAATTCAGTTCTCCAGTAAGGTAATGAAGCTATATTGCACTGTTAGATCTATCTTGATTATTTTGAGTTCATGAGACCTTTTGGCAACAATTATGTTAAAATACCATTTTCTCTTTCTGGAGGTTTTCTTTGGAAGACAACTCCATGCTCTCTCTCAACAATTAACTTGCCTAAATATTATTTTTTTTTAAACAACTTTTATAGAAGAACGAAACCAAGTGAGCAGAGGAGGGAACCTCTTTGTCTTCATAAGTCAAGAGGACAACTGAGTGTAACCATCTTTGCTGGATGCCTTTTAAAAAAAAGCCTGATGCTGAAGTCATGAATATCTTGCTGACACACTAGTCAAAGCTTGCAAAGTGCTGTCCAGAAGGCACAGACAGTGCAGCAGTACACCATGAAAGTTACAGTTAGTGATAGTTCAATGATATATTTTGGAAAAAAAAAAAAAGTAAAGAAACCTCACCCCAATCTGAGCTGCCATTGTGTCTGCACAGACTTCAGCAATGTCCCGAGCCACAACACCAAAGTAAAGTCCATAGAAGAGAAGGAGGAGCCCAAAGTCCATGGAAGTCTGTGGCTTGACCATAACAAGAATGCTAAGCCCAAAGATGGTGAACATAATTACAAGGTAGCCAATGATACCAGCAGCGTAACTTAACTTGTAGATGAGTAGAAACCACTTGTAGACCCATCTGAAATTCCAGAACAAATATGAAACTGACAACAGCCAAGAAAACCATAAAGTAAAAAAAAAAATTAAGGATGTTAAGCACATTAGGCTGACAGTGGGAACATTAAGTCAAAGTATCATACAAACTTAGAATAAAACACTAATTACTTAAATAAATGTTTTTCTTTCTTTTTTCAAACTGTTACAGTCTGAAATGGGCACAAAAGTGTATGCTTGCATTTTATTTTAATTGTATGCAGAAACATAAAGAATAAAAATCATTCAAAAAGAATGAAAACTGACAGCATCAAACTGTGATAGCACTTAGAGTATCACGACAGCTCGGATGTATGGCTCTACACAGACTGCACAGTACATGTGGACGAGTGCACATGCTTATCTATGCACAATGTTGTATGTGCATGCAAATGTATGCAGTTCTTACCTTGGTGTTGTTCCTGAAAGTGGCTTCTGGGAGGCCTTATAACAGACAAATCCAGTGACAACAGAAAACACCAGCCACACAACTGTGAAGCGTACCCAGTAGAACTTGATGCACAGTGCAACTGGTATCAGCCACATGCCAAGGAGAGTGGCCCGCTAAACAATGGTTCAGAATATCCCATGTTATAACCAAAGGCATGTTAATGCTTACAATGTGTTGCTAAACTAGTACTAGCATGGACCAATGATAACCACAACTGTGTATTTTTGCCAAGATTTACCACTCAAATGGCTCCCACTCATGAAATTAGTAGGCCTTAAGTACACTTCAGAGCACTGAAGTGAATGGTTCTATTGAAGAAAAAAGAACCAGTCATAAGAGTGGAGATATTTAACTGTTGTTGAATTACAATGGTGGGCCAAAATGAAGCAAAATACAAGAAATTAAAAAAAAAAAAGTCACTGAGAGGCAATGGAACATGTTTATGTGGCCGCAAAAAGAAAATTGGTTGTGTTAATTACTGAAGAAAATACAGAAAAACTTAGAATTATAAGAAAATGCTTGTTCTTTTCTGTAGGAAAAGACTGTTCTATAACTCAGAATGTATTGTTTGTAAATGATGTTTTATTCAATGCTTTAGAAGATGTGTTGCTTATGTGAAATAAATGGATGACTTGGATTTTTTAAATATACAAAGATTAAATATTCACAAAATTAAAAAAAATTCATTAAAATCCAATTTTGACCATGTTTTGAAAGTTTTAAACTGGTTTGCAATCCCCAGAGGTTCTAGTAATATAAGTCTACCTTGATGTAAAATTTAAAAACCAATGGTCCATGCTACTACTCGTACAAAGTAAAAGATGGTTTCTCTCATACAGCTCTATGTTGAATTTATTATATTTACTCTTGGACATATAAAGTTTCCTTTTAATAAGTCAAATCTCATGTCACATAGTTAATGCACAGGTGAAGGATAATCCTTTAACAAAATGGCAAACAAAAATTACAGATGTGCACATACATACATAGGGGACATAACAAATACCTAGAGTTTCTTACACAGGCTTTCCCCCTTTAAGTATCAGTGACAATTCTGATTATCTGTCACAGCCAGAATATTTTAGGGTCCAAGGCAACATGGTACAATGGGTCCTTCTGAGTGCAGACAAATTACTACTGCATAAATGGATCTAAGCAATGCTTTCACATGACCCCACAAACATTAACTGGAAACATTTCATCACCAACCTGATAAGATTTAAAATGGCGAGCTTTCCACTGAACCAGGACAATCTGGGCCACAAGCAGTGTGACCAGCAGAATTAGTACCATCTCTGCATGCATTGCCTCGTGACCTCTGTGCTGTTCGTGCAGTCTCTGATGCTCGAGCCTTTTTTCATGATCAGGACAGAAAAAAATAATTCTATAAGTATAACCTCAGTGGCACCATAACTAATTTTAAATTCATAATAATGTAGTATGTATATATTTCTCTGTAAATATAACAACTTCAGCCAACTCTTTTTACAGTTACAATAGAATTAGGACAAACATATAACTTAAAACACAGCATCATAACAACACTCACCGCCATCGTTCTCTTTCAGGAAGTGCTGACAGATCAATGGTCTGTTAGAGAAAATAAAGATCAATAAATAAAATGTTTCTTTTTCTTTCACACTCTATACTTAAAAGGATCACAGAACTACCAAATGAAACAGCTTAATTCTCATACTGCAGACACATAAATTAATGATACATCAAGCGGTAGAGTTGTGGAACATTAAATATGCTAAAAGTAAAAAATATATAAAAATAATATAACAGACAGAGGGTAAGCAAATAATCAAATGAAAAATACCTTAAATCCCCTCTGTCCACTGCTACTAATCAAACATCTGACTTAAGAAACTCTTCTTGTCTGAGCAATAATGCACCTATCACACCATTTTTATTCATTTAATGATACAGACAAGTGTGTGTTTAGGTTAATGTGACATCAGGAGAACAGTGTAATCAATATTTCTAGATGAAAAAAGAAGCTTCTGCATATCTTTGAAAAGCATTGTGGCATTACTGATAATCTTTTAAATGAACAATTTCAAGTTAGTGAAAAAAAAGTTTAAAATTAGTCATCGTCTAATTGTCTGACAATTGTAAGCAAATCACAGCCTTTAAAGAAGCAAGATATGGTGCAAAATGACTAAAGATCAAACGCAAATCCCTCGGATACAGCAAACAACGGAACATCAACAAGCTAATGTGAAATTGAATACCTGCACCACAAAACACATGAACAGCAAACACCTATTCATTTAAGTCTTAAAAACAAACAAAATATGTAAGCATCGATAAAACAGTAACAGCATGCAAAAAATAATACCATTAGCTGTTCTGATTATATATATGTTTATATTTAGTAATCTTCATTATTACTGATGATTAAAATGAGTCACCAAAAGTAAAAAAGGGGAAAAGTGTAAACAGACTTCTGGTAACTTGACAAACATAGATACAGCATATATACATTGTAATAGTGGTTCTAATATGAAGCATAGTCTCAAGAAGCAGCTTTTGACAACAGGATCTGGCTTGTTTGTTGTTTTTTTTTTATACAGTAAATACACAATAAACAAATAGAAATTATGAAAGCAAGGAACCAAGAAATAAAGTTAGGGAGAGCAGCGGATGAGAGGACTCACTAAAGGTCTGCCAGCTCAATTCAATGTGGTTTATGTGTGCTTTTGTGAGCGCCCCAGATTCCAGTGATCATAATAGTACCTCTAAGAAATCATGGTCTCTAGGATAACGAGGAAAACGCAGTCTGACTTGCATGTTGTCACTCTGGGCCTCTAGTTCCCCACACTTGCTATATTTAAATCATTTTCTGTTCATGATTAACAAGAACAAAAATGAAGTAGATGCGATACAGTACTAAAGCAATGATCAAACTGAGATATTTTCTAGCAAAACTACTCTCAACTGCAGCAAATTTAGAGTTCTTGAAACAGATCCAATAAAACCTTGGTGAACCGAAATTCTCAACAAAATGATCACAAGAACACTATGATAAAAATGTTTAACTAAGTATCAATCTGAGCTTCTTATATATTAATGCAGTATTAACATAATTTCCTGATGACCAATAAACAAATAATAAATGCCTCATCTCAAACATTTATCCATATCTAATAACATATTTTGATTATTAGAGACTGACATGGAATAATAATAAAGATTTGTAAGTTACAGCAGACTGAATCTTAAGCTCTACTGTGGCATTACTTGCCTGTAATGTAACAGTATTGATAATCAGGCCAGGAATACAATGCTGACAGGAAATTGTATACTCAGTTATCATTGAGCCAGAGGTTTTGTTTTCTTTCTTGAATTCCCCTAAAAGTATTCATTCCCTTAACAATGCACATTATAGTTAAACTGGTGCTTCAAAATGACAGAGTCTAAAGGTTGGGTGGGTAAAAGTGCCTATCAGTATGAGTACTGAGTATCACCATCATACAATCATAAGTATCACAACATCAATCACTATCACTGACTAGCATGCTTAGAAAATCTATGGAGTTTCTTAAGAAGTTTCTGATTTATTTTCAGCAACCTGAAACTTAATTAATAACGATAAAGCAAATGTGAAATCAATTCTTGGGGTTTCTTAAGAAAACTGCTGAAAAGATTTTTTTTAGATGACTGACAACTGTCATGGGATCCAAAGTAATGATGATCGAACAAAATAAATTACCAACACTATAGCTACATAGCAACTGTCTAAATCTTCACTAGTTCAAGAAAATGGTGACAAATTATGACGCAAATGCTGGAGAAAAAAACATTTTCATCTTCAAACACTTGAAAGTAATTATCTTTGTCCTTACCTTGTTATCAACGTGCAGAATACTTTCGCCGTTGCCTACGTGGTCATGGATCGTCATGTTCGATTTTTCCGATGTTGGGTTATCTCCCACGAAACAGTGCATGAGACTTACTTCCCTTGGAAAACAAATGGACTGCACGCCTCGCAGAGCGTCTTTATGCCTTAGAAGTATGATATGTAGACTGCTGAGGTTATAATAACAATTCTTCAAAATCTTAATTTTCACAAGCATGTGGCTCATGCTGAAATGAATATTCAATACTCGTTACTTCAACATGTTGAAGTGCTAAGTACTTGCATTTACTCTATTTGATGTTAGCAAGTCGATAACAAAATAAAGTCTGCAAACTTCAAAGCTTGATATCATATTCTTCGTGGCTAAACTTAAGCTATTTAAAGGTTTGAAAACTCAAAGAAAGTATATGAGCGGTTATCTGCATGTAAAACCGCACACGGTCAGAAAAATAATCAGCTCACAATCAGAATGAACTACAATTCCACTTATGCAGTTACTTCCCTTCAAACGTTTGTCAGACATGAGCAGAGACTTTATTGTCTCTGGTATGAACTATGCACCATCTTTATCCCACCGACCCCGCAGTCTACCAGAGTCCCCGAACACACTGCTTATGGAGTGTGATCCTTTCCGATTTTGATCGTCGAAGCGTAATACATGCTGACATTTCGATCTGCGACCACCCCGTTCATACAATAAACTAATAAGCTTGGATTGTCCCTTGGATTAAAAGTAACAGGTATCTTATATATACACACACGTTTCGATATTTTCTCTACATCGTCCTGCAATATTACCACATTATGCTCCTTGTCAACATACGTTCTTTCGTTCGAATCATAAAGGCATCCCACCAAAAACCCAAAAACCAAAACCAAAAACAAAAACAAATCTATCCCTAGGTCTATGTAATTAAAGCCATCGAAGCGGAATACGTTGCATGTTTTAGTGTGGTTATCTTCACGGCGTCCAGGCTCCGATATTTTGGGGCTGAAAAAAAAACTTAATACTGCTCAAAAATGAGAAAATATTATGTCGATCTGTTCTTAAGTTGCATGACAATGAAACTATGACATTCTGACGGCCGTGAAGCAGAAATCCTCGGAGACCGAGGTCGTCAACCGTCAAAATAGGCGAATCGCGGGGAATATCCTATTTTTAATGTCGAGGACAGAAAGACGCGAGGACAATTTTCACTGTTCATCGTCGGTTTTCTCAGATTTCTTCACTGGCCTCAAATCCCATGGGCTTGTCGTGTCGTTCCGGAATGATCGGAAACGTAAATGACACTCCCCAGCATATGACTGGTCACAGCCAATTAAGTGACCGTGTTGTGGCTTTTGGGATATTTGACAACAACCGCAACATTGAGAACTCAAAAGGAGTCGGAGAGGAAGACATACTTTCCATACACCCTTTTTTGCCTGCTTGATACCCTCAGTTAGATGTATTTTTTCCCCTTCCTTTCCTCCAACTCTCTCTCTTTTTTTTTTTCTAATGACGCGTTTTCACATTTGCTGTAGCAGCTGATTTGTTTTAAGCTGAGAAAAAGTGACCAGACCCTGATATTATGTGGAGCCTGCAATCCAATTATAGTTCGGTACAGTCAATAAAATCTACTCGGGGCACTGAATGACGTGTACATGTCTTACGGTACCCGCCACAACAGAGGTTATCGTATGTGCTGGTCTGTGAGTGTACAGACTCGACACTGCACTGTGTAATCGACTTAAAGCAAGCGAGCGAGCGAAAAAGAGAAAGGGAAATAATGTGAGAGGGAGAGAGGAAAACGTACCAAAGGGCATGCTGAACCGCACGTTTCTGTGTGCACAGAAAAAAAAGGGAAAATAAGGGAAAAAAGGGAAATAAAATGAGTAGCTGGACTCGAGGAAATTAGTTTTGACGCCATGCTAGCATAAGCGAAGGCTCGGGCATGCATGTTAGCAAGAAACAGTCACAACGATCAGAGATTTTCCAAATTGGCCCACTTTTTGTTTTCTTTTTTTCCCTTCTGCGGCAGTGTGGTGCTGAAGACAGCGACTCTAGAGAATAGTTCTATAACTGCAGTTGTATTTAGCAAGAAGGTTTTGCATGTGATGGGTTGAAAAGTGAAAAAATGCTTTTTAACATGCAACAAGATAAACAAGGGAATACTGTTATCATTATCAGCTACGGCGAGCGTTGTCTTCATGAAGACGGAAATGAAAACTAAAGAAAAGTAGAATAAGTTATTCTCTCTATTTCAATCACGAAAAAATACCAAACTAGAACGCATGCATTCATGCGCTCACATGAGTTCTATTCCTGTTCAGTATACTACAGTTTATCTTTCTCTGTGCTCTTAGACCAGGCGATCAGAAACTATGCCAATCAAAATAGAACTCACATGTGGTGAGTGCTATTCTTAACCTAACATGAAACAATAAAAACAAATGTACAAAAGCTTTATATTACAATACAAATCCATTGCATCTACCTTTCAGGATTGATGTGATCCACCGGTCGACAGGACATTAGAAGTCCGACTCTTTTTCATCCATCAATCCTCTCCTGTTCGCTCATATTCATTGTATCCCACTATGTTATTTTTTCAATATTGCACAGAAGGCTGAACACAGTATAAAACTTCTCAAGTAATCTGTCTTGCAGACTTATCGACAAAGCTGACGGCTATGTCATTTGAAGAACGAGTTTGGGTTCAAGAGAATTTGCTTTACTGTTACACTCTGAGCAACAGGGAAAAGCTGATGAGCATTTTTAAGGTGGCTTTCAAGAAAAGCAGAATTTTAAGCATGTTAAAATACAAAGATTAAAACAAAAATAGAAGAGATCGTCTGTTTTAAAAGAACATTTTAACTACCACTGCTCACTGCAGTGAGACGAAAGATTCCAAGAAGCAGAAATTTTAACTCAGTGGATAAAACTGAGGACAGCGAAGAATTGCTTTAAAAAGCTTTTTTGGATTGTTGATAAAATAATTTGAAATGGCTAGGGATTTCACCTTCTATGGAAACTGGTATCCTTATCTTTATAATTGCGCAGCATCTTTAAAAGCCAGTCATCATCGTGCGATGGTTAGTGTTAAGCTTGCAGTCGAAGTGACAGGCTTAAAAATCGTTTAATTAAAATCGTCAGGGCTTCCAATTCATAAAATGTTATGGATTTTCAGACCCCCACCTAAAACTATTAGTGGTTTTCAGACCCTCAGTCATAACTGTTGACAGTTCAAGTTCGTATCACCCCTGTCGCCCAAAATAATAAAAAATGGAGAACACTGTGTGTGTGTGCGCGCGCGCTTGGGTGAGAGTGCTTGTGTTTTTGTTGTGTTGTTTGTTTATGTGTGTGAATGGTAAGTGGTTATTAAAAAAACACACACAGTTTTTTTCGTTTGTCAACTTCTTCGTGATACAAGCACTTTAAAGGAAATATAGTCGAATAGGTTGAGATTAACACACTAAACAACTACTAAGGATCGTCATCCGATGACGAGCCTGAAATAACGGACATGGTCTGAACACATTCCTGTATCTACTGTACACCAACAAGAACTATGTACATGGTTTATCGATTGTGTTCAAAGCGGCTGTCCATTCCAGTGCTCTCAAATATCACAGACTCCTGGTGCAGACTCTCCGAAACAAGAGACTTCTCTCTTCTTGCAACTGCTTGAATAATGGTTACTGTTGTTCAAAGGAAATTGTCTGGAGGGATCACCGCAGCGGAAATCATTCCCTGTCTCTCATGTTTATGGATTAGAGAGGGCTCGTTCTGCATCTTATGCAAGGAAGCTGGGACAGGCGGCGGTGCTGATATAACAGCGAAACAATCTTGGCTTCTCCCAGTGATTTCGCTCAAGGCTGGAGGGCGACTTAAGGGAAACCATCAGTCTAGACGCGAGACTTGCCCCCTTCCACCATCTCCCCCCCACACACACATTTTGACCTCATAACCTCAACTTGACCACCCAAAACTTTGGTGCATTTTCTGTTTTTGCTGCAGGGCTATGTTAACACGAAAAATATGGTTATACTGAAGGAGAAAAAAAATTTACTAATTTAACAGAGTCAATCAGTTGCTTATTCGTTTTAATGGACAACAATAAGTCCAATCCATCTGCAAAACAAAGAAGAGAGCGTCAAACTACAGCCAAGGTAATTACAGCATGACGATCCATTATTAATGTCTTCATCGAAACACATCAATAACACACAAACAAAAAGGGAGAGTTAATCTCCTTATCATGTTAATCGAGGGACACAGCACTTATGATATGAAGTAGAGTTTTAATTTAATCTTGAGGTAATGTGGGGGCATTCGGTAGGGTAGGGGTTAAGACACTCGCTTGTCACCACTGCAATGAGAGGCCCTGTGTTACACATGAAACGACCAATCTACTCCTACACGTTTGCCAACCAGTTCTTACTCTGTCTCCTTGGTGTCGACTCCTTACTAAAATATCTGAACATGAACTTAGAGTGTCGTGCTGGTTCACATGGTCAAACCCCTTGTCAACTGTGAAAAGAGGTTTCTTGTATCCTACAAGGGTACCGACCGTAGGAAGTCATACGTTTTTGCTGGCCATGTACAAGATTAGGAGCAAGCTCTTCACAGACACGTGCTAACGAATGCCTGGATTCTCCTCTTTACAAGGCTGTAGGGAGTGAGGGGAGCCAAGGCCCTGGGGTACCTCTTCGTAACTTCAACACCGTGATTGTGACCGTTGGACCCTCACCGGAGTCGCTATGGAATACATCCCAACGTTAATCACGTCGTTAATCACTTCCGGGTTAAAAGGGCCTTGGGGGTCAACAGCAGCGTCAAGAGGTCGAAATCGCGCTGCAGTCTCGCTATGAAGAAAACATCCTGTTGCTCAAAGATCAACATGCAGGCGGGAGGAGGAGGGAAGGAGAGGGGAGAGGGAGTGGCAGACTGTACCAAGCACTTCGCTGACACTGGACGCGTTATCACCACTGACGTCAAAGTCTTCCTGCACGTCGATAACTGCCTCTCCAAAGCCAACCGCTCTCTTGAATGCCTGTCAAGGAGTCTGGCAGCATCGCTCACTCAGCTGTTCCCAAAAGAATCCTTGAAGAACGACAACCAAGATCTTTTAGTCTCTTGATGTTCCCCTATGCTACATCATTCCCTCCCTTGCCTGCCACCAGTCAGCGTACAGCGCAAGATGGATAGCTTCCAAGAAAGTATACAGGAGAGACTGTATTTAAGACTTGTAATAGCTATGATTCCAGACTCGTGGGAGACGTACGTCACACATGGAAAGACGTTTTTAAAAAAACCTGAACCTGAGGGTCTACAATGTCCTAAACTTCTATCTCTTTTACATATAACAAGTCAGATTCAGAAGAAAAGCATACAGGCACACACACATGCACGTCCATAAAACACAGCAAAGAGAATGGAGGTGTGTGTGTGGTGAGGGGGCAAGAGATGGTGTCATGATGGCAAACAACAGAGGACTCAGGAGGGGACGAAGTGGGGTAAGCCTATTATCACGAGCAAACCCGTGAGGAAGTCACTGTTGATGAGGCATTGGCAGTGTACTTCTTCTCTTCTTCATGATGACTACGCATGCACGCAGCTTTGGAAAGAGCAGTTTTGTTTTCTCTTTAGACACAAGGACTAGACGGAACGTGACGAGAAGAGGTGACAAAAGACGAGAAGGTAATAAACGAAAAGAAAAAAGCAATGTGATATGGAGAGGAAAAAAAAGAAGAAAGAAACCAAGGTAACTAGTGCAACATTTGTAGCCACCACACACAGAATAGCCATCAACCATGGTTACCATGGATATAGCCTTACAACAGAAGACAAAACACGGCGCAAGCGTCATATCCGGTTAATGGTCTCAGGAGCTGTTAGCAGGGGGCGTTCACCGCAACGCTTCATTACCTACTGCTTTGTCGCTTCTTAGGTGTCAAACACTGATTGCAGAGTCAAATTGTCCGGAAAATGGAAGGGAGTCAGCAGTGTTCACAGAAACAATTGAAAATTAAGCATGATGTGTTTTTTAAATTTTGTATTCTTCAGCGGCCTCGTTCGATGTGTTTGCTACTAGGTTATTGTCTTAGTAGGAACTGTTTTGAAGAGATAATGATTTCAGTTGTTACCCAATGCAAATGTTCATTCACGAAGTAACAGTAAATTATTTCCGATTTGAAGTCGCTCTCTCTCTCTCTTCCATAGTTAAAACATTCGCGAAGTAACAGTAAATTATTTCCGATTTCAAGTCGTTTTTTTTCTCTCTCTTCCATAGTTAAATTATTCTTTTTTCCGCTTTTGACTTGACCTTGTTTCTAACAACATTGTTTTATTTGTTCTCGCGTATTTCCGTGTCTTGTCTATATTAATTACCCCTTGTTGCTTGTTGATCTCTCGTTATTTTTCATTTCCCTAGTTACAGTAGACCCTTCATTCTTTACTTTTTCTCACACCGTGTTATTCCTCCCTCTATTACTTCATTTTTATCTTGACCCTGTTATAGTTTTTGAATGACAAGCAGATATTGAACGAAGCCAAATGGACAGGTTGCTGACCTGTGCGCTCCTTTTTTACTTGCAAACATCCTCTAGTCTTCATCAGTCACCCAACGGCGTTCCACTGGACTGCAGACTGACGTTAATAGTTTGTGGAAATAGAAAATAATAATCATGCTAATTCTTACTTTTGAACTCTCGACAAAGTTCTGGCATTTTCACGTGTCTGCATTGGCTGTTTATGTAGATTTGTCTTGAAGAACACAGCGCTGTCTCGTTTCATGCTAATGCGAGCTCAGTCAGACGGTTCTACGACCCACCGTCACGTGACCCTTTTCCCGGAAATGTCGGACTGGCTAGGAGTTCTCCGATTACAGGAGAGAAAAAGTGACCTCATCTACCGAGAACGTAGATGTCCTGGGGACATTTTCCCTGATGAAGCGCATTGGTAGGAGCCTTTAGCCTGACCAGCTCAAATTCGCATGGAGGCGAATGCCAGAATAAGTGCAGCACAAAGATGGCCCCAGCCAATAGCCGAACTAGAGGCTCAGAACCTTATTACAGTTCCGAGAGAGCTTTTACTCAGTGCAGGAAGGAGGGATCTGAGAGGTTTATTATAGTCGAAAAAGTACAAAGTGTAGAGTAGTGGCTGGCGACATTGACAAGGTCTTCTGTCCTGCCCATGAAGATCACCTTTGACAGTTTAAATGTCTACTGAGTTTTCACCGAGTTGCCAGTCCGCACGAAGATTGTAAGACTTTGAACGGGCTTAGTCCGAGAAAACAAAACTGGATATTCGTCCGTTAAGCTACAACAGTAAAGAGCGAAAGAAGTGTGATGACTTGATAACCAGAAAGTTCATTTGATAGACAGAAAGAATTAGACGAGATAGGGATGTAGACATTCATCAAGAAAAAAAAAAGAACAGCAGGAAGGAAAAATAAAAGAATTAACGAAAACAGAAGACAAAAGAAAAGACGAGGAGTGAAGGAAAAGAGAGAGAGAGAGAGAGAAGTATAGAAACGAGACGATATGGAAAGAAAAGAGAGAGAGAAGAGAAGTGACATGACGTGACCTGACCTGTCGGGAAGAAAAGATGCGAGAAAAGACGAGAAGAAAATTGACGGAAAAAATAAGAGACCTTACGTCACCTGGGGTGAAGTAGATGACGAGACAACAAGAGAAGGCGAAGAAACCAGGGGAAAAATCAAACTGATCTGTTGTACATTATGCACTGCAAGGACTTTCTTTTCTTCGCTGTGAATTCATTTCCTGAAATGATTTTTATTTCTCTTTTTGAGCTTACGGGTCGTAATTTCACTGTCAATCACTCAGTAAAGAAAGTAGAGAGACAAAGTCTGCCCTTGTTCTCTTACGCCTTTCGCACGCCTCTGCCCCCTAGTGTTCCTGTCAGATGTAAAGTAGCCAATGATTTGCGGCGCTTACCAAGAAACGGGAGCCAGAGGTCCAGCGTCGAGAAGGTTCTATTGATGGGTCTGTCTGCAAGTAGCCCAAGTTTCGACAAGTTCAGTCCACAGAGAGACCGTTGGTGGCAAAGACGGACGGCGTGGGACGTGATGCCCTGGGAAGGAAACTACATCCGTTACCACAACCACTGCCCAGCCAGCCCCTTTTCTGCGTACAGCTCGCAAATCCTCAAAGGAAAATAGTCGAAGTGGGTTCCATACTGCAAATTAAAGCTGTTTCGAGAGGCAAACTTCCATCACAGCCCAGTGGAACAGGTTCAGTTTCCGTTAATGTTTTTCACCCAATCAAAAAAAAGAGAAATGGAACGGTTAATACTTCACATTTTTTATAAATGACTTTTTTCTCTTTGTTAGATAAACAACTAGAGCTGCAAGTTATTGTGCCAAGATGTAAACGAACATTTAGAGAAATGCAGTTTAATTAGTACTGGAATGCTCATGCCACTATGTCCTTTAATGTGAGATTTTCAAAGAGAAATATGTTAAATCTGTTCCTTAATTCTATTGGGGAAAAAAAGAAAATCATCCAAATTTAAATAAGTACTTGGTAACGCTGAAACAGACGAGTTATCAAACCTGATAAAATTTGTAACAAATATAATTACTAACCTCACTTCGAAAGCGGAAAGTAACAATATTGTTATTATTTATTCAAAGAATATTTAATTATTTATTTATCCGCATGTGTATGTATATTTTATACATAGTTCTCTATATCTGCACATTTCTTTAAAGTTCATTGGATTATAATGTATAATACAATTTATTCATAAATGTTATGAATACAACTTTTGTACTTGAAGCTGCTACTGCTTAACCAGTACCACCACCAACAACATCGTCACCCAGCTCGCTCCCTAGTTGTCCACGCAGCTACAAAGACGAAACACGATTTGGTGCAATTATTGTAATTGTAATTGTAGGTCGTGTGTGCGTGCGTGCACGCTTGCTTGAGTTAACTCGTCCTTTTATGCATAGAAGCCGTTTTATACGCACATGCGCAGGAAATGGTGTTAGAAGATTACCTCCTCCCTTTCTCCCCCAAAAGTGCTTGCTTGACAGCACGTTCATTCAATTCTTTCATCCCTGAAGAGGATAGTATCGAACTCTTTTACTCTCTAGTTTTCTTTTCTGTTGTCTTGTCTTCAAATAAAGGCAGAAATTCAAATCTTTACATCACAGCCTTTCATGTGTCCTGGTACCCTTACAGATGACGACAGAGCAAATGTGGCTTGATGCGTGAAGCTAATTAAGCAATATTCTCGAATAAAGAATAATGGGTCTGTGCCTGATTTCTCGCTGCCCCTTTTCTTCTCTGTCTCTTCTTTATTCTATTTATCTCCATGGAAGGTAAGGGCCACGTGTACCCGCCACGTGTGATTGAAAGTGTGATTGAACCTCCCTCCCTCACCCACCTCGTCAAGAAAGCCCTCTTATAAGGCATCATGCGGTATGGGCAAACTTCACTAATGAACACCTAAGTTCAGCCCCTCCTTCGCTTTTCATTTCTTTCAACCTGAGACTTGTCTGCGGCAATACATACTTGACCGTAACGAAGAAGCGGGAAGAGCTGTACAGAAAGGTGTGCGCATACCTAGATTGCAAAAACATGGGACCCACGGGAGGCTCAGTTGTGCTCTTAACACATTTACACATGAATTCCCCTTCAGCCATCGAGAACAGACTCAACGGCACCTTCCATGCGGGGTGGGGGTACATTTCTCCCCCCTCTATTCCCTTCCGGATTTAAGATGTCGAGGCAATCAGCCAGCTCATTGCACCTAAAGAAACTCCTAAATTGCTTGATTGCTTTCCGTTAGGCAGGTAAAAGCACCGTTACTTATCGGCTAATATTTCTGTAATGGCATTGACCTGTTTTCATCTGGACTAAACAACAGGCCGTATTACCTATCATTTCATTCGCACCAGTTGTGAGGCAGCTACTAGTGTTTGAATTATGGGTTGGGGAATAAAAACGTATGCGTGAGTGTACACCTCCCAACACTCACGTTATACACAAACAAACAAACAAACAAACAAACAAACAAACAAACACAGAGAAAACATAAATACTTAAAAATAGAGAAAAAGAGAGGAGGGGTGCAGTGAAATTCTACACTTTTTCGCGAGTTAGGTGCATTTCAAAGCAAATTTAATAGGAGAGAATGTAAAGCAGCATCCTTCACATTTTAAGTTATTTTTGTCTTCATGACGTCTTTGCATGTTTTATCGAGAAGTTTCGAAACTAATCCCCAACATTCATTTTTTAACGCTTTCCATTAGTGTTTAGACGTTTCCCTGCCCAGTTAGAGGCCATGGCTGCACGGTCGTTTGGAAATGTGTGGACGAACTACTTGGTCGCCGTGGCCTCAGCGTGCTAGGTGCGCATGCGTGCTGACCTCTCCGCGGCGCAAATGGAGTTGGAAGGGTCTACCTGAGACCTTCAGCACGCTCCGATGATTTCACAGGTGTCAGTGACATTTGACATGCAAAACAGACCCACTAATGGAGTTTCTTTTTTTTTTTTTAATCATCGTCATTACATTTGTTGTCTCCAAGATGGAAGGATAAACAACAGTACCTATGACGAATGAAAGGCAAATATTAAATAAAGTTATAGAGGATCCAAGTAACTGCCCCTTTACCTCAATCTACCCAGTTATTAAATATAGAGACACATCGTTTTACCTAGTTATGCACGACTACACCTGACTTGTGTTAGTGACTCGGCTTAAAATCATATAATAATAGAGGTTTGGACAATAATGCACTCTGCATATACATATATGAAGTTTTGGAAAATAATTATAAAAATACCTTCCTGCTCTTGTTTCCACATGCACAGTCTGTAGGAAAGTGACAGATGAGTAGTGGCTTCTGATCTTTTTTGACTTACGAGTTTTGCATTTATACTCGTTGCATGTGTCTTTCAATTTCTCAAAGTTTCAACGTTTCTTTTTTTTAAATTCAAAAAGAATTAAGTGCATGGCAGTGTGTGAGGATTTTTGAATTAATGTAAGGATTATTTTCTTTCATTTGTTTTTTTTTTTTTCCTGTCAGAGAGAACTGTCCTTGATTACATAATTGATTTGGGGGGAAACCGGAAGAACCCAGGCAACGTAACCTCTGAAGTGTGCGTGGCTTGCTGAATGTCAGTTTTTAAATTCTTTGTCCCACGAACTGCTTTCAATATTGGAAAATGTGAATAGCTCAGCAAACATACTATCATTCTTGTGTAATTAACGTTTTTAATCTGTCCTGCGGGAAAGTGTAATTAGGAAAATGAACAGGTAAGCTACATTGCTTGAGTCTGTTCGAGAAAGATACGCTGAGTATAAAAGTAGGCTTGATAAATCTTTAAGGGTGCAGTAAGGTTTTGAAGGCAAAATTATCGTATGCTAATAAGTGATCATAGTCTCCTCTCTCTTGGTATGGAATAGATTATTAATCAGTTTAAGCGTAGGTAATAATGAGGCATACGACACTCTTATGTTCATCATCATAGACAATTAGTTTAATTTTGCAATACTTGTCATTCTCTGACTTCATGGCCCTGTTGCTATGATACTTTTTACGGAGTAGTGTTCAATTGAATACCATATCTAGTGAAATGTTCACTGACATCGATGCATCAACGAATGCCTTGAGAACACCTACACGCCAAGGATCATCTTCTTCACCATCTGTTACTTTTATCTTCAAAGTTTTCTAACCGGAACAGTCAACGGTGCTTTAACGGTCTTTGCTGCTAACAACGGTGACATTTACTTCGCTTTTAATGATAACGGCTTGGTCATCGCCTGCACATGATTACAGGAAAGACACTCCTCCCGCCCAGTGTTTCTCGGTGAAGAGCAGGACAAACAGCCAGGGACATTCTGTGATGCATCGTGGAAGATCTTCAATTATTTTTTATTTTTGATTTCGTGATAGTACTGACAGGACGAAAGTTGGAATAAAATAAAATAATTATTATAAAAGGTGAAGGTAGTCCCATGACCTTAAACGAAAAGGCTTTGAAAGTGACAAGTTGGGATTAAATTGATGGATGCTGACCTTCTGAACCAGTTCCGTTCAACATTTCGGATTGGAAACGAACCATTTATTTACAATCATGTCTAAAACACGATTGCGCGTCGGTGCTTGGAGACCGCGGTAGATCGTGCTATTTCACGAAGGAAAACAAACGGAACTTAATTTGTGAAGTACACGGCACCATTTATCCCCCCACAAAAAGCAAAACAAAAACCAAAACAAAACCAAAAAACCCCACAAAAATTACAAAAACCCCAAACAAAACAAACATTTTCTGCCACGCCAGTATTCTTCATTGTACTCTCGTTCGAAACCGTATGACACGACAAACAGTCCTTTTCATAATCACAGAAAAACTTAGTCTGAGATGTCTGAACGCAAAAGAAAAATACAGAAATGACACGATCTCTACATCCATGATGACAGCGTTTCGACGACCGCACTTTGGAGACTGGAGATGAATGCTCGCGCCGAATTTGAATAGGTTGGATGATGTCACTAGACAACAAAACATGGCTGCCTTCTTGTACCGCCCTAGACTTGCTTTTGTCAGTAAGTGATTGTTTTGCAGCCTGAAATTTTCGGAGTGGACGATTCAGAACATCAGTGTTGAGACATGTAAAGAAAGAATGGAGCCAGTTGACATCTTCCCATGTCCTTCTTTGCTATCGTTCTGCTTCTCTCCTGGGAATTTAATGTTCCGTCGCTCCGTCCTGTCTCACACTCCCCCGTTCCGTTTGGCAGAGGTCGCTAGCAGACCACGGAATGTTTAAAGGGAAAAGCAAGCCAAGTGGTAAGTTAAATGATACTTCAAATGAATCAAATAGATGCTGACCTTTTGAATCATGTCCGATCAATCTTCAGTGTTGCAAAGAAAGCTAGTATACTGAAAAAAGACAGAGCATACAAAAATAAAAAATAAAGTCAATAGACGTCTTGGTTGGGGACTGACTGCTTTGTCTGCACGCGAGGATTTGTATAAATTCTGTCAGTACAACATTCAATCTTGCAATGACATTTTCCATCACTACAGTCTCCAAATCCAGGATGCCAGCACCTCAGACACTCAGGAGTGGTGCGACGGTTCAGTGACGACACTCGACAACCCAAAATGGCCGCCTACTTGAACCGCCTCCGACCTGTGTTTTACACGAGTTTGTACATAAATGATCGTTGTTCTACCCGAAAATTTTACTGACAGGATTCAAAAAGCCAGTGTCTATCCTTTAAGCCCAGCCAACCATTTGACTTGCTTTTCCCTTTATGGGACGCTCGCCGTTGTTAGGGGGAAGCCTTTTAATCTTCAATGAATCGATGTTTTGCTGATGGCTAGCGGTTACCATGGCGTCTTTAATACACTGTGCAACTGAATAAGCCCACGAAGGGCCCGCCAAACTCGCCTATTCCGGATTTGTGCGATGCGGACAACTTACAAGATAAGGCAGTCACACATTTTCTTTTAGCACCGTTGGCTGCGTTGAATTCGTGGACCCCTAGCTGGCTGGGATAGGTGAAGGATCACGGGACAGGAACGAACACGATGCGTGACGATGCCATGAACACAGGTGGGAGACTTTTCAATTTATTTTCAAACACAAAATTTTAAATTGTGTGCTGTCCAATGTTGCTCGTGTATGAATGGTAACGTGCAGGTAAGGAAGTAGACTTGTGATTGGGAAGGTGTGGAGTATGTGGTGGTTGTCAGACAATTTAAACCGTCAGACACCAGTCGTCTGCTATCCCGTTGAGTCAATTCATGCAGTCTTCGAACAAATCAAATCTGTAAGACCAAGGAAAATTTTTGCTTTCAGTTCTCCACCTCTCACTTCCCACACACCCCAAACCAGTCTATATCAGAGAGCTGGCGGGTCTAAATGGAAATGAGGGTGGTTGGGAAAATAAAGGCGCAGGCAGAAAAAACAATCTGGAAGTTTCCCTACGTTTAAAGTCCAGCAATCTTTCTTTATCCTCTAACTCCCCTCTTCCTAACCCCGACGGCCAATCAAAGTACAAATTATTCGACAAAATCAAATGGTCACACATTAAAGGCAGATAAAATTTTTTATGTATGTTGATATATGTCAAGTTACAACAAAATAAGCAATAGGTATTTTTAAGAAGGCCCTTTAGAAGTGCTTCGTCCGTAAGCCTTCAAGCAGAACCACCATGCCTATAATTATTGAATCCTTATTACAACTGCCGTTTAAATGACAGCTCGGGTGCAAACATGTTTCCAAATGAGTGAGTTTAGTTTAACACATTCCCGGTGCAGTCTTCACCTTTGGAAAGAGGTCAGCAGTTGTGACTCGCAGAGTGGAGAGGTTCCTCATAAACTCGAAGCTTGGATGCGGCCCTCAGTGACACGTGATACACAAATTTAGGTTAATCCACGTGTGACCATCTTAAACAAAATTCAGTGCATATTTGTGCAGCAAACTAATGACAACTGTATGTTTCGCTAACTTGCTATAGTTCACGCTAAACTAATTGTTCTGCTGAAAACTGATTAAAGATTTGCGTGCAAGGCCTACAGGTTTCGCCGTGGCATCAGACCTCGACTGAGCATTCAGCAGACTCGATCCTAGTCACCCGTGAGTACCGTGTACACAAACCTCTTGTCTCCGAGTCAGTGAGCATTAAACCCCGGGATACAGAAAGACACCAGAGAGCGGGAAGCCGTTGTTTTCACGAGATAACAGCTCAGTAAGCTGTGCAGACCAAGAGATTATTTTGTTTTAGTGTCCACGCCTCGTGCGCTGAGGAAAACAAAGTGACAATAAACACCGTCCGTGCTTTGATGCCTGGTGTTGATGTAGGATTCGTGATTCCTACAGGCTAGCAATGTTTTTTTGTTTTTTTTTGTTTTTGTTTTTTTTTATCTCCTTGTAGTTCTGCGGACTATGTGTGCAGTGCAGGTATGCGAGGTGCGTGGTCACGTGTGTTTGAGTCATCACTCAGTCAGTGGTGAATTTTAAATGCGTGGGTAGCGTGTATATGAAGAGTGTGTGTGTGTGTGCGCGCGTGCGTGTGTATGTGTATGAGGCAGGAGAGTACGAAGCATTTGTGGGGATCTGAGAGTATAGGGAGTGTAGGTATATAATTGATACTTGCGAGTAAGTGGCGGCCATCATCAATACGTGTTCATCGTGCTATGTCACTTGGGAAAAAATGAATTCTTCATCTTCCTCTTGTCCGCTCGTGCCAGCCAAAAATATTTGTCTCGTCCTCCTCTGCCTATTTTTCCTTCTGAGAAGAAATTCGTTTTTTTGTGAAGGCAGTTGATAAATTTTCTCTAATTTCTAAATTTTCTCTAATTTCTCCATCGATTATTTCATTATCAGCACACACATCACAGACAGAGAGAGAAAGAAAAATAATTAAAGGCAGGCGCAGAAACAAGAAGGTGAATGGGAAGAGATGTAAGCAGGAGAGATTTGGAGAGAGATTGTGAGAAATATAGTATTAATTAGGACATACGTGCGTATTGTAAGCCGACTTATGCATACTTATAAAAATTTAAAAAAACGTGAAGGAAGAAGCACGATCGACAAGGCATGTATGTGTCTGTATATATATATAGTTCGAGATTACTAAAAAATATTATTAGCTTGCTTAGAGAACTTGGGTAGCAGGGATTCTAATATCTCAGCCATGATCAAGCCTCTGCCAGAGCAAACATGGCTACTGCTTAGGGCGAGATAGGTTGACGTTCTGTGAACCAAGTATCCATGACAACGGATGAGTGTCAACGTATCTTTGGAAAACCAGAGCATGACGGATGTGCTGCCAGTAAGAGAGCAGATGTATTGTTGACGACCACAAGCACCTGTGTGTGACTGGGGAGAGAGAGAGCGAGCGTGGGTATGTGGGTGCTTGGATGTGTGGGTGCGTGAGTGTATTTTTTTGCGTATGTGAACGTGTGTTAATATGATAATATACTTCCTCCCGAAAAACTCGGCTTATAAATGTACGTTAACTGCCAGTTGTGCAATATCTGAAAATGTCTGTCCGCCTTCTTTCTGCCTGCCTGTATGAATACAGTGTCAGACAGCTTGCGCCCATCGCCCGTACAGCCATCTTAATCAGATGGAACGTGAACAAATTGTTACCTTCTTCAGTTTTAAAAGGAAAAACTTAAAGCAGTTCAGACAACGAAGAAAACATTCAACGTCAACAGCTTATGAATAATAATAATAATAATAATAATAATAATAATAATAATAATAATAATAATAATAAAATACAGCGGTAAATCATTGATGTGGCGGCTTCTCGATTTCAATGTTCAGTCAGAACTAGCCAAGGTCTATACCCTTGTTTCAAAGCAGTAACCTGCCCATATTTTTGGGGGTTTGCTGTCTGAAAGTTTTTCTGTCCCTCTATACCTGTCTGTCAGTTCATTTCTTTGAAAGTGAGCACCTCAGACAAAACACGAGGGCAGGACGACCCTCCATTGCTCTGTCGATCGCTGAATCTGGTGTAACGCTTAAAATTGCAGGCACTCGGTGACCGGTTAAAAACAGTTGTAGCGGAAATCAGATTTGAAAGGTTGACCGGAGATCGGAGTAACAAGAAAGACGGGCAGGATCGGGTTTGCGAAAGTCAGGCGCAAGGGAGGCCATTCCACGATCTTTCTACCAGCCAGAAGAGTTGACAGTAGAGGTAAATCGCTGCACACCCACACACAAAGAAAAAGGTATGAGATAGGCAATTAAAACAAGCATGTGAACGGTTAGAGACAGAGAAACGAGTCAGGAGTGACAGAAATCAGAGAAGAGAAGAAACTGTAAGAGAAAAAGACAGACGGACATGGGCAAGAAAAAAGGAAAAGAAAAGAAAAACAGTGATAGCAAGAAGGGAGAGAGAAAGACAAAAATGGGAAAAAAGGAAAAGACAGATATGGTCATCTTTCTTTTGTACTCAAAGGCACTGTGGTGAAAATAGCCAGTGGAAACCTCACAAAGACTACTAACCCTGACCATGACCCTAACCTAAAATGACGACTTTTTTTTTTTTACTCCATTGCTCCTGTAAACCGCTCTCGGCCGTGTACAGAAAACTGAGTACAAGTTAATAATCCGCTTGTCGTTCACAACTTTTTCTCCACTCCTCGAGGCAAGTTTACTTTATGGGTAAGTGCACTTGAAAGTGTAGATGTGTGTGTGAGGATGAAATTTGCTCCCCACCCTCAGTCACTCCAGTAGGCGTAACGGCTGGGGTTCAAATCTCTCACAGTTCTCGACATTATTAGTTTCATCAGTAAAAGTCGATATGTAGTCAGCTAGCAGACGCCTTGCGCGGGGTCGCTTCCGCTTCATGGGTGGGGTCACTTCCGCTTCTACGTCTAGCGCCTGGCCTGCGTAAAGTAAATTGTAGGTCAGTGTCCATGTCATCGTCATGTTGTTCTTATCATGTATCAGAGTCTGCCTCTTTAGTCTACGGTGTCGGGTTAAAAGTAATTCGGTAAACGAGAAGCTGCTTTTACACAGTTGTAGCATAATATTGCTATTATCCTCAGTACCATGGCCACAATACCACCATGATACCACAACAATCATTATCTAAACCGCATCGCACATTCTGGTAAATAATTGGCTGGAAATGTTTCTAGTAACTCGTGCTGACGTTTCTGCACTCGTGTTCCGCTGCTGGGGTCAGGGGTAAAGGAGGCGACGCGCTTCCTGTTGGATGGTAATCGTCGCCTCCCTTGACGTTCATCTCTGACTAAACCTTCTGATCGCCGGCGACACTGGCTGCTAATTGAGATCTTGGTGTCGTCAGCTGGACCTTGATGCCTTCTCTGTTCTCGCCTCCAGGACACGGCAAATGGTAGTCTGATACGTCCCAGCCAGCCAGCCAGGGGTCCCAGCGAGAGGATCAACCACGAAAGTGCAGTAATCTCGTCAGTATTTCAGCCGATGTAACAGCGACAGAACTTGATTTCCTTGGCGCTCGCTGAAATGATAACAGAAAACGGAGAGAGCGAAAGTTTGAATGTTGGAAGACACGGTCCAGCTGAAGTTTAAAAGAAAAGCCTAAAGGTAGATCAGACCTCTGTGGCTCACGATAACCATCGCAGCATTCAACTGTAATTTCACCTAAACGAAAATGTTTGCAAACAGTTGTCATGCATTGGAAAGGAGCTTGAGTCTCTTGAGTTAATAAGAGTATTTTACAGGGAATTGGCAAAATTGCGATGGATATTACAAAAAAGTAAATCTCAAGAAATATCTCTTCCAAACGGCTTCTACGAAAAAAAACCCCAACAAAAATACAAATACAGTGATACCTCGGTTCTCGAACGCCTTGACTTTCGACCAAATCGGTATTCGACCAGGAAATTCGAGAAAATTTTGTCTTGGAATCCGAACAAATATTTGGAACTCGAACATCCGAACGTCCGAGATGAGCCGAGTTGAGCCGAATGGCGTTCATTCTGCCCAGCGCGCCTTGCTTGCGTCATCAGTGTGAGTGCAGAGGAGAAAAAAAAAACAGCAAACAATTGACAAATTCTTCCGTAAAGAAATCAGAGAAGCAACTGCAGAGCAAGATTCTGATTCTCCTGAGCAAAAGATACAGAGAACAGAAACACCCGAAGAACAGTTACCCTCTGTTTTTATTGAAGAGGACTCCTCTTCAAAACAATAACCATCCCCCTTCCCTCCTACCTCCACATTCATTCCCTCCTGCCATAAAGTTTGGTACAGGTACAGTAAATGAAACACAATTTACTGTACTGTACTGTCCAGTACATTTTTTTGTTTGTTTGTTTTTTGTTGTTTTTTTTTGTTTTAATAAATACACTTTTATTTCTTATTTCTTGTTGAGACTCATGTTTTTCTATATATTATATACAAATTAGGCCAGTAAATAGGCATTTTCTGGGGCTTGGAACGAATTAATCCAGTTTCCATTATTTCCTATGGGTTTCATTGCTTCGGTTCTCGAACAATTTGGTTCTCGACCGTCTTCCCGGAACGAATTATGTTCGAGAACCGAGGTATCACTGTACAAGAACAAAAAACAAACAAACAAACAAACAAACAAACAAACAAACAAACAAACAAACAAACAAACAAACAAAAAACGCGTAGACTTCTGTCGTCACACGTGCAGAATTCAGCGTGTTAGAGAAGTTTGCATACGTTCGTGGCGGATATTCAAAATGATAATATAAAAAAATTACCCTCAAACTATTTCGACATCAGACTACTTCTTTTCTGCTGAGTACCTCCGGAGAGCATCGATCAAGCCTCGACAACAGGCCGAGTCATCGCCGGCTCCCTCATCCAGCCAAGAGGACGGGCATCAACTCTCCGCCGCAGCAACTTCTGGCTTGACCTGGCGGCGCGGAGGTGGTGCGCGGGGTTACTGGCCATCTTCCCATGGTCCCCCACTCGGCTGGCACGGTGCCAGAGGCTCGATGCCATCGCCACAAAGGGCACGTGCATATCCTTATCAAACGGAGCGATCCCGATGGCAGAAAAATTGTCTTCTCTGTCCATTGCCTCTTCTCTGCGTGGTTTGTCCCCAAATCTCTTCTTTCTGCTCTGTTACTCCCTCCTCTCTCCGTTTCCAGAATAAGGACATGAGAACTATATTTTTAAAGTGATGGGGGAGGTTGACAGAGAATGAAAAGGTGGGCGGGGAGTGGGTAAGGAACAGCGCGGGACTTCTCTGGATTAGAGCGCTATCCTTCTGCTGCATAGAAACGCAATTAGGGCGAAAAAGGAAAGTTTGCAGGCAAGAAGATGGGAGAGGGTTATTGTCGAAAGTTCGAAGGGAAGTTGGCCGAATCGATGAAAAAGATACACTATTTCTTCCCGCCCCCCTCCATCCCCATGGCGCTCTACCCTCGGCCTGAACGCTGACAGACCCGTGCCTCAAGAACACTACGGTCATGTGACTGGGTGCTGGAATGTTGAGCAGACCTCGGATAGCAAGTTAAACGGGTGTATGGACCGATAAGCTCATGTGTAAAGTTTGGGGCAGAATTCATGTCGAAGCTGTAAACAACTTACAGATAGCAGAAGCTGATAAAGCTCGATACTACTTTCGTCAACGCATCTGCTGGGGATGGACGTGTAGCAATTTAACCCAAGAATCTTGCTGCTTCTAATGGCCGCACGTGTTTATTGGACTCCGTAAAGGTCTTAAAGTGTTTTATTTTAAATTTGTGGTTTTTCATTGTTCTCAGAAAATCAAATCGGGTAAAAGTTAATAAATATGGAAGAACAACGTTTTCAAACCCCTAACCAGCAGCAGTTTGAAACTCAAATATTGATGAAGGGTTTAATTAATCGAATATTTGCTGTGGTGTGTGTGTTTGACAAATTGCATAACATTGGAGAGTCAGTCAGTCGGGACAGGGACATCTACTACTGATGCTGACATATCAGTCCTGACGGTAGCAAATATAAACATCAAACCTCTAATATACTTCAGAAGGGAACCTATGTTTCTAAGTGAGAATGTCAAATACTTCCTGGGGAAAATGTTCCTTGTATTTTTCCACAAAATGTACAAGAAAGAGGATTATGCGTATTTAAAAAAAATTGTCCGAGAGTGTGTAGCTACGGTGACAAGTTACGAACGAAGCTTGTCAAGGAGAAAAGTTTTCTCATGGTAACTCGCAAAAAAGCTCGCTGTCACACACACACACACACACCGAAATTCACTTTCACACACACACACACACACACAGAATCCATGTATACTACTCACTTCTTATGGCCGTCTGCGCTAAGGTGTAGGAGGTGGTGTAACACAGACATACATGAAGCAGCAAGCTGCCAAGACAGCTCATTATAATTATTTACGGGTAGTCTCCGATCCGCACGGACAGGGCCACGAAACGGTTTTTTTGTAGTGAACACTAGCGGCTGCTCGATCGCCATTGTCAACATAGACGGCAAAGACATTCGCCAGGTAGGTGTTAGCTGTGTCTATGTTTACTTTAATATTCATCTTCATTTCAGCCACAAAGATTGAAGAATACACTCATAAATTTCTGGTTTCTGATCTCTTGTTTCTCGCTCACCCTGATGTTGAAAGGGCAGTTAACAATGTTACGACTGTTGAACAGTGGGATTACATTTGTTTACATTTTGAAAATGTTTTATAGTACCTTGTGGGTCGCTATGGTTTGAAATATGTGGTGTTAAGGTATCTACAAAACACGGTAAGCATGTCCACTCATTTCCACCTTTTTTTGTAATTTAGAATAACTTGACACAAAATTCATTTTTCGTATTTATCCATGTCACTTTCTTCCACCTCGCAGGTTCTTGTTGCCTGATTCTTCTTTGCGTTTTCTATATTTGTCTTTCATGAGTCATGTGCTATTGTTCATCCTTCTGTCTTTCGTATGTTCATTTCTCGTTCTTGACTCAAGAGCTAAGAATATACTCCTTATGAGCCTGAGTATGTGCTGTATAAATCACGGGTCACTACTACTACTCATACTACTACTGCTACTGCTACTACTTATTTAACACTCAGAAAATTTGGTGACTGGAATATGTACTCGAGCACTCCCTGTGACTATTGTTCATTAAATTACAAATAACCGATATCTTCCTGCATCTGACATCTTCTCCCACTTGTCTTAATACTCATAATACTTCCTGTACATAAAGGCACCGGCCAGACCGGCCAGCAGGTCTTGAGGACGTGCGTCACCGTGAAGTACCGATGGTCATCTCTAGACTTGGTAGGTCATGACCTCGTCCAGACAATGGTGCATCTTGTCTAGTCGCGTTAATCTCTGTAATGGCGCCTGTCGCTCCTTCCCATTAAGTAGTTATCATTTACTTAAGCCTTTCTCATCTCTGTCCATCTTTCGCTTTAGCAGTCTCTGTGTAGCCTTTTCCCACTCCCCGTTTTCACAGCCAGGAACTGAGAGCGGCGGAAGCGAGTTTCGCTAGGGAGGAAAATGATGATCGAGGTTCTCAGTGTGGGACAGATTCGTTGGATGTCATAAGAGTCGTAGGATGCAGTGCGGCGGAGGGGATGGAGGAAAGCTTACAGTAGTTAAAGCAGCCGAGTCCAAAATCTGGAGAGTGCAAACTACCCGACATCTTTGTAACATAACGTACTTCCCACAGATGACTGACTCCGTCGAGGCTTGGAAAGGTAAAGCAGAGAGGAAGAGGAGATTCACAAAAAAGCCGGCTTTGAGATAAGTAATGGGTTCGAACACCCAATTCCCTTATAGAGTCACGTGATTAGTTTTACCGTCTTCATAAGATAAGTCTGTACTTTGTCCCTGGGGACTCGAATAGCGAACGCAGGTAGCTGTATCTTCGGTTGCACTGTAGTGAATACACGAATACATGGAATACAAGACACGAGAATCTCCTTTGAGTTTTTGCGTGTGTATGCGCGTGTTGTTTGTTTGAGGTTTTTTTTTTTTTTTTTTTTTTTTGCATATCGGACCGTGCACGTTTGTCCTTTTGATCTCCCCGCGCCCTCTCCATCATTGATGAGTGCTTACAGTCTGCGATTATGTAATCCGCTTTGACCATTGTATATGACGGTGATTATCTTGAGGTCCTTTTCGATGA